>NC_053429.1:31244762-31912071 GCF_007990345.1 Gossypium hirsutum | reverse complement strand
AAATGTGCGCACATGAATATGAATTGACGGACCGGAATTGTACACTAAAAGTGTACCTCTGAAAATCCATCGAAATTCCGATAAATTCAACGGGATAAATATGAAAAATAATAAGGGAATGAAAATCATGGTATTGATGAGTACATCAATCATGGTATATATATATATTATTGATACATGGAAATTATTGTACTAACTTGAATGTTGAGTTTGTGCATGTTAGGGTAATAATGCATTGAATGGATATATGAATGTTTATTATATTGTATTGAAAATATTAGGTAAGTATAATTCTTGTTACATGAGCTTACTAAGCACAAAGTGCTTACCCCGTTTCCTTTTCCCCTGTTTTGTAGCGTTAAGAGCTCGGAGGTCGGATTTGGTCGGAGACACATCACACTGTCAACCTCAGGATTTCGGTATATAAAGAAACTTTATTTTGGAAATCAATGGCATGTATAAGCTAACAAAGTAAATGTTAACGTGAAATGAATGTAAAGTTAGCCATTATTATGGTTAACAAACCTGGTTATAGATAGGTGATGACGTTATCTTATATAAATGCACGAATCTATCATGAAAATATGTTGAATTGAAAAAAAAATTAATTGGTAAACTCCGATAATGCCTCCTACCCTATTCCGGCAATGAATACGGGTAAGGGTATTACAAAAGGCAACTCAAATTTAGATCGAAGATTGAACATGTGATGATTGAGTCTTCTCAGAAGGAATATCATTACATCTTGGGGCATCAACATAGTACTTTGGATCTCTGAAACACATATTAAGTTTAAAAGGGTCCTCGAGAAGTTAGTGCAAAGAAGCTCATGCTATGATATCTGAGGCACCTATTTTCATTTTATTCATCTTGTATTTCAGTAATGTTTGCTATTTTTTATTAATCCATTCATTTCGAGCCTTGCTCCCAATAAATTTCGGTCTTGTCCATTGTTATAATCTTTTTCAAGCATTTTTATATTAAAATCATGATTAATGGACTAATAATATTCAAGTAAAAGGAGTTCTGCACATTGCTCTGAAAGGTTTTCTAAATAGTATAGGGATCTGAAAATAGGACCACTATTCAGAACCAGCCAAACTTAAGGGCTGGAAACATTTAGAAAGAATAGTCTAAATTGTGACTATTTCTTCAAATTTTCTATAAAAGATACTAGCTGAACAAGAAGGCATGGAAAAACATCAGTGATAGAACCTTGATAAATAGTGAGCAATGACAACCTAAGCATTAAAAAGGGACCATTCTTGAAAAATGACATTTTGCATTCATGCAGATGTCATTCATACACATCTAGTTAGGAGAATTCGATTCATCCTGATCATGACATCCTAATCACTAGGCATAAATAGGCCCATGAAATGGATTCTACAGGCTCAAAGAACGGTGTTACAGATCAGTAAAACCACAAATTCTATACCCTTGAAGTAACAGTGGGATGGATTATAGTCATCGTGGCGAATCTTATCTCCCTAAAGTTGCAGTGGAGTATACTAAAGCCGCAAATCGGATCTCCCTGAAGTTGCAGTGGAGTATACTGAAGATAGCAAATCTTATCTCTCTAAAGTTACAGTGGAGCAGATTAAAGCTATAAACCTTATCACCCTGAAGTTGCAGTGGAGCAAGTTGAAGTTACAAGTCTTATCTCCAGAAGTTGCAGTGGAGCAGACAGAAGATAGCGAATCTTATCTCTCTGAAGTTGCAGTAGAGCCGATTAAAGCTATAAACCTTATCTCTCTGAAGTTTCAGTGGAGCAAATTGAAGTTACAAGTCTTATCTCCCTAAAGTTACTGTGGAGTAGACTGAAGATAGTGAATCTTATCTTTCTAAAGTTGCAGTAGAGCCGATTAAAGCTATAAACCTTATCTCTCTGAAGTTTCAGTGGAGCAAATTGAAGTTACAAGTCTTATCTCCCTAAAGTTACTGTGGAGTAGACTGAAGATAGTGAATCTTATCTTTCTAAAGTTGCAGTAGAGCAGATTAAAGCTATAAACCATATCTCCCTAAAGTTGTAGTGGAGCAGGTTGAAGTTACAAGTTTTATCTCCTTAAAGTTGTAGTGGAGCAGACTGAAGATAGCAAATCTTATCTCTTTGAAGTTGCAGTATAACAGATTAAAGCTATCTCCCTGAAGTTGTAGTGGGGCAAGTTAAAGTTACGAATCTTATCTCCCCGAAGTCGTAGTGGAGCAGATTGAAGCTACAAATTTTATTTCTCTGAAGAGGCAATGAAACAGATTAAAGCTACGAATTACAAATCTTATCTCCCTAAAGTTGCAATGGAGCAGATTGAAGTTACAAATCTTATCTCCTTGAAGTTGCAGTGGAGTAGATCGAAAATAGAAAATCTTATTTCCCTGAAGTTGCAGTGGAGTAGATTGAAAGTAGTGAATCTTATTTCGCAGAAGTTGCAGTGGAGCAGATTGGAGCTACAAATTTTATCTCCTTGAAGTTGCAATGGAGTAGATTGAAACGACAAATTCTATACTTCTGAAGTTGCAGTGGGTTAGAAAGAGGCTACTTGAAGAAAATGAATACCAAGAAGTCAAAATTCGGCAAGGTCGGGCAAAGTTGGTCCTTCTTAAAAGTCTTTGCTCCATTTTCGTTACACGACAACGAGCAAAGAGAGGCACCTGTAGTAGGCCCAATTTGCCCGGCCCACAAATCAAATAAATAAAACAAAAAAATAAATGAATAAGTCCAAAACATCAAAGTCCATTTACAATAGTTATCAGCCCAAACTACAATGACCTAATATAGCCCAAAATTACAAGGCTCCACAGGCCCAACAACTTAAAATTTTTTTCAGAAAGCTAAAAACCTACGTCAGCCCCTCATCCCGAGACCTGACATCCTCTACCGTCGTTTCACTAAAACAGCAAGAAGGTTGCTCCTCTCCTCGTTGACCGAGTGCCAAGCTTGCAAAAGAAGACCACAGAAGTAGAAACAAGAATAGTAGCCTAGATAGCAGGAAACAGTAAAATAAACAATAAAATATGTAATGTAAAATCGGCTATAAAAGCCACGAACATTATCAATGTAATTTGGACACAGATCGGAGTAATAAAAAACAGAAAAAAAAAATTCAAAAGGTGATTTGCTTCATATTTCCTATCTTTTATTTATTTAAAAAAAAAGAAATAAAAAGAAGAATAAAAATTATTAAAGGTGGTCCTTTTATTCTTTTTCTTTTTTCGTTTTTGTTGTTGTTTTTTTTTATTTCTCAAAGAAATAGGCATAAAATCGGATAAAAGGTGGAAATCTTACCGATTTTTCATATGCTGCCGCTATAGGCTGCCGAGTTTCGTCGTTTCCAATGAAAAACGATGTCTTGTGGGCTCTGGGACTCGAAAAGTAAAAAATTACACTTTTTTATTTTCTCCGGCCATCGTGTACGGCGGTGTTGTTGCCGGCGACCGACGGCCACCATGGTGGCAGACGGTTGGAGCCATGGTAGAGGGGACAAAAGAACAGTGAAAAGAAATATCTTTTTTGGTTTTTTTTAAATATACGGCTGAAATGAAGATTTGTGGGGTGTTTTTTTTTGTATTTATACGACCTCTATACGACGTCGTTTAGGGTAGGCTTCAGAAGCCCTAAAACGACCTCGTTTCTTTGCCTTTGACCTACGCTTTGACCAAACCCGACCTAGGATTCGCGCGTTTTTTTGTCGATGGTCTATTTGCACAATGGGCCCTTCTGCTTTTGAAGCTTAATTCGATTGGGTCCTATTCTCTTTTTATTTTTTTCGATTTCACCATTCATTTTTATGTTTGATTCAATTTGGTCCTCAAACCATTTGGGAAGGCGGACAACTGAAACGGTGTCTTTTTGAGCCAACCCGACCCGTTTGGAGGATCTGCTTGTTTTGATTTAGAAGGGGTATTTGCACAGTTAACCCTTCCTTCTTTTATTTAGTTTTTAATATAGTCCTATTTTAATTTTTTACTTTTTTAAATTTATCTACATAATTTTATTTTCGTTCCATTTCGGTCCTTAGTGAAACGACACACTTTGGGGATTGGGAATAATTTCCCATTTAGTCCTCGTTCTATTGCGCACATTTTATTTAGGCCCTATTTCGTTTTTTCTTTTCTTTTTAGATTTGGTTATTCAGTTTTTATTCTTTTTATTTTGATCCTTATTTATCTAGTCATTTATTACAATTTAGGCTCTTAATTTTGTGTTAATCCCGTGTTCATTTAATATCAATTCCTTATAGATTTTACATGTATATTTTATATCTATTTATTTATTTGTTCATATAAATGTATTTTTTTATTACTTCTTTTGCTCTTTTTTTTTAAATTCGTACTATTCTTTATTTCTTTATTTGCACATCTTGCTACCGCTTATTATTACTACTATTATTATTGTTGTTGTTATTATTCATTTTATTAGTTATTTTATTTTTATTCTTTTTTCTTTGATTGTTCATATTAGCATCAAAGTTAGTATATCATGTGATTATCATGAATTGTTTTTATTAGTGTATTCATATTATTGTTATTTACTACCGTAACAATTTTATTCGCATATCATCGTTTTAAATAAAAAAATATATTTCGTTTAAGTAAAACACTTGTTATTATTCAAAAAAAAATTAAAATAAGGTAATGTTCCGTATTTAGAGATTCGAGAAGTCGTACCCCCACTTACGGGGTTTTGATTTTTTTTCTCGTTGAACTTAAAGGACCGAATATCTTTTTTTAATACATAAGATTTCAAATAAAAAATAAAGGCTAGCTTATTCTCAAAGGTTCAATATGTCGTGTCCTAACTTACGGGATGTGATACTTTGTTATTTTGAGACGAGAGGGTCTTTAATGTTTGTTTCATTCAAGCAATTTTTAAGTAAAATTAACATTAATATAAAAAGGGATTGTATTTTAAATTATTTTCGAGTTTTTGACATTCGACACCAAGACATTAAGTAATCAATTAGGTAGCAATTTTGAGCGTAACGAGAGTGCTAACCCTTCCGCGTACGTAACCGACTCCCGAACCCGTTTTCTAAACTTTGTAGACCAAAAATTGTTGTTTTAATAAATTAAATATTTCATTAAAACGATCAAATTATGAAGTGATTCGATCACATCTCATAAAAAAAATTAGTGATAACTTTGAATTTTTTCTTTTCTTTTTTTAAAAATAAAAAGTCGTGGTTTCTACCAATCTTATTTATTATCATGTTTTTTATTTGGAATACTAATATTATCTTGTTTTTCGTGTATTAGTGTTTGTCTTAAATTAAAATAATTATGTTAATCATGGGAGTGGATAATAGTATTAGCGGGATGTTTAAGGACTGAAATACTGGCGTCTCGTGCACGTATTGGGTGAGCAATCTTATAAATGGTGGCCTTTTGATGGTGGGTCCTAATCGGAGCTTTCTTGATTAATGAAAACTATCCCAACCTTACAGGTTTAAAACGGAAGCAAGTGAAGACATAGACACTTTTAGAGGAGCATGGACTTATTTTCTAAAATTTGAATTGAGTTTTAAACTTTTAATTAAACCCTCAAAATATTATTCATTAGGTTATTTTTCTTTTATCTTAATTATCAATTTAAGTGTTAAATGTTAACTTAATTGTGACATGAATGTATTTAAAATATATGCATGAAGGACGAAGTGGTCAATAATATGCGTTTAAATGTATTAAAATATATTCTACTTACATTTAATATTCAAATTATCGACTACGTTGATAGAATAATTTGATTAATGCACTTAGTTTTCTCTAACAATATTTCGTTATAACAATTACATTTTTAATAGAATTGATTTTTTATATTTTATTTTAACTCTTTATAACAATTTTTCACTTGTAAAAGCAACATCCTTAATTATGAAGTATATTTTTTAAAATTTTAAGAAAAGTTGTAATTCCATATAAGCAAACATATTAATTATAATTTATTGAATAAAAGTGATTTTAGTTAAAATATATGAAAAAAAAATTATTAATCATATTTTATTAAATGAAATCATTTTTAGTAAGTGGAATCAAGTATATCAATTCAACAAATTATTAAGTTCCTAATTAAATATTCTACCATTAACTTGAAACATTATAAACTTATAAATTAATTATTTGAACTTAGTAACTAATGATAAATTAATTAATTTAATTGTTATCTTTTTGATTAATTGAACTTAGTAGATTTACAAACTTCATGATTAGTCATGTGAAAGAACGTAAGATAACAGATACACATATTATACGTCTTTTAATTTTATTGAATTGATTAACTTTTTTTTTGTTCTTGTTAAGCTTAATTTTCATTTTGTTCATTTGATAGAAATTGCAATAGAATTCTATACTAAATTTACAACAATTATCTTTTTATAACAACTCTTATAGGTGTATGATAAATAGAATCTTAACAAACAAATGAATATGAATATATTATAGAGAAGATTTACTATACTTTAATAAAATGAATACAATTTTAAATGAATTAAAATATTTAAAATTAACATTAAAATGGTGTTCATGCTTTTATTTCTAAATATCATATTGAATGATGTGAGAGGTGTTATTGTGTAGGGGTGTTCAAACGTTTAACCAAATCGAATTAATTGAATTTTTTAATCTTTTAACCGTTAATCCAATTAAAATTTTTAAAAAAATTAACCGAACCGAAATATTTTGGTTAATTCAGTCGGCTAACCTAAATTTATATGTTTTTATTTTTTTTGTTAAAATAAGTATAAAACATATAAAAAAATAAATTGATAATGTTTATTTGACTGAATTAACCAAATTAATAAACTACATATAATTTGTATTATTATTTATTAAGTTCGGTTAATTATCTGATTTTGAATCGAATTAACAGATAACTGAACTTTCAAAACATCATTAACCGACATCTAATTGAATTAAATCGCTTAACCAAATTAGATCATTTCAACCAATTAATTCAATTTTATTCGAAATTTAAATACCCTATTATTGTTTCCTTGAATTTAATTTTGGTCATCAAAGCCTCCATACAGGTGCCTTGTTAAACACTTGACATGTATTAGGTCCAAGATAAAATGAAATATAAATTAAAAAAAATAGAGGTGTTAAATTCGTAAAAATAAAAAATAAAATAAAATTTTAAATATACGAAAAAAATAAAAATCATACTTTAACTATCCCTATAGTATTGTATGTAAGGAGCCAAACCGCAATTCTTTTACTTAAATTTTTGGGATTAAAGTTGAAATAAAAAAATTGAAATTAAAGTAAACTAAAATTGGAATTTCCTCTTTTTATGGAGATTAAAGGTTTTGCCTGTCCCTTTTTGAATTTGTGAATGTTCGACAGGGCAAGAATGTCTTTCAACTACCTAAGCGTGGCCATTTCTCCTAAATAGTAAATACTGTCTTCACATCCTCACATGGCCACCCATATGCAAACAGCGTCCCGACACGTTCCCAACTCCAATACAAAGTTTGATTAACTTTTTATTTTGGTCCTTATATTATGATTAAATTTATGATTTAATCATTATTTTTTAATTTTTTTAAAATTTAGTTCTATCTACTTTCATAATATCATTACTTATTTCAAATAATTGGCATTAATTATTAAGAGTTTTTCTTAAAACTTCTTTTATAATAAAAAAATTCATACATGATGATGAGTTAAAATAAATATTTAAAAAAAAAGAAATTGATGTCAAATTTTTAATCAAAATAATTAACCATATTAATTATATAAATTACTAATCATATTATAAAAATAGAAGCATAACCAACAACCCAAAAGCACCAAAGACTTGGATTCAAACCTATCTCCTTTTCCAAAAAAATTGTAACCTATTCTTATTTCGATAAAATAGAAATTAAGTAACATTTAATTCTTGAATTCCATAATTTTTTTAGCTTGGTTTCTTTATTATTTTTGTCCACGCTGATTCTATAATTTGATCTACGAATTTGGGCTCGATTAAAATATGATGACGTGATATTTTAAGGTTATTATTTTTTGGTAACTTTTAAATTTTTTATGTTTTAAAATTTTTAAGTGATGATGTAATAAAATTGCAAAGCATTACATCAGCATACCATAATGAAATCCAAGTTTAAGGACTAAATTGAGAAAAAAAGTTGAAATTGAAATATAGAAATTAGATTCCAAATTTGAGTATAATAGAGGGACTAAAATAAGAATTTGACCAGAAAAAGAATAGCTAGTTTCCTCACTCTCCCAGCTTCAACTTGCTTCCTTTCCCTGTGTAAAGACAACGACATTCTAATTAACATCCCTCAGGTTTCACAAAATCCAAAACCCATTTCCCATTTCATCATTTACTTCCATTTTCTCTTCCATACTTCTACTCTAACCATACATTTTTAGTTTTTTTTCCCCTTTCTTAAAGCCTCTATTTATCTGTATTTCTTCATATGGTACATTTAGTTATCTTCAACTTCTGTTTCTCTTCTTTAGGTAATGCCTAGGACTAGCTTTTCACTTTGATCTTATCTTAGTTTGTTGCTAAGAATGGTGTATCGTTGTTTATCCAATATTCTTTTGCTCTAGATCTGTTATTCTATTATTGTTTTAAATTGCTAACAATGGCTGCAGTTTTTAATGATAGTTAGACATTAGAAACAACCCCATGTCGGAATTTTTCATTGAATTACTCGTTTGGGGGATCTAAAATGCAAGAGCTTTTAGTTTACTGATTTGACCGGTAAAAGAACAAAAAAGCAAGTGTGGGTGTCTCTGGATCTAACCCCCCGAAGTTGAATTTTTTGAGTTTCTGGTTTTTGGGATTAGCTTAAAAGATGCAAGCGAGATTTGGGTCTGTTGGTTCATTAGAGGAAGGCAAAGAACCTGCGGTTACAACAAGATCCAAGACTCCACCGTTAAGGGTCCTTCAGTTATTTGGCTTGTTTCTTGCTCTGTGTATGGCCTTTTTTATGATTAGCATATATACAATCCGGCATTTTGGAACTTATAGTGTAATAGCAACAGTTAAGTCTAATATTGTGCCTTGTGATGAAGATGAAACGACTAGTTTGGATCATTGGAGGAAACCTCCTTCAAATTTGCTTCATTCAATGAGTGATGAAGAGTTACTATGGAGGGCATCTTTTATGCCTCGTATAAAAAAGTATCCATTTAATAGGGTTCCCAAGATTGCTTTTATGTTCTTGACCAAGGGACCATTGCCACTTTCTCCTCTTTGGGAGAGGTTTTTTGATGGGCACCAAGGCCTTTATTCGGTCTATGTTCATTCATTGCCTTCATTCGAAGCTGAGTTTCCTCCGTCTTCGGTTTTTTACAGAAGACAAATCCCAAGTCAGGTATGCTATTCAAATCTTCTCAATTTTGTATATTGTTTTAATATAGGTTCCGCCATTATTCCTCTGTGACATGGTTTGTGTGTATTTTTAGTTGCTTATGTGTGTGATGGTGAGTTATTGTCTCTACTTTTTCTCTTATTTTGTTGAGAACTTCCCTTATTTAGTTTCCATGCTAAGGGTGATGATAGCATACTTGGTCTGACATTTGCATCCGACTCACGTTCAAACATAAGATGGGGTGTGATACTCCATATATAAGAAAAAGGTTATGTATACTGTGTTAGACACATACTCTAACATTTACCCCGAATCCGGGCAGCATAGACTGGTATGCTTAGTTGCTTTCAGAAATTTGGTTTTTGAAGGTTAGACATAGAACCGTACCTACCATATCGTGGCCTCTCACTGCTGTCTCTTTGAAGAAGAATAAAAAAAAACACTAGGATGTTAGTTTTTGCCTGTCCTTATTTTATCTACTTAAGTTCCGGTTCTAATTGGTTCTTGGTTAGCTATATCGTTGTTATTTACCTCTTTGCAAGGGATTGTTCTCACATACATATAGGTACACGGCTAGTTCATTGCAAAAATGCGCAAATTATGGCCACAAAGACACAATACTATATCAGTTTGATAAACAAAATTAGGAAATGACATGAGATGTGTTTGATTGTATTCAAACCGTCTGCGTCATTATCTTCAGTATTTGAAATCATCTAACCTGGACAGAAGCTTGCACTTTGAGATCTTTATATTTACATGTCCATGGGTCTGTTTTGTTGCTTCAAATCGCAACACAGGCTTAAGACCCTCGTATTATATAGCACACCATATCAGTGTTGCTTGTTGAAACTGGAGACAATGTCAAGCATAGCCTAATTATGGTTAGCATCAGGTTGTCACGATAATCGTATGGATAGCTGTATGTGTTAGCAACTTTTAGGAGAATATAATTGAATTTCCCTGAAGTGATTTCACTGAATTTATGCTTGGCTTTTGATTCCCATTCCTTAAGTGCAACTAGATGTGAAAAAAAAGATGACTACTTGTTTTGGTTCTCATAGGTAGATAGAAGAATCTACTATTTTACACGTTGTAACATGATAAACGTATGGATAGCTGTATGTGTTAGCAACTTGTAGGAGAATATAATTGAATTTCCCTGAAGAGATTTCACTGAATTTAAGCTTGGCTTTTGATTCCCATTCCTTAAGTGCAACTAGATGTGAAAAAAAAGATGACTACTTGTATTGGTTCCCATAGGAAGATAGAAGAATCTACTATTTTACACGTTGTAACTAACTCAGAAATTCATTTCAAGTAGAATAAAGAATCTGTATCTGCTACCTCTACAGGTCTCTGAATGGGGAAAGATGAGTATGTGCGATGCTGAGAGAAGGCTCCTTGCCAATGCCTTGCTCGACATATCCAATGAATGGTTTATCCTCCTATCCGAATCCTGCATACCTCTATATAATTTCAGTGTCATCTACCACTACATAAAGAAGGCCAAATACAGCTTCATCGGTGCATTTGATGACCCTGGGCCACATGGTCAAGGCCGCTACAATGAGAGTATGGCTCCAGAGGTGAATCTCACCCAATGGCGTAAAGGTTCCCAGTGGTTTGAAATTAACCGAAAGCTTGCAGTCAACATAGTGGAAGACATCACATACTACCCAAAGTTCAAACAGTTTTGCCGTCCGGCATGTTATGTCGATGAGCATTATTTCCCGACCATGTTAACAATTCAGGCATCGAATCTGTTAGCAAATAGAAGCATCACATGGGTAGACTGGTCGAGGGGTGGGGCTCATCCTGCAACTTTCGGAAGTGCAGACATCACCGAAGAGTTCTTCACAAGAATCTACGAAGGCCATGAATGCTGGTATAACGATCAACCATCTTCCATTTGTTTTCTTTTCGCCAGGAAATTTGCTCCCAGCGCTCTGGAGCCTTTGTTACAGATAGCACCCAAGGTTTTGGGGTTCTAACAACATTAAACCACCTGCCATTGCCATTGCCAGTGTCATTGCCAGACATCTGATGATGGCTCCATACATGAGACTATATATATGACAAGTATGGCAGCACCATTCTTTTCATTCAAACATAAATGGGTGTTTTACTCTTTCATTGTCTATGTACAGAGAAGTGTCTATATTCACATTTTTTTTGTGGAGTTCAAAATTATTAGTGTTTGTAGTATCTTTTGGTTTGATTTTGCTGCAAATTCAAAAAAAAAAAACAATTTTCTCTCACTAATGAATTTTATTTTTCTTTATAAGTGGAGTTGATATGGTTGTTCACGATATCAACTCAGATATGGAAATTATTAAAATGTCCTTTCGTATTTAAAATAATTTATATTATTCAAAAATATTTTAGTTTATGATAAATATCTAATTGAATCCTTTGAAAAACAAAGCTTCAATAAAAAACAACCAATATAAAATCCTTTGAAAAATCATCTTCAATAAAGTTCACAAATGGCCCTAACTAAAAAATCTTATGAAGAGAAATAAAGAAACTTTAATTAACCTAAAGAAATAATTGTAGGGAATTGAACTTTTTTATTGACTAAGAAACTTCTAAATAATTTTAAATACAAAAAAATCTTAAAATTCTATTAAATAAATAAATAATAAAATAATAAAAACTAATATATAAAATATTGAACTCATATATAAAAAAATAAGCCTAAAATTTGAATCCAATATAATTTAAACTCGAATTAAAGCCTGAAACTTATAATTTTCTGTAATAATCCCATCTAAAAATTCTGCTCGTGCAAACTTCACTAAAACGGTCATAACTTGAGCTTCCCAACTTGAAATCGAGTGATTCAAAGTATACTTCGAAGCTAAGAGATATTCTTCAAACGCTATGCAAACATCTCATCCTATAATTGCTTGGATCCCATTCAAAAATTCGTTGCAATTTGACTTTTTTTACAGTTTAGTTGAATAGTCTTTAATAAATTTCACCCCATCCATGTATGTATCAAATTTTTTATTATTTAAAAACAATTAAAATATTAGATTTAAATTCATACCAATTGTATTAAAAAGAAACTTAAATATACTATTCAACCAAAACTTTTTTTTATTATACATACTTTGTTACTTCCATTGATGATTGAGTTAGTGTATTTATTTAGTATTCTTAATATGATGTATTTATATGTTTAAATATCATTTTACTCACATTTTAATCTCATACGTTTTTCATGTATTATTTTTAACTATACTTTTCATTTTAATTTAATGTGTTTTAAATATATGGTGTGTACACGTATACACATATGGTAATATTTTTAATTTACTATAATTATAGGTTGGAGTGTAATTGTAATTATACAAATTTCTTAAATTGCAAATTATTATTATATCTTTAGGAAAAGAAGACTTAAGACTTAAAATTTAAGTTTCTTTTAGACCCTTTTTATTGTTAAATCAATGGCCCATGGAGTTGGGATTAAAGGGACGATATTATAAGCTAATAAGTACGACATTAATCACCAACTCATCGTTTATTTAAAGTAGCAATGAAGATATATAGCTTCAATCATTATAGGGAAAATTCTATGAAAACCTCCTTAAATAAATTTCTCAACAAAAATTTCATAAATTTATTTTTAAAAAAATTAGAGATTCAGAGTTATTAAATTATGAGTAATAATTTTGTAAAATTTTAGTTATTTATATTGTAAAAAAATTCAATAAATTAACAAATTGTAGGTCACACCAGAACTTTCCCTAAAATACTCTTCATGAAAAAAAATTGTACAGTGAAAAAGTATGGATATCATTATTACGTATTAAGTAAAAGAAAGAAAAAGGAAAATCATTAAATCATATTAAATGTGCAATTAAAATATATAAAAAAAGTTAATGAGATAGTGTCCATTAAATTTTAGCTCAATTGGTATGAATATTGTTATTAGTATAGGAAGTTGTAAGTTCAAATATGTGAGTAAATATGAGCAGAACCTGTAATAAGATTATTAAAAAAAAAAGTTAATGAGATGCTGGTAAAAATTAGAGAAGTAAGAACTTTTAACATCTAGATTCTCTGATCATTGTATTAAAATATATTATAATTTTCAATAAACATTTTCAAATATAGGATTAAAAGGAAAGAAAAGAACATTAACTTAAAATAACATAAAATCTTAATCTTTATAAATTTTATTTATCCACATTTTTTATTCTTTTTGTTAAATTCAAAATAAAATTTTAATCTTTTAACTTATACCTAAACATAAATCTTTAAACAAATATTTTATTTGAAATAAAAAAAATGTTATAAATATCTTATTAAGTGGATGTTCATTAAGATTAATATAAGTTTTGATGTACTTTAAATTCTAGTTGTGACTAGAAGTAGATCTCTACTTTATTTATACTTTTTATGCCTATAAATAGAAACTTTGGAGAAGTTTTGTAAATATCCCGATTGATAAATAAAAATACGCTCTCTCTTTGCTTTCCCATTCTCTTTGTTCATTACTCTCTGTCTATTTATTTTATAACACGTTATCAGCACGATTCTCTTTTAATTATCTTAGTTGTGGATTAAATCAACGGCAACTTTGTGAACCATTAAGCCTCGTCCATAATACCAAAATTCAGCCTCCACCCACTAAAAGTACTCTTTATTTTTTTGTTTCGGTGGCTCATTTGCTTCTTCAAATGGCTATTTATTGATGCTGATTACTATTCAAATTGAGTGCTTACTTCCCTGATTCTCCATTACTTGCTGTCTTTCACCTACTACTGTTTGCAACTCTTTGTAAGAAATTTTTATCTATTTAATGTTTTATATTTAGATTAATTTTCAATTAATTTAAATTAATTTGAGATTATTTTAAGTAATTTTTTTTTACTTCTTATTAAACTTGGTAAAAGATTCTTACTTCGAATGGAAGGTTTGAGTATATATTAAGAGGCTCAATACCAAGATAGACTGCTTTAGATGGTGAAATAAAAATTTGATCTCAATATGAATTTTGAATTTTATAGAGCACAATTTAAATTGGTAAGGAGTTTCAATTTTTTTTGAGGTATAATTATTATTTATTTGTTTTAAGTCTGATCAAATTATTAAGTTATATTATTGAATATCAATGGGTTCATAAGTTTTACTGATAAAACTTTATAGTATATTATTTTTAAATGATTGTTTAAATATATATTAATTGTCAACACAACATATAAGTTTTTGTAATATTTGTCCCCTTTAAAGAGAATTTTTTATTTATTTATGAATGATTGGATTATACCATTTAGATTAAATTATAAAGTACAAATAATTTATTAGAGCATCATAAGATTCTATAAGTTATATGTAGTATGTTCTTATGAAAGTATAGTTATTTTAGTATTTGTAACTCATGACAATAGCCAAGGTGACGACAATGGTGTTAAAGATCTTCGGGTATATTTTATTATATCATGTTGATTATAATTAGAGGCTAATTATGACAAACATGAATAGATAAATTCTGATTTTATATAAAGCTCATTATGGTTGGATGCACTTAGAGTTGCAAGGTTATTATTATTTTTTTTTTTGATATTTGAAGATTTTGGCATATTCTCTGAAGCGAATATTGCATATAATTATTTAGAAATTATATTTATTTTGTTGATTTAGTGGCATTATAAACTTCACATTGATTTAGACATTTCTAGTGGTAAATGTCATAATAGTACTTATATGTGGATACAAAGTAAAATAAATGACAGTAAAATTATCAATTTGTCATAATTTATATTGATATTATTAGTACAATTGAAATGCATGTTAAAGTAACCCAGAAGTTTACTGATACAAATGCATTTACTACTTGGTGTGACCAATTATACCATCTTGGACCATATATGATGCAAAAATTAATTGAGAATTAATATGAACAAATCAGAAGATTCTTTAATTTAAAGAATTCTCATTTGTTGCTTGTTTTCAATTAAAATTGATTGTTAGAAACTCATTAGCTAAAATTGAGATTTAATGTATTGCATTTCTGAAATGAATATGAGCTCATTCATCCACCATGTGGATGGTTTTGATATTTTATGATTTTGGTAGATGCATCTATAAAATAATTGCATATGTGTTACCAACTTGCAACTTGTCGTTTGCAAGATTACTTGTTCAAATAATTAATTTCAGATCATGCAATTAAGACAATTCATCCTGCTAATATTGATGAGTTTATATATCAGTCTTTTACTGATTGAGTTTGAAAAACTTTTATAAAAGTTTGTTATTTATTCGTATAATGATTTAGAGAAATTATTGATTGAACGCTTCTGGTTAATGTCTAAACCATTACTTATGAGAACTAAACTTCCTATTTCGACATGAGATTATATTGATTTACGTGTTGTACGCATCAGACCAATAAGTTATAAATACTTCCCATTAAAATTGATTTTTGGTCAAGAGCTAAATATTTCTCGTCTTTGAATTTTTGTATGTATGTATATGTTCCAATTACTCCAACACAACAAAAATGAGTGAATACTCAAAGAAAGTTGGGAATATATATTAATTACGTGTCTCCTTGTATTATTATATGTTTTAAATGTATTGGAGATTCAATTATGACATGATTTGTGATTACTATTTTGATTTGATAGTTTTCTTGACATTAATGGGAGTGAAATAATACCTTGTAATGAGTTTGGGAAAGAGTAATTTGAATCAGAAGTTCAACAATGATAACTCATTACAAGTTCCAATTATGAAAATTCTCGTAAAAGAAAATAATTCTTCTAAATGGTTATATAATAGAGACGGGTGCTCTAAAAGAGACCCAAGACATAACTAATAAGTAAAACTCAAGAAAAGATTCAGGTACCTGAAACTGAAGATTAAAATAGTGAAAATAAGAGATCTTGATAAGTTAAGTCAATTCGAGAAAATGTGAAATTGATAATAAAAGTGGTCGACAATGGTTTTGCATGCAATATTATTGTCGAAATAATGACATAAAATGAGGATTTTGAATAAATCTAGTGAGAAATATAGATATGGAATAAATTGTTCAAAATAAAAAGACGCAACTTGAGTACAATTAAATTTGTAGAGTTTTTGAACCAATAGTCCAAATATCTAAAGGTATAAAGTTTTGCAAAAGCGAAATAAAAATATGAAGTTTTTCGCTAAGTCCTGACATTGATTATGAAAAGATATAATATTCTTTTGTAGTAGATGCAATAATCTTTAGATATGTTATTAAACTGGCAGTATATAAAAGATTTAACTTACATCTAATTGTTATTGTTATAACCTTTTATGAACATATAATAAAGTTTATATTAAAATCCTTGAAGGATTTAGAATGCCAGAAGCATATTGAAATTATTAAGATATTGTTCACTTATATAAATTGAAATAATTAAACATATGTGGTAAATTTGACTTAATCAATAGTAGTTGAAAGAGGATTAATATAAAATGATCCAAAATACTTATTTGTATTTTTATAGAGGAATCATGATTAATGTTTGTTATAATTATTGTCGAAACTCTAGAAGAGATCAAAATATATTTTCTCAAAATTTCCCCTTACTCATGACTTTCAAAAGAATAGTGATATAAATACTTAGCAAATTAATTCAAAAAGTTATTTGGAATACTAGTATTCAAGATTGAATATATAGAATATGTGAAAGTATGTGGTGTTTTCATGAGAGAAAGTAAATACGTGTTGTACTCTTTTACCTTAATTGAGGTTTTGTCTTATTGGGTTTTCCAAGTAAGATTTTTAATGAGACAATATATTATGTGTATTATAGGTATGTGTATTCTTTTTCTTTCACTAGTAATTTTTTTCCCATAATGTTTTTTTTAATAGGGTTTTAACGTGGCACATTATCTACTAATGGACATCTAAGGGGAGTGTTATGAATATCTTATTAAGTGGATGTTCATAAGATCAAGATAAGTTTTTGATGTACTTTAAATTCTAATAGTCATTAGAAGTAAATCTCTACTTCATTTATACTTCTTATGCATATAAATAGAGATTTTGCAAAAACTTTGTAAATATCTCGATTGATCAATAAAAATATGCCCTCTCTTCGCTTTTCCATTCTCTTTATTCTTTACTCTCTGTCTATTTATTTTATAACAAAAAATACTTTAATGATTGAGATAGTTGGAGGTTTTCTAGCATTTAGCCTATCAAACATGATCCTAATATGTAATCTCAATCAATTCACCCAATTGTGGTCTAATCAGAGATCTAAGGACTTTTGTTGAAATGAAATATTGATTGACATGTTTTGCATTCTTTTTAGATTTTTCAAATTATATAAAAACTGAAAAAAATAAAAATGTATATAAATCAAAATATTATATAAAAATTTAAATAAAAATATAAAAATATATAAATTAAAAAATCAAAATATTATATAAAAATGTATTTTTTTTTCAAAAACTCTTAAATTCTGAAAATTCAAAAAATATATAACTAAATTTTTAAATTTCCAAAATAGACAGAGTTGATAAAAGTTTATATATAAAGTTTTGAATTTTTATAATTTTAGATATATATATTGAATTTTTAAAAATTAAAGTTTTTTAACAAAATAAAATTTTTTTTTTTTCAATTTTATATAATATTTTGATTTTTTAAATTTATAATTATGTATTTTAAAATTTTTTTCTTTTAAAGCTTTTTTTAATTATTTATATATTATATGATTTTTTATATTTTAAACAATACATTATAAACAAAAAAACAAAAAAGGGAAGGGTGATGTAACACATTCCAATAGTGCGACCAACTTGGTCAATGAGTGGTCAACACCTGTCAACTATGGTCAATGTCGATCAACAATCGATAGACGTTCAATTAATTGTAAGTAAATGAAATAACCCTAAGTGTCACGAGGCACATTTTGATTGGTTGAAAGATGCCACATGACACATTTGTGACATATTTTGACTGTCGTCACGTGATAATCGATTTTCTTTAATACTGTTGCTAGGGGTGAGGAAAACTCGAGTCGACTCGAAAAAATAAAAAAAATTTTGAATTTCGAGTTAAATGAATCGAGTTATTCTAGTCAACTCGAATTTTTTTTGAATTTCGAGTTCGAATCTAGTTTAATTTTTAAATCCGAATAAACCGAATACCAAACTATAATATTTTATATTTTTACCACAAACCCCCAAAGCTTTTTACTTTCCCCCCAAAATTTTACTCCCCCAACCCTAAAATCTTTTTATTTTCCCCCTAAACTTTTAATTTTCACTCTTTACCCCAAATAAAAAATCATAAAAAAAATCCCTAAATCTAAATAGTAATAATTTTATTTATATCTACTATTTATATTATTAAATTAAATTTCACATTTTGTACAATTTATATTATTTGAATTGTTTGATCATATTAAATCATTATAAATTTATGTTAAAAATTGAACTATTGATGATGCCATAAAATATTTGTGTTAAAATTTTATGTTGGTTTCAATTTCACATTTTATCTTTAAGATAAATTTTATTAAAAAATCACATTTTTTATATTTAATATATTTTTAATTTTAAAATATATAGTGACAAAAATTAGAAGATAATTGAAGCAATATAAAATATTAATAAATAAATTATGAGGAGATGCAAGGTAATAACAAATTTGATTATGGTAGGTGACAGTAGTTACAAGGATCCAATGTCATTTTTTTAAAATTTAACTCGAATAAATATATTTTATTTGAATTTCATCTCACTCGACTCGATTCGAGAAATTTCAAATTGAGTTAAGATGATAAAATAGGGTTCGTCAACTCGAAATTCTTCATTTGATTCGATCGAATACTCACCCCTAACTGTTAAAAAAAGAGAGAGGCTAAATCAAATAACAAAATTATAATTTAAGTATCAATTAGGCACAACAAACAATTTACATATTAAAATGAAAAAATAAATCTAATTTAGAAACCAAGTTGAGCGTTAAGCCATAAAAAGAAGGGAATAACTTACATTAGGATGATCCTAAAAATTAAGGTCTTTAGGCACCAATAAAATTTTACCACATCATCAAATTTTAAAGACATAAAATTATTATTATACATTCATCCATAAAAAAAATTATTTTTTGGACTATTCCCAACACGTTATTAATGGTCTATTTCTAATTATTTAATAATATTTTAACAATTCTTTTTCATATCATTGATACATGATTTTGTAATTTTTTACCTTGAATCCCAAACCATGAACCTTAAATTTAAAATCTCAAACCCTAAATCCAAAAAATCTAAAACCCCAAACCCTTAAACTTTGAACACCAAACTTGTAACCTTGAACCCCGAACCCAAAACCCTTAAACATTGAATCTGAACCTTAAATCTTAAATTCTAAAACTTAAACCATGAATCCATATCTTGAACCTCGAGATTTGGGGTTCAAGGTTTAAAGTTTGGGATTCAGGATAAAATAATTACCAAATCCATGTGTCAATTATATAAAAAAAATTATACAAAAATTACTATTTTTTAAAATTGATTGCTCAAAAAAATATCAACTTATGAAAAAAAATAAAATGATTAAAATTTGTAATAAAAAAGAAAGAAAGAAAAGATGTTTTTTTATAATTGAAAAAATTAATTAATTTAAGTGATTTAATTAAAGTTAAATTAAGTTAAAAAAAATATTAAATATAAATAGTGTATAATAATATTTTATTATCTTTAAAATTTATTTATATAGTATTATTTTATTGATACCTAACAACTATACTTTTTAAAATAATATTTAATATAATTTATTTCCAAAAAGAATATAAAACATTTAAATGATTCAACTTTAAAATAAGAATTTTTAGTGAAATGGACTCCACCCCACATTAAATAGGGAACTTACGTATGCGAGTAATTAAAGAGCGTGTTTGATGGACGGACAGTTTAACACTTCCATGTCACTTTTACCATTGAAGGTTCTGGAATCAATGAATACATTTCAGACACTTGTCTTTTGCTTTTTAAAATATACTGTCAAGGTTGGGCCCGTCCCACCTTCAGCTAGACCAAGGGATGCTTCGTGGGGTCCTCAATGATTCCGCATCGTATCAGTTGTTTCGCTCTGCTTCTATTATTTCCACAATTGCGGCCTCCTCTCAGCTGTGTTGGTACGAAGATTTTAAAATTTGAATTTATTTTATTATTAATTTTAAATTCCAACACGATAATATCAGTATAAATTTAAAACTCTTTTTTGCACATGTTAAGATGAGTTTAAATAAGTGATATATTTATTTATAATTAGTGTAAAAATAATGATAATAATAAAATTAAATATTATAGTGTAAAATAAAAAATAAGTTAAACTTGTCCCTAAACTTTAGATAAGTATATATATTATCATAAGTGCAAAAAGAGAGTCTCACTTATATCCTCGACAAAAGGTATATAGCAATCATAGATGGTATGGTATATGAGAGCTCAATGCCCTCTTAATGCAAGTTATATGTCCAAATGTAACATTTTGTTTTGCAATTCAGCCGTTGTGCAACTTATCATATTAGTTAGCAATTTTTAATTGAAAAATCTTTAAAGCAATAATTTATTGGACTGGCGTAAAGATTTTTTTGAAGACTTTTAACATGATTGAGGAGATCTTATTTTTAAAAGAAATTTATTCTTATAAGATCTCTATTATTTGATTCCATATTGAATATCTACTAAATCATAATTGAAGGAGCTGAATTTCACACTAATTGAAGTTTTAGTAAGCTAATGTATGCCCATTTAAACAAAGTCTTGTTATTGTATTTTGTGCAAGATTGAGAGTATTTATCTTGGTCATTGCAAACAATTGTTTATGTTTAGTTTTTAATTAATGGCTTGTTTAGTAGGGCTTAAAAACAATACTTTCGGCTTGAAAATTACTTTTCAATAAATTATGCTAAACAAGTTTTTTTTGGCTTTTCAAAAATATTTTTTTGAAAAATACTTTTGAGAAGGAGAAGTTAAAATTATTTTTTTAAAATAATACAAATGTGTTAATATATAATTATAAATATTTAATGGTTATATTTAAATATTTAAAAAATAATTTATATATTCTAATTAAATTTTATAAATACTTAATATTTATTGCTTAAAAATATTTAAAATTTATATTTCATATATTAAAATATTAACAAGTTATAATAAATTATTTTTTATATATTTTTTATATTCCTACTAAAATATAATAACATTAACTAATTTGAACATTATTTAAATGCATATTTGTTACTTGATAACACCATGTCTAAAATGGATATTTTATTTCTCAAAAGCACTTTTTGATAACAATACTAAACATTCAAATCTTAAACCAAACTTTTCAAAAACACTTTTCCACGGTACTTTTTAAAAGTATTACTAAACTAACCCTAAGTTTTTAGGGGAATATAGAGAATGATTTAGTTAATGTACAAAAGTGAGGTTGCAAGTTGGTGAGTAAATTAAACTTAGATAATATATTGTACTAAAGATAATCGATCATTCCTTCCATAAAGCCCTGCAGATGTAAAAAGTCCTTTTGAACTGCATGACCAACTTCTGTGTTAATCTCTAATTTTACTTTTCCAATTGTTAAAGTCAGTTGCAACTTAACGTGAAGTTGACAAGAAAATTCAACAATCTCTCAGAATCAACATCACATGTTCAAGCCTATTAGTTAGTTTGGCTTTGATGATCGTGTAAACCAAACCCTAATCATCAACAAAAAGGAACACCGTCTGCTACCCTTAGCATTACCATTGCTAAGGATTAGCAAGCCCTACGCAACAACATCAAAACACACACTAGCCTTAATGTAGCCTAGCACAAAAATATATTCATAGTTATTGGCAGACGTTTGCTCAAAATAGATCCAAATTGTTGTTCGTTCTCCATCGAGCTCACCCTTACATCCGTGGAGTAAACCATAACATGAAAACCACCCATCTTCACCAAAGAGAACCTGAACCTCAAAGAAGAATCGTCTTCAACCCCAAAATCCCAACAATCGCCCCACTAACAATTGGAGCAGAACCAGAAAAAAAAAAAAAACCCAGAAGACAATTAGATGGAAGAATAACACACGAAAGAGGAAGGTTTTTATTGGGCATGGGGGTGGAATGGTGGCTGACTAGGTTGGTATTGCTCAACCGATGGCGTAAAGGCAAAGAGCCAAAATATCTCATTTTGTAGAGAAATGAGAGAAAAACTCTTGGCAATCACATCAAAATTCAAATTAGTTAAATTATACTTTGATTATTCAAATTCATTATATATATTTGTAGCGAGTAAATTTAAAAAAAATCATAAAATAAAATTTTAAAAAGTAAAGCTAGAATAAATTTAAATATTATGCAAAAAAAATGAATTTTAATAATGAATATTTAAGAGTTAATATATCATCCGCTTTAAAGTTAGTGAAATGATAATTTAATTATCAAAATCAAAATACTATTTAAATATGTAATATCAATATTTGCAAGAAAAGTAAGTTGATTATATGTAAATATTTAATTATGGTATATTCACTATCATTTTTAAATTGTCATCCCCATCACTCACCTCCCTTTATTTTGTTACACTTGATCTTCCACACTTGTGAACACAAGTGAATACCTAACCTTGATGATTGCCCTATAATTTCTGTGGCGATGCAAAAATTTTGCTTTGGTCGCTAGTTGAGGCGATTATTTGAAAATTTGACAATGGAATTTCAGTTTTAAAAAGAAAAGGAGTCGCCACAGACCATTTTTCTAGGTGTGATCGGACACCTAATAAACCTTCTTTTTTAGAAAAAAAAATTAGTTTTGAACAAAATGAAGGCTGAATTTGGGTCTACGCAAAAATCCAGAGAAAAATAGGGTTCGGGAGTCGGTTACACATGAGGAAGGTATTAGTACCCTCGCGACGCCCAAAATTGGTATATTGTTAAACACGCGTTGTCATAATTCTCAAAATACAAGTTTAACTTAATACTTAGTTACGATCCTATTAAAATACGAGAATTTGAAATTTTTGGTTTTTTAGAAGGACGTCTCGTTTTTAACACGAGCCAATGATATCCACCAAACATAGCGATGAAATCAGCGACTTAGTGTTGAAATCGGTACGTTGCCTTATTTATTTTTGAAATTGATTAAAAACATAAAAAATATCATTTGCGATAGGAAATTGTAAACAATGCAAGCGATGATACAATTAATGAAAAACATTAAAATATAATATTAGCATAAACATAACAATAATATTCACAATAATAAAAAAATAACGTTCTAATAAAATAATAAAAGAAATAGTATTTGTAGTAATGGTAAAAATACTAATATGCACATAAAAAAATACACACGTATATATGTATGTTAATGATGATGATAATGATAATAAAAATAACAAATATTATGTAGTATGTGTAAACAAACTTATAATTTAAGTAAAAAATGATAAAATAATAATGATATAAATATAGATAAGTATTATATGAAACAAAACAATGATACAGGATAATAAGAAATTTTCAAAGTTTGAAATTACATAAAAGTGTAAGTGAATAAATAATGAAATAATAAAATAGAATTAATGTACCATATAAAAAACGTAAATATATAAAAGAAAAGCTATAATAATAATAGTAATTATAATAAAAGTAATAATAATAAATATAACAATAGTAATATTAGTGATAAAAAATAATAGCTATGAAAATAAACATAATAACCATGACAATAAAGAATAATAGTAATAATAATAATAATGGAAATAAAAGTAATATTAATAATATATTATATTACGATAGTAAAGTAATAACAATAGTGATAATGATAATAATAATTAATAAGTTAAATTAATTAGTAATAAAGTAATAAATAAATAAACATAAAAAGGAAAGTGTATAATATAATAATAATATTAAAATAAGGTAATTAAAAATACTACTATATAAATACATATATATATATGCATATATAATAATAATAATAATAATAATAATATTGAAACCCAAAAGCAAATATAATAAAAATATTAAAATAAAGTAACAAAGAATAATGCTATATATAAATATATACATATACATACCCATATATAATAAAAATACACACAAATATTAATAATAATAATGATAATAGTAATAATATTAAAATACAAAAAACAAATATAATATAATAAAAATATTAAAATAAAGTAAATAAAAAATAATACTATATATAAATATATATACCTATACATATATAATAAAAAGTATTCACTAATATATAATAATAATAGTAATAATAATGATATTGGTAATAGAAAATAAAAAAATAACAATATAATAATAGCAATAGCAATAAAAATAAAAATAATAGTAATAATAAGGATAATAATAATAATAATAATAATAATAATAGTGTTAGACAAATTGATGCGAAAAAAAGGACTAAATTGAAACTAAAATGGAAGTTTGGGGGCAATTTGAAAATAAATAAAGAAGAGAAGGACCAATATGGGACGCGGATAACAAGGGAGGATCACAATGGGCAATATCCCCTCCTCCCAAAATTCCTCCCAAAATGCACAGCACCAAGAGGGACTAAATTGAAGGTCAAAATAAATTACAGGATAAAATTATAAATACAAAAAAAAATGATTGCAAAGTAATAAAAAAGCGGAAGGGCTAAATGCAAAAATAACCCATTAGTCAAAAACACGCGGATTCCCTGAGTGGAGCGGGTCGGGTCGTGGGTCGGCTATGGCAAAACGACGTCGTTTTGGGGTTTAAAGACCCAGACTAAAACGACGTCATTTTAGTCCTCTATATAAGGCAAAGTTTTTTTTTTAAATTTCATTTTTTCTTTGTTTCAGAAAAAAAAGGGGGGGTTCTCTCATTTCTCTTTGGACGAACCCAGAATCCGGCGAAGGGATCACCGTCGCGCAGCCGTCGGACGCCGCCGTCGGCCACCGTACACGGTGGTCGGAAAATTTAAAAGGTATTTTTTTATATTTTTATCTATATCTATATATATATGTTTTTTAGGAAGAAATATAAAGAAATATGTATATATATATGCGGAAAAATAAAGAGAAAGGTAAACAAAAAAGGACCTTTGCACCACGAATCTGTTCTTGATTGCTTGTTGCTTTTTTTATTATTGAAATCTATTCTTTGTATTCTCTTTTTTATTTTGTTGGAGCCAAAAAAAGAACCCCCTTAGTTTACATTTTTAGGACTTTTATAGCCTGATATTACAACTATTTTTGCTGTCATTTCTTCTCCAATTTTGCAGGTGCATGGGCGGTGCTAACACGGACGGTGGAGCAGGTGAGTCAGAGGGTAGGTTGTAATATCTTGATTTTGGGCCTAGTCGGAATAGTGGTTTCGTGACCACAAAATCCGAGATAGAAATAATTATTTTATGATTATTTTAAGGTCTATGATATGATTGCATGATTGTGTGAAAATTTCGTGAAGAAATTTTATGCATAAAGTGCTTAAATTGAAATTAGGGACTAAATCGAATAATTTGCAAAACTTGCATTCTAGAAGTTTCTAGTATGAAATTGTTTTGAAATATTAATTAGGAGGTCTTAAATAGAATTTTACCAATTTCTAAGTCTTGGACAAAAATTGGACATGGATGGAATTTTTGGAAAGTTTAGTAGTAAGGGCATTTTTGTCATTTAGGGGTAAAATGAATTAAAATACAAAATTAAAAGCCAATTTTGCTCATCTTCAACCCCATGGCCGAATATAGCAAGGAGAAACCATGGCTAGGGTTTTTCAAGCTTCCAAGCTCGATTGTAAGTCCGTTCTAGCCTCGTTTTTAATGATTTTTACGTTTTTGGAGTCCCGGTAGCTCGATTTAGCTTATGCTAGCAATAATTTAACCTAGGGTTTATATTTGGAAAAATACCCATAGGTGAAATTTGTGTATTTTGGTGTTTTATGATAGAATATGAGGTTTTAAATTATGTTAGACAACTTGTGCTACTCGGTTTTAAGTGAAAACGAGCAAAAGGGCTTAATCGGTAAAAATACCTAATAGTCATAAGTACATGTTAGAGTGAGAATTTGATGTTGCCATAGAAGGGAAAAATGATCAGCATGTCATAAAACAAAAGAAAATAGGCTGAAGTTTAATTTACGAGCTTTGGGGCAAAAGTGTAAATATGCAAAAGTTTAGGGGAAAAATTGTAATTTTTACAAAATATGATTTTGGGTCAATTTGAATAATGTGAGTCCTAATTAGACTATATTTTAAATGATAGAGCAAGGAAAACTGAAATTCAGGCTAAAATGGGGAAAATACCAAGTTGTGGTCGAAATGGTAAAAGTAGTCATTTTCGCATACGAGGTAAGTTCATGTGTAAATGTAGTAACATAATTGTCATTTTAAGCAATTTAATGTTGTTTATATGATATGATGCCGATTATTATCATGAAATATTATGCTTTGTGGTTATTGTTGAATAATATGTAATTATGTGAATTACTTGATGAGTATGAACTATCACCGAAGTATCGATTTCGATATTCCGTGGAAGACGGCAAAGATGTGAGATCGAGGAAAAAATCTCGTTTGAACCTTAGGAATAGATTAGGATACAAGTGACATGTCACTGGGATATTTGGGCATCCGAACTCGTTGAGTTGATCCGAGTTCACTTATGGATGCGAGCGTCCGAACTCGTTGAGTTGAGTCCGAGTTCGTCAGATGTAACTAGGCATCCGAGCTCGTTGAGTTGAGTCCGAGTTTACTTATGGATGCGAACGCCCGAGCTCGTTGAGTTGAGTCCGAGTTCGCTTATGGGCGGGTTACATGGTAGCTTGGCTACATATGTGGCACTTATGTGCAAACTTTCCATGTATCCGAATTATATTCCGATGTGTTCAACGGGTAAAGTTCTACTAAAATGGAGGAATACTCAAGATGAAAGGGACGTATTGGTAAGTGTTGTGAAATGGGTACTTTGAACAGGTATGTACTTAACCCTCGGGTTGAAAAATCGATATAACAACAATATGGTAAGATGATAAATGAAAATGTGATATGAATGTCTTGGTGATGATTATGCAAATGATGTTTTATGTTTGCTTATATGGTTATGTTACTTGCTTTTTGCATGTGAACTTATTAAGCATTTATGCTTACTCCCTTCTTTTTATTCCTTGTAGTTTTGACAAGCCAGCTCGGAAATCGGGAACGGTCGGAGGCTCGTTCACACTATCCGTATACCATCTTGGCATAATGGCTTGTGTATTTTGAGTATGGCATGTATAGCATTGTAATCATTTTGTATATATGGTCTTATGATATGGTTATTGAGTGGTGTGGAAATGCTTGGTAATGATTAGCCATTGGAATGGCTAATCATGATCATATTTGGTTTTATGTATGTCAAATTACTAGCTAATCCATGGAAACCATGAAATAGGTAAAATTTACCATAAAATAGATTAAGACAGCAGCAGTGACGTGAGTTTGAAAAATCATTAAAAATAGTAGAGATATGATTAGATGATGAATAAAATATGTAATTAAAGAATTATGAGTCTATTTTCATATGAATGGAACAAAACAGGTATATGAGTTATATTTTATGAGATGTTTAAATTTTTGTGAAATAGGGCCAGAGCGATTTCTGGATCCCCTATTCTTACTTTGGAAATTCACCATAAATTTTAAAAAGGTAATTAGAAGTCATTCTTTATATGTAAAGATTCCTTATTGAGTCTAGTTTTATTAGAAACAAACGACATAGTCATTGAAGCTCTGTACAGGGAGATATCTGATTCGTAATACCCAGAGGTCAGAGTAGTCGAACCCTGAAACATGGGAGACTTTAACTAATAAACTGTACTAATTGGCCTGACCAAAAATTCTAGAAAACAATTACTAGATAGATATATGAGTCTAGTTTCATGAAAAATTTACGGAATTGGATTTTGAGTTTCGGAACTCGAGATATGATTTTTAAAGCGACTGTGATGCAATTAGACAGCTTGTCTGGAAATTTTAAAATAAATTGTATGAGCTATTTAAGTAATGAATTAAGTCCGTTAACACCTCGTGTTCGACTCCGGCAACGGTCTCGGGTACGGGGCGTTACATAGGTGGCCGAAGGTGGTGGCAGACCTAGGTGCGGCGCACCTAGGGTTTTTGTTTCTTCTTTCCTTTTTTTTCTTTTTTTTGATTTGGGCTATTAGGGTTAGTTTGGGCTTGGGTTTTGGGCTGTTTTGGTTTAGTAATTGGGTTTTGAGTTGTATTGGGTGGGTAGTTGGTTTATTGCTTTGGCCAAAATTGGGCCTCAACAATTCCAAACACAATTGGCTTCATGTGTGGACAATATGCTATAGTTGAACAATTCCACAATAGATATTTGAGTGTAACATACAAAATAATCACGTTTTTCATCTTTACACCAAGATGTCACAACCTTATATTGAATTTGAAACTTTAATTCTAATAAACCATAATATAAATTGACTCAATCTAATATGGTCTTAAAAAAACCAATACATATAGTTCAATTTGAATTAGTTCAAACCTAAACTATAACTTGAACCAATGGTGAAGCCAACAAATTTTCTTGATAGGTCAAAAGTAAATTATATATGTTCAAAAGGACAAAATATAGTTTTACCATTGTACCAACATAAAATCTTACAAATTCTAAAGAGACTATAAATTATTTAAACAGTTTTTTATTAGGATATTAGGAACCTTTTTATTATTTCCCATACTATGTCCAGAGAAAACTTATTTACTAGAACATATTTTTTTAGGCCTACCTCGACAACAAAAGTTATCCAGTTTAGTAGAAAATTTTGCCCCGCCAATTTTCTATTGCTCTGATGGATTCCGTGTAATAATTATGTAATAGTTAAAATTCATTGACAACTATAGGTGTCGAGTTTTTGGCTAGCTTAAGGTGTTTTTTGTTGAAACAATTAACTTTAACCCTAATTTGGGGAAATACTCTAAACTCTACTCCTTCTAGTGTTGAGATTACAATTGATTTGAAGAACACGATTGTCGAGTTATATGAATAAATTTATTAGAAACTGTTATGAAGAAGATGCGATAAGAGAAGGATGTTGCTATCATAATTAAGAATTTGTATTAGGATGGATAACCCTTTTCCATCTCTTGTATTATAAACATCAAATCTATTTAACTCCATCATTAATTTATATGAAACATATTAAAAATCTTGACGTCAAGTGATATTGTATATATTAGGATAACAACAATTTACAACATTTAAAAGCATTGTAATTATATGCAATAGATACAACTATGCATTCCGAGGATGGATAAAATAAATGAGATCATTGATTACATCATATTATTCAACACAACTAATGTTGGGAATGACAAGTAACACAATTTTTAAATGACCCACTTTTTTACGATGACAAAAATTTACTAACTTGTAATGTTTGCTTATTGGATAGTTGATTCCAAGTAGAAAATAGTCTCATCAAATGTAGAGAAAGTTCGACTTTTGATGTTGTATGGATGTGGTAACATCCATATGGAACCACTAATACATGTAGCATGTGACCCATCTAGCAAAACTACTAGGTATTATAATTCAAATGAGAGCAGAACTTTATGCTCCGCATTAGATCAAACCTATCGAAATGATTTGGGCAAGTGGAAATTATTTCTTCCCGTAACCCTTAATGAGAATGAATTGATGCTATAAATGAAGGAAGCATTTTAAAAACGTAATAGTCCCAACCGTGTATGTAACGCCCCAATTTTCGGGAATTCTGTGAATGTTGGCATAGGTTTAATTATGTTAGTGGGCCTCTAGAAGGCCCAAGCTTAAGATAGAACCCGACAATTTTAGTTAATTTTTGTTCCATAAGAAAAAGGGGGTGAAATTATGAAATAGAACCTATGTGAAAATGTTTGAAAATGCTATAGGCTAAATTGAAGTGGCCAAATAAATAGGAGTGCAAAATAGGAGGATTTGCATGACAAACCTCCCATTTTACATAAAGTGGTCAGCCATCATGTTGTTGTAGACAATATGAGCACTTGATATCCATAATTCATGGTACAAATTGATACTGGGGTAGGTAAATGTTCCATGATAATGGATTAGGTAAATATTCTATGATAATGGGTTAGGTAAATGTTCCATGATAATGGTTTAGGTAAATGTTCCATGATGGGCATTTCATGTCTTTTGTATTAAAGAATTAAATGGATGGAATATGAAATTTTATTAAAAGAAAAAGGGGTGAAAAGAACAAAGTTTTGTCCATCTTTGTTCATCATAGCCGAAAGTTAGAGAAGAGAAAGGAGAGGAGAAAGCTCTTGAATGTTCGATCACTTGGGGAAGAAAATTGAAGGTAAGTTCATGGTAGTTTGCTTCTATCTTGATGTTCATGAGTTCTTCTTGATTCTACCTTAACTCTTGAAGCATATTTTGGTTTTTAGTTGTGTTGTGAGCATTTAGTCATGAATTAAAATGAAGGAAATGGTTGTTGTTTCATGTTCTTTTGATGAAAAATGGAAGATAGGTGAAGTTGAGCCAAACAAATGAGCATGCATGTGCCTTAGATGCTAAGGGGAAAAATCGACTAACATGTTGTGCTTTAAAATGATGAAATGGAGATTATACTTAAGTAAAATCATAGATATGTGATGATTTATTGGTGATATACATGTTTAAATAACATGCATGCAAGTTATGTGTGAAAGAGTGATTTGGTAATAAATCTGCTTGGGACAGCAGCAGTAACGTGACTTTGGAAAATCACCATAAATTGTGAGAGATGAGTTAGAAGGTGAATAAATTATGTAATTAAATCTTAATGAGTCTAGTTTCAAATGAAATAAACGAGAACATATTTTGAATTCTGTACAATGATAAATTTGATTCGTAATGAAGAGTGGTCAGATTAGTCAAACAGTGAAACATGGGAAACTTTAAGAAAAATCTGGTATTGATTGGCCAAACCAAAAATTCTGAAAATTTTATGGATAGAAGATATATGAGTCTATTTTCAGGGAAAATTAACGGCACATGATTTGGTGTTTCGTAGCTCCAGTTATAAATAATTTACTGACTGTTTCTCAGGAAGACAGCTTGCAGTGAAATTATGATTATGTGGTAAACATTGACAAAAATTTGTTAATGAGTTGCTTATTGTTTTCTTATAAGCTTACTATGATCTGTAGGTGTGGTTGGCCGAATATTGTAAGGGGTTAATACGTAGTTTGTATTTGAATAGTTAGATTAACGTGTTAGTAATCCAATTGTAGGCGGTTCGTGTGTGGATCTCGTCAGCATATCATTGCAAACAGGTGTGTAACTGACACCCTCTCATAGACTAGATTGGCAAAAGCCGAAAAGCCGAAAAGCCGAAATGCCGAAAAGTCGGTATTTTGGGAATTTGCGAGTGTGCGAATGCTCGTAAGATAGTTGGGTTTGTATATTTGGTAATCTAAAGTAATAAACTGCAGTACGCGTGATTTCGTACATTTTGATAATTTGGGCTTAATGGGCCAAAGATCGGGTTCATGGGCCAACGGGCTCAATTCGGTAAGTATGCGCGGTAAGTGTTCTGATAATACATAAATAGTTAGGATATGCATGAAAACCCTAAAAGCAACTAAATTACTATAATACCCCTATGTATGGAAAATTACTGTTATACCCTTAGGTGCAAAATTACCGTTATACCCCTAGGGTTAATTTTGACTGAAAAGCATGATGATCTGATTCTGTATGATGTATGCCAAGTGTCCTGGTGGCTATGCCACAATTATCTGATCTGGTGGCTCTGCCACATATATCTGTTCTGGTGGCTATGCCACGATTATCTGATCTGGTGGCTCTGCCACATATATCTGTTCTGGTGGCTCTGGCACAATATCTGTATCTGGTGACTTCGTCACAATATCTGGCAGCCTCGCTGTGATTTCTGTGGTGTGTAGCGGTTGGGTGGGTCGAGTAGTCTCCCTACATGGTGTAAGGCTGGTACGGGGGCGTTATGGATGAATCTGGGTTGGGTTTCTGCATAAACATGTAATATCTGTTCTGTTCTGTTATGGGCCTATGGGCTTTATTCTGAATTTCTGTTCTGGGCTAAGGCCAACTTATTCTGTTTCTGTGGGTTGAGCTGATTTAGACTATGGTTGGGTTATTTTACACACTGAGTTTCCCCAAACTCACCCCTTTTATTTTCATCCACGCAGGTAATCCCCAACCATAGTGGGCTTGGAGCTGTGAGGGAATTCGGAGTGGCCACCCGTTCTGAAAGTTTGATTTTCTTCTGGTGAACTGGACATCCTTTTAATTACATTTGAGGTTTTGGGCTTTTAAATGTAATAAGGCCGGTTATTTATTTTTGATGGTTTTTATATGTTTTATTAAGATAGGTAATATTTATATTTAGCTGTTGAAATTGGATAGCTTTAGGGCGCGTTTTCAAAAACAGTAATTGATTTCAAAATAACACGAAAACAAGCAAAGCTTTCGCAATGAAGATATTTTCCAAAATTAATCACTTTTCCTAAAAAGGACTTAATCAAATCGGTTTCCTAGAAATATACATGACGTTAAGGTATGGCAATGGCGATTTGCATGTCTAGGATTGGATCCGAAGGGAGTTTGGTACTTAAGCAGTCCGATGGATTCACCTCCTCTATTCCGGATTCCTGCCTGGTGCACAGCTTCCATTCACTTTAACCTATAATGAAATCATCTTTTAAAACACTCAGTAAGTTTTCTTTCTGGATAGGAAATGTTTTGAATGCTTTGATGTGGCATGTCGGATCTAGCCATAACATCTGGGCCGGGTAAGGGGTGTTACAGTGTATAATTTCAAAATAGCGAAAACCATAAACCCGTGCAGTAATAATCTTATATGATAATAGATTACATGATTTCTCAACTACTAACCTAGGGCATATATTTAAAACCCAAATTGACCGAATGTGCCATGGGGAACCTAACAATGTGCTTGAGTGGTGTAGGGGGTCAATAATGGCCTAAACTTGAAAAAAAACTCACTTCGAAGGGGGTATTGCAATATTGAAGCATAGAAGTCGTAATACTCTTGACAATGCTGAAGTGAGGAAATTTGAGGCCAACTACAGTGATATTGTGTACCGAGACTCCCAAACCTACCAAGTTCAAGATGCGATATCACCGCCTAACGGGTGAAAACATTGCAGGGGCAATTTTGTGTTCAAACAAGCTTAAATTTTGTTTTCATTTAAGGGCATAATGGTCAATGTTAGGTTAAATGTTAGTAGACTATAAATACTACTTTGTAAGTTTTATATTTTGAGATTTTAGGGGTTTGAACAAATTTTCTCTGTTTAGTTTTCATAATTTTAGGTTAGGTTTTTCTTTTTTTTTCTTTTCATTTTTTAGATTAGGTCTTTTCTTTTCTGTTTAGAATAGATTTTATTTTTTTTGTTTCATTTCTTCTTTATTGTTGAACATTATGTAAAAGGGAGATGATCAAACTGTAACATCCCTAACCCATATCCGTCACCGGAATAGGGTTTCGAAGCATTATCGAGTAATTGTAATCTAATTATTCATTTCAAACATTTCAAAAATGATAAAATGATCCATCATTAACATGCATAGAGTCTCTTATTAAGCCTTTGAGGGTTTGAAATCACTTTAGAAATGATTTAAGACTAAATCGGGAACATTTGAAAATTTTAGGAAAAAGTTAGAAAAATTTTAACTGCAGGGTTCATACGATCGTGTGGTCAGGCTGTGTGACTCACATGGCCAAGTCACATGCCCATATGTCTGGCCGTGTAGGCATTCAAAGTAGAGACACAGGATCGTGTCCCAACCCGTGTCTATGCTCGTGCAACTCACTGACTTGAGTCACATGGCCAAGCCACACACTCATGTGCCAGGCCGCGCACCCTTCGAAATGGCCTCGCACACCCGTGTGTTAGCCGTGTGTCTTACACGACCAAGTTACACGCCTATGTGTTTGGCCGTGTGGACTTGAAATGTGACTGAAACAACAAGTTTACCATTTCCTACTTGCTTGGGCATTAAGCAAGACAAAAACCATTCGTTTAACCTATTCAAAACACGATCAAACACATTCAAAACATGTCAAAACAATCATCCTAGGTGCCTAACCAATGTACCCTCATTGGTACCACATTTATATCATCAAAACATATCATCAATGCATCATTCAAATTAAAATTATAAACATGCCAAAATCTATCAATTTGGCCTAGCTTACATCTACCTAAAATATTAACTTAAATTCACATGCACATATCAAGCTTTGGTTCAATTTACCATACCATACTATGGCTTCAAACACAAACACATGTTTATATATATATTAAACTAACATTACACTTATAACCTCATTTACAATCCATCCACAATGTTTATATATATACCAAACCAACATTACACTTATAACCTCATTTACAATTCATCCACAATATAACTATCATCTAGACATCCTAGGTACATGTCAACACAAAAGATAAAAATCACCACATTTGAGTTCGGGATCGTTGCTGGATGCTAAATCGGTGATCAAAAGAGAAGTACCTAACCTGCGCACAAAAAACAAAACCGTATGCTGAGTAAAAATCAGTGATATCTCCATAATTCGAACATTTAAAGACAAGAGAACACAAAATGCACAATTGAAATATAAACACATATTAATGACTAAGATCACAACTATCATATGTCAACTTTTGAATTCATACATATTAGCACATCATTTCAACATCATTTCATACTATACTCAAATTACACATGCTAACATCTTTTATTTGATTAACAATGTCCCAATTCACACAATTTCTATATAAATAGCTATTCATATATCAAACCACAATTGTTTATACATTGACATTAGCCATTCAATACTCAATTCATGAGTACATAACTCATGTCTCTCATTTAGTCAAAACATATATCATTTTCATGTTTCAAATCTCTATCCCATTTTCAATTCACATACAATATCATCCAATATCAATTATAGAATCTTTTTATTTAATTACCCTATTAACACGACTCGGACTCGGACGGATACACAGATCCAACCAACACACCTGTTTGGCACCTAGTGCCTCACCGGATAAATCCGAAGTAGTAACTGTGCCCAACACTATATAAATTGACACCCAGTGTCTCATCGGTTAAATCGAAATAAATTGGCACTCAGTGCCTCATCGACTTGAAGTTGAAGAAATCCCTGAACTCTTCCTATCCTATGGCATGCCATCTATATCCGACTTAGCCCGATACAGTTAATAGGGTTTAATTTCATATTTCAAAAGCAACCAATATCCAATACACATAAATTCAATTCAATCTATAATCAATATCCAACTTTCACATTAGCACATATATTCCTTTCAATTCAATAATCAATACATTCATAATTTATATACCAATTCAATCCATTTCAATCAACTATTAAAATGTCAAATACTCACATCAAACACTTATCATATGCATTAAATCGAATTATAACAATTATCAACTAGGTTTGGATTATAGAAATACAAATCGTAGATTCCGAGCTATTCGATGTCGATTTTATCCTTCCCTTTTTTAGTCAAGGATTCTGGTACAACGTTAGCTACAGAATTAAAACAATTAAAATTCATCAATATAACACAATTCAATTTTATATTGAATATTTCAATTTTTACTCAATATTTGCCTAAATTTTAATTTAGTCCCTAAACCGAAACTAATTTTTTTCTTTACAATTAATTCTACATTTTCATACAAATTTCACTTTAAAATAAATTTAACTCCCTATTTTCACCTAAACCCCTAAATTTCAAAATTTTCATATTTTAGTCCCTATTACTCAAAATTTACAATTTATTCTACAATTTAATCTGTTTTTTATTTCTAGCTTAAAAATCTATCAATTTAACCTCTAATACTAAAACTATCCAACATTAACAACATTTAAAATCTTATCAATTGCTAAAATTTCAACATGGGTCGAGTAGCCCTAAGTACCAGAATTCTAAAAATATAAAAATTACAAGAAAATGGACTAAATTAACTAACCAATTAAAATTTAAAAGTTTGAAGCCCTTAGACTGTGCGTCTCCTTTCTTCTTTCTTTCTCTTTTTCTTTCTTAATTTTGCGTGTCTTTCTATTTCTATTTCTTTACTCTTTCTTTTAATACCTATTTTGTTTTATTATACTAATTATTATTATATAATACATATATACATTTACTTAATTATTAAGATTTCTTAATTGTATAACATATTTTTATAATATAGCCATCCACTATACATATATATAGGTATAATTACCACATTGGCTATTTAATTAATTTTTAATTTATAATTCAACTTTTAACTCAAATGCGATTTAATTCTTATACCTAATTACTTTTAATTCAAGTAAATTCGCTTAACCGAAACCTAATTAACTACACAACTAACTTTGTAAATATTTATAAAAAATATTTACAAATCTGATTTACGGAAACGGAGTCCCAGGAATATATTTTCCAACACCTCTGACTATCGAGTCATTACACAAACTCTTGGGCTTCATCGGATTTCCATCAATTAAATGAGCATTTCTCAAACTCTTTACTTTTATTTTATGCCTACCATGTGTTTGATATAATGTTTGTTTAGAATTTAAGTTTGCTTATGTGCTAAATTTGTTGATAGTTGGTTGATTGGTTATTTGCTAGTTTAAGTTAATGTTTATGCTTGATTAATTGATTGTTCGATTATATCAAAATGCTTAATACATTAGAATTGACACATCTAGTGGAAAATCTAGATAAATGAGATTGAGAGGATAGTTTATCCTTCGATAGTTCGATGTAATTGTGCCGAATAGTGAGATTGAGAGGAAATCTATATGCCTAGGTGAGACTAAGAGGAGAGCTTAGGTGATATCTTTTAGTCTAAGATGAGACCGATAGGAGATTACTAACTAAAAGTGACAAACAATATAATCGGTATAGGTTTGTTAGCCTAGTTAGCGAGTAATGAATCAATCGACCATCGTTTTATTATTTTCATTGTCTAAAGGAATAGGGAAGAAAATTATATTAATTTGTTTAATTGATAATTTAATTTTAGATTTATATTTAAATTTATACTAATATTTTTTGACTCAATTAGATTAGTAATTGTTTAATTTGTAATTAACTTGATAAATACATTTACCAATTTGGCAATTCATTGGGCTCAATCCTTGGAATACTCGGGTGTTCCATTGACACTATAAATATTACAACTGACATTATCCACTTACAGCAAAGACCGGACTTTTAAATTATTTTATAAAATTGTTTGTTTTCTACGCACGCGCGCATGCGGTCAGTCATAATACTTTAGTGGAAGGACTCCATGATTAAGTCATGCTGTAATTAGTAGGTGAAAAGTCAGAACTTAATTACAAATTATTTGAACCCTAATTTTATATGTCAAATCGGTTACTCCACTAGCTTGAGAACTTAGAAAAAATTGTATATAGATACAATAATATAGAATGAATGAAAACGATGAAGGAAGAGAAAAATCGCATATATCACTATCCGCAGTGAAAGCGTTTTCTCGCTAAGCATAAAAGATGACTTAAAAATTAATTTGATTTCTTCGAATTATTATTTAATTGATTGTAATTAAATAATTGAAGTTTGAACTAGAAACTAAATTAATTAGTCATCAATGAATTTGTTGAATGAGACAATTAAATATATTTCCTTAAAGATTTTAATATGGTAATGTTGCCATGACTTTAACAGATTTAGAATTGGATTAAGAAAATAATTTAATTGAGAAATTAAATTAATTGATTAAATAAATAACATTTCGGGAAATAGAAAATAGTTGTTAGGTTGGATAAATTATAAATGTTCGATAAGAAATCCGGATACACAATACATGAAAGATCCAAATTAGGCCTGGTTAAGGAGAGTGGAGACAATCCTTAGTGTTCCCTAGGAATGCTGCCAACCCTCATGGCTTCTAGTTAGAGTAGAATTTGTATTTTCTATTAAAACATTATTATTTAATTAGATCTTATTCAAACAAAGCTCTTATATAGTTTCTTTATCAATATGAATTATGAGTTAAGCTATTTATATAACTTTGAGAGCACCATTACTATGTCAAAAATTAGTGACAATTTATTTTACAGAATAAATTCTATTTTTTTGGAAAAAACTCATAGTTTCTAATTTTAAAGAGAATTAACTTTCCTATTAAAAGTTAAGAAAAGCTTTCACTATGTGTGGTTGGTTCATTTTGTTTAAACTCACACTTAAAGTTATTCGAGGTTCAAATATAGTGGAGGACATTTTGTAGTAAGTCAGAATCGACGTAGACCACTTCATACAAAACATAGGTATAATTTCAATTAAAGAGTTTACTCTTATAAATATCACAAGGTTTCTAAACATATTTTTCCAACACCAACATCATCCACAAATGCCTGAAACTTATATCATGAGACAATGTAATGATTTTCTAGGAGAAAGAACCCATGCGAACTCATTTGACCATAACCAGAACTAATACTTGGAGTTGACAACATTAGTGACTACATTGAAGCCGAAGTCAAAGTAGAAGTCCAAGCACAAGAAGAAGTAGATGCAGAAGGTGTAAGACTATCTAATACAGAGCATGAAGATCAACCAATTGTTCTGGCCCAACGCAGTCGCAACAGTAGAGCGTACGAGCCCCCAATCAACTCTCATAAGTTGGGTGTATACAACCGTAGACGTGAATTGCCTAAATATGCCTATGAACTGTTGGAATTGAATTACCCACCGGTCGATAACAACGGTGAACTCGTGCTTGGGCAGATGTTCCAAACAAAGGGTAGTTGTGCATAACAAAATTAAGGAGTATAACATAATGAACTCAGTGGACTACAAGGTAAAGGAGTTTAAACGATATGTTCATGCATGTAAATGCATAAAATTTTAGAATGACTGCATATGGTTGATTCAGGTAGCCTTTATCAAGAGCAAACATATGTTGATTATCCATAAGTATAATGGCTTACATACATGCGTTGCAAGCACGATATTGCAGAATCATCTTGCAAGCACGATATTGCAGAATCATCCAATGTTGGATGCCAGTGTTATATGCAATACCATTATTTCACTAGTCAAAGTAGATCCTTTGATAATCGTTTCAGTATTGCTTGTTGAGATCTTAAACGAATTCCATTATACAGTCAACAAAAGAGCATGGAAGTACGAACAAAAGGCCACAGAATGATTTTACGGCGACTGGGAGGAATCTTACAACCACCTACATAATTGGGGAGTTATGAAATTCGATATAGAAACAATTCCCACTTATGATGCTAATAATATAGTTCAGGGGGCACGATTCTTGCATCGTCCTTTTGGTTATTCAGGCCACTTGATGAAGGGTTTAAACAATGCAAACCTATTGTCAAAGTAGATTGCACTTTCTTGTATGGTTGGTACAATGAGAAGCTTATCGTTGTTGTTTCCCAAGGTGGGGCAAGGAAAACCATTCCGCTTGCATCTGCTCTGGTGAAGCAGGAGGCGCGAAAAGCATTTCCTTCAATGGTTGTAGATGTATGTAGCGTCAGTCATTGAAGAATGGTTGGGCCAAGCCACATGCGTATGATGTTTTTTACATTCGACATATTGTCCAGAATTTTTTCCAACATACATATTATAAGCAATTGTGCCAACAAGTTGTAAATGCATGTACATACTTCATATTTAATCAAACTGTTGAACTTTTCAATCGTTGATAAAAATAAAAATAAAAACCCTTCAGGGAATTAAAGAGAAATATCCTAAAACTGAAAGCAATCATATCTCTTCTTTGTTGAAAGGTTTAATCTTTCACTCTAAAGAGCTAGAGGAGACCATTTGTTTTGGCGGTCTTTGCTCTCATCACTGAAAATTCCACGTAAAACTTCATTTAAAGTCATCTTTTATGATCCAATAATTTCACCGCCACCCTTCACCTCATTTCCTATATTAACTCTCCATTTGGATCAGATTCTATTTCCAAAAAAATGATTCACCATGATGTGGAGATTGATCATGAATGGGTTTTTTCTGCTTGATAATGGATTCCTGGATGTTACAGGTACATTTAATTTTGATGACAAAAGCGCGGTTTTGGGAACGTAAGTTCCCAAAAATGAAAATTTTGGTGGAAAAGTAAGCTGAACATGAGTTCACCAAGGTCCACTGAGGGAGCTATCCCGCACGTAATTTTTTATACATAAAGAAGTTTTTTAATACTAATATTTTATATATTTTATAATTAAATTTACATAAAAAAATATTTTTATATATAATCAGATTCAAAATTAAAAAAACTACTATTCACAGGGTAAAAAAACACATCTTTTGGATTTTTCAAAATTTTTATATTTTCATATTTTAAAAATGTTTTTTCATATTTTTTTAAACTTTAAATTAAAATATGAAAATTAAATCTTAAATTTAAGAAAATTACGATAATCTTAACAGATTTAAACCTTTCAGATATTGATTTCAAGGTAAAAAAGAAATTAAATGTGTTGAGGAGTTGAGTTTAGATTGAGTGAAAAAATCAAAGATGGATGAAATAAAAGTAAGTGTGGTAAGAAAGAATTAAATCAAATATTCCAACTAAAAATCCAAAACCAAAATTAACCCTAAAAAATAATTCAAAATAAATTATAAGTTTTCTTTAAAAAAAAAACTTGAAACTTTTAAATCAAATATTCCAACTAAAAACCAGCTCGATCCCTGATATGGACAAAGATATTCGCACCTTGTCATTATCAGAAAAAAAAACCGGGGCCATTATGTAAATCAGTATAATTAAGGAAAATATCAAAAAAGGAAATTAAGGGAAACCTTCAAAACGGGGGACCCATTATGTAAATCTCCAGGCTGGAACTCGGGCAGCTGCCCGACCTACCCGCCCCTTTCTCTCTCTATATATATTAGACCCTACCTTCGCCACTCTCACAAAAACCCTCGCATATTTCTTTGCTTCTTTACTAACTAAAAAGGAAAAACATTCTTTGTTTAACGCTTAAGATTCCTTTAACAACAATGGCTGCCTCAATGTCTACTCTAATGGTTGTTCTCGTCGCTGTATGCGCTCTCATGGGTTCCGCCATTGCCGCCGACGCTCCGGCTCCGAGCCCCACCTCTGGTGCCGGCTCTATCTCTCCTTCATTTGTCTCTGTTTCCGTCGCCGCCGCCGCTGTGGCTCTGCTTTTCGGATCTAGACTTCGGATCTGAATGATGCTATCTCTGGTGTTCAGATGATGCTCTGTTTTTCTTTTATATATGTATTTTTTTCTTTTTGATTTGATTTTGAATTTGGTTTGGAATTTTAGTAGCTGTGGTAGTGGATCTAGGGAGTGATTATATTATATATATAAATATATAAATTTATGAGAGAGAGAGAGGTAGTTATTTTATTTGTTGCACAGATTATTGATGGCTGATGTTTTGGATTTGGATTATTTTCTGTATTATTATGGATTGATGTTATAGCGAGACATTTTATTATTTATATATATTTTCAATATTGTTTCTTAATTTCTTGCATTTGTGTTTTCGTTTAGTATTTTCTTTTGTTTTCTCTGCAGCCAAACAATCGTTGCCGCATATTCCCTATCGTTAATATTATTCTGGATGTTTCTGGTTCTACTGTTTGGTCTTGATATGCTCCGAATTTTTTTCAAATTGTAAATTCAAATTACATTTCAACCATACTTTAGAGTTGAGACTCAGTAAATAACCAAATATTCCACCTGCAAATTTAATAGAATCCTGAATATAAAAATTATTTCAACTAGTAAATCGAAATTATTTTAAATAGTCTAAAATGAATAGAGTTTGAAATAATTTAATTTCGATGATTTTTTTTAAATGAAGTAGAGCAATTAAACTTAGGGCTGAACAATCAAAATTGAAAATAATTTGATCCGGCAGCAGTTCACATGGCTAAACTCGCACTTAATAAGGAACCTGGTCTATGCAGGTTTGATTAATGATGTTTGTGGCTGTAATGCTAATAACAACCCTTGTATGAAATTAGTCATGGTATAAAAAATTAGTATGAAACAATCAAATCGAAATAATGATGATGATTCAGAATTTTAAAAATATTCTAATTGACTTAAAGTTGAACACATTTTTATTTAAACATGATGATTTGAATTTAAATTCGTAATAATTTTGTGTTTAATAAGAATTTGTGGCCTTTCGTCTTCACAAACCTACCTATTTTACCATTTTATTTATTTGACGAAATTAAAATCATACCATCTCTAACAAAAAATTTAATTGAAATAATTTTAAAAATTTGAATTTCAAGTCATTTAAATTCATCCGAAGCAAAATCAATTCCAACTTCCAAACTCACACACGTATATTGGATGAAAATAAATAATAGGTTTATTTATTTATTTATTTTGAATTAGAGCATGTTGATTAAGGGTAGGACACGAAAGTAAGCAAAGGTCGGTGGGGGCTCATTCTGTAGTTTATTGACAGATCATAAATTCAAGTAGCTTCCAAAAGTTAAAGATGGTCCTTGCAAATATCGTTGCTTAATAATATGCCCATTCTTCACACCACCTTCATGCCTTTTGTTATAATTCTCCAATCATATTTTAATTACTACAAAAAAAATACAATTGAATATTATTCTTATATTAATTAAAGTTTTTTATTTCGAATTTCGACCAACTCGTATATTAAATTTATAGATTGCCACATAGTGAAGTTATTTAATGAGGAGATAAATTACGTGATGATTGGCAACATGTTTGTGTGGTTAAGAATGTGGATGTTGGAAATCATTTATTGCCACCTCCTTCCAATTCTTTATTAAAATGATAAATATATTTCAACTCGGATTAAAAAATGTAATTTTTACCTCGGTCTCATGATTTCAACTTTCTTTTTAAAAAAATAACATCAACCGACTGATAGATATTTGTAACTAGAGGTGTGCATGGGCCGGGCCAGGCTGTGCTCATAAAAAAATTTCGGCCCGTTTTCAAGGCTCGGGCCCTGCCCGGCCCGAAATATGGGTCTGAAAATTTGTCCAAGCCCGGCCCGAGAAAAAAATGGCAGGCCTGAGCCCGGCCCGATCATATTAAATTTTTTTTTTACTTTTTTTATTAAATAAAAAACTTTAAAATATAATAAATCAAATACATTTAAAACATAAAAATAAATAATAAAACAAAAAATAAATAAATAATGGGACTAAAATAATTATTAAAATAATACATAAATTAAAAATATAATAAAAAGTAATTATATTAAAATTGAAAAATTGAAACAAATTAAAACTAAATTAAGAATTAAATTATATTAATAACAAAAGTTTTACAATATCAAAATAACATCAAAACAACAAAAAAAGTAAAGTACTAAAGTTATTTAAAATTAAAAATAAAAAAATTTTAAAATAATTTAATATTAAAATCGGGCGGGGCCGGGCCGGGCTTGGGCAAAAAAAAATCTTACCAGAGGCCCGGCCCGTTTTCTAAACGGGCCTCGTTTTTTGTCCAAGCCCGTTTTTCGGGCCTATATTTTTATCCAAACCCTCCCATTTTTAGGGCGGGGCGGGCCGGGCCGCCCGGCCATGCACACCTCTATTTGTAACTGATTTGAATTAATTTATAATAATTATGGCGAAGTTAAAATATAAAAATTAAATTGTTATAATTATTATATAATAGACAAAATGTAAGGTCAATGTGAAAGGAAAGAAACATTGGTGTGTGGGTGGTGGGGAAAACACTGGTTGGCAACTTACAAAAAGCTAAATTATTAAAAAGGACCTTAAGTTATTTCATTTTTGCTATATAATATTCAAATAAGTTTCCGTCTTTTTTCATTTTTACTTTAATTTAAGCAAACTTTTTATTTCAAAATTATCAAAACACTTATTTAATACAAATTCAGATCTTTTACTTTTAATATTATATAAAAATATTTGATTAATATTAATTGTTTATTGAGGAGTAAATTGAAGGTTAGGGGTTTAGTAAATGAAAGTTAAAAATTAAGATTTATTTACGTATAAATTACAACTTAAAAGAGTTATTTAGATGCAACAAATTTATTTAAACATAATGACAAAGTTTAATCACCTTTTTTAAAAAAAAAATTTTAGCCATTCTTAATTGTTTATCTTTACTTAAGTAAACCCCTTAATTGAAATGAAAAATTGATTAAAATCAATTGTTTATTGAGGTAAAAATTCAAAATTTATTTGGTTATAAATGAAATTTAAAAGAATCGTTTAGATGTAATAAAAGTTTTAAAAAAGAGACTCTGAATATGAATCGTAAAATAAACATGAAAATATATAAAAAAATTTATTTAAACACAATGGCCTAATAATATTTTAACCATTCTTGTTTTTGGAAGTAAATTTTTTTTTTGAAATTCTGATTATATTTGTTTTTTTGGACATAATGTTTAGAACTATCCATAACACCTCTTTAATCCATAAATAGGAGAATAATATTTTTTAGTGTACTCTAACTCACGCCCTCTTACATTAACAACAATGCACATACTAATTAAATTAATAATAAATATTTTAGTGATTGATTTTATTATATAATCCTGAAAAAGGTCAATTTGTAAAAGCAAAGAGGGAACATGGGAGTCATATTCATATGCAAACTTTATTAGATGTTTTGTTTTCATTGGTTGGACAGATTTAGCTTCAAAAACATATGACATCACCATTGTCTTGCAATTGCAAGTTTCCAACAACGGTTTACTTACTAAATTTCCTTAGAAGTTTCTACATTTATTTTAATTTATCAAAATTTAATTTTTGCATTTTATGAAAAATAAAAATATAATTTACTTGTTAATAAACATATAAATAAATTATTAATTTTTATTAATTCCTTTTATATAACTTTATGAATTATTAATTTCTAAATCCGACAAAGTTTAATTAGCATTGCTCAATTGAGCTAATTGAAAAATTTTATGAAGTTATTAAAAATTAAATTACCATCATTATAACATAATAAAAATAATTACATATTATTATTTATTATCATATGAATTTAATCTAAATTAAAATTGATCGAATATAATTATAGTTTATTGAGATTTAATTATTAAATAAAATTGGAGTCAAATACGTATAAATATTCTAGTGACTAATTTTTAATTAATGATGGGTTGATTAGAAATTAATGTTAATATACAAATATATATATATATATTAAAGTTATGGTCTCAAATTACATATACTAACTTTACTGACATTGACATCTCATCGTCAGAAAAGAGTGTGATATTTTCAAAATCACATGACACGGCTTCCGTATTTAATTTTGTTCTTGATGATCTAACATGACAATTCTTGATAAATTAAGTTTTATATCAATTTTTTATGGTTCTATCAATTACAACCAAAATCAAAGTTACTTAGCAAAAGCGAACCTGTAATTAGAATAAATTTGTATATATCCACGCATAATGCAATTTAAACATGGACTAAAAATATAGATTAAGGGCCCTTTTGAATGAATAGTGCGTTTATTTACAATTAGTATAAAAATAAGATTAAATATTGTAGCTTGAAAAAAAAAAAAAACTAAACGCATTACACTCCTAAAACTAAATATGAAATTTCAAAAGAAGTAATAATTTAATTTTCAAAACTTCTAACCTTACGTTTAAGCCTGAAATTCATAAATAGGTGATGGAAGAAGCCATCTAAAATTCTCAACAATTGAGGACAGAATCAAAGTTTGGTTAAATATTGTATTTTGGCGAAAGAAAGAAAGGTGGAGTGTTTGGTGGACAAAACGACATTGCAAATGGCGTAATGGAATGCGCTGTGTCGTCTAAAAGGAAATTTCAACTTTGATGGAGTCACGTGAAGGCTGAAACCTTTGTCTTTTTGGGGTAAAAAAAGGTGTTACTCTCACCCCGCCGTGACTCACAAGTCACTCAAAAACGATCGGTAAATATATATTTTTTATTTTTCGGAGAATCCAATATACCTTACCTTTCATTCATTCAAAACATTCATTGTTGAAGAAACTTGTTTTTCACTCAGTGGTTTAATAAGAATCTTCTACATTTAGGGTTCAAGAGGTCAGACCTTCACTTGAATCGGATAACGTGCAGGTAAGGGAAGACTCTTGTGAGTAAAGTTATTATGATACAATAGCGTACCAGATCAAACCCCTCGCCCTTGTGGTAATGTAAAAGGAGCGCAAAGAAAATCAAGCAAGACTCTTCAAGGTCAAAATGACCCTATAGGCACCAAATCCGCTAACAATGGCGCCTTCAAAAAGCACAGCATTGGCTGCAGCAACAACTGCAATAGAAAAAAATTTAAGCAACACCCATGATTGAGGGGGAAGCAAAATGAATTTCTGATGACCAAAAGACCAGCAATGACGTGTTATTATATTGAAAAAACCGAAAACGAGGCGGGATGGTAAATGATTGGATCTCAGAGGGAAATCTAAGGGGTCACGACCAACCACATTCCTCAATTGGAAGGAGGCACAAAGCCCCTTTCTAGCAGCAACTAACAACCAAAAACAGCGAAGCTAAAAAAAAAAAAGGAAAACAATTATTGATGCTAGGAGATACTTACCAGAAATTAGTTAGAAGATTTAGGGTGTTTAATCATACCATTTTCTTAAAAGTTCTATTTGTTTGTTGAAAAAATTCGGTTTAGAAAATAGATTTGTTGTACAGTGAAAAATTAAAATTTTCTAAAATTGAACCTGTGTTATTTATATCAGTAAACATTTATAAAATTAGTATTGTGTTTTGAGCTAAGCGGACTTGGTTGTTTCCTAGTTCTTTATCAACACCATCTTCGCTAGTCTCAAACCTTTGATTTGCTTAGAGAATAGGATCTAAATTCACAAGCTAGTTGCATACAATAAAGATTTATTAAATTTTTTAGTGGGAAAAATTAAGTTCTCCCTCGTGAACTAAAAACTTAATATGAGTTCTCACGAAAAATAAACATCTCACTAAATTGCGTCAGAGTAACTACGCTCAGGAATGTATATTTTAACCTACAAGAATTCTAGTTGAACAAGAGATAAGATAATAATATTTTAATAGAAAATATACATAGTCCCTGTGAACTATGCGATAACTCTCTCTGGGACTAGGGTTTGTCGCCCATCATTTGTTAGATGTGTCATTAGGTCTATCTTATGCATTGGGTAACATATATGTTCTATCTGGTTCTTAAATCAACTCATAATTTATCTAATCCAATAATCAATTTTTTATTCTCAAAATATTATTTATTTATTTAATTAAAATAAATTTTATCGCTTTACTTAATTAAATTATTTTCTCAGCTTAATTTTAATTTCATTTATATCATGACAAATTTACCGTATTAGAATTTATGAGTAAATATATTTAATTGTCTTGTTCAATAAAACTGCAATGACTTATTAATTTATTTTTCACTTCGAATTTAAATTATTTAATTACAATTAATTAAATAATAATTCAAAGAAATTAATTTAATCTCTAAGTCATCTCATGCTCATAGAGGGAAAATATATTCACTGTGGATAATGATGCATGCGATATATTTCTCTAATCCATTGTTTTCATTTATTTATCATATCAGTTCAAATGCAACCTGTAAAGGGTTGTGTTGAGCTAGCAGAGAGACCAATTGAACATATATAATGAAGGCTCAAATAATTTGTAATTAAGTTCCAACTTTTGATCTATTAATTAAATTATTTAATTATGGAGTTAATCCACTAAAAGCATTGTAATGCCATCAACCCGGCCCTGTTTGTTGGGTTCGGATATCGGGTGTTTCTACACACAATACTTAATAAAATTTTCAAAACAATTGACAGACACTCTTATTTAAAACATTTCTCGTTATCATTTCATTTAAAGGCTTATTGTCGAAGAAACAAAGGTAAGTAATTTAAAAATAATATATTACATCAGACCAAATACAATTCATTACAATACAAACATTCTCTAACGATTGACTTTTAGGTTAGATTACTACAATATGCCACTTTTTCACTATAACACCCTTAACACATTTCGTTGCCAGATTAGGATTACAGGATATTATGATAGTTAACAAATCCAATAATATCTCAAAACAATTCAAAAATCAATATAAAAATCAATTTTCAATATTCAATCATTATTCATAACATATATGCGAAAACGAAGCTTAAATCGGGCCTACGGAACCTAAAAATCAGTTTGGAACTAAGTAGAGACCAATCTGAAACAAAACAAAAAAATATGGAAAAAACTATAAACATGGGTCACACAGCTGTGTGACAAGGTTAAGGCCATGTGGTGCTATGCCACACACCCGTGTCTTCAAACGTGTATAACTCGATGTTGTGAATTATTAGGTCACATGATCGTGTTGCCAAGTTGTGTAACAAATTGAGATCGTGTGAAACATCCTGTACCTAAAATCAAACAGACCACACGATTGTGTGAGGTGACCATGTGTAATACACGACCGTGTGGCAGATTGTGTAACAAGTCGTATGTACTTACAAATGCCTTCAAAATCAAACAATTTCAATCCAAAACACTTAGGCCATAAGTCAGACAATTTCCATCTCTTAAACCTACCTAAAATACATCAAAACATGCCAAAATATACCATATAACATTCAACCTAAATGCCTAACCAATGTGCCCTCATTGGCACCACAATTCAAACATTTAAAATCCAATTCACATACATCATTTACCAAATCACAAAACACGTAACCAAACATTCCAAGAGCATGAATCATACCACTTATGTATATTTGACTATACCAAACCAAAAGTACCTATTAGGTAGTACCTTAACTCTTTTTATAAAGTTAAACATATACAACATGGTTATATACATTTGTACTTATAAACTCTTACTACATGCCATTTATAACCTAAACCAAAATGGTTATTCCACAATAAATGGTCAAGATAGGCATCAAGTGATAAGTTACCAAATTCAAGTCACCAAAACACTAAAAACGGGATTTCATCTCGAAAGGCACAAAACATCCTAGGATACCTATTAACATAAACATATCAAAATAACCATTCAAAATGCATCTAGATACTAAATCATGCATTAACCATCACAGACCACAACCAACTAAAATACCAATTAGAATTCACATCAATACACATACTATATACTTCAAATTACACAAAATATAACCATAGTGCTTATAACATACATAACCAAAACCCTATTTACATGCTACTTATAACCAGACCAAAATGAACAATTAGTTACCGATTAAGTTGTCAGATAGTGTGATCTTCAAAAGCAATCCAATCGATAGCTTAAATCTGACGATCTATAAGGAAGAAAAACCAACACAAGGTAAGCTTATGTAAAGCTTAGTAAGTTCGTATTAAATATAAACTTTAACTTACCGTAACGGTTGTAACTTAAACATTTCTCAACTAAATACCATAACAAGACCAAGAGTTTATTATTAACCTATAAATATCACAAGTCTCACAAGGTTAGTGGGTTCATATAAACATAACGTGAAATTTTCTTATCATGTCATAGAACATTACAATTGAACACATTTAAAACTTAGTTCAACCATCACTTATTCATTTAGCAACTCACATTTCATTTCAAATATCCATATCCAATATCCTAATTCATACATCTATTTCAATATAACCAATTCATATAACCAATTCATGTAATTATTGTTAGAGTATGCCTAAAGACCAATCATGAGATGATTGTAATCACATACTCGTTTTAACTTGTTTGTTAATATAACACATTGCGTTGTTATTTCAGTTTTTTTTGTGTGTATAGATAAACTCATTAATAATAAAGCCCTGAGAATAATATGATTATTCTTAAAAGGTCCTTAGTCAAGTATTATTGTGGGCTTGGACAATGATAATGCATTGAAGCTAATGCGTAGTTGATTGATGACAAAGTGTTGTCATTGACATAGGGATTTCAAAATCGATATACAAGTTTGTGTTAGAGAACAACATATTGGAATGACTCGCTATGAGTATGGTTCTTGGATTATTTTGTAACAATTACAACATTATTCATAGTGATAACTATGTATATGATCCTTAGACTTGAGATCATCATTGTCCCAACATAGTGACTTATATATTTTGACACAATCAAACGTTTACCATAATAGGTTATACTATAAAGATTGATGTTAGGTATGTCACAATCTATGCAGAAGGATATGGTTGATAAAGATAGGATTTGTTCCTCCTACATAATGGGATCAATATCTTAGGCCTCTTGATGGAGTGAGACTAGAAATGCATGGCCATGCTCAAATAAATTGATATGAGATATCACACTTATTTGTTTATAGTAGTCTACTTAGATTATCAATAAATATGATATTGGACTATACAAGTATGACTATTCTATGACTTGTGTCCAATCTAGATATTAAGGATAAAAATATATAATACATGAAAAGATTATCACATAAATATTATGTCGAATCACGACTTCTTGAAACTTGGGTAGCAATGATGCATTACTAGATGCCACTCATTGCTTGAAATATTAGAAATGTTCTAGTATTACTACTAACGTTACAAGAACCTATAAGGTCACACCTATAGTTGAAGCGAACAGAATCTAAATACATTTGGTATTGTATTTAGTTGTCACATGAATTTAATTAATTATTGAATTAATTTAATTTGATAGTTAAATCTTGAACACATTATATGTACAAACTTGTTGTACACAAATATAGAACATATATAAAATTAATATATGAATTTGATTCATATAAAAAATTAATTGTATATAGTTTACCGAAATTATTAATATAAATAATTATAATGATTAATTTCGGTCAAAATATAAAAGGCATGGAAATTGATATTCTTTAGAAAAGAATATAATTTCTTTTTCTGACTTTCTATTTGTTTATCTAAGAATAACGGAGTAATCTCATTTTATTTATGATATGTGATATCAAATAAAATAAAAGGAATATAATCCCTTAGTGTGTTAGGGTTACCATGAAAAACAATACCAAAAGGTCTAGCAACCATTTTTGATTTTTTTCTCTTTAAAAAGTTTAAGAGAATTTTGCTATTCGTTTTTTTACTAAGTGGATTACGTAGAGGCCAAGGTGTTATTTTTGTGGCTTGGGATTGACATCGTTCAAAGGAATCATATCAACAACATTGTTCATCGCTCTTCTAGTTTCAAAAAGGTATATTTTCGACCCTTTGTTTCAACCCAATTTGTTTATTGTACATGGATCCATAGTTGATGATCGTCGAAATAATTTTTCCGTTGCCCCACGAGGTGTACTGACGATCCAACAATCATCTCATATAACCATTTTGTATAACCATTTCATCTAAACTTTTCATTTTACCATTTCATTTACACATTTAATACATAATCATTCTGTATATCACATTTCGTTTCAATAATTCATATAAGTTTCTCTATTCAATGTTTAATTCCATATAACCGTTTTGTATATTCCGTTTCATTTTATACATTTAACACTAGATAACCCAATTGAAATAATGTCGAACACGCGGGAAAGATGCTCACACAAGCTGTAACTGTAATTGCTCTCACGAGCCGTATCTATAAATGCTCACACAAGTTGTGACATGGGCTTACTCACATGAGTTGTGGGTGAGGATGTTAGGCTACACGATGCTACTCACACGAGCTGCGGAGAATCCGCAACAAATGTAGAACCTCAACCATCGGTAGGACATCTAAGACTAGTACCTAAAACGGTAAATAACCCTAATAACATGTCATTTGTATCCTAAGCATTCACAAGGTTTATACGGGCCATGTTTCGTATCTATACCATTTAATTATATACACATTATCTCATTTATGTAGTTTCTCATTTTCAAACATAATCTTTAACTTAATTAAAAATGCAACTTAATCCATTTCATTTCTTACCATTTATCAAGCAAATGAACTCAATCACAACATACATAAATAGATATTTAATCACAAAACAACAAATAAATTTGTTTAATTTAATTTTTATGAACTTACCTAAACCAATTTTGTAGCAAACGCGACTCCAATGACTAATCAACAATTTTTCCTTTTTCGCGTTTGTCTATCGATTGATCCATTTCTTATCCATTTCTTGATCTATATAATAATTTAATTCAATTATCCAATTCAAATAATTTTAAATAAAAAATTCACATATTTGACCTTTTGTTACCTTTTATTAAATTTAGTCCCTAAATCTAAAACTCATAATGATTGAATTTTTCCCTAAACTTTTACCTTTTGTTTAATTTAGTCCCTAAACTCATAATGATTGCCTTTTGCAGTTTTTATGATTTAGTTTTTTTTCCTTAATTAACTATCCAAATGTCAAAATTTTTGGACTAAAAATATTTACGGGCTTTATTTACAGAAACGAGGTCTCTATACCTCATTTTTCAAAGCCATTTGACTTTAGAGACAAACCACTTGTATTTAACTATTTGTTCAATTAGTAAAAAAATTATCAAATCAAAATTTAATATAATACTATATTTGACACGTAAATATTAATTAATAATATTTACGGACTTATTTTGTAACATCCTTAACCCGTACCCATCGCCGGAGGGTTAAAGAGTATTATCATATACAAAAGAGTCATATCAAGATAATTAGGTATAGCGATTTATTCTTAAGTTCAATTCAATCAGACATTGAAAACATTAAGCAAATCTCAACCACGCATTCACATTAACCATTTGGAACACATATAGTAACTTATCAAGCCATTTTCGCATGGCTACCCATATATACATCATCAAAAAGATAGTTATTTAACAACAAAAAGTCAAGCCTATACATGCCATTATCGAAATTTAACTACTAGAGTACCAAGAAGCTTAGATAGTGTGGTCGACTTCGACTTTGAGATCCCCGAGACCGTAGCTGACGAACAAAATCTACAAAACAGAGAATTAAGGTAACGAAGTAAGCATTACTATGCTTAGTAAGTTTTAAGCAATGCAAACTATTAATTTACTTATAGATCGATTATTCAAATTTTCAAGAAATCATTCCTAGATAATTTCCATTTTGGCCAAGTATCCATGAACATAATGCATATGTAGCAAATTCACCTCACTTGAATCTAAACTGAATTAAAACCAAATATTGAAATAAAAAATAAGATCATAAGAACTCGAAAAGCATCTCATTAACAAGTTTTAACCATGTTTGCAACAAAATCACAAATTCACTACAAGCTGTCTTCCTGAGCAACAGTCACTAAATTATTTATAACTGGAGCTAAGAAACTCAAAATCAAGTGCTGTTAATTTTCCCTGAAAATAGACTCATATATCTTCCATCCATAAAATTTTCAGAATTTTTGGTTTGACCAATTAATACCAGATTTTTCTTGAAGTTTTCCCCTGTTTCACTGTTTGACTATTCTGACCACTCTTCACTACGAATCAAATTTCTCATTATACAGAATTCAAAATATGTTATCGTTTATTTCATTTGAAGCTATACTCATTAAGGAGTCTAAGAATATAAATTTTATCTTGTAACAATTTTTGTACCATTTATAATGATTTCCTGAAAACAAAACAGGGGACCTCGAAGTCATTTTGACTCTGTTCCATGCCACTTCAAATATCTCATTATTGGCAATTCTTTTGCTTACACGGTTTCTTTTATAAAAAACTAGACTCATTAAGATTTCATGACATAATTTATTCAGCCTCTAACTCAACTCCCAAAATTTATGGTGATTTTCCGAAATCACGTTACTGCTGCTGTCCCAAGCAGATTTATTACACATTCTTTGCATTCATATTATTTAACATGTATATCACCAAATCAATCTCATGTAACCTTTCACCATAACTGAATACACACATACACATATGAGATTTTCACATATACTTCTCATTTCACATTCATGATTCAATTCCGATCAATCTAACATATAAAAGTATATAATACATACCTGACCAACTTAATGCATTGAACATATTCAATGGTGGTTTCCTCCGAACATTCGAAATCACAATCTTACTCAAATCACCAGCATTAAGCCTGCTAGGTTTTTAAAACCCGAGTCTAATTTCTAGCACAAAGCCTGCGGGATTTAACCCGAATATCTATTACCAGCACAAAGCCTGCGGACTATAAGTCCGGATATATTCCTTCAATGAGCACCATACATGTTTATTTACAATGAATTCAATTCACATAACATCTCAAAATTTTGGTTTATTTACTCATTCGAATAGTGATATGCCATGCACCAACTATAAATTTTTTTTGCTATAAGCTTGAAGCATAATTTATTCGTCATACAACTATATTCAAAAGAATCAATTAAGCATAGTACAGCTATTATTCACATATCAAGACATTATCAAGATGCACTAAATGTGACTATCCGAACTTACCTCGGTATATTGGGACGGTTGTGGATTGACTACTCTATAGCTTTCTCTTTTCCCTTATCCAACTTTGATCCCCCTTGCTCTTGAGCTTAATAAATACAAATAGAGGTGTTTAATATTTTGACCAATTCTGTTTACTTATTATTCACATTCGGCAATCACATATCGAACTCATTAGGTATTATATTTTGTAAATATGCCATAGTTCAATTTCATATATATATTCATGACCGAAAATGGCAAGAAGTTATCAGGCCATGAAAGTCACTTATAACTCAAACTCAAAATGACCATATGACATTAATAAACGATTATTCAACTTTTACCAATTTCACATACACAAGCCAAACTCATATAGCCTATCTTTTTTTTTTATACACTAGTTTAACTACTACAAATATTACCAAATAAATCACATATATGCGGCACTATACAATTCACATATACATCGACTATCAAAATTTTCACTCCTTAGCTAATGCCGAAACATTTGTTTAAAGAGGACCTAGCCGAACACCCTACTTAGTAAAAAGAATCATACAAAACTCTAATAGCCACCTCAAACTCATCTTTAATAACTCTTATAACAAAATTTATCAAGATTCAATAAGGAATACATTGAACTCCATGACCGAATTTTGCCTTTCACCAAGATAACCACTTGCCATTAAAACCATTAAACCACACTTATACATTTTTTTTTCAAGCTCAACTTAACTTATAATTATCTAAATTATTTAAACATTCAATAACAAACTCTTCTTTAAACAAGCACATATTTGGCAAGAGCATTGGTAATTTTGCAACTTTTAATTTATCACCTAATTCTTTTTAACACATTTTAAGCACCCCTTTTTACTCCATCAATTTTAAGCATATACATTACTCAAACATAACCAACTTCACGTTCGGTCATAGCCCATAACAAGATAGCCGATTCTTTTCCCTTAGCATCTAATGCTCCCATATGATCATTTGTATAGTTCAAACACTCATCTACCATTATTCATCTAAATTTACATGAAACAACAACCATAACCTTTATTAACTGCTATGGCCGAAAGCTCTAGTCATTCCCAAAATCAAAAATTCAACATGGGTTATAAAAAGAACTTGGTATCTAACTCAAGATTAACCAAAATTTCAAGAATTAACATAAACTTCTCACCTTAATGTAGACCTAAGATGACCGAATGGCTTTTCTCCCCTCTTCTTCTTTACATTCGGCCAAGAAGAACAAAGATAAAGCTTTGTTTTCATCACCCATTTTCCTTATTATTATTATTATTATTCCTTTATTTTATATAAAGTATAAAACCATTCAAATAAAAATTAATACATATTTTAATAAAAATCATCATCATGGCTGGCCACTATTAACAAAAAGGGGTATTTGACATGCAAGTCCAAGTTTTTTTATAACATGCATTAATGGACCACTTTTAAAATTACCTATCACATTTCACAATTGTCTCACATAAGTCCTATTAAATAAATTCACATTCAAATGAATAAATTAAAGATTGGAACTTTCACACATGCATGTTCACGCACAATAAGCATAGAAAATAGCGGTTAATTATTTTTATGACTCGATTTTGTGGTCCCGAAACCACTTTCCGACTAGGGTCAATTTAGGGCTGTCACATATTTGTCAGATTTGTGGTCTTAAAACCACTGTTTCCGACACCATTGAAAAATGGTTGTTACATCCACTGTATGCATAATAACCCAGTCTGTCGCTTCCTTGGTGTACTCCTAGCATTTTCCCTTTTGCCGCAATCTTGTGCTACACTACCTGAAACACAAACATAACCTTTGTAAGTTCAAAAGAACTTGGTAAGAGTTAGCTCAGAAATAACTTGGAGGATACTTTTATGACATCGAGTGAATATCCATACAGAGCTACCATCCTTAACATTTTACTTTTATTTTGGCGAATACTTTCACGATTTCAGGCTCACACTTACACCAATTTCCATGCTTAACATACAAATTCTCTCTCTTACACATAAAAAAGTACTTTTTAAAGAATATATTCTTCAAAGCTCGCTTCATACAGATCATCCCATCACTCTTACTCTTAACCCAAAATGGTTATTCACAAATACTGATCACTGGCGGATACATAAACTTTTGGAGGATACTCACGCAGATTTGAATACTATCAGTTTACTAATAAAATCATATTCTTGTTCGATACCATACAATCTTTTACTAATAATAAACTATACAGATCATTCTGATGAGTTCCACACAACTTTATTTCAAAACCCCATATACTCAGGATAACAATAACTTAGATTCTATATGATTCCAGAAGAAGATATAATACAACTCAGATATGTCAGAATTCCAGATAACTTCAGAAGTGTCGTAACCTTATCATAGAGTTACTTACCAAAGAATTATCAGAACATATCATAAGGGCAGATAATCACATTCCATTATACAGGCTTAGTAGAGTATGCTACAAGGGTGAAATAGAATACGCCGCAAGTGTAACTTATGGAGTACCAAAAAAAATGGGTCATACAAAATATGCTATAAAGGTATCATACAAAATCATGTGTTTACTGTCCCGATGGGCACTCACAGAAGGTGCCATGGGTTTCTCCCTTATGGACTTATACATGATTTCATGTATCGTGATCTGCCAATTTGATTTACACCTTATCGAAGGCTACACCATGAACATACATATAGACATATCTTGCCATAGGTCTCACACACATTCATGTATCGTGATCTGCCAATCTAGTCTTCATCTTACTGAGGCTACACCATGAATATTATCAAATCATATTAAGATGCCATGAGTCTCAACCTCATGGTCTTACGATTGTTTTCATATCATGATCTACCAGTCTAGTTAGCAATATAACTGCCCTACTAGAGGCTTCACAAAGGGACATTATTCAACATTTACTTACCTAGATTTTTACCTTTCACTGATTCGTACATCTCGTATCTTAAACATTACCTACATGCTTACCAAACATTATTCTTTTTAATAGAACTCTATACATAATCATTATATCACACATCTCATCTTTACTATATTCATATGCTTACCAATTACTTTAGATATCATTATCCTTTATATATGTATATATATATATTTTTACTTAAATATTCCACATTTAAGAGTCAAGGTAAAAACTCACATGATACTCACCTACTGTAGTTCAAGATCCAGGCTCAACCATCATTCCCAAACTAGCAGCAACAACTACTTACAAAACATAGGACCACCATTAAAACTCATTTACATACAAATTACTATCATTTTAATCACTGATAACCCCAATTCAAAAACCTTATACTTACAACTTACTGTTTATATACCACATGCAGACTTATTCTTTCAAAACATGACTTCAAAAAAAGAATTAGAAAGCACTCTTGAAGAAAGAAGAAGAAGAGCCTCTTTTAGAACCTCTTTCACTCATATATTTGACCCATCCTACTTAGTGGAACTTAACAAGTGTTATATATTTCAGAACTTAACTTTCTTCATGGCCTATAGATTTTGAGAGAAACATAAATGAGAATTATGAACGAATATTTAACCAGCCAATCTAGTTGGCTCCCAACCAGTTCACTTTACAAACCTAACTAGCACAGTACTTTAGACAAACAAGGCGTACTATACCTTTGGCGTTAACTCATACTATGATTACCCTTTTTTGCTTAAAACAATCTTTTCCTTTGAATAACATAATATATCTGAAATAAAATATTCACTTACTTACACGACGGATACTATACACCCACACATATGCACCAAAAGAAACATATGGGCAGATTACATTTCGCCAAATAGATTATTTTGCCACTGAACGCCAAACTTAGGGTGTGACAAGCATTATGACTAAACTTTCCATATTATGTGCGTTACCTTCATATGATCTTTTATCTATTTGAGTTAAATTTGTTTACCCAATGTTATCAGATTTTAATTTATGGTAACCATTATATTTTCCTTCATAAAAAAAACTCAATTACTAACTTATAGTAATTAAATTATTTGTCCAAGAAGAGCGACCCATGACCATGTTACTTTTCCATCAACCATGTAGTGCTCATGAGAGGATATCATTTACCTTTTATCGAGTTATGAATTTCACTACTATAAAGGAAGTCATGTCATGTTACTTTTCTAACAACCATGTAATACCCATGAGAGGATATCATTTATCTTTTACTGGGCTATGAATTCCACTACTATAAATAACGCCATGCCATATAGAAGTTGTATACCCAACATACTAGCTTTTGACTCTTTAGTTATTTGAACTCAGGCTTTTAATACTTCAAAGTATACGAGTCACACACACATTGTCAACCACTTACTCAAGATTGAGGCAAATCACATTATGAATTTCACAAGTGAAAAAATCCATAAATGAATCTAGGGCTATTGATACAATGGTACAACAAGGAGATAAGGAAGGGGATATGATGGTCATTACTAAAGCTGGTTCACCCAGTCAGGGTGGAGAGTCGGAGGTTATAAATATTAAAGAATAGGAGAGTTGGAAACCTAGATACTAGAGGTAAGATAGCAAAATGTAGGCTTGATATCTTTGAAGAGTAGACCTTTTCTTTATCATTCATGGAGGTATTTATAGGCGAGGTTCTTGTGTAAAATGGTGTTAACGTGTTGAAATTGTCATCTAACCATTATTACGGAACACATGAGGTGGATGTCTTTGATAGGACGAGGATGCTTATGATGAGACAAATCTTATCATTCATTCTAACACAGTAATATAGAGCAATTGAGCCCATATGGATTTGGTGACCAATAATATCACATTCCGATCGAAAGGCCGGGAGGTTGGAGTAATGGGTAGTTCCTACTTGTCCAGATGGTTAGGACGGAAGGTGAAACTTAAGGGTGACCTTCTAATTGGTATCTAGCAGAGTTGTTGTTCGGGTGGCCTTCCAGCTTGCCATGTGTCCCTTTTCGAGTAAGGGGTATATCAGGTGTAACAATAACATCTATAAAATAGCCAAATTAATTATAGATTAATGAGATTGTTACCAAAAAATAGATCTATGTTGTTATAGAATGTATCATATTACATATTAAATTAAAGTTAATTTATCATTTTGATATTTATACCACTTTTAGAATGAATTGAGTTTTTTTTAACCATATATATTTTTAAAGAAGTTTCAATTATATTAATTAATTAATCAAAATAAATGAGAAAGAACTTATATAATTACATGGATGAAACTCAGATTTGAAATCTTGAAATGGGTTAATACATTTTTTGGGGTATGAACTTGACAATAGTTTTTACATTAAGGCTTGAATTGTTTCTTTATCCAAGTTAATCATTTAACTAAACAATTGTTCACACATAAAAATCGAACTTTTATTTTTACCCAACAATTATTACCACATGCAGATTTAAAGTTTTTTTCCCAACTTTTTTTTTAAATATAAAAAATTAACTTGAACAAGATAGAAAATCTCAACATAGAAACAATTGTCAAATTCAAAAAAACCAACTTCAACAAAACAAATCACAATATAAAAAACAATAGCTAAATCTATATCTCAAATAATGCATTAACCATCTCGAAATTTTCAAATCTCACCTTACAATTTAACCAAAACCTTGATAAAAAAAAAGATTGAAATCAAAAGTTAAATATAACTTATAATAATATTTTATTACTTATTAACACATTATTATATTTGTAACAATTTAAAGATAATTAAAACAAGCATTTCTTTTCATTTATGATAGTTCAATCATAGATCATTTATATACAAACATCGTCGTGTATTATAGAACACATCCTAAAGCATATTTACATAAATTTAGCAGTCTGGTATTAGAGTTGCTCCGACATAACTTCAGAAATAAGAAACCGCATGAATAATCATCAAAATGCAGCACCATTCGAACTATTCGGGATATAAGAAAACACAGTAAATCCAAACATAATCCAAGCTTTGGCCGATAATATTTGCCGATTCCAGTGGTATTTTTATGCACTGAACCCTTTCTGAAGAGAGCTCCAACGACCAGTAGGAACGCTGACACAAGCTTGTGCCGATGCCTCAGCCATCTGTTCTGTCTGAATCCTGGCATTGCAGATGTTTGCAAGGGATCGCATGTGTTTCATCCCGTATTGGGCTAGTGATCCACAATGTGTTTCGAAAGTCCTCACCTGTTTTGAAGACAAAAGAAAGGAGTAAGACAAAAGAAAGGAAAGAGGTTGAGGTTGAGGTTGAGGTTGAGGTTGAGGTTGAGGGTGAGGGTGAACAAGTTTACCACTTTCTTGAGGCATTTCCAGTCATCGACAAGAGGTTGGCCAGCTGGTCGAACGGTGTTCAGGACTTCCGAGCCTCTTTCAATTCCAAATAAAAGTTTGCCAATGAGTTTCACACTGTGGTCTATATGCATTCTATGAGACATGGCTTCAACAAACTGCTTTTGGGCTTCAGTCTTCCTAACAGAGCCTTCAGGTGCCTTGCGATACTGCAAAGTAGGTCAGGGGAACCTCCGAGTTAGATGGGATCTAAAACTAGCATAGAGGCTGCTTTCAAATACACGAAACAACTGTTCGTGTTTTACATTCATTCTGAATGAAAGCATTTTAAAGAAAGAGATGCAAAAATTCACAGTATGGGTTCCTTTCAAATTCTGCCACAGCATCAGGCCTAGTTATGCTCCATTAAAAACACATTAGCCGCTTATATGCTTTATAGAGTAGCATCCATCTTGCATTTATTAACCCCATAAGGTTTATAATACCCAGGGGTGGATCCAAAGGGTGCTTGATCCCACCTTTGTTAAAATGGAAAAGTTATATTTTGGCCCTTAATCAATACTAATGATTCAATTTAAGCCCTTTTAACACAATTTTTTTAACTTTGTGCCCCCAAAATTTATTATTTTATATCAGCCCCCTAACATGAAAATCCTGACTTCACCCCTGATAATACCCATGTATTACCGATCTAAGTTGTCATATTCTTCACTTAGTTAAATCAACTCCGAATTACAGATTCTAAGCTAGGGAAGAAGCAATTCTTGTGTTTAATATATAAGTCAAAGGACATAAGACACAAACCTTATACCAAAAATGGACAAGATCAGCATCACGCTGGTTAACAGCTTTTGTAGGTGGCACCAAGGAGTTCTCGTCAACAAAGGTGAAGTTATCATTTGCAGGGTTTGTACCCAAGTATGCAAAGAGACTGTCCTTGCTAAGCCCTACATCACCATATTGCATGACATGAGAGCCATATGCAGAATTACCATTGATAGTCCTCTTTTTCACCTGCAAAAGCCAGCAAAATGAGTCATTGGAGCTCAAATTTGACGGCAAAAGAACTTAGACCTCCCATTTCTGGTTATATTTTTTATATTTCTTAGATCTAAATAGTAATCAATAACTATAATACAAAATGATATTGAAATTTTCATCTTTCTCTTGATAAAATAAATGAAAGGGTTCACGCAAATACACTCTCTTAAAAGCCTTACAAGTTCATATTGCTGGTGCAAAGTCTCTGTCCGCAGATTATGCATGTCACTGCTCAACAGAAACAGAATGTTAGGATTCACACCAACGTATGTAATTCTTTTTTTTTTTTTAAGGGAAAACTGATTCCTCAGTTTTAAAAGATCTCCTATCCTATTCTAGTCTAGATCATACTAAAAGAATGAAATTTACATGTATAACACCCATTTTGCCTCTGATTTTGTAATTTGTCTACTAACTCCAAAATTCAACAAGGTGCAGCCAGGAAATAAACTGAACTTAACTTATATACAACTTCCCGAAATCTCGTTAAAACAGGTCTAGACAATCAGTTTCAATTTCAAAATAATTGCAGAACCCATATTCCCAAATATAAATGAAAAGGACTTATATGGTGATCATGCTTGAATACCAACCTGTCCTCCATCCAAGCGACACTGTACAAGTCTCCCAAGCAGGTTTCATATTCTGGGGGAGGACTTGGGTACTCTCCGGGACAATAGGTTCCCCAGCTACTCTCTTCCGCATTTGATGCTGTGGTTGCATAGATATTCAACCCCTGAGGAAGAAGACCCTCAAAGATACTACCTGACTCACAAGCTTCAAGATAGAATACCTGCAAAGTTACATGCAGATAAGAAATTAAAAACGGCAGAAAGATGACAAGAAAACACATCCAGAAATCGAAAATTTTAAAACATCAAATTACCATGCTTTTATAATTCCCTGAAGCATGCTTTTTCTTTAAAACCTCAATCAAGTCATCAGCATAAAGATAAGGAAAGGTAGGCATCCCTGGATTAACACAAAAGAAACATTAACAGCTTCAAAAGCAAGTATCAAATACTAGAATCTGCAAATAATAAATACGAAGCTAAGGCACAATCAGAGAGCTATAAAAAAGTAACTGCTAATGAGATATTACTAACCAAGGACACCGGGACCCCCATGGTCAGTGTAGTATAAGAAGATATGATCATCGGGGCCACTATCGACAACCTTCCCGCTACCCCCGGTGATAGCAGACTTGTTTCCGAGGAGAGCCGCAAAAAAGTTGTGAACATTAACATCTTCTCCAGTATAGTCCTGCAAAAGGACAACAATTAGGCAACGATTATAATCAGTAATTGTAAAATTAATAATGATTTGTTTTTACAAAAAGAAAAATAAAAAAAGAACAGACCTTTGGGACTCCCTTATAAACATCATCGCCATGAGGATTGTTAATGATAACACCAGGCCTAGGGTTTTCTTCATTGAAAGCGATATCATCGTACATAAAGACAATGATATTTTCCTCTTTCAAACCACCGTTCCTTAGGAGTTGATAAGCATGACAAACATCAGCCTGGAACAATTATCAATAATTTTAACAAATTTAAGACCGATCAAACAACCAATAAGTGAAAAGCTTTTTTAATAATTTACTTTGTTGAAGTGGAGTGGAGGTTGACATTAAAAGTTCAATCATAAATATTTTCAAAAAAACTCATGAAAACGATAAAGAAAAATTGAATTTTAAAGAAAAGCTATAACCTGATGCCTGTAATTCCAATATCCATTAGATCCAGCAATCAGGACCGCCCATCTTGTGCCACCAACTTCATCATCATCGCTCCTCCATTGGAAGAACCTTGAAGCTTCCGAAGGTAACCGGAGGACATCACCGGTGATATATCTAGCAGCGGAGACGACGCCGGCGACGGATAGTAGGAGGAGAAACACACCGGTCACGAGAGTGGTCATGATTTGGCCAACAAAAGAAGAAATTGAAGATAATGCAAAATTCAAAGGCTTTGCAGCTAAGTTATTATAAGCATAAATTTAGATATTAGCTATGGTATTGGCGGGCCCAGGAGCCACTTTTATTGATGGAAACTTATGATTGCATCTGGGACGTTCATTTGGGGACCCATAAAAATTAACGGTTTTGTTCCTTCAAGAGTAAAAAAGAAAAACGGTTGTGATGAGAGCGATGAAAAACGGGAGGTGGCCAAGTTGATTTTCGTCGGCTTTTAATGGGACCCGCGGAGTCGAAATGTGTATTACGTAGTTGTCTCTTATTGGTTGCTTTTTTTTTTTCATGGAAAACGGAAAACTCAAAAACACCCAATTTTCATTTTTATTTTTTAAAATAAAATCAATAAATATTCTAATCTAATAAATATTATGAAAATTACTTATACTTAAATTGAATAATGAAAAAGATATAAAAAATAATAAAAAATATTTTTGTACTTTTTATTATTTATAAACAGTGAAATAGAACGAATTGAATTAGCTTAAGAGTAAAAAAAAAAATTAAACTCAGCTTAATTTATAAAAATTTCTAATTAATTGTCGACTTTTTTAATCATATAAGTGAAGTTAAAATATCATTACATGTCTCTATTATTTATTTTTTATTACTTGTATACGTTTTTTTAATATTTATTAAATTACATATATATTTTTCCTTTACTGAAAATTTAAACATAAATAACATATTATTTAATATTTACAATATAAAAATTGGACAACATGTTTTGATTGGCTCGGACTTGAATCTTCTTCATTTTGAAGTTCAATTCCATCCAATTCATGTTTAAACAAACTCAATTTTTTACCTAACTCCATTAATATATTATTGTTGATAGAGTTTAAAATATTAACTCTAATTATAAAAACATCAAACAAATTTTATAGCATACTGTTTTTTTTTTAATATTAAAAAATGTATTATTTAAGAAAAAAAACATAAAAGTCAAAATATTTGAAGGGGCGATCCAATCCCATATCTTGAAAAGGGAGGCAAGTTTATTTGAATCTTTTGGTATCATACAAAAAATTGTGACATAAAGTAATAGGAATCTCTTGCTCACACTCTTCTTCTACATTTGATTTTCTTTGATGGATGCATATACAGCGACCCTTGCATTATTGGTGACTTTAAACTATATTTGAAGCTAAGGTGATTATTACGATGGAATTTAAATAGAAAAATAATAATTTGATTCTAATTACCCAACCCTTTCGTTTTCATGGAACAACTAGCTGCTTAAAACCATACTATTATAAAAAGTTGGGTGAAGTTTCATTGTGGAACAAAGGGGACTTTCCTTGATAATAAAATTCCAAAACATATATGCTTCCTTTTCATGCCTAGCTCATCATGTACTTGATTACTTAAACTTCATTGTATCTGTTTTATACTTTGTCAAAATTATTTAGGATTTTATTTTATTTTTTTATTTTTTAAAATATATATTATCGTAAACAGTACATGATTGAATTATTAAAACTAGAATTAAAATTAGTGGGACTCTTACAGATAAATATTAGAGGGAATTTAAACATGATATTTATGAGGGATGAAAATCGAATTGGCAATTTATTTATTTTATATTAAACTATTAGCTAAATTTCTAATATCAAATTTCCAAAACTTTAGATAATTTTTGTATTGACATATTGTATTTTCATCATGTAAACATAATATAAATAGTTAAATATATCAAAAATTCAAACCCACTATATTATATGTACTAAACCCATTTAATTTTGTCATATTTTATTTTTTAAAAAATATTATATTATTTACCAATTGAGTCTCATTTTAATTAGCATAAATATTTTACTAATACAGGAGGTCGTAAATTCGAGTGCGCTGAAGCGCATTATCCTCCTATCTATATATAAGTTGAAGAGGAATTATGAATAATTTTAAATATTGTGTTAAAAAGGGTAAATATATTTATATAATGGTATGATTTTGTGTATTCTAAATTTATTACTCAATACTAAATTATTATATTAGATAAGTAATATAATTTTAAATAACAAAGGAGGCCTACTAGTAAAGTCTTAGTTCTATGCTCAATATAGTATGATTTCTTTTATTAATAATGATCAAAATATCCTCAAATTTTATTTACTACTTTTTTATATCAAAGGAGGCCAGCCCAACCAACTAGTTTAAGTCTACGGGGCCAAGGAACTTGGATGTCGCTTGTCTTGGAGGAAGAGGCAAACCACGGTGCAGTCATCTACTTTTGAGGAAGGAAACTTCCTCTTCCATGAGGCGGTGGCTGCCTCCACCACTGTCCTTGCTGCCGCCTGCTCACTTTCTGCCTCCATCACTATGGATGCAACTTGGTCGTTGTTTAGCACATCCCATACCTAACAACATGCCAAAATTAAACGATTTAACTTCCCATTCTTATACGTGTCAAAAAAAATTATAATTACGGCTAATTATATAAAGGTCCTGAAATTAAAGTTCAAACTTTAAATTAATCTTCCAAACTTCAAAACATTCTAATCGAAGTCCTTAAAGTGTTGGTATAGTATAATCAGGTTTTTTTCCCTCAACCTAGTTGTTACTTTGGATATTTAATGTTAGTTTGGATATGAAATAGAGTATAATTAGAACACCTAGATCAAATTTTAAACTTAAGGATAAAAACCAAATAAGTTTTGGTTGAAATGATAAAGTAAATATATTTAAAATTATATATAGTGTCTTAAGTTCAAATCCAATATAGATATGTTTTTTTTTATAAAGAAAGGTAGAAAAAGATAGAAAACTCTCAAAATTGTATAATTTACTTTGTAAAATAATGTAATTTTAGTTATTACCCAACTGAGTTAGTACGTAGTTGCCTCTAGAGGCGAATCTAGGGGGGCTGGCATGAGCCCCTCTAAATTTTTTAAAATTTTAAATTAGTAAAGGTAAAATTATATTTTTGCCCTTGGTTGCCTCGTAATATCAACTCAATCAAGGACATAGATGATAGTGTCTTTAATATATACATACACATACACATACACATACACATACACATACACACTCTATGTCAATCTGAACTGACATTTAACACTTGAGCTATTTTAGGTTGATGAAAGAACTTGATTGATACAATATTAATATTTTAAGAACTCAATTATAACATTTTAAAAATTAAGGATGAATTTAAAATTTGAATTTAAAATTTGGATGATAATTAGAGGAGGTTATTACTATTTTGATTGGAAGGGGGCTTACACCATCAGTTGCGAGAACAATGAAGTGATCATCTGGGGATAGGCGGTGATAGAAGACATCGGGGACCGCAATGAGGCCATGGTCCTTGAGCAAAAAGTCTCCAAAGGCTCGAGACATGGCTAAGCCTGGTGAATCTTCATGGGGCAGCCACACTCGAGGGATATGTGGTTCTTCCTTTAAAGCAAGGACCCTACCCTTGCAATTCCTTATTCTTTCTGCTTCACCTGCAATTGAAAATAATATGGTGAAAATGGCTCTTTTAATTCATTGATTTGTTTTATATAATGAGTAAGAATGATGGTGGAAATGAGGGTCTCACTGGGTAAACCAGGCTTCAAATCGGTAGTTAGTTGAACAGCTTTGATCCCCTTCTCAGTCATTGTTCCTAGCACTGCCCTTGAATCGCCCAGGTTTGCAATCACAAGATATTCACCCTTTAGAAATGAAACTATAATAAGCTACCATGGACATAACTTTAAAAAATCGACTTTTTATCTATTCAAATATAAAAAATTCATATAACTTAAATATGAATTAATTTAAATCTAAAATTAATTTAAACTCAAACGATCTAAACTTAAAATAATTTGAATCTAAAATAATGCAAATAAAAAAAAAACATGAATTTAAAATGACCTAAGCTTGAAGTGACAATAACCAAACCAAACCTTAATCTTGAATGATCAGATTCGTATCCAAAATCAAGGGTGTAGCTAGAAGGTAGGTAATGGCAATATTACTTTTCAGCCCCTCCAATGAAAAAAATAATATTTTTATCTCCTTTGAAAAGTAAAAATGTAATTTCAATTTTTTTTAAACACAATTTGTAACTATGATATTTCTAAAATTTTATAATTTTATTTCGACTTTTGTAATAACTTAAATTTAAAATTACCCGAATTATTTAAAAGTCAAATTGACACCCAAAACCAGCCTATAATTTGTGAAATCGAATTATGAATCTAAGAATTTCTTCGAAAACCAGTAGTAATATGACTAGATATTTTTCTTACCTGTCTAACAACAACAACAGCGGTGGTTCCACTAGTGGAGCAATCCAAATTGTGTTGCAGCTTAATCTCCTTGTTCATCACCTTGAAGGCACTAATGCAAGCCTGTTTCCATTTAACCAAATCCTTGCTTGGTCTCCTTCCATTGTTGCTTTCAGGTGTTGGTTCAAGCTTTGCTACACCATACTTTTGGCTTACCAACAACGATGGCAGCCGATTCCTCACCATATTGCTCACTATATGACCATTCTTCCCATGTCCATCAAAAACACCACAAAATGCTCCACCTTCAATCCCATACTCCTTGAAGAACCAAAAGATACAAATCCCAGAGTTTTAATTGACATACATACACACACACACACATATTATTTTCAAGCCAAGAAGAAAGGTATAATTTGGTTTTAGTCCCTCTAATAAAAAAAGTAGATGAATCAAATCTCAAATTTTAGCATAGTAGAGAGACTGAAATCAGAATTAAACCCAAAAAAAAAAAAGAAAAAGAAAAAGGAGAAAGGATTAGCAATGGCAAACCTGATAAAGGATGGCAGCATCCTGGTTGAGTCCTTTGGTTCCTTGTTTCGAGTAAAGAGAACCATGTGTGTGAGTTCCAATGGAAGGAATGGTTTCAGTCAAGTAAAGAACATTTTCATGGAAGTGATGTTGATCTTCAGCTTGATCATGAATCTCTGAAGATGCAATGGATATGCAGATTCCCATCTCACACTGAATACACAAAGTTTTCCTTAATTAAAATTCCCCCAAAGACTTTGTGAAACAGTCTCCCTTAATCATGTATTCAAAGTAGTAATAATTATTTATAGCAGTTTAAGTGGCTCTCAATGAGCTGAAACCACACTCCAATTCAATAATTAAATAAATAATTATGTTTTAGCATTATTATAATAGACTTACCCGGGGTTCACTTAAAGAGGTGGATTCTTGTTTAAATTAGTATGTTGACAAAACAATCCAAATCTAGGCTTAAGTAAGCATAGGAAATTTATAAATTGTTCCCAAAATTATCAAATATTATTGTATCAATCAACTTTTTCTTTCGGCTTAGTCATTAACAAGTAAATTGATGGTTAAATTAACTAAAAGATCTAATCGATACATTATCAAGACTTTAAAAGACTCAATTAAAATATTTTAAAATTTAGAAATAAATTTAAAATATGAACTATAATTTAATAAGAGTTTCTTAATTCCATATTTTTCATTTATAAAATTTGAACTCAACCTTCAAATAGTTGGGAAGTAAACAACCAGAGATTTTGACCAAGTAATAGTATTCACAGTGCAGTTTATGAAAAGAAGGGAAAGATCCGATCAAAGGCAAATGAAATTAGTTAGCGTTAACTCAACAGCTTTGGGACAGAATTATCAAAAGCTGCATAAAAAAATTTGGGTCAACTATTTGGCTTTTTTTTTTTTTTTAAAAGTTGAGTAAGCGGAGAAAGGTTTATCAAACTATCATAACCGTCGATTTTGTGGACTTTCTTGCATAGTTGAAGTTTTATTTGTTTATTTATTAATGTTTAATCTATGGACAAAATATGTGTCCCTTTCATAATTTGATTACTTGTGTCGCTAAAAAACAAACATGTCTTGTAATTTTGAAAGAAGCAGCTGATTATTATTCTTTTAAAATAGTAAGTGTCAGAAATAAATAATTAAGCAATTTGATTTGTAAGAATAAACACAAATGAAATTTTTGGTCAAAAGATCTTTCCACCATTGTTGAGGGTTTTTATTTTATTTTTTAAATTTCTTCATATTCAATAAAATCAAAATTTTTTAGACTTTTAAGTAATAGAACATTGGAAACGAAGACTACGTTTGAGACGGTAAAATAGAAATAGTTAGCTCCATCCGATTTCAAGAGATAGTGATTGTTGATGCAAGAATTATCAATGGGGTCTTTTGGGAGCTGATGTAGTTTACAGGGTAGTGCCGAGAGCCACTAAGGGTTTTTCGGACGTCTGGCAAAGCATGTTTACAATATTGGTCATAATATTTTCTTTGTTTTCTTTTGGTGGAGGAGATGTGTTTTTATAAAGGTTTAGGTGTCTTGATAAGAATGAGTTTACGCAATTTCAAGCTCATGATGGAGATGGATTCGGTTTTTCTCAAGCCCAACCACAATATCTAAATCCGAGCAATTGATGTCAAAGTTCAACTTATCTGTACAAGACTTAGTAATAAAAAGTTTCAAGAAGAAGATTTGAAGCTTTAAGATGATAGACTTTGGAGTTCAATAAGAATTGAGGACAAATTAGAAGGTTGCAACACTAGTCATGGCATTAGAAGTTCAATCCATGAAGATAAGTCCATGTGGAAGATGTTAACAAGTTTAAACATTGCACTTCAAGGAGCCCAATTAAGCCCACATGCCTAGCCCATGTTATTTAACTTATTTGGAACATTTTTATCATGTTTAGGACTTAATTTATTTTGTTAATAGAGTTTTATGAACAACTTTGTTAATAGAGTTTTATGAACAACATCTATTTAAGCCCATTATGACTATTTTATTTGTTAAATTCAATCAATGCTCCTTACTATAAGCTGGCCAAATATCACTTAATTTATTTTTCATGTTAATTAAGTAGGGTTTTTGCTTGTTACTTATGAAACATGTCGTTTTTGTTTAGGTTTACCCTAGTTTTCCCTATAAATAGCCTATGATACCCCTTATTATACACATCTCTCATTCTTGGAATAATACAATCCTTTGAGTTTCTCTCTTTGAAAAATATATCTCTTGTGATTTTTAAAATTTGTTCTATCTTGGTTTTCTTCAACAAGTCATGAGAAATATTCTTCACCCTCCAATTTACTAGGGTTCGGCTTTAGAGGGTTGATTAGAGCCATTTGCAAAGCTTGTTGAAGATTTTTCTTCAAAGAGTTTGATAGGGCATCGCCTTGTCATCACCTTCCATCCAATATTTTTCCATCTCTTTGCTATCTTCAAAGGCTCGTTGACTTTCACCTATTAATGAAGTTTTAGTTTTTTTCATTAGGTTAATTTTTTTCCTGTTACTTGTTGTTTAGGTAATCCTAGTATGATTAGAACTCTTAACTTACCGCATTTTTTCCTCTATAAGGCAAAGTCACTCCCTTCATGTACATCATTCATTTTTCATTCTTTTTATGAATTAAACTCTTAGAGTTTTCTCTCTTTGCAAGATTCTTTTTTTTTTGTATTTTCTTAGAAGTGCTTTCAACTCGATTTCTTTTCTTGGAGGGTTGGTTAGAGCCTTTGGTGGAGTTTGTTGAAGTGTTCTTTAAAGAGTTCCATTGGACTTTGCTTTTTATCCATTTTCACTCATATTTTTCTCCACCTTCCCTAATCTTTTTCAATCTTGATTTTATTCATATGAATATTTTTCTTATGTTCTTTATTGTGTTGAAATTTCAAGTTTCAAGATACAAAGGTTTCTTTCCAAGAAATGCACATTCAAGTTTGTTTGGATTACAATAGAAAAGCCAAAAAAAAAAGAGAAAAAATTGTGGATTGAATTAAGTGCCCAATCTTTCTAGGTATTATTTTTATCATTTGAAGAGACTCTATATTAAATTTCACGATTTTATCTCATCAAGAACACCTTAAACAAAAAATTCAAGTTGTGTTTCATTTTTCGATTTTCTGATAGGTAGCTACAAATTTCTTTGATTCTAGATTTAGGAATTCATTTGTTCAGCCTTTTTATTTTTCCTTTATGCATTTTAACACTTTTTTATTTCTTATGTTAGTAGGTACAACAAAATTTACCTTTCCTTTTTCCACACAACTTCTTTCTTTTAGAGTTGAGCTTTATTTGGCTTCTAAGAGGCTTAGGTGTGCTTTGCTAGTGAACAGTCACCATTAAGTATTTTGAGATTATTGATTTTGTGCACTTTAAGATTTACAAGTGAAGGATTCTTAATATTTTCTTTTGCCTCCAAGAGTTTATTATTATTTTTATCACAAGTGTTAAGGATAAGGTTTTATATTTCATCTTTTCTTTATTTCGCATGTTGGGATTTCAGATTATCACAATGGCTTACTTGAGGAGGAGATGATGATCATGACAAGCCACAAGTTACTCTTGAAAATGTGGTTGAAATGTAAGCTAAGTTGTTAAAAGACATGATGGAAATTTTGGACAAGTTTGAAAAATTGTTCAAGGACTTAAAAGATTGCGTTAGTTAGAATGAGCTGGTCTAACAAACTTTGAGCAACACTTTGGCATGGTTAGATAATGTGTCAATTCATAAATCTCGTAGACAAGACAGTGATGAGGATGATGAGCTTCAAAATTGACCTAGTCATGATAAATGTGGATCTTGTACTCATTAGAAGGCTTCAGATTCTAATACCCGTGGCAAACCTTTTTTTAGCTAAACTGAAGTTCAACATTATGTTGCTCAAAGGTAAACACAATTCAAATGCACATGTTTTCATTGGTAGAACAAAATTGAGCTCATTTTCATTTACTATAAATGTCCGGATGAGGAGAAAGTTACATTGGCTACATTGGAATTTTCTGACTGTACTTTGAGTTAACGGACTACACTTATGCAAAATCAGGAAATGAACCATGATAAGTTGATTGAATCATAGGATGAACTAAAATGGATCATACAAAAATGTTTTGTCCTATATCACTACATTAAGGATAATAAGTGAAAGCTTAAACATCTTATTTAAGGGAAAAACTTCATTGATGAATGTTTTAAGGAGATAGAGATGCTTATGCACTGAGCAAATATGTATGAAGATGAAGATGACACTATGACCTGATTTGTTGATGGATTGAATGTGGCCATATCTGATGTATTTGATCTTCAAACCTATTTTGATCTAGGGGAAGCAATTTAGAAGGCCATAACATTGAGTAGCAACTCCAATGAAAATTTAAGGCCCGTTTATGGAGTAATGAATCAAATTGGAAAATTTCGAACTCTAACTCCTCATTAGGGATTTGAAATCTTTTCCAAAGAGTGGGAATCGTTCACTACCATATAAAGATAACCGAAACAACTTGAATGAAAAAGTGAGGTGCCATCCAAAAGTACATCCTCTTATACCAAACCCATTCTATTTCTTCTTCATAACAAAATCATAAACATACTCGAGATATTGAATGCTTTAAATGTAATGAGAATGGTTATTATTCTCATGAGTGTCCAAATAAATGCTTCTTGTTTATGCATTATGATGGTACACTTTCTTTTTATTCTGAAGGTGATAATGTTTTAGAGAATACTAATGATTGCGACGTTATTGATGAGGATGAATTTGATGAAGATGAGGTATTATAACCTCCAACTGAGAGAGACAATTTGATAGCATCTTTTTCTTTTGTAGTGAGACAAACCCGTAACATGCATGTAAGGAACAATTTTGATGTTCATAGGACTAATATCTTTCATTCATGATGTTTAATTAAAAGGAAAATTGTTCACTTATAATTGATAGTTACAGTTGTATCGATGTGGTAAGTAGTTACCTTGTGGAATCTTTTTCTTTACCTTGTCAAAAACACCCTAAGATATATCATCTAAAATGGCTTAATGAAGATTAGGAGATAAAATTGGAAAAATAGTCCTTAATCACTTTTAAAATTAGGAATTATTTTAATGATGTTTGGTTTGATGTGGTTTCTATGCAAGCTGCCTACTTATTACTCAGATGACCATGACAATATGATCATGATGTTGTTCAACATGGTAAATTAAATAAATATTCCCTTGTGTTTCTTGGGAAATAATACACTTTGACTCCTTTAAATCCAAAATATACACATGACAATATGATCCTTAGCTATAAACCTCTTCGATCAGTTGCTCATACTGAGCATTTTTGGGTCAAGTAGGGGCTGATGCTTCTGTTGCTTTTAGAATCGATGTTGCTACTCCTTTTTACGCATCATTTTCTCTTGCATTTCAATAACTTGATGCTGAGAGCCAGAAGGTTATTCGTGAAAGGCTTGGTCTAAGGAAGTAGGGGTGGCAGCTGCTTGGGAGGGTTGCATGAGCAAGCTAGAGGAGAGGGCATATTATTGTTTTGGAAAAAACGAGTTTGGAAAACATAATGAAAAAAAAAAGTTTAAAGGAGAAACCAGAGTTTTAATTTTTTTTCCAAAAACAAGAACTTGATTGTGATATCTAAAGTAATAAACACTTAATAAAAAAATATACATTTTCGATTCATCTAGGATGAATGCTTCGATCGAGTAGTCTTCTCCACTATCCTCAAACTCACGTCTACCTAGTGTAGGCTCGCTCTGAATAAAAAAAATTTCCATAAAATTACCAGTAGGGTAATTTTTTAATTTCTCTAAACTTCTGGGCCAAGTTGTAAATAAGAAAAATTTCTCTAAAAATATTCTGAAATAATTTTTTTAGAAAATTTTCTCTCTACAACTTTTTATTGAATTCAAGTGTGTGAAAAATTGTGACACCCTTTACCCAACCCATTTGCCAGGTTCGGGTATCGAATGCTACATTAACCTAAATGACTTGACAAAAATTCTGTTCTAGTTTAATTACATACTTAAACATCTTATATTACACTAATAGTAAAACTTTGAAGCTTTATTTCTAATGATTGGTTACAAAATTTTGGACAAGATTCGAATACATAAAATAGCCGCTAAACCCCTGAGGCAAAGCTTCTACGAATGGCACTCTATAAACATGCATTGTTGCTGCATTTCGCCTAGCCTCTAGCGAAGTCTGGCTTGGTGCCTCTCAATTTTCAATTCTTTAAGTAACTTGCATTTGAGCAGAAAGATTCTAAGTTCAGGTGAACTTATCGAGATTTGCATATAAAATTTTTAAGAAGAATGTGAGACATCCAACTTAGAATTTAACTATCTGATAACCGTGTTCATTATTTCTGGCAAGCGACGCTTGGTGCCTATCCAAGTGTTTCCTACATTTTCAATTTTTCTTAGATTTTGATGACCCCACTACCTTGGAGCACTAGAGTTAACTAACAACATTGAAACCCTTGCTCTGTCGATCTATTTCCAAAGATGACTTCTTAGGACATGCAGTTTCTGCTTTTGGGGAAAACTCTACAAGATCTCTGCCAACCTCTATGGCCATGTCCAACCTCTACTTTCCTGTATCCCCTAATGGACCTTCTTGCCCCTTCAACCACGGGTACACATTTCCTCCCATAAAACCTTGTTCGACCTATTAAACCTTTCGGCCAACTTCTATTAGCATGCAAGAATCTCGTTCCACTGCAGGCTAATACAAAACTGCTTAAACCGTATGGAATCTACAACTCCGCTGGAATACTAGAACTTGCGTTTTCCAGTTATACCTTTTCATTTAAGGAGCCTCTTTCCCTTTTTACCCTAACTAGGGTTGGGACATAACCTTAACATCCCTTACTATTTTGGTGGTCTAAATTCCTTAGACACACCAAGATCATTCATTTATGATATTTATCACTCCATTCACTCTGCGAACTCCATTTTCACTATTGACATCCTTCATGAACCATATTATTTCCAATTATGATTCCCATGTTTGATATTCCAACGACTACCCCGTGTTTTTTATCCCGGAAGACTACCTAGGTCACTGACCGACTGCGTGCGTGCGCATTAAAACAACTAATTTATGAAACATTTTTAAAGTCCGATTTTATAGCAAGCATAGAGGTCAATTGTAATATTTGTAGTGCTACAATGAAAGATCGAAGAATTCCAAGGATTGAACCTAAAGGAAGAGGCGATTGAGCAATAACTAGCATACATAATAGAGGCTAAGTGGCTACTAATATGATTTTATGTTACGGCGAATCATAAAAGATAAGTTTGCAAGAAAATTAAATATTCTACTCTAGGGACTAAATTGCAAAAAATGTAAACTAAAAGGTCTATCTAGCAAATGACTAATGAGGGTTGATAGACTTTGATGTCGTTCACCAAATCTCGGGCTAGAGACATAAATCGCATAATTTATCAAGTGGCTCCATTTGATCTTCTTATCTCAATTTTACCGACTTAGATGAATTAGGTCCGGTTTATCTTCGAATCTTGCTGATTAATCCAAGACTAACGAATGAGTGCACGACAAGATTACCTTCCGATCTTTTATCTTAATATTCCCTTAGGGGCATCACTGCCTAAGTTCTTAGTTCTATTCAAATTAGCTTAATTTGTTACAATTTAGTCCTTTGTCCAAAGATATTAGTTTATCTACATCTGCATCAACCAATCGCCTTAAAGATTTAGCTACACATAATCCAATTCAAGAAAATAAACATAACAATGGAAAACAAAGCAGTCATAAAGGTAAAACTTAAGAAAAATGTGAAAGTTGAGATTTTTATGCAAGAAAACTTAAATAGCATGAAACCAAAAGCATTTAAAGAAGAAATTTAAAGCAAGAAACATAAAAGGAACAAACTTTAACAAATTTGAAGTGAAATAAATTGAAATACATTAAACTAAAACTTAAAGAGTCTTGAAAATAAGGTACATGGACTAAAAATGTAAATAAACCTTAGCTACAATGTTAACTAACTTAACTAACATAAAGAACATTAAGAACAAAAAGTAAATGCAAAAAAAAAAGAGAGTCTAATCTAATGTAGAAGAAGAGAAAAATAAAAACCCTAAAAAAGTGCAGAGAAAAACTAAAGAAAACCTAGAGAAAACTAAACTTAAAACTAAGCTAAAATGTATCTCTCTCCTCCTAAAATTACTATTTTGAAGGGTGTTCTGATGATTTTTTATGCCAAAATTGCCCCTACACAGGCCTTGTGTGATCGGTGGGTCAGGTAGGTTGCCCTATTTGTCCCTTTGCGAAAGTGATATCGCAATACCTAAAAGAGGATATCGCGATATCTCACGCAGTGTTGAACTTAGGGGTCTTCCTTGAGAGGTGGATGTCGCAATACCTAAAGAGGATGTCACGATACTATTGAAGGGACTCTTTGGTCTTCTATACTGCCGAAGGTATCACAATTCCAGGGGTTGGATATCGTAATACCCTTGCCCTAGATGCCATTCTCGACCTCCGACATGTCCCTACATCACTCAAACACATGTTAGACCTCCCAAAGGCACTATCGGCCAATTTTGGTAAAAAAAATTGACAAAAATAAGAGAATTTCACTTATTACCCTAAAAGTATAAAAATACAAAAATAACAAAAAAATAAGCTAAAAACTCTATTTTTCTCGAGAAAAAGATCTTTAAGTGTGTCAAAAAAATATAATTTTCCACATTGATATGTGGTTGATCATTTTCTCCCACAGTTAAGTCTTTGCTTGTCGTCAAGCAAACACACAAAACATGAAAAAGGACGACCCTTGTACTACATCCAACACTTAAGTTATATAGCTACACAACATTAAATTTGTACAAGAATTACTTTACATGCAATTTAAAAATGTCAACAGAGATGGAGGAAATGTAAATGAACATATGTACAAATATGGTCTGTCAAATTAAATTATACAGATCGCTCATAGATAATTAAAAAGAATTGTTGACGTCTGTTCTAACAAATGCAAGCTATATACGAATTGATGCTTCGCTGACTTATTTGGGTCCCAAAGGTCTTTTCAACTTGTAATGTTTTAAGGCTGAGGTTGGTACAGATTCAAAGAAAGTTCATCTCAAAATGGTTCAAGCATTATAATTAGTATAGCATAAAACATTGTTCTCAATTCCCCATTAAAATGTGATTGTTCCATCTCACCACCTTATTTCTCCTTTTCTTACCTTCCTTATCTCTCCAATACAATGGAAGAGGATAATTGAAATTAGCTTTTTTTGCGCACTATGATTTCGAAACAATTTTATGCTCCTTTCATTTTCTTTTTTTTTGAGCATTTTACACTTTGTTTGTTCTTTTCTCTCATAATGCTTTTGATCCTCATTTTTCTTTCTTTAATTTTTTTTCTTTTCTTTAATCACTATATTTAGCAAGAATCAATTGTGATCTGATTCAATCCCTCTTCACTAATCGCTCGATTACATTTTTGTGAGAAACCTCCGTAATGTTCCTACCTAACCCTCGATATCCATGGCCTGACGTCTATTCAATAGTGCATTACAAAGTTTAGGGATAGTGAAGGGTTAAGTTTTGAACTCAATTTAGGCTCAAGGTTTCAAACAAAAAGGTTCATTAAGAAAGGCAATGTAAGGCTCAAATTTGGGAACTAGGGATAATGTAATGTTTAAAGTTGGTCATTTAAGTTCAATGTTATAAAAGAAATGCCGAAGGTCTTTTCTAGATTAGTCACCTAACAATAATTTTACTAAGCATACATCTATCTAAACAAACAATTAGAAATTCAAATTATTTATTTACAAGGACTCATATCTTTTATTCATCCTACCGTACATTTTATACATTTTCATTTTAGTTGTTGTCTCTAGTCTATTATACCTATTAACTAAGTGAACTAATTAATCTACAATTAAGAGCAAGAAATTATCTAGCATCATTCAAAATTTGCTTGTTTAGTAATCTTATATACTCATTTGATATGTATAACAACTAACTTATTATTTGATCTAAGTCCAAGCACCACGCAATAACAAAAATTATAAACAAATAAGAAAATTATTTTTGGATTTTTGAATTTTTTTTTTGAAAAATGCATAAAAATTTAAATAAACACACATAAAACTTATGTGCACCCCCTACACTCAGACTAAATGTTTTCCCCAATGTGTTCAAAATAAAGGTCAGGAGGTTACCGGACTTCTTTAAAATAGAGCATCAGAATAGCTCAGGCGTCCACTTCTTTGTCGAAGCTATAAATGTTGTGTAGTCTTTTAGGGTAACTTGATGTACATAAGAAAAATAAAGAAAGAAAAATAACAAAAACACAAGCCAAACACAAAATAAAATTGTCCAAAAATTAAAAGTATTCAATAGTTCACATGTTGCATTAAAAATTAAATAAAATGCAAAGACGTGTAACTAATCCGAATTTCAAGTGGCTTTCTTTATTAATGGTTATTTTCCTTTGCTCTTCACAGTTGCTCTTCTTGAGGCACGTTTCGACCATTCATTAGAATCTTTAATGAGTTACCCCCTTTCTTGAAGGTCACATCAGAGCGTACATTGTAACACCCCCTAACCCCAAACCATCCCAGAAGAGAGTTATGGAGCATTACCGGAGTTTATAGAATAATTACACACAATTTCATTTACTTTCTTATGTTCATGTTAAAACTGTTCGACCTTTCTTTACTAAAATTTAATTATCTCATAGCACAGGACTTGGATGATGTTCCTGTTTATTTCTCTTGAAAATAGACTCATTAAAGATTCTAAGCATATAAATTATAGCCTGTAATTATTTTTATACAATTTTTAATGATTTTACCAATTCATAATAGGGAATTCCAAAATCAATCTGACATTGTCTCACAAAAATTCGAATTCATACCAAATTAGTCAAATCCTATTTTATACCATAGCCAAATCTAAATTTATTTATTTCATCCTTACATTTACAATTTCAAAATGACATACACATAAGAAATCCTAGGTACATGCCATTTACCAATAATTAACACACTTTACCTTAATGAATTCGGGATCGGACTGGGATGCTGATTCAACGTTCTATCTTTACTAAACCTGCGCACGGAAACAAACCGTACGCTGAGTATGGTATACTCAGTCGTATTTCTATAATCCGAACACTTGATAATATAAAAATTAAACTTAAAATCACAATGATAAATATAACCATTCATTTATTTATTTTATAGATAAGTTTCATTTACTTACCACAAACCATATAACAAACACAACAACATATTTGCTCAATTCTTTTCATTTGCTTACTGTATAAATTCTTTCAATATATTCACAATTCACTTGTATTCACACTTTACTTCTTAACAATATACCATTTTAATTCATTCTAACATCAATCATCATCCATTTCAACTTCACTCATTTCATGAACCTTTTGGTTCATGTTTTCAATCTCATATCTCAATTTCAATTTTCAATTCAATTTCTCATTTCATTCCAATAGTTCAATCAATCAAATTCACTCGATTTATCTTTTTACTTATTTACCCCTATTAACAAACTCGGACGTTGACAGATACACGGATTCCAACCCAAACACACCAGTACGACACATTGTGCCTAAAACGGTACATAGTATTTGATCAGTATACGACACATAAAGTGCCTAAAACGACACACGGGGTGCCTGATACGACACACGAGGTGCCTGAAATACGACACATAAAGTGCCTAATCGGTAAAGCCGGCAAATCCCGTACACTTTCAGATCCTATGGCATGCCAATTATATCCGACTTAGCCCAACTAGTTAATAGGGTATTTCATTCACTTTCTCAATTTAATAATTCTTTCATCAATATCTCATTCAGATAATTACATATATTTACCCATTTTCACAATTCATACAATTTCATTCAATTCAACAATATATTTCAATTATTCACATTAATTCATAATTCAATACAATTCAATTCATTTTTCAATATCAAATATTCAAATATCACAATCTCATATATTCATATCAATTTCCTCATATTTCCAATCAATATATTTTTCAATATAACATTCATTCAATATTCAAATTTCTACATAAATCATATATATTATATAATTCAATCAATATAAATTCAATCAAAATAATTTCAATCAATATAAATTCAATAAAACAGATATTCATAAATCAATTCAATATAAATTTATCACACACTAAATCAATTCATTTCAATTATAAAGACACAATACAAATAATTCCCATCTTAATTATTTATTATAATATTTATCCAAAATTCAATTATCATAATTGCATAATATCTCATTCACACACACATACACACACACACACATATATATTTATAATATATAATTCAATTTAATTCAATCAATATAAATTCATCACATACCAAATTAATCCATTTCCATTATAAACACAATAATTCTCACTTCAACATTTATTAAATGCATTGAATAAATAAAATATAACAATTAATAACTAGGTTCAGATTATAGAAATACAAACTGTATTTTCTCGAGCTAACTCCCTTTGTCTTTGCCATTTTTTCCTTGCTTAGCCGAGGTTTCCCGAGACAACATTAGCTACGGGAATTAAAACAATTCATATTCGTTAATTCACTACTAATTTATATCTAATTAATACAATTTTTATTCAATTTCTACTTTAATTTCAATTTAATCTTAACTAGATTCACTTACTTTTTCTATCTCAATTCATACTTCATTTCTATTCAAATTTTGTTCAAACTCATACTTAACTATTAAATTTCCAGCATATTTTCATAATTTCAAATTTATTTCCATTTAATCCCTAAAACTCAAAACTTATAGCTTAGTTTACGATTCAATCCTTTATTCAATTCCAATCAAAATTTCTATCAAATAAACCCCCAATTCCATCATTTTATTCAACATGAACCATACTTAGAAATCTAATGACTTTCAAAATTTCTACTTAAAACAAGTAGTATTTATCTCTAGGATTCCAAAAACTCAAAAATCATAAGAAAATGGGCTAAATTGACTTACCAAATTAACTTGGAACCTTTAAAACCTTATTTTTCCCTTTTTCTTTTCTTCCTTTCTCCCTTCTCTGTTTCGTCCCCTGCTATTCTGTTTCTTTCCTCTTTTTATTCTTTTGTTTCTTTCTTTTGTTTCTTTTATATATATATAATGACAATAATAACTATAATAAAAATCTATTTAATAACAAATATTTATTTAACACTTGTACCAATCATTTTTATACACTTGTTTTTCTTTTTTTTATATATATACATATATATTTAATAATTTAATAATATACATAATTCAAGAAAAATCTTGATTTTTCTTCCATTCACCGCCTCATTTCATGGGTATGGCTTAATTGTCATTTTGATCCTTTTATTTTCTATTACTTTAAAACTAAACTTTCACATTATATTCAATTTAATTTTTATCCAATTATCCTTAATTAAGCTAAATTTACTTAATTAAACTTTAATTAATCACTCACTTAACTTCATAAATATTTTTAATTTTTTTAATAAATATTTTCTAATCCATTTTTTAGAAACGGTGACCCGAAAATACATTTTCTAATAACCTTAAAGTTCGGGTCGTTACATACATAATTTCAATTTTATCATTATCTGATGTAGTGTCTATCTTTCTCAGTTCTTTTTCTACATCCTTCTCTTGATTCACTTGAGACTCTTGTCCATATCTTTACTTAACATTGTAATGATTTGGCTTTTCCAACCAAACTGGTTCATCTAATCCATAATTACTTGTGTAATACACGACATATGGTTTCATTGCCTGGATCATCTTGGAATTTTACTGTAACCGTTCAATCAATTCATATACCCTTGTTACGAGGTTTTTTATATTTTCAATTCTCTAAGTGATGAATTTGATGGGCTATCCTTATTTTTGCACTTTCTATTTCTTTCATTATCCAGCTCTTATTAAAGTCCTTGTATTTTTTCATACAAGGGATCGCCTCTAAGACTTTTCATTAGATAGTTTACTAGTTTATTTTGTGCTATCAAGACTCTAGCCAGAGGACATAAATCAGTAATTGGATATGAAAGAATATCCCAACTTCATTTTAGACTACATAGAGCATTATGTACCTATAAATCCATGTCCTTACACAGACTAGCTTTTCTTACAAAATAGCATGTAATAAAATGGCATAAAAAGGATCAACAATTTTTGAATTGAGGGACGGTAAATTCTCGTCCTATTGAATTGTATCCAAAGTTTCGCTAAGTGGTTTAATGAAGCCATATCAAATGAGAGTGGTAGATTTGAATCTTCACTCTGCATCCATTCACCACTTCCTTCCGTTAAATATGCAATTATACCCCCCAAATCAACATTATGAAAATTTACCAAGTTAAGCGCCTCGACATAATCATTTTTCATAATGTGGGACATTATGAAATTTTGAAATTATAGAGGATGAAATTCCTACCATGTGACCCTTTACGATAGCCGTGTGTGGCCTAGAGAACTTCAAGTTGGCATAGAATTCTAACACTATTGACGAGTCTACAAATCTTTGAGGCTAGAGACAGAACTCTTTCCACCCATGTGATCATATGAGTCCCCAAATTCTTCCTCAAAATAAGCCTCAGATTCGAAGCCACACTTTTGGATGAATGGTCATCCATGAAGCTCTCGAAAGAACTCTTTTGCCTCTGGCAATATAAATTTCCAATTGCTTTGCTCTGTAGGTTCCGTTGACATGTCATAGGATCCCATTGAACTTAATCTTCGTAAATGCATGACGTGAAAGAGTAGTAGCAAACCACAAGATTTAAGAAACTCCTGCAAAAGAAGAGAAAAATAATAAGACCAACACAAATAGTTGACTACTAAAGTGCATGATATGGAAAATATTGGAAGGAAAAAGGATGGAAAATATGTTTTGGGTACTTAAGGTTTGAAGCTTAAGAAGTTTGATAGAGATAGAGTGTTTTGGGATGCTTTGAGGTTTAAAAGACCTTTAAAACACAGGGTCTCAATGCCCTAATTAGGTTTATCTTGGCCCAAACTTGGTATCGCGATATCCCTAATGTATAGAACCTCCAATTTTTGAAACTACCCGAGATATCATGATACCACAAGTTTGATATCGCGATTTCACTATGTAAGATCATACTTCTCCAAAATGAAACTATGCAGGAAATTATAATATCCTCTTCTATATATTGTGATTCCACTAAACTTAGCTCCCAAAAGAATCACATAATGGTTAAAATTCCTTCCCTACAACATGAATCATGATGAGTAAGTATAAAATTTAAACAAGCTGGCTCCAACTCTACTCTAAGTGTCAAGATTTATAGAGATGGTATCCCGTAACATAGTGGTAGATGTACTAATTAATGATGTTCTGAATATGTATAATTATCATTATTACGAATATCTTACTGAATGCAAAATAAAATTCAAAAAAGTAACAAGTTGTTATCATTATGGCCCATGGAGGTTCAGATCTCCTTTGGTAAGTCACACATTTCCTCGAGTTTTTCTCCCCTAAATATTGCTTCACTCACTACCCATTGACTAAGAATTTCCAACCCTCGTCAGTTTCAAGCTCGATCGCTTCATTAGTTAGTACTTGAGTGATGGTATATGGACCGGTCCACCTCGAACTTAATTTCCCTGGAAACAACTTCAAATGAGAATTGAAAAGAAGAACCTATTATCCCAGCACGAAATGTTATCTCCTTATCATCGCATCGTGATGAAAATTGCTTTTCTCCTTATACAACTTAGAGTTTTCATAAGCGAAGAATTGAAATTCTTCAAGTTCATGTAATTGAAATAGAAGGCTTCCTTAGCAAGGTTTATGTCCCAATACAATTCTTTGATTGCCTAGTATGATATCTTTTCTAGCTCTATAGGCAAGTGGAAATTTTTTCCATAAACCAACTTATACGGGGACATCCCTTAAGAGGTTTTATAAACTATCAGATATGCCCATAAGGCATCATCAAGGTGCAAGGACCAATCCTTACGATTTGGATTTACTGTCTTTTCCAATACCTGTTTGATTTCTCGAATCGAGACCTCCACTTGACCACTAGATTACGGGCAATAGGCTATAATTATACAATGTTTCACGCTATATTTGGAGAGCGCATTCTTCAATTGTTTATTGTAGAAGTGTCCCTTCATTACTTACCATAATTCTAGGTATTCCAAATCTCAAAAAGATGATTCTTTGGAGAAACTTCACCATCGTTTTAGTGTCATTAGAAGATAAAAGCTACTGCTTCAACCCTTTTGGAAACATAATCCATTACCACTAGAATGTACTAATTCCCAAAAGAGTTAAGGAATGGGCCCCTGAAATTAATTCCCTATACGTTGAAGATTTCCACTTCAAGGATTCCTTTTTCAGGCATATCATCATATTTGGAAATGTTTCCATTTCTCTGAAATTGATTGCATCTTTTGAAAAATTCGAAAGCATCACATATCATTGTTGGCAAATAAAAACCATATTGCGATTTTTTTGTGCTATCTTCTTTCCACCAAAATGGCCCCCGCATAGAGAAGTATGACACCCCATGAGGATATCGTCCATCTTTTCCCCTGCTATAACCTACGTATTGATTGGTCTGTGCATTGCCAAAAGGCATAAGGTTCCTCGCAAATATAATCTAGTGCGTCGTGGGCTATTTTCCTCTTTTGTTGATTGAATACTTCCACTAGGAAAATTCCTTGCATGAGGTAATTTACTATATCAAAGTTTCACGATGCTGAAAGCATTTTTCTCCTTACAAAGCAACAATCAGCGTGAAACAATTGTCCATCAATGAAGGTGTCATCTATTAATTTACTTCCCTATTGGTCAATTTTGTGCTCTAAATGAGATAAATGGACCACCACTTGATTTTTGTCCCCTTCTTGTCCAGTATCCACAAATTGAATTCCTGAAGCAATAATACTAATCTCATCGATCTACTATTTGTTTCTCTTTTCTTAATCACATATTTGAGAGCTGAATGGCTTGTGTATACATAAACCCTAATTGCCATTAAATACGGGTGAAATTTCTCACATGTGAACACCACAACTAACATTTCTTTTTGAGTGGTGGTGTAATTGCACTAGGTTGGATTCAAAGTTTTACTAACATAATGAATAGCATGGAAAACCTTGTTTTTCTTTAGACCCAATACAACCCCGATAGCAAAATCGTTGGCATCGCACATGATAAAAAATGGCTCATTCCAATTAGGGCTACAAATGATAGGGGCGGTTACCAATTTTTCTTTCAAGGTAACGAAAGCAAACTTACATTCTTCGTCAAAGATGAACAAAACATCTTTCTATAAAAGGTAGCTCAACAGTTTGGAGATGTGCAAAAAGTCTGTGGTGAAATGCTGATAAAAGTCAACCTATCCCAAAAATTTACAAATTCTACACAACAAAAATGGGGGTGGGAGTTTTTCAATAACTTCAATTTTTTCCTAGTCAACTTCTAATCCATTTTTTGAGATCTGATGCCCCAGGATAATACCCTCCGTAACCATGAAATGACACTCTTCCCAGTTCAGGACTAAATTCATTTCCTTACATCGTTTAAGTACCTTCTTGAGGGTTTCCAAACATTCAATGAAGGAATCTTCATATATTGAAAAGTCATCCATAAATATGTCCAACCATTCATCGATCATGTCAATAAAAATAGATGTCATACACCTCACGAATGTGGCGGGGGCATTACATAACCCAAAAAGTATCCTTCGGAGGGCATAGTTACCAAATGGGTAGGTGAATGTGGTTTATTCTTGATCATCCGAGTGAATTGGAATTTCTTGATATCTAGAATACCCATCTAAGAAACAATAAAATCTCTCCCCACTAGTCTATCCAACATCTGATTAATGAATAACAAAGGGAAGTGATCCTTTCTTGTAGCATCATTAAGCTTTCGATAATCAATGTAAACATGCCACCCGGTCACAATTCTAATCGGTATGAGTTTAAATTTTTAGTTTGAAACCACAATTATCTCTCCTTTTTTCAAGACTCAATGTATGAGACTTAGCCAATCACTATTAGAAATAATGTAGACAATACCAGTGTCTAACCACTTTGTGAACTTCTTCTTCACTACTTCTTTCATTGTTGGTTGAGTCATCGTTGTGCATCAACCATGGGATTTTTCCTTCTTCTAAGAATATTTTATGTTGGCACAGGGATAAGCTTATTCCCTTGATGTCAGCAATCATCCACCCAATCCCTTTTTTTTATGTGCTTTCAACACATGAAAGAGTGCAACTTCTCTTTCCACCCCTAACCGGGCAGAGATAATAACAAGTAAGGTGTTGTGTTCTCCCAAATACCCATACTTCGAACCCTCAAGTAGAGGTTTAAATTCAAGTGTAGGGGTCTAAGTGTCAAAGGACTCATTTTCTCATACACATTTTCAAAAGGCCCTAAAGTCTCTTTACAGTGCTTTCACCAGTCAAGTCGATGTACATCGTCTAGCGCTAATTGAACATCTAAGTCTTCACATAAGTCATTATCCTTTTTTTAAATATTTAGTTCACTCAAGCCTGGCATAGAGAGTGCTTGACATTCTTTTATGCTCTCAGTTTCAGTAGACTCAACACTTTCGATATCCGAAATTGGTTCCAATTCATAATCTTCTTGTGCAAAGACTTCACATTTTTATTTAACCAGAGTCGTTATTGGTATGGTGGGTCCTTGAACCATTTCCACGTCATGGTTCTTTAATCTTCTGAACATTGATCTACCATAATTCAATGTAGCAGATTAAACTAGTTTTTGCACTTTAGGAGCTTGAATATAAGCATAAGTTTTAGTTACATTTCCTTAAGTTTAGTTGAGTTTAATAAATTTGTGTAATTTGAGTCTTTTATTGACCTTAGGGGCCAAATGAGGCCTAAAGGCGAGCTAATATACTTTGTGAGCGTGCAGGAGACCATTAGAAGGCATGCTAACTCGATACTTGGCACGATGTTGCAACATGAAGCATTGATGTTGCAACATAGGATGTAGAATAGAAGAATTCCTATATTTCCTTCAATGTCGCGACACAACCTGAGGATGTCGCGACATATCCCTGAAGACACCCTGAAGATAAGCATATTGCCCTCGACGTCGTGACATAGGACTTAGTGTGTCATGACATCACCTCTGAATGAGAAATAATTACGAGCCAGGGGTGTTTTGGTCCGCACAATCAAATGTTAAGCATGAGGACGGCAGCTGACCTAGGTTTAAGGACGACAACCACTCTAAAGTCTATAAATAGGTTCATTTAACACATGTTATGGACACCTTTTGATATTGTCTAACGTTCCCTTTAAATTTAGTATTTATGTAACACCCCATGCCCAACCCGATCGCCAAGTCAAGGCACCATGATGTCACATTCATTGCCAGAGCAACTATTGAAAATTTCAAATTAACTTATCATATTGTTTAATTAATGTAGATCATTAACTCATTTTAGTAATAATTGAATTTACAACAGAAGTAATTATGAGTTTAAGGAGATCATTAAAACATCTATAGTTGATCAAAGACCAAATTGTAAAGTTTATAAAAAATTTTTGAATTGTCGTCATGATGTTGGGGGTTCCACGTCGTGACATGGCAAACATGTCGTCGAGACGTCGTCTCCATTTTCCTACAAATTTCATGCTTTATTTTTATTTTTTTATATCATTACCTAAATTGGATTCAAATGTCATAACTGTCACTTCATTTTACATATCATCCACTTACATCTATTTCTAATCTTAAGTACTCATAAAAACATGATATTCAATCAAAGATAACAAAGTTTATAAAATTAATACAAATATTAAAGTTTTACAAATAAGACCATTAGAGGACTTGCACTTTCAAAAGAAGTTTACCCACTTTATGTATATTTCATATTTATTTCTAAATTGTGCCAATCAATTTAATTCATCATAAAATTTTAACAAAGATTTCAATATCACATCAATTAACAATTATTCACTTATTATTTTATTAATTCGTTTAAAAATACTCATATGTATTAATCATTCCATCGCTTACAACCATTTCAAAACATTTCAAATTCATCTACTAAATATATATTTCTCATCCTTCTCTCCATTCCACATCCTTTATGTATATATTTATTGTAATCTTTAGCTTTTAGTATATAACATGCTTATATGTAACATTATCTATAATTTTACTATTTACTTATGTGTTCATATCAAAGTTGTCCACTTGAGTCAAAGTCACTAAATTATTTATACATTGAGCTACGGAATTCGAAATTAAGTTCCACTTGATATTTTTGAAACTAGACTCAAATATATTTTTATCATAATAATTTTAGAATTTATAATTTAGCCAATCAATATAGTAAATTCTTCAAATTTTCCCCTGTTATGCTATTTGACAGCTTTGACCTTTCTTTAGTAAAAATTAATTATCTCTTAGTATTGGGTTCAGATGATGTTTTTGTTTATTTTTCTTGAAAATAGACTCATTAATAATTTAAAAATATAAATTTAAACCCATAATAATTTTTTTTACAATTTTATATGATTTTCCAAAATCAGAACAGGGGAACCTGAGTCTACTCCAACCTTGTTTCACGAAAACTAATATATCTCAAAATATAAAATTCCATTTCTTTCACTGTTTCTTCCATATGAAACTAGACTCAATAAAATTTAATTTTTTATTTAATTGAATCTCTAAGTAAATTTCTATAATTTTTGGTGAATTTTAAAAGTTAAGTGATTTCTGCTGTCCAAACTGTGTTAATGAAAATATTTTCTTTTCCATGGTTATTTGCACTATCTTTCATTCAATCACACATAATTGCCATACTTTTGATTATTATACAATTTAGTCACTTATGTTTATGTGTAGATTACATATTCATTTCTTAATCTTTTTTCACCATACAAATCACATTTTCTCTTACCAATTTAGTGTTTTAAGTCTCTATTCTTCATCAAATACTTTTTATTTCTAGTATTTAGATTAAATACATGATTTGTACATCTCACTCAAAACATATTTAACTCAATCTATTGAAATACAAGTAAGGTTAAGTTGAAAACTTACCTCTTTGGACAAGAATTTCTTCTCTTTTGCTTCTCTTCCATTTCTTTCTCAACTTCATCACTATCCTTCTCTTTCCATCTATTTTTATTCACTTCCATCAATTTGTTTCTTGCTTCTAAGTTGATGAACAGACTCTCTAAGACCTTTACTTCCATTTTCCTTTTTAATGCTCATAGAAATTCTTATGATTTTGAGGTGAAATAGTGGAATTGAATAATCAAGGACCAAATTGTAAAAGAAGGAATTTTTTTTCCTTCCATATGCCATTCACATTGGGGAGACAAGGATGAAGAAAATTATTCATCTTTCCTCCCTTTTTATAGTACCATTTTATTATTAAAATAATATCAAAATATCTAATTTATTTAATATTATTATATTATTTAAAATATCACCAACATCATGATTACAATCTAATGGCCCATATTTTATACTTCAAGGCTAAGCAAATCTAATGGTCATAATTCATCCATATATCGAATGACATTTTGGTAATTTTTCTCAAAATTATTTATTATTATTTTGCTAAATGACCATTTGCCCTTGGTTAAGTTTTATATTTCCATTTATGTCCTTTTAACTTTTGGTTATTTTCACTTTTAGTCATTCAACTTTTCAAATTTACACTTTAACCACTCAACTTTTGAATATTCACACCAGGACCCCATCACTTTTCGCTTTTTCACAATTTAGCCAATACCTCAAATTTATATATCACAATATAATACTATATATTTTATTTTATAATTTATTCATTTATTTTTGGACCTTCTCTATTACCCAATACCTTCCTCTACTAACATTACTATATTTTATTTCATTTACTCGATAATTTAATTATACACTTTCTCGAAATTTTCTTAAGTTGAGTAATTATAAATTTCATTATTTCTTTACTTCCTTTTATTACCTTGATATCATTTTCTCTTGTGATCATATCTTTAAAATTTCTTTATCCCAATAATGCACTTGCTTCTAAATTCTTTGGTCTCTTGAACTGTAACGTCCCCTAACCCTATACCGTCACCAGAACAGGGTTACGAGACATTACCAGTCAGTACAGTCCAATTCCGGTCATTAATTAAAATAAATATTCACACACATCCTAGTTTTAAGATGTCGTCCCTTTAATGGGCCCTCGCGGTCCAATGTAAACAGTAAATTCAATTCGGGACTAATTTAGAATCACTACGAATTCTTAGTAAATTTCAAAATTCATACTACATACCGTTGCCAACCATAATTTACTCATTTCATCAATACTTCTATAACCTAAATGACTCTCATAAAACGTCCTAGGTACATGCCATTATCAATACTCAACATACTTTACCTTAATGAATTCGGGATCGTCTTGGGATGCTGATTCAACGTACTATCTTTACTTAACCTGCGCACGGAAACAAACCGTACGCTGAGTATGGTATACTCAGTGGTATTCCTATAATCTGAACAATTAATAATATAACAAATACTTAAGATCATAATAATAATTACAATTATTCAATTATTTATTCATAGATAAATTTCAACTACTTACCATATAAATTTTATACAGTTCATATAATAAACACAATAACATAATTGTTCAATTCTTAAATAAATCCATATCTATTTACTCCGTTCTTTCACTTACTATTCGGTATAGCTTTCCTTAATTTACTCACAATTCAATATCATTAAACTATATTCAACTATATACTTATCAATCATATTCCATTTTAATTCATTTCAATAACAGTCAATTTCATTTATATCGTATCAACTTACTATCCCTGATAGCTTTCAGTATATACATACGATTCATATATTTCAAATCACATTTCAATTCATCAAGTGGCATCATATATCATCAATTCGAACTCCAATCATTTCATGAACCTTTGGTTCATATTTTCAATTTCATATCTAAATTTTCAATTCTCAATTCAATTTCTCGTTTCATTTCAATGGCTTGATCAATCAAATTTATTCGATTTATCTTTCACTTATTTACCCCTATTAACAAACCCGGACTTTGACGGATACACGGGTTCTAACCCAAACACACCAGTACGGTACATTGTGCCTAAAACGGTACATAGTACCTGATCAGTATACGACACATAAAGTGCCTAAAACGACACACGAGATGCCTGATAAGACACACGAGGTGCCTGATACGACACACGAGGTGCCTGATACGACACACGAGGTGCCTGAAATACGACACATAAAGTGCCTGATCGATAAAGCCGGCAAATCCCGTACACTTCCAGATCCTATGGCATGCCAATTTTATCCGACTCAGCCCGACTAGTTAATAGGGTATTTCATTCACTTTCTCAATTTAATAATTCTTTCATCAATATCTCATTCCGATAATTACACATATTTACCCATTTTCACAATTCATACAATTTCATTCAATTCAACAAATATATTTCAATTATGCACATTAATTCATAATTCAACACAATTCAATTCACTTTTCAATACCAAATATTCAAATATCACAATCTCATATATTCATATCAATTTCCTCATATTTCCAATCAATATATTTTTCAATATAACATTCATTCAATATTCAAATTTCTACATAAGTCATATATATTATATAATTCAATCAATATAATTTCAATCAAAATAATTTCAATCAATATAAATTCAATAAATTCATCGCATACTAAAATAAATCCATTTCAATTGTAAAACATCATAATTCAATCACTAACAATTGCCATATGTATATAAATATAATAAATAATGACTAAGTTTGGATTATAGAAATACAAACCGTAATTTTCGAGCTAACTCCAGTTGACTTTGTCTTGTCCTTTCTTAGCCGAGATTTTCGGTACCACATTGACTACGAAATTAATACAATTCATAATCATTAATACATTACTACTTCATATCTTGAGTTACAGAATTCTAAATTAAGATCCGCTAATTTTTCCTGAAACTAGACTCACAAATCTTCTTACAATAAAATTTTCAGAATTTTTGGTTTAGCCATTAAATACAGTTTATTATTTAAATTCACCCCTATTCTGCTGTCTGACAATTTCATCCCTTCTTCACTAAAAATTAATTATCTCATAGTACAGAACTCGGATAATATTCCTGTTGATTTCTCTTGAAAATAGACTCATTAGGGATTCTAAAAATATAACTTTAAGCCTCTAATTATTTTTCTTCAATTTTTGGTGATTTTCCAAAGTCAGAACAGGGGAACCCAAATTCATTCTGACCTTGTCTCACAAAATTCATTATATCTCATAATTTACAATTCAATTGCTTATATCGTTTCTTCTATAAGAAACTAGACTCAATAAGCTTTAATTTAATATTTTATTCATCTTCTAATTCGATTTCTATAAATTTTTATGATTTTTCAAAGTTAGACTACTGCTGCTGTCTAAAACAGTTTTAGTGCAAAATGTTGATTTACTTTAATTTCAATTTAATCCTAACTAAATTCTCTTACTTTTCTATCTTAATTCATATTTTATTTCTATTCAAATTTTGTCCAAACTCATACTTAACTATTAAATTTCCAGCATATTTTCATAATTTAGAATTTATTTCCATTTAATCCCTAAAACTCAAAACTTATAGCTTAGTTTACGATTCAATCCTTTATTCAATTCCAATCAAAATTTCTATCAAATAAACCCCCAATTCCATCATTTTATTCAACATGAACCAAACTTAGAAATCTAATGACTTTCAAAATTTCTACTTAAAACAAGTACTATTTATCTCTAGGATTCCAAAAAAACTCAAAAATCATAAGAAAATGGGCTAAATTGACTTACCAAATTAACTTGGAACCTTTAAAACCTTATTTTCCCTTTTTCTTTTCTTTCTTTCTTTCTCCCCTGTTTCTTCTCTATTTCGTTTCCTGCTATTCTGTTTCCTTCCTTCTTTTTTATTCTTTTGTTTCTTTCCTTTATTTCCTTTTTATTTACTTTACTTTTAATAATAATAATTTAATATTTATTTTAACACATAAAAATCTCATATTTTTATGTTTATGCCGCCTCACTTAGGACAAATGGCATAATTGCCATTTTGGTCCTCTTCATTTTCTTTTAATCTACAATTTAACTTTCATCCTTTATGCAATTTAGTCTTTTTTCTTAATTACTCTTAATTAAATTAAATTCACTTAATTAAACTCTAATTAACCACTCATTTTACTTCGTAAATATTTTTAATAAATATTTACGAATCTGTTTTTCAGAAATAGAGACCCGAAAATACACTTTTTCGGTAACGGTAAAATTCGGGTCGTTACATGAACATATATTTTACTTATCCTTCTAATTCATATAATTTTCTTTCTTTCGTTTCTTCACAAATTCATGTATTCTTGCATATATTTTGAGTCTATCAATTATCTATAACATTCATATATCCTTCTAATTTTTTACATAAATCTTGACCTTCCATTATTTAACCACAATATGCACTTCATTTAATTCACATTACATCGCTAACATATAACTTACTGTATCACTCCATGACCTCCAATACCAAATATAGGATATTCTAACTTACTAATTTCTATTTGAAGTTAAATAGTCTCTTCTCACCTTTACTTGATGGTTATAATAAACTTTAACAGTTCAATAAACTTAACACATCACTTTAGTTGTATTATTAAACTTATACATCATCGTATTATTTTTTTTTCATTCATTATTTTTAATAATAGATTTCAAATTATAATTTACATAATTGAATTTCTTATTTCATTTTTCTCTAACATCCATTATCCTTTACTTTCTTTACATCTTATTTCACTAAGAATCTATCACATATTATTTTCTACCAGGGGGTTTTGAGGATGTTACACTTTAGTTCTACTCTTTTCTTAGGTTTTAGATTTTATTTTTGTTCTTGTTATTTACTTTTGTGGGAACTCAAATTTAGGAAGTACTATCAAACTCTGTGAGGATTCTGTGCTTAATTTTAATACAAATTAGGCTTATTCTAAACTTTATTCTCTTAAATTGTTCTTTATGTTTATTCTTTCTATGAAGTTTATATTGTTTATTAGATCCATGAGGAACTAATCCTACTATGGGGTATTAACGAGTGGAGGTATGATTAATTAACTGTTTTGTAGGGGTTTCTTAAAGGATAATCTGTTTAGGAAAGGAAAAACCTAAACCTTAGGCTTGACAACCCTAAAAAGTCATTAAGGTGGGAATTAACCCAATTTCAGTATATCCTATTCGTGAACACCTTAACACTGAACCGGTCTAGAATGTGAGGTTAAAAGATAAGTAGTTCTTCCCGAATCGTTATTTTACTAGAAGGTCGAAAGATCTTGTTGGGATATCGACTAATTGATTGAATAAGAAAACCTGAAGTGATAGTTGACTATGGCTACCGAAGTGAGCTAATCACCCATGATCAGATTTGATATATTTTACTCTTTGATTCCTTGTGTTCTATTTATTTCTTTTCTTTTTTTTCTTACTATCATTTGTATAAATTACCACAACCTTTCTTTTTATTCATCGTACTATAATCCATTTAAAATACTTATTAGATCTATTTATGTTTAGGTTAGAATTAATTTAGTGCTCACCTCCCTTGGGTACGATCCTCAGAGTACTCACCTACTCCATTGTAACTATATTACAACCTGGCCCGTATACTTGTGGATATCGTCTTTTATATCTTGTGTGCAGGATTTCTACTCTGGACGTCGGTACATTTGGAGGTAGCCAAACATATCATTAGATTTATTATTATTAGAATCTCGATTATCCTTGGAAAAGGAATCATTGATGCTAATGTTCTCAAGCAGGACTGTTATCTCTTTCACTGTTCTATTCCAAATACTTCTCCTAGAAATTAAATCGAATTTTGCCTTGTTGTCTGCATCTAACGCAGCATAAAAACATTGCAATTATGTTGCTCTTTCTACTCCATTCCCGATGAGGCTTCTCAAAACCTTTTTAAATATTTCCCTTACTTGCCCTAAAGTTTCAATCTCTTTTTGCTGGAACTCAATCTATTCTTCAAAAGCATGAAGTAAAGTTGCAATGGGCATATTCTTCTTCAGGAACAATTGAAGAAATTCTTCCCATATAGGATAGTGTCAAAAGGTAACATATCTAATCATTCATTTGCTTGCCCTCCAAGGGAAAAGGTAATCAACAAGATTCTGAAGCTATCAGAATGTACCCCTTCATAGCTTACAGTGCTACATATGTGTTCAAACTTGCACAGAAAGTTCACTAGACTTTTATTGTCATTTCCATGAAATTGAAGATTAGTCACAATCCACGAAATAAGGGAAAGATTGATCTCGAAATGTAGAACCTCAACATTAGGTGTTGTTATCCCAGTTATTAATCATCTCTAATCACGCATCATAGCATCAAGTAAGAATGTCATATATGATGATACGTTTTGGTTTCAGCTTAAATGGTAAGATACAATTATAGGTTCGAGTCATACAATGTTCCTACAAGCACGAGGGATTGAAGAAAATTAATTACGTATGAAAACAAAATAAAAATAACAGAAAATAAAGTTTTATCTGTCAAACCTATGTTGGCTACTTATCTCTACCTAAAAGTGTACACTAAAACTTACTCAATCTTACATCGTCTTCCCTAGCAATGACGCCAACAACTTGACCAACTACACGCGTGCGTACTAAAACAACTAATTTATGAAACAATTTTTAATGTTCGATTTTATTGCAAGCATACAGCCAATTGTAATATTTATAGTGTTACAATGAAACACCGAATTATTATAAGGATTGAGCAATAACTAGCACACACAATAGAGACTAAGTGGATACTAATACGATTTTATATTATGACGAATCATAAAAAAAAGTTTGCAAGAAAATTAAATATTCTACTCTAGGGACTAAATTTCAAGAAATGTAAACTAAAGGGACTATCTAGCAAATGATTAATAGGGGTTGATCGACTTCAATGTGGTTCACCAAATCTCAGACTAGAGACATAAATCGCGTAAATTACCAAGTGGCTTCATTTTATCTTTTGATCTCAATTTTTTCGACTTAGATGAATTAGGACCATTTTATCTTTTGATCTCGCCGGTTAGTCTGGGACTAACAATAGTGTGCACGAAAAGATTACCTTTCGGTCTCACTTTATCTTAATAATCCATTAGGAGTGTCACTACCTAAGTTCTTATTTCTATTCAAATTATCCAATTTGTTACGATTTAGTCATTTGTCCAAAGATATTAGTTTATCCACATCCACATCTCCATCAACCAACCTCCTTCAATATTTAGCTACATATGCTCAAAGTCAAGAAAATAACCATAACAATGGAAAACAAAGCAGCCATAAAGGTAAAACTTAAGAAAAATGTGAAACTTGAGATTTTTATGCAAGAAAACTTAAATAGCATGTAACCAAAAGAATTTAACAAAGAAATCTAAAGCAAGAAATATAAAATGAACAAGCTTTAACATATTTGAAGTGAAATAAACTGAAATACATTAAACTAAAACTTCTTGAAAATAAGGTACAAGGACCGGAAATGTAAATAAACCTTGCTATAGTATTAACTAACTTAACTAACATAAAGAACATTAAGAACAAGAAGTAAACGCAGAAAAATAAACTCTAATCTAAGGTAGAAGAAGAAAAAAAATAAAAACCCTAAAAAAGTGCAGAGAAAAACTAAAGAAAACCTCGAGAAAACTTGTAACACCCCTTACCTATATTCAATGCCGGAACAGGGCTCGAGGCATTACCGGACTTACATTACAATCATTCATACCAATCATGTTATAAACTTGCTTCTAAGTTAAAACTTTTCAACATTCAATCAATTCGTCGATGAAACGAGCTTACGAGGGCCAAAACATGTACTGAAAGTGATTCGAGACTAAACTGAGAACTTTAGAAAATTTTACAAAAACTTAGAATTTTTTTTTCATGTTACAAGGGCCACACGCCCGTGTGATGGGGGGACATGCCCATGTGGGCAGGCCGTGTGGTTACACACACCCGTGTCCTTATCCTGTGTGGATTTATTTTTCACTTTGAACCTATAGGGGTTTTCATACGGCCTGGCACACGCCCGTGTCCCTTACATGGCCATAACACGCCCGTGTACAAAAACCTTTACATTCTGGTTCTGACGTCATCAACCAATTAAGGGCACACGGCCAAGGCACGCGCCCATGTCCTTGACACGGCCGAGACACACGGTCGTGTCTTTACCCGTGTGTTTACTACCATGGATACTGACTTGCAAATTCAAGGTACAGGGGACAGCCGGTCGAAAAGCACACCCATGGGGTTGATCGTGTGTCACACACAGCTTAGACACACGCCCGTGTGTCTAGCCATTTGGACAAAGGCAAGGCTATTTACCAAGCCTTTATGCCACCCTTACATGCACCAACCTACATAACACTTAACATAGCAAATCCACACAGCAATACAAAATCATTCAACCACAACATGACATTCAAATGCAAACCCCATTACACTTTAACAACCCCAATATACACTAGATCATTTATGCAACTTACTCATCCATGAGAATATCATCATTTGCATATATCAATAATGAATATTAGCCATTATCCATTGCCTTATACAAAATGAAAGGTTTCATCCCAAGCCAACACCATTGGCCAAATTAACAAAGACGTAAAATGCAAAAGTCTGTATCCCTATACATGCCATACTCTAAATAGAAAAAAAAACTAACTATACCAAGTGCTTCAATTGATAGTGTGATCGATGTCTCCGACGTCCGTTGATCCATGAGCTAAATAGGTGGCACTATAAGAAACTGGAAAGGAAGAAGAGTAAGCACAAAGCATAGTAAGTTGCAATGTAGATAATCTACAACAATTTACCATGCCTTAACATACTCATAACATATCATACTTTGTGCAACATCCATAAATGGTCGTAAGCATAACTTACTCATTTTCAGCCCTTACTAATCATATAACATAAATTGAACTTGTATTTCTTAAGTCTCATAGAAGTACCTGTACCACTCACAACATGATCATAAATTCTCTTATTTCAAAATAAATCGTAAATTTCCCGTTGAACCTTTTGGAATACTACCGGATATTCAATAAGCCTCAAACATAGGGTAAGATGCCGACGCCATGTCCCAGACATTGTCTTACACTGACTCTCATATATCGAGACCAATGCCATGTCCCAGACATGGTCTTACACTGGCTCTCATCTATTGGTACTGATGCCATGTCCCAGATTTGGTCTTACACTGACACATATCAAGCCGAAGCCATGTCCCAGACATGGTCTTACACTGGCTCTCATAATGTGGCCGATGCATGTCCCAGACATGTCTTACACTAGCACACATATCACTCAAACGTCATGGCATGAATGTCAAATTTATTCCTAAAGTTTAACCAGGAGATTATCACATTAAGTCTCATCATACATCTCTCATAGCCATATTCAAACATTTTATGCAAAATTAATCATTAAATGCATAATAACGATAAAGTTGTAATATTTACTCACAACTTATCTTGGTATGCAAAAATGTAGGCGACTAATTGGATTTAGTCCACTAGCTTAGCTTTTCCCCGGTCTAGGTCCATATTGCGTATTTCTTAATCTAAAATAATAAAATTCACTCATTTAATTATCACATTAATTTAAAACATTTCACAATTCATGTTTTGGAAAAATGACCGTTTTGCCCTTAGACTCGTAAAACAATTTTAATCAAATTTTCTCACTAATCAAGCCTAGCCGAATTCTTTGTATACTAAAAGCAACCCAAAATTCCCATTATTTCACACAATTCTATAATTTAACAAATTTTACAAAATGGTCCATTTAGGGTTTTTCAAGAAAACCCCTTTCACAAAAGTTATTTATTTCACAACCATGATTCATGTTCTTCCATAAAAATTCAACAAACAACATAAATACTCTGATGGAAAACCCTATACTTTCAACCATTTTGCAAAATAGTCCCCTCATTAGCTAGGTTAAGCCATAAGGGTTCCAAAAATACAAAAATCATCAAAAACAACCGTCAAAATCACTTACTTGCAAGGGATTAAAGTTGCTGAAATTTTGAGCTCTCAAAACCCCTATTTTTGCTGGTATGTTCGGTGGGTGAAGAAGAAGAAGGGAAAAAAAATGACAACTTTTTTTTTGTTTTATTTTATTTCCAAATAAGTCACTAATGCCCACCAAACTTTGACATTTGACCATTCTTGTCCCTTATGGCCGGTCATCCAAATTTTAAGGACCTAATTGCTCTTTAAAGACCCCCAATTTTAGTTATCTAGCTATTTAACATATTTAGCTTGTAAAGCAAAACTTTTTTCCTTTATGCAATTTAGTCATTTTTAGCAATTAAGCTCACAAACGCTAAAATTAATTCACCAAAATTTTCACGCATTTATATAATCATGCTATAATACCAAAATAATAATAAAAATAATTTCTCTAACTTCGACTCAGCCCAAAAGTCAGGCTGTTACAAAACTAAACCTAAAATTAAGCTAAAATCCTCAATAATTTGTGGTTGTTTTGAAGGGTGTTCTAATGACTTTTTGATGCCAAAATTGCCCCTACATGGGGCTTGTGTGATTGTTGGGTCGAGTAGACAAAGGTTTCCCTTTTTGTCCAAGTTTGTCCCCTTAACGAAAGTGATATCGTGACACCCAAAAGAGGATATTGCGATATCACAGGAAGCGTTGAACTTGGGGGTCTTCCTTAACATGTGGATATCGCGATACCCAAAGGGGATGTCGCGATACCACTGAAGGGTCTCTCTGGTCTTCTATACTGCTAGAGGACTTGCGATTCCAGGGTTGGATATCATTACACGCTTGCCCTAAATGTCGTTCCCACTCATTTTTGACCTCTGACGAGTCCTTACGTCACTCAAATACACGTTAGACCTCCCAATGGCACTATCGACCAATTTGGGTAAAAAAATTAGAGAAAAATGACCCAAAAAATATAAAAATACAAAAATAACGAAAAACTAAGCTAAAAACTCTATTTTGCTCGAGAAAAATCTCTTTAAATGTGTCGAAAAAGCCTAATTTGCCACATCGATTTGTGGTAGATCAGTCCCATAATCGAGATATGGTTTACACCTTAAACCTCTTGGAAGTATCGCCTTGAAGGACCCTACTACTGTAGCGGTGTCCCCCAATAGAGCCTACTAACTACCGTCACAATGTTGCTCTATGGAACCTAATAATAGTCAATGGCGTTCTATCATATATCCACCTTAATGCTCGAACACCAAAGTGTTCCCCTGGAAGGGTCGAAGCTTCACACATCACGGTTTTTTCCCAGAAATTTCGGATGGTATAAATCGAAATAGAATTCCAATTTTTCTTTTTCTTCCGCCCATTCCTCTATTCACCATCCTAACATTGATGCTTGAACACCGCAGTATTCCCTCTGCAATGCCTAGACCTTTGCACATCATAGTTTACTCCTAACAATCTCGTATGGCAATATCTAACAGAATCACTCTTTTCTGAATCCTAGCTTCTTCTAACCCGTTAATATTTCCCTCTCATACCGCGTATACAATAATCATACATACAGTACCACTTATCTACTGATAGCAGTCAATACATAATTAGCATGATCTCACAACAACGTTTACCAATCAAGAGGCAGGCTGCAGAAGCTCACCTGATGGTTCCTTATCTCTTCAGCTTAGTTTTTTTGAACACCACATCCTCCTTCGTCCTAAAAGATAAGCATGAAAACCATGTATTGGTTAAACTAAGGGTATTCAACTCTTAAGACCTATAATCCACAATTATTTAGAAGTACAGAGAGATAATTCATAAGTACAGAGGGATAATGAAACTTATCAGTTCCTCAATTTCTCCCTCACTGAATTCACACCTCTATTGTGACATTCAAAGCTTCTTTCATCTGCATCCCTTTCTTCTTGAGAACGACTAAAAAAGATGATGCTTATGAAGATGAGAAGGTTTATATACAGAATTGAGAAAATTTTGTCTCCACTTACGCTTATATATGCTCTTTGGGCACAGTCTTCACTGACCATTTCTACCATCCACTCTTAATCATTTTGTCTCCAACTATTTAAAATTTAGCCACTAAAATTTTCAAATCTCCCTTCGGAGTTCGACAATTTACTAGTACTTCTAATTTAATCCTAACTTTCTGACCGGCATCGTGCATGTACGCATAAAACATCAAATTTATAAAATAGTTTTTAAAGTTCGATTTTACTACAAGTACACAAGTCAATTGTAATATTTATAGTATTACAATGGAATACCGAAGTGTTCCAAGAATCGAACCCAAATGAGATAGAGATTGAGTGATAACAAGCATACATGGTAGAGTCTAAGCGACTACTGATATGATTTTATCGTATGACAAATCATAATAAGGAAATTTTACATTAAAATTAAATACGCAAATCTGAGGACTAAACTGTAAAAAATATAAAACTAAGGATTTAACCAAATAAATGACTAACGGTGGTTGGTTGATTTCAATGTGGTTCACTGATTCTCAGACAAGGAAATTAAATTGCTTAAATTACTAAGTGCCTCATTGATCGGCTACGCGCGTGCGCGTTAAAACAACAAGTTTATACAATAATTTTTAAAGCCCGATTTTACTGCAAGTGTACCGGTCAGTTGTAATATTTATAGTGTTACAATGAAAGAATGAAGGATTCCAAGGATTGAACCCAAAGGAAGAGGCGATTGAGTAATCACTAACATACACGATAGAGTCTAAGTGACTACTAATATGATTTTATGTTACGACAATTCATAAAAAAGATGAGTTTCTAAGAAAATTAAATATTCTACTCTTAGGACTAAAGTACAAGAAATGTAAAACTAGAGGGGCTATCCAACAAATAACTAATGGGGGTTGATTGACTTCTATTTGGTTCACCAAATCTAAGACTATGACATAAATCGCATAAATTACCAAGTGGCTCCATTTTATCTTCCGATCTTAATTTTTCCAACTTAAACGAATTAGGTCCGATTTATCTTCCAATCTTATCGATTAATCCGAAATTAACAAACGGGTATGCGACAAGATTACCTTCTGGTCTCACTTTATCTTAATATTCCCTTAGAGGTGTCACTACCTAAGTTCTTAGTTCTATTCAAATTAGTCCAATTTGTTACGACTTAGTCATTTGTCTAAGATTTTTAGTTTATGTAACACCCCTAACTCGTATCCAACACCGAAACAGGTTTATGGAGCATTACCGGACTTACAAATAAAAAAATAGACATTTTATTTCATATAAAATTTATAAGAGAAACCAATAAATTTCAGTCATATCGTCCCTAATACGAGCCCTTGAGGCCCAAAATAAACTTGAAAAACAAGTTGAGACTAAACCGAGTACTCAAAACTTTTTTTGAAAAATATTGAAATTTTTCAAAGGTGTAGGAGACACACGCCCGTATGGCCAGGTCATGTGTCTCACATGGTTAAAAGACAAGCCCGTGTCTCAGGCAGTGTGGGTATTTGAAATAGGGACACACGTCCGTGTCCCAGCTTGTGTCCAAACTAGTGAGCTCACTGACTTGGGTCACACGACCAATCCATACAGCCAAGCCACACGCCCATGTGCTAGGCCGTGTGAAAAATGGTGAGCATACTGACTTGTGACACACAGCCAAGCCACACGCCCGTGTACTAGGACGTGTGAAAAATGATGACTATACTGACTTGTGACACACAACCAAGCCACACGCCCGAGTGCTAGGCCATGTGAGGCTACTGACTTGTGTTCTTTAAAAGTTATAAGGGACACACAGCTGTGTCACTTGGTTGTATGTCACACACGGTTGAGACACACGCCCGTGTCTCTACCCATGTGGATAAAAATAGGCCATTTTCCAAGCCATACTTCTCACCCAAATTGATACTGATAAACTGTAATTTATACATGCTTAGCCCATTTATGAATGGTTTCGCCTTAAATTTGGTGAATTCGATGCTCTTAATCCTTTAATTTCATGTTTTATACTTAGAAGAGCATAGGAGAGTAAAAAGAGCGAGAAACGGGCCGAAAATGGAGAAAATGGACCCACATGGAAAATCAACACGGCCTGGACTTCCTCACTCGGGCGTATCACATGGCCGTGTCTCTTTGGCAGGATCGAAGCATGACTTACGCTGGTAGACTACACGCCTGTGCCTATTCAACAGCCTTGACCACGGGCTGGAGTAATCACACACGGGCGTGTCCCTGCCGAGCCCAAGTATAGTCCGATTTGGAAAAAGCCAATTTTTAAGGCTCTTAGGCATCCAAAAGCCTATTTAAACACCTGAAAAGGCACCTAGGAGAGGGATGCAGAGTAGGAAGCAAGGAATTACTCAAGGAAAGCCGATTGATCCATCTCAGAAGCAGGATTCATCATCAAGACTGAAGATCTCCCTTTAAGTTCCTTCAGGAGTTTTGGGTTTTCTTATGTTTTGTTATCTTTATGCTTTTGAGATGTTTTCTTTCATAAGTATGAACTAAACCCCCTAAATACCTAAGGGGAATGAAACCTAAGACGGATCTTGTTATTATTATCTGAATTGTATGATAAATATTTGACTTGTTCTTAATTATGTGTTCTTAATTCTTGTTTTGATATTCCAGGATATTGATTCAAGTCAAGCTCTTATTCAGAGGAGGAATAGACCCTGTCTATGAGTAAATTTGTCATAATTAAGCAGATTTGATTGCACGCCTAGAGATAGGGTGATAAGATTTTGCCGGATTAGGGTGAAACCTAATAAGGGAATCCATAGATCGAGTTAATGCAATTCTAGGGTGTTAATTAGAAAGAGATTTCAATTATTCAACCTAGGGTTAAACGTTATTAGTCTCGAGAGAGATAATAATATAACTTAGGGATTTCTACAGATCAAGTCAAATGAATAAATCGTCTAATTCAGAGTCGAATAACAAGTGAAGTCTAGGTGGATTTTTCCTTAGGTATTGTCTTAATCAATCGAATTTTCCCAAAAGTATTTTCCCAAATTTTTTTTCTGTGCATTCCTAGTTTAGTAATTAGTTTAGATAACCAAACCTCTTAATTTTTAGGCTAGATAATAAAAAGGAAGTAAATACTAGTACTCATAGTTCCTTTGGGTTCGACAATCCGGTTTTGTTGAACTGTACTACTGTTCGATAGGTACACTTGTCTTAACCGTGATAATAAGTTAGTCTCAAGAACGATTCATTTATAAATTTTTAAAACCTGTTACGAATATCACGTATCAAGTTTTTGGTGCCGTTGCTGGGGCACTAGGATATTAGGAACACTCAATTTTTATTACTTTAGCCATTTTACTTTTATTGCAATTTAATTTTTTATTTTCTTTTCTAATTCTTCAGACAGGTTTTTCTAGTTTATGACCAGAAGAAACCTGTCAGGACCATTACTGTTCGATAGTGAGATCGATCACACAGTTTGCAGAAACCGAAGGGAAATAAGGCGAAGCTTACGATACACAAAGGAAGGGGAAGAGGACAACACTTCAACCATAACCGAGGAGATGGCTGAAAATCAAGAAAATTCGCTACCTCCTGCGATTGCTGTTAATCAGAATCCTACTCCGCACACTATTTATGATTATGCTAAACCTTCTTTAACAGGAACTGAATCGAGCATAGTTAGACTTGCTGTAGCTGCAAACAATTTTGAACTAAAACCTAACACAATTCAAATGATACAGCAATTTGTTCAGTTTGATGGTTTGCAGGACGAAGATCCCAACGCTCACTTGGCAAAATTTTTGGAACTATGTGATACATTTAAAATTAATGGCGTTTCTAATGACGCCATTCTCCTTCTGTTATTCCCTTTTTCATTGAGAAACAAAGCTAAACAGTGGTTGAATTCGTTACCACGAGGGTCAATCACTACTTGGGAACAAATGACCGAAAAGTTTTTATTAAAATATTTTCCGCCGGCTAAAACGGATAAATTACTTAATGGTATCTCTTCTTTTATGTAGATGGATTTAAAAATACTCTTCGATGCATGGGAGAGAATAATGACCTCTTAAGAAGATGCCCTCACCATGGGTTACCACTCTGGCTGCAGGTTCAAACATTTCATAATGGCCTAAATCCTTCGACTCGACAAATGGTTGACGCAGCTGCTGGCGGAACCATCAATAATAAAACACCTGAAGATGCCTATGAATTTATAGAGGAGATGTCACTGAATAACTATCAGTGGCAAGTCATGAGGACAAAGCCAACAAAAATAGCCAGCGTTTATAACGTCGATTCGGTCACCATGCTTTCTAATAAGGTAGAACTCTTGAATAAGAAAATTGATGGTTTTCTTAGTTTTTCACAGGTTCACCCAGTAATGCAGTGCGAAGCAAGTGGAGGTGGATCAAGCAGTTCAGAATACCCACCTTATGGCCATAACATAGAGAAGAGCAGTTAAATTACATGGGTAACAATCCTCGATCTCAAAACAATCCTTATAGCAATATGTACAATGTAGGTTAGAGGAACCACCCAAATTTTTCATGGGGAGGCCAAGAAAATCAGAAATCACCACCCCCTCCAGGCTTTCAGCAACCACCGTACCAGTAGGAGACAAAGCCAAACCTTAAGGAGATGCTAATCAAATTCATTCGGTGTCAGAAACTCCTTTTCAGAATATCGAGACGGCACTCAAAAATCAAGAAGCATCAATCCAGGGGCTCGAAACTTAGATTGGACAGCTCGCCAAGTTAATTTTTGAACGACCACAAGGTAGCCTGCCAAGCAACACTGAATCTAAACCAAGGGAGCAACTCAACATGATTTCCATTCAAGATGAGGAAGGGTTAGTTGTAGAACCAAGGCTAGAAACGGTGGTAAGCAAAGGCAAGGATGAGGTAGGCCACAATGACCCAAAGCTGGTAAGTACAGAATATAAACCTCGTGTGCCATATCCCAATACGACAAGGAAAGACCGATCAGACGAGCAATTTGGTAAATTCCTTAAACTTTTAAAGAAACTACATATTAACTTATCGTTTATTGAAGCCCTTTCGCAGATGCGAAACGCAGTCAAGTTTTTAAAGGAGCTTTTAACAAATAAATGAAAGTTGGATGAGGCATCGGACGTGGAGTTGAATGCAGTTTGCTCAGCCATATTACAAAATAAGCTACCTAACAAATTGAAGGATCCAGGGAGTTTTACAATTCCTTGTTTAATTGGTAGTTTAGATGTTCATAATGCATTGGCTGACTTAGGGGCAAGCATTAATGTATGCCTTATAAAATGTTTAAACAGCTAGGTCTTGGGAAACCCAAACAAACTAGGATAAGCATTTAATTGGCTGATAACACCATTAGATTTCCTAGGGCTATTATTGAAGATGTTCTTGTTAAGATCGATAAATTTATATACCCAGTAGACTTTGTTGTTCTAGACATGGAAGAGGATAGTAATGCACCTTTAATTTTAGGACGACCCTTTTTAGCGACTGCTAGAACCATTATTGATGTTGGTACATGTGAACTCACACTTCGTGTGGGAGACGAAACAATCACTCTTCAAGCTTGTAATTCGAGTAACACGGTAAAAATTGAAGGTGGTTGTATAAATCATTCTACTCGTACTGATCATGTGGTAGAACCCTCTATGCAGGAAACAATTTCGAAGAACACATATGAGCCGTGTTCGAACAACAACAAAGGACCTATCTATGAAGAACGAAGGCTACAAATCAAGGAGCTAGATGAATGGCGGACACAAAAATTGAGAACACCCGATAAATCAAAATCGAGCTAGGACAAGCTCAATACCTCACCAAATCAACTTAAGGTTGGAGACAAAGTACTACTAGATGCAGCAGATCCTCGCATCACCACTCCTGAACCTAATAAAGAAATTTCTCTTATGGTACTCAGTATTTTCCCATATGGTGCAGCCGAGGTAACTCATTCCAAATTCGAGAAATTTAAGGTAAACAATACCCGTCTTAAACCTTATGTTGATAAAGTTGATTGCAGGGATGAGGAGTGTAAACTCCTCGCACCACCTTAACTATGCAGAAGAGAGGTAAGTCGAGCTTAAACTATAAATAATCGCTTCTCGGGAGGCAACCCGAGCACTAACAGTGTTAATTTCTTTAAATTTTAGTTTTTAACATCTACCATACTAACCAAATCATAGAACACAGGCTTGATAAATTCCACACGGCTAGGCACACGCGCGTGCATTAGGCCGTGTGAAAACAGGGTAAGACTTTTTTCCCAACACGGGATGGGATAAGTTGCCACAGCCGTACGATATGGCCATGGGTGAAACTGCCAAAACAACACGGGCATGAGACACGCCCGTGCCTCGAAACCATGGTTGAAACTGAGAATGTAACACGGGCGTGTGACACGTCCGTGCCATCCACCCGTAGAAGACACTATCAAAACCAACTGGGGGAAGAGTGTTACTAAATTTAGACCGTCCGGTATTTCATATGGGGTTACAGGTCGAACCAAAACAAAATACTTTTTCTTGGTAGGTGTGATCCGTTGGACATAGATCCAATTTTTCAATTTTTTTGATTCCTTAGAGTTTGTTTTGCCCGTTCCTGGTGGTATGAAGATGCCACTATGTCGAGATATCTTATCTCTTTCTCCGGGAAAATAGATATTACCCGAAAAAATTTTCAGTTCAATCCTTTTTTTTTCTTTCCACCTTACTTTATTCTTACTTTTCTTATTATTCTATTATTCTTGTCTTCTAATTTGCATTTTTGAATTTAATAAAGAAATAGTTTATTACAAATTGTCGAAAGATTCGATTCGTTAGAATTCGATCCAAGAACAGGGATTATTAGTAAAAATAGAATTTTCGGGAGGTATAGAAAGATGCAAAACTCTATATTTCTATTCTATTTTTTCTCTATTTAAATTCTATATACATACGCAATAGAGGAAAATAAAATTCGTTTTATTTGTCTCTCCAAATTCGAATTTCATTTCACAGAAGGAAAAATTCGCTTTTCATCTTATTGCTAGAGGTTTACTCATTAGTAATATCGGATAATGATAATAATAATTATCCACATAATTTGTTTTTCGACAATTCCTTTTTTCTTTTATCTTTGCCTTGAATCATTGGGTTTAAACATTACTTCGGCGATATTAAATCATTTCAAAAATGGCAGCAACATGCCCTTTTTTCTCTCTTTTTTTTGTCTTACATAGATAGAACAAACAATATTACTCTATCCCAAATCACGTGCACATTCATTACTACAGGATACTCCAGTATCGATAGTTAGTCATTTGAGGGGTTTTTATTAGTTTTAGTTTTAATAGAAATAGAAGCAGAAAATATTATATATATTATTTTGCTATATCTGTGTATTACTTTATCTACATAATATGATAAAATATGTATCACAAACACAAGGGCTATAGCTCAGTTGGTAGAGCGCCTCGTTTACACGTGCGCCAATGCTTTTCAGGGAAGTCTATCATGCAATCAAAAGAATTGATCTTTTTGAGAAATCGATGTCTTACTCCATTACTTTGAAGGAACAAAACAAGAGAACAATAGCCTGATAAATAGTTCGGTCGTTCCCGAAGGCACCCTTCTCTTTCAAGAGGATTCGCGGCATGTCAAGCCCTGGTAAGGTTCTTTGCTTTGCATCGAATTAAACCACATGCTCCACTGCTTGTGCGGGCCCCCGTCAATTCCTTTGAGTTTTATTCTTGCGAACGTACTCCCCAGGAGGGATAAGTCGAGACTCCTTCTCCTTCCCCTTCTTCAAACTCCGATTTGTATTTTTCATAGAGATTTCTCTGATCAACGATAGAACAAGATCTATTTTGCATCATATATAAGGGATTCCCCGGCTCGGATCGAAGAAGCAATGTCACTCGATCATTATCAAACTGACCGCAATCTTTTTCTGTCCGTGAGGATCCCACCAGAGTGCCTTCTACTTCTAATAGGCCATGAACTAGATCAGAATCATTCTCAACGAACCCATAAGAAGTGATCCCATTTTTTCATCGGGTCCGGGCAGAGACCAAAGGTCTTGAGCGACCGATCCGGCAGAACAACTCAAAAGATAAAGAAGTATCGTTAATTTCTTCATGCTCGTATGGATATGATGTCGGAAATAGACCGATTTTATATCACCCTTCAATTCGAACTAGCAAAGGCAATGTCTCCTTGCATAATATGGATTCCAAACATTCATGATCTGGATGTGAATGAGGCGAATTACTTATGAAAATTGGATTCATGTAAGAGGAGAAAGGTTTCCCATTACTTAGCCGGAAAGATTTGTGGTCATGAAATAGGGATTAAGTGGAACGGAATTGACTGGGTGGTAGAGTTGTGGAAACACCTGTTTCTTCCATATTTTGGACCTTAGCTCCATGAAACAATATGCTACTGCTGAAACATGGAAGAATTGAAATCTTAGATCAAAAATTATCTAATGCGTTCCCCGACCGGAGAAGTCATTTTTGGAGGGGAAACTATGCGTTTTTGGGATCTGCGTGCTCCTTGGTTAGAACCTCTAAGAGGTCTTGTATTGGGAATCATAATAGGTGTACTAGTAATTGTATGGTTAGAAAAAGAAATATCTGCAGGAATACAACAACGTATTGGGCCTGAATACGCTGGCCCTTTGGGCATTCTTCAAGCGCTAGCAGATGGAACAAAACTGCTTTTCAAAGAAAATATTCTTCCATCTAGAGGCAATACTCGTTTATTTAGTATTGGACCAGCTATAGCAGTCATATCAATTTTACTAAGTTTTTTAGTAATTCCTTTTAGCTCTCGCCTTATTTTAGCCGATTTCAATATCGGCATTTTTTTATGGATTGCCATTTCAAGTATTGCTCCCGTTAGACTTCTTATGTCAGGATACGGATCAAATAATAAATATTCCTTTTTAGGTGGTCTGCAAGCTGCTGCTCAATCGATTAGTTATGAAATACCATTAACTCTATGTGTTTTATCAACCACTTGATGTCCATCCAAGGCATCCGTTATGGTTATTTTGTACCCCCTTTTTTCTTTTCGTATGATTTTGCTTACTATACCTGTTGCTGTAGCATTATAAATAGTATTGTTACTTTTGTTCCCATCGGGATAAATCTGGCCCCTTCCCCTGTTTCCGCCTACGTATATGGGATATTTTAAGAAATGAGCATCCTTATTACTAGCAAGGTCTGGGGAAAGAATAGGATGTTAGCTCTAGGTATGGGGTCTTATCGAGCCGCTTTATTTCATTTGATTACTCATGCTTATTCGAAAGCGTTGTTGTTTTTAGCATCCGGATTGATTATTCATTCCATAGAAGTTATTGTTGGATATTCTCCAGAGAAAAGCCAGAATATGGTTTTTATGGGCGGTTTAAGAAAGCACGTGCCTGTTACCCAAATTGCTTTTTTAGTAGGTACACTTTCTCTTTGTGGTATTCCACCCCTTGCTTGTTTTTGGTCCAAATATGATAATTTCTTGCTGATTCCCTATGGACATCATATCTAGATAGATAAAATACCTCATTAGATAACTATAACTGTGTAACAACTTATGCTCTGGAGTTTACATAGACTCATAATTGCTGTTATATTATTATAATATACTTGAAATTAAGAAATTTTTTTTATTGAAAAAAAATCAATACTGATGGAATCCCGTCTGAATCAGCAAGGACCACCTTGCAAGGCTAAATACTTCTGGGTGATCGATAGCGAAGTAGTACCGTAAGGGAAAGGTGAAAAGAACCCCCGTCGGGGAGTGAAATAGAACATGAAACCGTAAGCTCCCAAGCAGTGGGAGGAGCCCAGGGCTCTGACCGCGTGCCTATTGAAGAATGAGCCGGCAACCCATAGGCAGTGGTTTGGTTAAGGGAATCCACCGGAGCCGTAGCGAAAGTGAGTCTTCATAGGGCAATTGTCATTGCTTATGGACCCGAACCTGGGTGATCTATCCATGACTAGGATAACCTATGAACACGGGTGTGGGAGAAGCGAATGAAGTTAGACACGGCCGTGCGACACGGCCGTGTGCACCTACACACCCAAAGAACACGGGCGTGGGCCGAATGTCAGATGCACGGAAATTTAAAATTCGTGAAACACACGGGCAAAAGTTAGGCCACACGGGCGTTTCCCACGGTCGTGTGCTCAAAATCTATATAAACCCCTCACTATTCATCATCTCCTACCCCAAAAATCCCTAACCCTAGCCGCTGCAATTTCACACGCCCTACCCCCTACGCCGGTGTGCTGCCTGCAACACCAATTTTGGTGCCCCAAGGTCCTTCCTTTTGCGTTTGTTTACTCTTTTCTCTCTATTTTCTTTAAATATGTTACTTATTTCATGATTTTTCCACTCTATTAAACTATTTTGAATGAATATTCATAGTTAGATTATTAAAATATTCATGATTGTTTATAAAACTTTTGTCATTTTAGTTACTACATTATGCTATACTCTTTCATTTTTCTTTGTTCCATGAAATTTATGCTTATCCACATGCATTCATTCATATTCCCGTTACATTATTCCCATAATCCTATAACTTGATATATTTAGTAGTTTTGTTTACTTCATCCATCACGTAAGTCTCATGAAATGTTCCTATTTAGTTTTGTACTTCCATGTTATTTTTGGGACGTATTGGTTGAACTTTGATTTTTCAACGTAGGTACAATGTCATCCTCACGTGGTAAGAAGACTGTTGTTCCCGCCTCGAAGAAGAGGAAAGGAGCAGCGTCATCCTCTGGTCCTACCACGGAGATTAGGCACCTGTTCCTCCAGGTTCCCTTGGGACCCCAGGAGAAATTATATCAGATATTATGGGCCCGACCCCTAGGTGTGGACCGCTGCATTGACTGGGCCACACTCGAACAGATTCAATTGGTTGACGCGGTCTGAGCCCTCCTAACAATAGACTCATGGGGGCTCTTCTTTAAGATCGTCGAGCCGACGTATCTCTAGTTCATATTGGAACTCTGCTTGACGTTCCATCTTCAGACCGTCATGACAAACTTCGACGATCCTGGGATGGTCCAGTTCTACCTTGGTGGTCTAATACGCTAGTTGAGCATACTTGAGTTTGGGATTGCACTAGGGCTATACAAGGAAAAATTCATGGACGAGAATGAACTCAACACCCTCCACCGCCACATCCTCTATTCCCCTTCAAAATGCTAGAGGGACCTCGTCCCTGCCTCAGCCACCTACGACCCTAGCCGCTCCAAGGCATCGGCTCTCCCTCCATTCTTGAGGTATCTACACGCCATCTTGGCTCACGCTCTGACAAGGAGATAAGAGAGCACCGGCGTCGTCACCACCCATGACGCCTATTTCTTATGAAGTATGTCGAATGGAAACGTCATCGACCTCGCCTACTTTATTACCCTCGCCATTCACCACCAGACGGAACGGCACAGGAGAGGGGTCATCTCTATCAGTCCCTATGTGACTCGACTGGCTCGGCACTTTGGGCTTCTCAACATAGCAGCCCAATCATCCTCCCTCACTCTCATCAGCCAGATGTCCCCACAGGGCATCTCGAGCATGCTAAGTATGAGGATGATTGAAAAACGACGTGGCACATACCCTCTTCAGTACCGTCTCGCCCAGTCCACCGAGGAGGAGGACCTAGAGGACATTACTGATGATGTCCCTCCACGTCACGAGGATCCACCAACTTAGCCACCACCTCTTCATCGTCCAGTTCATACAGCAGCTTCATATTCTGACATCTTTGAGCGCCTTACACGATTTGAGCAGCAGTGTTTTCAGTGTTTTGATCACATTGATGCTACACTTCGCCAGATTTGTCAGCACCTTCACATCTCATCGCCACCCCCACCTCGCGATCCATTTAGCGATGAAGATGTTTAAAAACTTTTATTTATTATTTTCTATTTTTACTTTATTTCTATTTTAAGACTACTTTTTTTTCTTTAAGCTTATTTTTATTAGGTTTTATAATTATTATTTTACAATTTTTAATTTCAGCTATTTCATTACGAGTAATTATGCTTCTTTATATTCCCTAGAAAGTTCCTGATTTTATCACAGTTATAAAGAGCTCTAAAGCTCATCATCGCATAAGAATTAAAGACTCCACCGAGAAAGGTTCTCCACGACTGCCATGTCCTACTCGACCACGACCATAACCACCAGATATAATATTCTTTTGGCGCAGGATTTATGGCTTAATGAACCTCTACCACTACCAGAGTATCCTCCTCCACCCTCATCATTGCTTTGGCCAATTATTCTCCATAACTCCAATTCAAGGAGTTCATTCATCATTCAGGAAGTTTCACCCCTCTTCCTATCTTATGATTATATATCTATTTTTTCTATATATCTATCTTGGTACATTGAGGGCAATATACATCTTAAGTATGGGGGGGTCTTTCATATCATCATTAGAAATCCCTGAATTTTGTCTTATTCTCACGTGAATCACTCATATCACTATTAGAATGAATTTTAATTAATTTATGATTTTTTATTGATATGTCTTGAATTAAAACATAGGCAATTATGCATTGATTGTTTAAACTTTAAGACATTAGGGAATCAAGCATGATAAGTTGATTTTTGAAGAATTAAAAACTTTTAGGTTGTTTCCCTAAGTTTAGGTATTATCTTGAATTGAAATTCACAAGTTTAAACATCAAAAAGCCATAATTTTTGTGAGATATTGAGTCTTTAGAGCATATTTTATTCCTTTCATGCTCACTTTCATTATGAGTGTGTCAGTTTTGATTTGTTATTCTAGAACTTACTTGATTATGCATGTCAAGACCACACCATTTGATTTGATATGTCAAGATGATAAAGGCACTTAGGTTTAACCCACTCACTCCACAAAAGCCTACCTCCATAATTAACCCTTAGTGAACCCCGTTTGAGCCTAACAAGCCATTAATTTGATCCCTATTTTTATCGAGATTTGATTTGAACAAATTACTTAGTTATGTTTTGTTCTTCTAAATTTTTGACTTGTTCTTAAAAAAACAATACTTAAATACATATTAGTACTAATTCGTCATTTTTAAGCTTGAGTGTTAATTCCATATTCTGAGAAGAAGCTCACTTGTATTCAACTGATGACTAGTTAATTCAATCTCGATTCTAACATCTTCTTTCAGCTTGTGACCACACCCCTAACCAAAGCCATGTTACAAACCTCTAAAAGACCTTTTTGATTGATGTATTAGCTCAATATATAGTGGTGGAGATTTGATTTTCAAGCAAGCCTATGATAATAACTTTTCATATTGACTAATGAGTGCTTTTATTGATATCCTTAAACACCTTGAGTGATTTGAGTGAATCTTTAGTGAGGATGTTAAACTCTGCGATATTTTGATCAAATATAATCACTTAGATAAGGGGAGACACCTATGTTTTCGTGAGAAAATGCTCAACTTGGAATGTTTGAAACTTTGATGTACTTTTAGTTGAATTCTCAATGTATGAATACTTATGGATGATTTTTAGATATTATTGATAGGGATTATAAATTGAGAAGAAATTATTTTGATTATGAGTTGAGGATTTTGCTTGAAGACAAGCAAATGCTTAAGTGTGGGGGTATTTGATAAACCATTATTTATACATATTTTTATCCCATGCTTAGCCCATTTATGAATGGTTTCTCCTTAGATTTGGTTAATTCAATGCTCCTAATCCTTTAATTTCATGCTTCATACTTAAGAGAGCATAGGAGAGTAAAACGAGCGAGAAACGGGTCGAAAACAGAGAAAATGGACCCACATGGGAAATCAACATGGCCTGGACTTCCTCACACGGGCGTGTCACACGGTCGTGTCTCTTTAGAAGGATCGAAGCAATACTTACACGGGTAGACTACACGCCCATGCCTATTCAACAGCCTTGACCACGAGCTGGAGTAATCGCACACGGGCATGTCCTACTGAGCCCAAGTATAGTCCAATTCGGAAAAAGCCAATTTTTAGGGCTCTTGGGCATCCAAAAGCCTATTTAAACACCTGAGGAGGCACCTAGGAGAAGGGCGCAGAGTAGGAGGCAAGGAATTACTCAAGGAAAGCCGATTGATCCATCTCAGAAGCCGGATTCTTCATCAAGACTGAAGATCTCCCTTCAAGTTCCTTCAGGAGTTTTGGGTTTTCTTATGTTTTGTTATCTTTATGCTTTTTAGATGTTTTCTTCCATAAGTATGAACTAAACCCCCTAAATACCTAAGGGGAATGAAATCTAAGACGGATCTTGTTATTATTATCTGAATTGTATGATAAATATTTGACTTGTTCTTAATTATGTGTTCTTAATTCTTGTTTTGATATTCCAGGATATTGATTCAAGTCAAGCTCTTATTCAGAGGAGGAATAGACCCTGTCTAAGAGTAAATTTGGCATAATTAAGCGGAGTTGATTACACGCCTAGAGATAGGGTGATAAGATTTTGTCGGATTAGGGTGAAACTTAATAAGGGAGTCCATAGATCGATTTAATTCAATTCTAGGGTGTTAATTAGAAAAAGATTTCAATTATTGAACCTAGAATTAGACGTTATTAGTCTCGAGAGAGATAATAATATAACTTAGGGATTTCTACGGATCAAGTCAAATGAATAAATCGTCTGATTCAGAGTCGAATAACAAGTGAAGTCTAGGTGGATTTTTCCTTAGGTATTGTCTTAATCAATCGAATTTTCCTAAAAGTATTTTCCAAAATTTTCTTTCTGTGCATTCCTAGTTTAGTAATTAGTTTGGATAACCAAACCTCTTAATTTTTAGGCTAGATAATAAAAAGGAAGTAAATACTAGTACTCATAGTTCCTTTGGGTTCCACAGTCTGGTCTTGCTGAACTATACTACTGTTCTATAGGTACACTTACCTTAACCATGATAATAAGTTAGTCTCAAGAACGATTCATTTAGAAATTTTTAAAACCTGTTACGAATATCATGCATCAGATACCAACCTAAACACAACAATTTGCATATAACCAAGTCATGGATGGACATTCAACACAAACCAAAATCAAGCTTAAGACATGTAATATCATCACATACAACCATGATGCTCATAGGCACCTCAATTGACCATTTAAAAACATGCCAACTATGTACCCAAACCTACCAAAATGACTAAACACAAATATGTATAATTGTACCAAAATTTAACATGTATGTCACTTATCAAGCTCGACTATTTTGTACCCAAAATATAAATTCACAAACTAGACATTCACATGATAACCATACACCATATATGATAAGGTTGTTTACATATATACATAACAAAATATATCCAAAATACAAGCCAAATCAAATGGCTAAAAACATAACAAAACATGTAGGCTATCATTAGCCAAAATGACCTATACATGCCATTATAACCAAAATTATATAACCAAAAGTACCAAAATAGCTAATTGATAGTGTGATGAAATCTTTGACAACTTCCAACCCGTATGAGCTTTCAATATCTAGGTACACAAGGAAAATTAACACAAAGTAAGCATGTAATGCTTAGTAAGTTCATAATTCAAAAATAAAGCTTACCGTTTCAATTTATAAGCTTAAAACAATTTGAGTCAATCCAGAATGTCCTGGCCTTGGCCTAAACAAGAATAACCTCTAAATTGTAAATATCATATAAACTAGCAAATCATCTCAAGACATCACAGCATAAGTACACACTACTTATGTGCATTCATATTTTCAAGCATATTTCAATCATCCAAAAAATCATACCTTTCCATACATTCACAGCAAATCTAAATGAAGCATTTGCTGATCTTTCCTTCTTCTCATACCAATTGAACCACTAGAATAATATCGGATACACGAGAATCTCGCACACTATGTGCCAACATATGGTCAAAACCATTACTATCTCATATATCGTACAAATGCTCTCTCTCGAGCCATAAATGAGTCTGCTCACACAAGCTATCAAGTAATCGCAACAAATGCTAGAACCTCAACCACCGATAGGACGTACGAGACCAGAACCCAAAACACGATAACCCTTAATGACATGTCATTTGTATCCTATTTATTCCTAAGGTTTAAACGAGATTCGAAAGCCGTCGAAACTTCGTTGGACATTTACGTAGATTCATAATATCAATAATATAAAACAAGAGCATTTAACTCAAATATAATTTAATGTTAATTAAATATACGAACGTACCTTAAACTCGTACAGAAAAACAATTAATTAATCTTTTACTTTGTTTTTTTCCCGATCTAAATCTGTACGTTGCTTTTTATGATCTATATAATCAAATTTAACTAATTGAAACCTTATTCTATTCAATTTAATCCAAAAATCATGTTTGGAAAAATTATCATTTTGCCTTTATACTTTTCATTTATTTACAAATTAGTCCTTAGGCTCGTAAAATGAAATTCATGCAAATTCATCCCTACCCAAGCCTAGCCGAATATCATTCTAGGCTAACACAAAGAAAATGGGAGGAAGATGATAGCTTTTAGGCTTTTTATTTTATTTATTTTATTTATTATTATATATTTACCAAACTAACCTTACCTAACTTTAAAAATAACAGAATTGCAGAGTCATGCACATCCACTGTCACATTTAATGGTCTAATTTCCATATAAAGACTTCCACTTTAAAGTTTTATAGAAATTTAATACCTTTAGCTATTAGAACTCAACTTTTGCACTTTACGAGATTTAGTCCTTTTTATCAAATTGAATATGTAAACATTAAAATTTCTTAACAAAATTTTTATATGATAATATTTTCATGCTGTAGATCATAAAATAATATTAAAATAATTTTTTTGATCTTCAATTTGTGGTCGTGAAACCACTGTTCCGATTTCATTGAAAACAGGTTGTTATAACTCTGCCCCCTAAGAAATTTTCATCCCTAAAAATCTTACTAGAAAATAGGTTAGGGTATTGTTTATTCATAGTTTCCTAGGGTTCCCAAGTAGCCTCCTCTATTTTTTGACGTTGCCAAAGAACCTTCACTAAAACTATGCTTTTGTTTCTTAACTCTTTAATCTATCGTGCGAAAATTTTGATCAGTTTTTCGTTATACGACGTGTCGAGCTGAATCTCAACATCTGTCGGAGAAATTAAATGTGAAGTGTCTTATCGGTACCGTCGTAACATGGATACATGAAACACATTATGTATCCTTTCAATTTTTGACGGTAGATCTAGTCAATATGCCACTAGCCCAATTCTCTTGATAATCTCCTACGGCTCGATAAATCGCGGACTAAGCTTCCCTTTTAGACCGAAACTAAGAATCCTTCTCCAAGGTGATACTTTCAAAAACACTTTGTCTCCAATCTAAAATTCAATATCTTTACGTTTCAAATCTGCATACGATTTTTGTCGATCTGAAGCTGCTTTCAAACTGTCATGAATCACTTTCACTTTTTCCTCAGTCTCGCGAATCAAATCAACCCCGTGTCTTTTTTTCTCATTGAGCTCAATCCATTATAATGGAGTTTGACATTTATGACCATATAAAGCTTCATACGGTATCATCTTTATGCTCGACTAAAAACTATTATTATACGCGAATTTGACTAACGATAAATATTTTTCCCAGTTGCCTTCGAACTTTCAAACACAGCAACGAAGCATATCTTCGAGAATCTGAATCACTCTCTGAGGCTGACCATCGATCTGAGGGTGAAATGCAGTGCTAAAATGCAACCGCGTACCCAAAGCTTCCTGTAACTTCCTCTAGAAGAAGTATACCGCGGATCTCTATTCGAAATAATGGAGACTGGCACTCTGTGTAATCTGACAATCTCAGAAACATATAACTTAGCTAATCGGTCAAGTAAGAAGTCTGTAATACCAGAATAAAATGTGCAGACTTTGTCAAACGATCAACAATAACCCAGATAACATCTTTCTTTTTTAGAGATAGGGGTATCCCCGAAATGCAATCCACCGTAACTCTATCCCATTTCCACTCCGGTATCATCACTGGCTGTAACAGTCCTGAAGGCACTTGAGGTCAGCTTTAACCTACTGAAAAATCAAACATCTGGACAGAAATTCAAAAAACTAGCATTTCATACCTGACCACCAGTACATCTGTAACGTCCCCTAACCCTATACCGTCACCGGAACAGGGTTATGAGACATTACCAGTTAGTACAGTCCAATTCTTGGTCATTAATTAAAATAAATATTCACACACATCCTAGTTTTAAGATGTCGTCCCTTTAATGAGCCCTCACGGTCCAATATGAACAGTAAATTCAATTCGGGACTAATTTAGAATCATTACGAATTTTTAGTAAATTTCAAAATTCATACTACATACCGTTGCAAACCATAATTTACTCATTTCATCAATACTTCTACAACCTAAATGACTCTCACAAAACATCCTAGGTACATGCCATTACCAATACTCAACATACTTTACCTCATTGAATTCTGGATTGGCCTGGAATGCTGATTCAACAGTCTAGCCTTAACTTAATCTGCGCACAGAAACAAACCATACGCTGAGTATACACTCAATGGTATTTCTATAATCTGAACATTTAAACAATTATAAAACATATTAATTTATATATATTGAACTATTCAAACTCAATGAGAATTCAAACATTCACTTTCCAACCAATGTTTTGGTCTACTTTAAATTTCATATCATTTATTATTTTTCAATAACAATTAATCAATCAGTAATGTTCATTAACACTCAGAACAATTATTTATTCAGTAACAGTCAGTTATTCAGTAACAATCAATTATTCAATAATAACCAGTTATTTAGTATCGATCAATTGATTGGTTATCCAGTAACAGTCAATTATTCAGTAAAATCAGATATTCAGTAACAATTAAGTTATTCAGTAACAGTCATTCATTCAGCGACAATCAGTTATTCAGTAATGATCAATTATTCAGTAATATTCAGTTATTCAATAACAGTCTAATATCCGGTAATAGTCAATTATTCAGTAATAATCAATTATTTTATACCTTTATTTACCCCTATTAACATGACTCAGACCCAGACGGATACACGGATCCAACCAACACACCAGTACGGTACATAGTGCCTCATCGGCCGAAGCCGAAACAGTAACAGTAACAGTAGCAATATGGTACACAGAGTACCTCATCGGAACAAATCCGAAACAGTAATAGTAACAGTATTCAACACACACAGTTTTGAATCGATAACTGTAACAGTAACAGTATTCGACACACAAAGTGCCGAATCGGTAACAGTAACGGTAACAGTAACAGTAGTCGGCACATAAGTGCCTGATCAGTAGGCCGGCAAAAACCCGTACTCTTTCATATCCTATGGCATGCCAACTATATCCGACTAGCCCGACTAGTTAATAGGGTATTTAATTCACTTTTCATTTTTCAATTAGTTCATATTTTAATTAATTAACTATATATTTTAAATTAAATATAATTTCATTCACTTTTCACTAATAAATATTCAATTTCACAATAATCACATTTTTCTATCAATTTCATCACACTTCCAACTACATATATTTTCCAATATAGCAAATATTTATTATTCAATTTCCACATCAATATTCATTTCAATTCAAACATTCACATATATTCATAAATCAATTCAATATAATCAATAGTCAATCCAATTCAAATAATCATCTCAAAATACCTACTACATATATATTAATTAATAAATCCAACAATTTAAGTATTAAGTTTGGATTATAGAAATACAAACCTTAATTTCCGAGCTAACTCCCGTTGACTTTGTCTTGTCCTTTCTTAGCCGAGATTTCCGCTACCACATTGACTACAAAAGTAATGCAATTCATAATCATTAATACATTACTAATTTATACTTGAGTTACAGAATTCTAAATTAAGATCTGCTAATTTTTCCTGAAACTAGACTCATAAATCTTCTTATCATAAAATTTTCAGAATATTTCGTTTAGCCATTAAGTATAGTTTATTCTTTAAATTCACCCATGTTCTGCTGTCTGACAATTCCGACCCTTCTTCACTAAAAATTAATTATCTCACATTACAGAACTTGGATAATATTCCCGTTGATTTCTCCTGAAAATAGACTCATTAGGGATTCTAAACATATAAATTTAAGCCTCTAATTATTTTTCTCCAATTGTTTTTGATTTTCCAAATTCAGAACAGGGAAACCCAAATTCATTCTGACCTTGTCTCACAAAACTCATTATATCTCATAATTTACAATTCAATTGCTTACACCGTTTCTTCTATAAGAAATTAGACTCAATAAGATTTAATTAAATATTTTATTCATCTTCTAATTCAATTTCTACGATTTTTGGTGATTTTTCAAACTTAGACTACTGCTACTGTCCCAAACAGTCTTAATGCAAAATGTTGATTTTCTACTTTAATTTCAATTTAATCCTAACTAAATTCACTTACTTTTCTATCTTAATTCATACTTTATTTCTACTCAATTTTTAACCAAAATTAGACATAATTATTTATTTTTTATCATAAAACCATAATTTTGAAATTCTTTCAATTTAGTCCTTAAAGCATAAAACTTATGAATCACTTTACAATTCAATCCTTATTTCATTTCTAACTTGAATTTCTATCAATTTAGCCCTTAATTCATCTTTTTGTTCAACAAGAACAATGTCTTATAATCAACTATCTTACAATATATGAACTTAACTTCATCAAAACCTTATTCTAAAGTTTCTAAAACATAAAAATTAAGTAAAAATGGCTAAATTGACTTACCTATTTAAGCTTCAAGCATCAAACCCCCAATTTTCCCTTTTTTTTTCTTTCCTTCCCTTATTTCGTCCCTGCTCTCTATTCTTTCTCCTCTCTTTTTCTTTTTGTTTCTTTTTTTCGTTTACTTTACTATATATATATATATATATCTATATTATAATAATATAATATAATAATAATTCTTATATTATAAGTAATTATATAATTGTATTACACATGTATGTATTTAATTCATTACACATGTATATTTTATTACCATACATTTGTTAACTTGTAATTTATTTCATAATAAATATCAATTTAATAAAAATAACATTAATAAATATTAAATGTAAAAACCATAAATAATAATAATAATAATAATTTAATATACATATTTATGCATAAAAATCAAAGTTTTTTATGCATTTGCCGCCTCACTTAGGACAAATGGCATAATTGTAATTTTGGTCCTCTTTATTTTCTTTTAATCTACAATTAAACTTTCACACTTTATTCAATTTAGTCCTTTTACTTAATTACTCTTAATTAAATTAAATTCACTTAATTAAACTCTAATTAACCACTCATTTTACTTCGTAAATATTTTTAATAAACATTTATGAATCCGTTTTTTAGAAAAGGAGACCCGAAAATACACTTTTTCAGTAACAGTAAAATTTGGGTCGTTACAACATCTGTCTCAGATCATTGTAATTTTAGTACTCCCTGGATGAACAGACAAGCAACCACTATGAGCTTCGTGCAAAATTTTCTGTATAAGCTCTGGATTCTTCAGTACACAAACTCTACCTCTGAATAAAAAAAAATCATCGAGTCCTATCTGAAATTTTGAATTAGAAGTTGACTCACACTGTACTCGTTTAGCTTGCCATTCATTATCACATGGCTGAGCTTTGTATATTTGCTGTAGAAACATTAGTTTAGCTTTTAACTCAGCTAAGATCGACTATCGTTAGACAATGTCAATCATGTATTCATCACTCGCAAAGCAAACAAAGATTTTCTACTCAATGCATCCATAACTACATTTGCTTTTCCCGGATGATAATCAATAACTAATTCATAATCTTTCAATAGTTCAAGCCATCTACACTGTCTTAGATTCAGATCATTTTGTGACATCAGATACTTTAAATGCTTGTAATCAGTAAATATGTGGCATTTTTTACCAAACAAATGGTGTCGTCAAATTTTCAATGCAAACATAATAGCGGCCAACTCTAAGTCGTATGTCAGATAATTCTTTTCATGTGGATTTAACTATCTGAAGCATAAGCTATCACTTTGCCTTCTTGTATTAAAACACATCCCAAACCGTTCAATAACGCATCACTGAAAATCACAAATTCTTTACTCGAATCAAGCTGAACCAGAACTGGTGCTTCAGTTAACAGTGCTTTCATGTGATTAAAACTTTGATGGAATTTATCTGACCATTCAAACTTCACATCCTTCTGTAATAACTACGTCATCAGTGTAGCTATCATCGAGAACCCTTTTACAAATCTCTGATAATAGCCCGCTAATCCTAGAAAACTTCTGACTTTAGATATGTTTCTTGGTGGTTTCCGATCAAGAACTGCTGAAATCTTACTTGGATCAACTCTGATGCCTTCCGCCAATACTATGTGTCCTAAAAACACAACTTCTTGGAGCCAGAACTCGCATTTGCTTTAGCAAATAGTTGTTTATCTCACAGAGTTTGTAAGATAATTCTCAAATGCTCGGCATGCTCAGACTCGTCTCAAGAATATATCAGAATATCCTCAATAAATACTACAAAAAATCTGTCTAAATACGGTCTGAAGATTTTATTCATCAAATCCATAAATACCACAAGGGCGTTAGTTAACCCAAACGACATCACAATAAAATTCATAGTGTTTGCACTTGGTCCTGAATGCAGTTTTTGACACATCTGAATGTTTAACCCCCAACTGAAAATAACCAGAACTTAAATCAATATTCAAAAATACCGTTTCACCTTTCAACTGATCAAACAAATCATCGATTCGCAGCAATGGATACTTATTCTTGATCATAACTTTGTTGAGCTGTCGATATCGATACACAATCTCATTGATCCATCTTTTTTCTTAACAAATAGAACTGGTGTACCCCAAGGCAAGAAACTAGGTCATGCAAAACCTCTATCTATTAACTCTTGCAACAGAGATTTCAACTATTTCAAATCTTTAGGATCCACTCTATAAGGAGCTATCGATATCGATGATGTTCCTGGTACTAACTCAATAGCAAATTTGACCTCTCTAGTCAACGGCAACCCGGGTAACTATTCTGGAAACACATCTAGATATTCGCAAACTACTGTCACTGATTCAAGCTTCAATTCAGACACTTTAGTATCCAATACATATGCAAGGTAAGCACTGCAACCTTTTCTCACATATTTTTGTGCTAACATAGCTAATATCACAATAGGCAACCCATTCAAATTATCGGATTCAATACGAAGAGTCTCACCTTTTTGACATTTAATACAATAAGCTTTCTTCTACAGTTTACAACAGCATCATGCAAAGTTAGCCAATCCATACCCAAAATCACATCGAATTCATCAAACAGTAATAGCATCAAATCGGTTGAAAACTGTAACCCCGAGTCATCAAAGGACAATTCTTGCAAACTTTATCAATTAGGACATATTGACCTAAGGGGTTCGATACTTTAACCACGAATTCAGTGGACTCAACAGGTAAACTCTTACTAGATACTAAATTCGTGCAAACATATGAATAGGTCAATCTAGGATCAATTAAAACAGTCACATCAATATTATAGAGAGAAAATGTACCAGTAATAATATCAGACACCGAAGCATCTTTGCATGCGTGAATAGCATAAGCTCTGGCTGACGCCCATACCTCGGATCTTACAGCAAAATCTTTCGTTACACCCTAGCTACCGCTCATATTTTTGGGATTTCAAGGTGGTCTCTTTCTTGTAACTGTATTGCTGGGTCGAACAGTTTGAAGTTTGTCTTTCTCAGGTAACTCAGGACAGTCCCGAATAAAATGTTCCTGTGAGCCACATCTGAAGCAGGCTCTGTCGTTCATCCTACATTCACCAAAATGTCATCTTCCTCACAATTGACAATTAGGTCTGTTGGCCTTAACACTACCAATGCTTGCTACTGATGTAGCTTGAGCTTTTGAACTTGCGTATTGCTTACCACGATCTCTGTTAGGATATCCCATTGAAGTGGTCGAACGATTATGGTAATCCTTTGATTTTTTTGATGTTGAGTGATATGATTTTCCCATTGACCTCTTTCTTGAACCTATAGTCTCAAAATCAGCTCTTCTTTTCTCTTTACTATGCTCCTCGGCTTTGTGAGCTCTATCAACTAAAACATCAAGTTCTTTTAATTCAAGAATTCCGGCTAAAAGCTTGATGTCCTCATTCAACCCGTCTTCAAACCGTTTACACATAACAACTTCGGTAGGAATGCACTCTCGGGCATACTTACTTAACCTAACAAACTCTCTTTCATATTCAGCTATGGTCATATTTCCCTGTTTAAGCTCTAGAAATTCATTGTGCTTCTGATTGAGTAACTTTTGACTTATATATTTCTTTTTGAACTCGGCCTGAAAGAATTCCCAAGTGATCTGCTCTCTCAACACTACTGAAATTAATGTGTTCCACCACTGGTATATTGAATATTTCAAAAGAGATACATCACATTTAACACATTCGGTTGGCGAACAAGATTACTCATCGAAGACTCAGATCATATTCTCTAGCCAAAACTCAGCTCTCTCAGGATCATCATCAACTGTAGCCCTGAATTCTTCGGCACCATATTTGTAGATTCTTCGGCACCAAACGTTGAGGAACTACGGGAACCAGTTGGGGAAAATGTGGGAGTGGAGGTTGTTGAGCAGCTAGATTAGTTCGGACAAACTTAGTGAGCCACTCGTTTATCATTTGGAAGAAGGCTTATTGAGCCTCTCCTTCTCGGCCCTTAGATATGGGCCTCGGTCCAGACAACACTGCTCCGAGAACGAAGGCTAGCGCGTTACTTTCTACATCATCGAAGTCTGATCGGTTGGAATCCATTACTATATGAAAACATGTTTTAAAATGGTCAGAAGATATCACACTATCACAGGTTATATAATGTCATGTATAACTAGACTTGTATATGCTACTTTAGTCAGAGAACTGACTAAATCGTAGCTCTGATATCAATAAATGTAACAACCTAACCTGTATCCAATCCGGAACAGGGTTACAGAGCATTACTGGACTTACAAATCAAACAAATAGACATTTCATTTCATATAACATTTATAAAAGAAACCAATCAATTATAGTCATACTGTCCCTAATACAAGCCCTTGATGTCCAAAATAAACTTTAAAAACAAGTAGGGACTAAACCGAGTACTCAAAGAATTTTTCGAAAAATATTGAAATTTTTTAAAGGTATGAGGGACACACGCCCGTGTGGCTAGGTCGTGTGTCTCACACGGTCAAGAGACACACTAGTTTCTCAAGCCGTGTGGGCATTTAAATTAGGGACACACAGCCCTGTCCCAACCCATGTCCAAACTAGTGAGCTCACTGACTTGGGTTACACGGCCAAGCCACACGCCCATCTGAAAAATGGTGAGTATACTGACGTGTGACACACAGTCAAGCCACACACCCGTGTGCTAGGCCGTGTGAGGCTATTGACTTGTGTTATTTAAATGTTAGAAGGGACAGCTAGTCGTGTGTCACACACGGTTGAGACACACGCCCATTTCTCCGCCCGTGTGGACAAAAAACACCATTGTTCAAGCCATATTTCTCACCCAAATTGATACCAACCTAAACACAACAATTTGCATATGACTAAGTCATGAATGGACATTCAACACAAACCAAAATCAAGCTTAAGGCATGTAATATCATCACATAAAACCATGATGCACATAGGCACCTCAATTGACCATTTAAAAACATGCCAACTATGTATCCAAACCTGCCTAAATGACTAAACACAAATATGCATAATTGTACCAAAATTTAACTTGTATGTTACTTATCAAGCTCAACTATTTGGTACCCAAAATATCAATTCATAAACTAGACATTCACATGATAGCCATACACCACATATGATAAGGCCACTTACGTATATACATAACAAAATATATCCAAAATACAAGCCAAATCAAATGGCTAAAAACATAACAAAACATGTAGGCTATCATTAGCCAAAATGACCTATACATGCCATTATAACCAAAATTATATAACCAAAAGTACCAAAATAGCCGATTGATAGTGTGATGAAATCTTTGACAACTTCCAACCCGTATGAGCTTTCAATATCTAGGTACATAAGGAAAATTAACACAAAGTAAGCATGTACTGCTTAGTAAGTTTGTAATTCAAAAATAAAGTTTACCATTTCAATTTATAAGCTTAAAACAATTTGAGTCAATCCAACATGTCTTGGCCTTAGCCTAAACAAGAATAAACTCTAAATTTTAAACATCACATAAACTAGCAAATCATCTCAAAACATCATAGCATAAGTACACACTACTTATGTGCATTCATATTTTCAAGCATATGGCAAAGCATATTTCAATCATCCAAAAACTCATACCTTTCTATACTTTCATAGCAAATCTAATTGAAGCATTTGACGATCTTTCCTTCTTCTCATACCCATTGAACCACTATAATAATATCGGATACACAGGAATCTCGCACACTATGTGCCAACATGTGGTCAAAACCACTACTATCTCATATCTCGTACCAATGCTCTCTCTCGAGCCATAAATGGGTCTGCTCACACAAGCTATCATTCAAGATGTAGCTACACGGTTCTGTTCACACAAGCTGTCAAGTAACTACAATAAATGCTGGAAACTCAGCCACCGGAAGGACGTACAAGACCAGCACCCAAAACACGATAACCCCTAATGACATGTCATTTGTATCCTATTTATTCCTAAGGGTCAAACGGGATCCGAAAGTCGTCAAAACTTCGTTGTGAAATTTTCGTAGAGTCGTACTATCAATAATATAACACAAAAGCATTTAAATCAAATATAATTTCATGTTAATTAGATATACGAACTTACCTCAAACTCGTACAGACAAAAACGATCGATTAATCTTGTACTTTTTCTTTTTCCCTATCTAAATCCGTACGTTTCTTTTCTTGATCTATGTAATCAAATTTAACTAACTCAAACCTCATTCTATTCAATTTAATCCAAAAATCATGTTTTGGAAAAATTACAATTTTACCCCTATACTTTTTATTTCTTTACAAATTAGTCCTTAGGCTCGTAAAATGAAATTCATGCAAATTCATCACTACCCAAGCCTAGCCGAGTATCATTATAGACTATAGAAGCCCACACATTTCATTAATTCACAGATTACGTCGTGAATATTTCACATCTCAATTTAACCCTCTAATTGACAATTTTATCAAAAATCACTTAACAAAAGATATATATCTAACAACAACCATTATTTTTCTACCATTAAACTTTAAAATCCTAACATATTTATCAATGGAAAAACTCAAACAATTCAATAGTCTTGAAAATTAGTCCCTGGGTTAGCTAGGTTACGCTACAACGACCCCGAAAACATAAAAATCATTAAAAATAAACTCAAAATTCACTTACATGCAATGGAATAGCTTGACCAAAATTTTCTTCTTCTCAAAATATGAAATTTGGCTAACAAAAGAAAATGGGAGGAAGATGATAGCTTTTAGGCTTTTTTTTATATTTAATTTATCTATTATTACATATTTACCAAACTAACCTTACCTAACCTTAAAATAACAAAATTGTCAAGCCATGCACAACCACTATCACCTTTAATGGTCTAATTTCCATTTAAGGACTTCCACTTTAAAGTTATATAGCTATTTAATACCTTTAGCTATTAGAACTCAACTTTTGCATTTTACACGATTTAGCCCTTTTTATCAAATTGAACATGTAAATGATAAAATTTTTAATGAAATTTTTATACGATAATACTATCATGCTATAGATCATAAAATAATATTAGAATAAATTTTTTGACCTCGTATTTGTGGTCTCAAAACTACTATTCTGATTTTACTGAAAACGGGCTGTTACAGTTTACCCACTTCTTCATCAACCAACCTCCTTTAAGGTTTAGCTACTCATTCTCAAAGTAAAAAAATAAACATAAAAATGTAAAACAAGGCAGCCATGAAAGTAAACATTAATAAAAATATAAGAGTTGAGATTTTTATGTAAGAAAACTTAAATAGCATGAAACCAAAACATTTAATAAAGAAATTTAAGGCAAGAAACATAACAGGAGCAAGCTTTAACATATTGACAGCAAAATAAACTGAAATACATTAAGTTAAAGCTTAAAAAGTCTTGAAAGCAAGGTATAGGGACTATAAATATATATAAACCTTAACTATAGTGTTAAATAACTTAACTAACACTAAGAACAAGAAGAACAAAAAGTAAATGCAAAAAAAAAAACTCTAATCTAAGTTAGAAGAAGAGAAAAATAAAAACCCTAGAAAAGTGCTGAGAAAAACTAAAGAAAACCTAGAGAAAACTAAGCTAATGTGTGTCTCTCTCCTTCTCAGCAATTTTTGGCTATTTTGAAGTGTATACTGATGACTTTTCAATGCCAAAAATGCCTCTACACAGGCCTTGTGTGTTTGGAGGGCTAGGTACACAAAGGCTACCCTCTTTGTCAAGGCTTGTCCCCTTAGCGAAAGTGGTATCACGATATATTGCGATATCTTAAGCAGTGTTGAAACTTGGAGCCTTCCTTAGAATGTTGATATTGTGATATCCAAGGGGATACGTGATATGTAACACCCCTTGTAACACCCCTAACTCGTATCCATCGCCAGAGTGGGGTTACGAGGCATTACTAAATGAAAGCACAGTTCCGGATATTTTCATATCAATTCAAGTCATAATCATATATATATTTAACCACCGTATTACAAATGCAAATCATACATTCATTGCAATTCGAGATTTAGATCGCATCAATGCCTACAACTTAATTTAAATACCTAACCTTAAATTTACTATCATTCACCACATAGCTGAAATAAAACATAAATCAAAAGATTTAAAAAAATTTACAGAACATATAACACATCAATAATTTCATTATTGAATATTAACCCTATATTATTATTTTCAATTAAGTCTTGCATATACACAAGTTATATATCAATTGAACTAAATTTCATTACACCCCTTTTCATCCATATTTGCGGCTTTAATGTGTTAGTCTATGTGAAATTTATATGTTTGCATATTAACTCAATTTAATAACAAGAATTCGGTTATAAGTAACCCATTTCATTTCTATGTCTACTTGGCTAACTTAATTCATTTATACATATTTAATAACTTACAAATATCTAACGAATTTTTATTGCCAAGCACATATACATATCAATCATATTATAAGCACATATATTTGTACATGTAAAACATGAAAAAACTCAACTAACATAAAATCCGCAATATAAATACCTTGTACACAAGTAAAGTATAAATAAAAATTGAACTAAAATAATGAGGCTGAATATCTTATACACATGTTCTAGTATAAATTATAATGGTCATTAATTTATTGCAAGCATAAGTCATAATTTTTACTTAACAAACATATGGCAAACCCTAGCATAGTTAACATCAATTATAAACATATAGCCGAACCACAAAGTACCTTTGCAAGCTATATATATACTTAGATACACCTTCAAAATAACACAAGGATTTTGATCGACCATGACATACAGTATATTTATCAAAAAGACTTAAGCCGTGATTCAACCCAACCGAATTCAAACCTGAAAATAAAGCCATTTTCCAGTACATAAAATACTTACCACGAATCAAACTATAATCAAGCATAATCGCATATATCAAAACCAAGATCATAAAACATTATAACTAAGCACACATAAAATCAAATTTAAACATAAATAGCAAGCCATTTTCGTATGGCTTTTAATACATAACCAAAAACAACACTTCAAAAATATGCTCCAGCATATACATGCCATAATTTAAGTTTAGCTAATAAGGTACCAAAACAGTAGATAGTGTGATGAAATTGGCTGACAGTCCCTGAGCTCGTAGCTTGACTCCAAAATCTATAAAACAAAGTAACATAACACACAGAGTAAGCTATCACAGGTTAGTAAGTCATAAGCAAATAAACAACGTAATAATATAATCAGCTTAATTAAGCTAACCGAGTTGTATTATTATTATCAATGCTTAATCTTAAATCTACAAATGAGATAAAATAATACAATCCATGCACCATTATTATCTTGGCTGAATGTTCACCTAAACTACTCAATCAAAAGTCATTTAACTTCCAAGCCAAAATGTCACTATAAAAACAAGCATACATATATATAATTGAATAAGCTCAAGAATCATAATATGAAATTTTGCACACATATCTCATATTCGGCTGAATATACACAGTCACACATATACATATTCACATAGTTAAAAATCTCTTTAATAAAACTTAAGTTACCCATCTTCAAAGTTGAATTCACATACCATATTCACACATAATCATTATTAGCTTCATACACAATTTGTAACATACATAAAATAGCTTACTTACCTTATTTCCATAGATAACAGATTGCTTCATACCTGATCCTTCAGCTTATATTTCGTATTTATTCACAACTTATCGATGCTAGATGAACCATTCAGAATTGGGTAGGACACTCGGATAATCACACATATATCGTACAATGCCAACGTCCCAGACGTGGTCTTACATGTAATCACATATCGATTCCACTATCCCAGACAGGGTCTTACTCGTACACATATATCGGAATCCTATGTCATGACATATGTATCCTAACTATTCCTAAGGTTCATACGGGGCTTTCGAACATCGTAACTCAGTCGAAACGAATTTGTAAACATGGTAACCAAGCTTATTCACATTCGACTTTAACATGTATAAAATCACATATTTCATTTCAGTATATATATATATTTTACATTTAATTAGAATTAAGTACGTCTATTTGCTTATAAACTTACCTCGGACAACGAAAAACCGGTACGGATCGACTAGTCGACGATTTTCGTTTTCCCCCCGATCTAAATCCGATTTCTTTGGTTCTTGATCTAAACATATTCAAATTAAGCTCTTTCAAACATATTTTCATTCAATTTAGTCCAAAAACACATAAATAGGAAAATTACCATTTTACCCTGACATTTACAATTTTTACAATTTAGTCATTATTACACAAAACACAAAATATACAAAATTTCCCTATACTCATGTTAGGCCAAATTTTACCCATTACCATACAAGTCCATATATTTCATTTATTCACATTTTAGTCCCTCAAATGATTATTTTTGCAATTTAGTCCTAATTACTCAAAATCATCAAAAACTCCAATACAAAATATGTTAATCTAAAACATATCTTTCATATTTCATCATCAAACAACAAAAATCACAAGCTATCAACAATGGCACAACTCAAAATATTCATCAAAATCAGAAATTAAAGCTTGGGTCTTGAAGATTACTAAGCAACGATATCAAAAACGTAGAAATTATCAAAAACCAAGCTAAAACTTACCTTAATTGAGCTTTACAAAGTGCCGAACCCTAGCTTTTATTGTTTCTTTTTCTTTTTGTTTAGTTTCAATGTAAGAACAAAAGAAATAAAATGAATAAGTTAACTTAATTTTAGTTATTATATGTTTATTAACTAAATTACCTTTTTAACCTTTATAATATAATATAAAATCATTATTTCCTTGGCCATTACCGTCCACTTACTCATTCAATGGGCTAATTGCAACATAAAGGCTTCTATTTATAAAGCCAAATGCAATTCGGCCCTTTTTAAAAAATAACCACCAAATTTTCATTTTATGCAATTAAGTCCTTTTATTAAATCGGACACCTAAACGACAAAATTAAATCACGAAAATTTCACAGACATAAATTCACACAAAATAAACACAAAATAATTTTTAAATATTTTTCTGACTCGAATTTGTGGTCCGAAAACCACCATTCCGATTAGGTTCTAAATCGGGCTGTTACACCCTTTACCTGTATCCGATGGCAGGACAGGGTACGAGGCATTACCGAACTTAAGCAGAACCAAACATACAGAACCGGGCCACAAAATTTCGTTCAACTAAAACCAATCAATTAAAGTCAATTTGTCCCTATTATAGACCTAGGAGGCCCAAAACATGCATTATTGGCGGGCTGGGACTAAACCGAGGACTCACAGAAATTTTAAGAAAATTTTTAGGTTAAAGCCTCACACGCCTGTGTGGAGGCAATGCACACGCCCATGTCTCACACCCGTGTGGAATTATTGGATTTATTTTCCAATTCGAACCTACAGAGGTTTTCACACTGCCTGGGACACGCCCGTGTGGTAGCCCATTTGATTTTAGTGAGCATTCTTTTTATGACGTTATCATACAAATTTGAGGCACACGGCCAAGCACACGCCTGTGGGCAGAGGCCGTGTCCTCCACACGGTTGAGACACACGGTCGTGTCTCTGCCCGTGTGCTTACTACCATGCATGTTAACCTAAAATTCAATGTGCAGGGGACACACGGCCAAACGACAAGCCCATGGGGCTGGCCGTGTATCACACACGGCCTAGACACATGCCCGTGTGTCTACCCGTGTGGACCATTTGGAGGCTACTGTCCAAGTAATTGGTCACCCTTAAACAATCATACACTTCCATATGTTCAATGGCATATCCCATGATATATTTGGACAATTAAACATGCAACATTATAGCATCACTATGACCCCTTTTTCATACTAGTCCCTTAGTATTCATACAAACTTATCTTTTAGTCATTCCACATCAATTTCATGTTCTACCATATTCCTTATTATCAATCCATTATGACTGCTAAATCATGCAACCACATACTAGCAAATGAATAGTCATCCATCAAACCAACACATACACATTTTAGCATGCATGTAAAGATAAACTTAGGGATACATCCCAATCATTAATATGGACCAAATCACATGGCCACATACAAAATAATCAATGCCCAAATGAGCCATTATACTTGGCTACTTCAACATGACACATCTACACAAAATAGACAAGTTTCCTATACATGCCATGACCAAAATAATTGAAGCCTTTTTTTTATACCCAAAATCCTTGAAGATAGTATGATCTGAGCTCTGACGTCTCCTGATCCTTCGAGCTAGCTTAACGTATCTAAAGGGAATGGAAAAGAGAGGAGGGTAAGCTATAAAGCTGAGTAAGTACACATAAAAATAATCTACATTTTGCAACTATTGAATATCTAAGCATAATTGCTTATCCATTATGATACTTTTCATTACATCATACATATACTTACCTTCCATATTCATATGCACATGCTTATCCAAATACATTTCTTTTCATATACTAAGTCCTCATAGGGTTTTAATACATACCTGTGCCATCCTGCACACACATGGCCTACTTAAATTTTACTTTCGAAATTCATATTACGTTACCCGTTGAACACTTGGAATATGATTCAGACACACGAAAGGAATGCACCAAAGTGCCTGAACGTAGCCTTGGCTACTTGACAGAAAGTGCACTGAAGTGCTTCATATCACAGAATCACATGTCGCTCTCAACGGGGCTACTTAAAGAGCTAAGAGAGTGTCCGAACACAACTCGGGATACCCAACACCCGGACCCTAGCATGTATCACATATTAAATGAGCTCATAACACACATGACTATCCTAGTGACGTGTCACTTGTATCCTCAACTATTCCTAAGGTTCAAATGGGATTTTAGACTTTCAGCCTTTACCGAACATACTCACATAATGGTTTCTTTCACATGGCTAACGTTTCATAATCATATAGCAAGGCATCAAAACATTTTATATTGTCAACATAACCAAATAAGGATATTAAGCATACATGATACCACCAAAGGGAATCATTGATCTTTTACACTGTCGGAGGTATTGCAATCCTAAGGGTTGGATATCGCTATACCCTTGACCTAGGTATCGTTCTTGCTCATTTTTGACCTCCGACACGTCCCTCCAGCATTCAAACACACGTTAGGCCTCCAAATGACACTAGCGACCAATTTGGGTAAAAATAGACAAAAACGATACATTTTCACTTATTACTCGAAAATATAAAAATAATGAAAATAACAAAAAAACTATGCTAAAAACTCTATTTTTCTCAAGAAAAAGCTCCTTAAATTCGTCGAAAAAGCCTAATTTGCCACATCGATTTATGGTAGATCAACTCCACCATACTCAAGTATTTGCTTCTCCTCAAGTAAACACACGAAACATGCAAAAAGACGACCCTTGGACTAAATCAAGTAATTAAGTTATATAGTCGTACAACATCAAATTTGTACAAGAATTACTTCACATGTAATTTAAGAGATTTCTAGCTAATTTACCTCCTTATAATGTAAATATTATTAGTTCAAGAAGTTAGTATCAATGGTGCTAGAGGCAATGTAAATGAATTTGTGTACAAATGTTATCTATCAAAATAAATTATACGAATCGCTTATAGATATTTAAAAAGAATTGTTCATGTTCATTTCAACAAATACAAGCCATGTACAAATTAATGCGTCGGTGACTTATTCGGGTCCCAAAAGTCTTTTAAGCTTGTAACGTTATGAGGCTGAGGTTGGTACAAACTCAAAAAAAGTTCATCTCAAAATGGTTTAAGCACTATGAATAGTAAAGCACAAAATATTGTTCCCAATTCCCCCCAAACTGTGATCGTTACATCTCACCTCGTTATTTCTTCTTCTCTCACCGTCCTTATTTCTCCAACAATATGGAAAATGATGATTGATATTAGCTCATTTTTGTTCAACCTGATTTCAAGAAAATTTTATGCTTCTTTATTTTTATTGTTTTGAGCATATGTATGTTTTGTTTGTTCTTTTCTCTCACAATGCTATTGATCCTCATTTTTATTTCTTTCAAAATTTTCTTTCCTTTCTAAGCACGATTTCTGGAAAGAATCAGTTACGAGCTAATTCAATCCCTCTTTACTAATCACTCGAGTACACTTTTGTGAGAAACATTATTAACATTCCTACCTAACCCTCGATGTCTATGGCCTGATATCCATTCGATAGTGGATTACAAAGTACAAGGACTATTAAGGGTTGAGTTCTGAACTCAATTTTGGCTCAAGATTTCAAACATAGAGGCTCATTAAGAAGGGCAATGTAAGGCTCAAATTCGGGAACTAGAGATAATGTAATGTTTAAGGTTGGTCATTTAGGCTGAAGGCTATACAAACAATCCTAATGTCTTTCCCAGATTAGTCACCTAATAATAATTTATTAAGCATGCATCTATTTAAATGAACAATTAGCAATTCGAATTATTTATCTACAAGGATTCGTATCTTTTATTCATCTTACGGTACATTCTATACATTTTCATTTCAGGTATTGCCTCTAATCCATTATACATATTAACTAAGTGAACTAATTAATCTACAATTAAGAGTAAGAAATTATACAGTATAATTCAAAATTTACAAGTTTGGCAATTCTATATATGCATTTGATATGTACAACTACTATTTTTTACTCAGTTACAGTCCAAGAACCATGCAATAAAAAATTAAAATGAAAAAAAGAAATATTTTTGGATTTTTGAAAATTAAAAAAATGGATTTTTTTTTTGAATTTTTGAAAAATGCATGAAAACTAAAATAAACATACATAAAAACTTATGTGCACCCCCCACACTCATACTACACATTATCCCTAATGTGTTTAAAAGAAAGGATGTGAGGTTATCTAACTTCCATAGAATTGAGCATCAGACTAGCTCGGACGTCTACCTCCTCCTTGAAGCTCTATATGTTGTGTAGTCTTTCAAGGTAACTCGCTGCACATAAGAATATCAAAAAACAAACAATAATAATACGCAAAATAAAAATGTTCCAAGACAAAAGCAAAAGTGTTTAAAGTTTCACTTGTCACATAAATAAGTAAAAATGTAGTTAAAATTACGAGATCATATAAGTAATCCGAATCATCCTCGTGACCCTCACTCGGTCCTGCGATTCCTTTCCCTTCTCTATTCATAGTGGGCTTTGACGGTTGCATCCAAGATCAGTCGCTAGGCTCTCGAAAGACAGGTCTCCCCTTTGGTTTCCTTGTGGACATAAAGGCACTCTCGAAGTTTCAGTAATATGAGGCGAAGTCATCATCCTCCTTAGCCTTATCATCTATTTCTTCATTTTCCTCCTCTTGTTGCTCTGTTGCGTCTTCATTGCCCTTAGACGAGTCACTCGACCATTCGGGCCATTCTATACTTTCTCTCTTTTGGATCCTTACAAACATGGCCATGCCTATTTTTATGGACTTTAGGAGTCTTACGTTATAGTGCACGTCACAGCCTAGCCTACGCTCCAATTGTGTAGGCTCATCAGTCTTTTTCACCTTTGCCTTCGTGGATTTATTCGGTGGGGCCAGAGGCATCTCCATTTTATATTTCTTCCTCTCATATGATTTTGTATTTCTTTCTATGAACCTCTTGAAATTGATGCATGAGAGTATCTCTAATAATACTAGTGGTGGAACGATAAAATTGTTCCATAGACCCCATCACCACTCCAGCACAGTGACACAATCGGTAGTTAAGTGAGGAAAATATATCCCAACCTTGATGATAGATAAACATTTTTAGAGTTCTTTATTAACCCACTTCTAGAGGCTAATTTGTTTACGTTGTAAGATACAATACAACAAAGCAGCTCAAAAAACATTAACAGTATTAGTGTTGAGTAATGGTGATATACGAGTGCAAATAAATTGCATCCACATCTTGGTGACGGGAAACATTATAGCTTGTTTAAAAGTTAGGAGGTAATTATTGTACCCTACTCATTTCTATTCCCCCTCCCTTCAATTAAAAATGCTAAAATGGTGTCCATATCAACATTTTCAAAATTCTTAAGATCCATGGCATGTAAATCATCATTTTCATAATAGGGTACACCATAATATTCACTAATAGCTCTCGAGGATATATCGATCTTCTTGTCCCTCACAAACACCTTGTTATTTTAAAAAAAATGAAATTTGAGTAGAACTCCAGTACAACTGAAATTATGGCTGGTGTAGTAGGCTCCCTGGGAAGGTTCATCCAATGATGAAAACAGACTAAGTCCCAAACGTCCTTGCAATCTGATGCAGAAGGGTCAAAGCCTAGGATAAAAGTTCATCCTTGAATGTTTAAGAAAAAGGCTTCGGCCACTTTTGACTTAAATTTATTAGGGACATACTCTAGTGACGGAGGTGGTTTGGGTTGGGACTTAGCTTGCTTTTTAGTCCTAAGAGGCATGTTTATCAATCTCTCAACAAGCTAACTATAATGTAATTGCTACGCAAATACTCACAACTAATTAACACTAAAACTAGAACAAGTTATCAAAAATAATAATAAAGGAAACAATATCAATTGTAAAACCAAGAAGAAATGGGAAACTTAAACTATGTTATGTTGGTATCGATGTAATCGATGAAATCCCATGGTTCCAAAGCAAAATGAGTGTAAAACCTGCAAAATGAAAGACTAACAAGAAAATGAAGTGAAAATATTTTAAATATGTTTGAAAGGATTTGAAAGAAGTATTGACAGAAAATAGATAGGGGGAGAGTTTTTTAGGAATTTTGGGTGTAGGATTTGGAAAAAAAATGAGAAGAATTAAGGGTGTTTTGAGGCTTTAAAAGCCCCCAAAACACGCGGGTCATGATATTTGAAACCTAGTATCGCGTGACTCGACTTAGATATCGCAATACCCATGGTTAGATATCGTGATATCCCTTATTTTTGAACCTGTGATATTAGTTGGAGTACCGCAATACTACGGTTGGGTATCGTGATACCACTGTGTAAAACCAAAATTTTTTACTTTTGAAATTCCAGGGGTATCGCGATATTAGTTGGAGTAGAAATGTGTTTTCTATTTAAATAATACTATTTGTTTAAGCCTTAATCAATCAGAATTATTTTATTTCTCCCTATAAATATATGACATCACTTAACCTAATACACACTTATTAAATATAGGGTTATCATTATTTTGCTAAATAATTTATTTACTTAAAATGAATTATATTTTATGGGAATTACGATCTTTACTTACTATTGAAAGTAATAATATATTTTCCTCTTATGTTTGGTTCAATATTCTTTGGTAAAATTTTATTGCTATAAATATTGTAAATTGGCTTATTTTAAAAAAAAATTATATTATACATATCCGTTTTACGGTCCATATTAAGGGTTTGTGGTTGCCCCTTCCAACAATGTTGTCTCCAGGGTTCAAACTTACATTCTCCTATTGGAAATGTAATGTGTCTCACCATTACACCCAACCTGGTATTTTAATTTTTTTTACACTTTTGTTACAATGCTAAACTCTTTTCTTAATAATAACATAACAATGTTTCATTTAGATAAAATAGATCGAGTTTAAATTATATTCAAAAAATTCTAATTATTTTATAACAGGGTTATTAACATGTTAATGGTTGATATTATGGAAGTTGCTTATTTAGGGTAAATTAGTGGTATATGCCATTTTTTAAATTAGGGTTTTAAGTCAATTTTTCAAAAATTAGGGAAATAAGTCGATTTTAGAGAGAGAAAAGAAAAGCGGGTCCAGTTGAGTGCGCTTTCCCTCAACAGTCAATTCCAAACGGTAAAAAAGTTTAAATGGTCAACGTTCCAAAAGTTTTCCCTATAAATACCACCTAAATTTACTTTTTTCACTCACAACCTATTCTGTCAAATCTTTCTATTCTCTTAACTCCCTAAATTCTCTAAATTTTCTCAACCCCTTATTCTAAACGTTTTGATATTCTCATTTAAAAATATCATTTTTTTTATTATTCCGTATTTTATTCGTTTGGATTAAGTTTTCACGAATGACAACCTCTCTAATTCATTTTGACAAGAAGTACATTTTCGTCGCTCAAGTAGTAATGGTAAGACAAAATTTCAAATTTCTTTATTTTCAATTAGGTTAAATTTAATTTTTTAATATTTTAAAATATGTTTTTTTTTGTTATAAATAGGCAAATGATCGTGTTTTGGAAGGGATCATACATAATTTGGCAACGCCTCCAATCACCGAACCTTATGGTTATTTGCAAGAGGTGGGATTCTTGCATACGTCTCATATACTCAAGGGCTGCAAACTCGATCCTACACTCATCAGCATGTTGGTGGAAAGATGGAGACTCGAAACGCACACTTTTCATCTTCCATGCGATGAGTGTACAATCACACTCAAGGATGTAACGTTACAACTTGGTCTACCGATAGATGGGTTAGTCGTCACGGAAATAGCGATTGTTCCCAGTAAAGAAAACCTCCGCGTGACATTATTGAGCAAGGTCCCAAACTCATTCGAATGTGGTTGAATACAGAAGAAGTGGTTAGTGACCAATTTCAAGAAGCTTCCTCTGGACACGACCAATGTCGTCAAAGCATACTACGCTCAACCATTCATCCTAAGGTTAACCGGAGGTATTTTAATGCTCGATAAATCTCAAAATTTGGTATATGTAAGGTCGCTACTACACCTAGTGGACTTCAAAGAATGCGGAAAACTGAGTTGGAGACCAATCGGGAATTGTGTTAGGGGATGAAACTGGATAAGATGTCAATCAATGGTTGTCTATTTCTGCTGCAGTCGTGGGCCTGGTGGCAACTACTGTTTCTACATCCCCAAGTCAACGACTTATACATGTTCCCATTGGTGACAAGGCAAAAATTATATGTTAATAAATACGTAGTTTGTATGGTATTTGTTTTTACTTATTATATGTTTGAAATAACATATTGCTTGTACATGTGGAACCATGGGCCAGACTACGTGGGTCTACCCAACCAGCTGGAAGATATTAGGCTGTTGTTAGATCAACACTTGGAAGACGACGTTATTTACTTATTCTTTTGAACCTATATTAATTACGCAATGATTTGTAAAATAAAATTTCGTACATAACGGAATATACAATTGTGCACTTCAATTTGAATGGATGTCATATGCTGACACTGATATCATATTTTGCATCTTATTAGAATTCTTGACCAATCGGAGAATGTAGGACGCAAAGGTGTCGTTGATAGTGTACGTGGCGATGGAAATGCACGAATCAAATTGGGTGTTGTGGCAGTTCGAATAGAGGTAATAAATTCCACCACCACTGCGACACATGGATAAACTGCACAATGTGGACCTTCGAGGGAAGAATGACGAAGACTAGAAAGAGGTTCACAAGGACTACATTGACACTTGAGATCATAGGATGGAATTCTTACCCATCCGCGATCCATTTTTCTCAGCGGACACGGCGGAGTACATGCCGTGGTTCAGAGTTATCGGCAAGTTATATTTGCTATCAGTGGAGGTAAAGAGTAGGCAATTTCATCAGAAGAGGCAACGATGATTGCCCCAGCAGCGTAGGGCTCGACGCAATCGCACGACGGGTTCGTCATTGGCTTCGTCCGAAGAAGCGCCGCCTATGTCTACGCAATATCTCGGTCAATCAAATCCATTTATTCTTATTCATTTCAGTGACCCTATGTTTTTTTCACAAGCACCGTACTACACAGCATCGCACGTCCCTGGTTCTTCTGTCCCTACAGGTACATATTTTGAGGCACTAATGGCCATTGCATTCTACGCCCTCATCCGACTTTGATTATGTTGCATATGCTCAGCCAGATGCCACTGTATGTACCTTCAATGATGACGACATCACTATTATCACCACTCCAACAGTCGATGCCAGTTTCGATGCACGAGTTAATGTCGACGTATATGGGTTTTGGGACATCATACACTCATATTTCAATAGTGTCTCAAACACCTACCGCATCATTTTTATATCGAGGTGGGTTATCAATACAACCGACTTCTGTTGGAGTGAAGGATACACGATGGGAAGCTAGGATGACATCGCACTTGAGCACGGAGAAAGCCGATGGAGACCAATGTGAAGACGAAGACCAACACTATGACGAAGGCAAATACGAATACAAACACGAAGATTATTAAATCGATGGTGGCGGTAGAGTTGATGGCAAGGAGGGTGGCGGTAAAGACGAATATAATAATGATGACGGGGACGAACCAGTTTATAAGCCCCCAAGAATAGTTATGTGCAGAAATCCTCCTCGCGACTGTCACCCACCACTGTGCAACATACATTCTCCCTAATGACACTAATGATATATTTTTTAACTTATCTATCATGATGTAAATATAGATGACATCAATAAAGAAATCACAAATTTTCATTGTATGTGTATTTGTGTTTGTTGCATTCTAACATAAGTTGTATGTAAGTTAATAAGAAACCAAAAATTTTGTACCCCAGAATAATGGAAGCATTGCAATAAATTTTATATCCTCTGAAAGTAAATAAAGCTCAAGGCGTTGAGGCCCTAAAGTACATATCAACACAAAACATGTCACTTTTGTATGCGTTAGGTTTCTACAGTACCCGTATAATACCTATTGACTGTCCTTCTCCAAAATTTCCATATTGTTCCTTATTCGGGGTGAATTTGGGCGACCTTTTGGGACGCGATGCAGGTTCTTGTTTGGTGCCAACTCGAATGGCACATTGAAGACTGGTGGCTACATACTCTCATCCTTTAGAAAGAATTCCCAATTAGCTTGATCTGCGGATACATGGCGTGTCATTGATTGCCATCAGGCATATGCTTCTCCTTGCAGTAAAGAAAAAGCACATATTACACTTTCATGTGGGTTGCATCCAAGTTATTGCAAGACACGTTTAGTAGATTAAATCCAAACTACAACTGTGGAAGGATCAACTCTTTTTAACCCTAGGAATTCAGTTACACTGTATTTACGCAACTCTTTTATCAGAGCTCGAAAAATAGAAGGTGCCGATTCCGTAGCAGATGTGGTTCCTGCAACATGCTGAAGAGCATCAGCAATAGCTCGAAGTAACTTTAAGTCACCTCCTCCCTTAGTATTACATCGCTCAACGTTAGGTTGTTGAGCATTAACTGGATTGATTCAGTTTCATCTAACTCATTAGAGACATTATCTCTAGTACACATCTCTTGATCAACATCATTATTATAGCCATCCGACATTTTCAACTATAAAACAAAAACAAATGTAATCAACATCCAAATCCTGACACAATTTGATTCAACTATGGTATGTACCTCTGGACTCAATTCTAAGCTCAATTTAGTTCGAGAATCGGCTAAACCTGCAAGCTTTGATACTACTAAATATAACACTTTTAACCTGTATTCATCGTTAAAAAAGGGTTTCGGAGCATTACCGAGTAAACGTAACCTAAATTATTCATTTCAAAACATTTCAATAATCATAACATAACCAATTATTAAATATGCATATCTTCACTTATTCAAGCTATCAAGGCCTTAGAATCACTTTAGAAATGATTCGGGACTAAATTGGGAACATTTGATAATTTTAAGAAAAAGTTGGAAAATTTTCAACTGCAGGGGTCACACACCCGTGTGGCTAGGCCATATGCCTCACACGGTTGAGACACACGCCCGTGTGGTCAGGCGGTGTAACTCTCTAACTTGGGTCACACGCCCATGTGTGTTGCTCATGTGTGACACACGTCCGTGTAGCCAGGCCATGTGCACCCAAAAAAACCTTAAAACTCAAGTTTACCATTACCTATTTACTTGAGCAAGAAGCAACTCAATTACCAATCGTTTAACCTATTCAAAATACGATTAAACATGCCCAAAATAAACCAAATTCATCACCTAATATGCCTAACCAATGTACCCTCATAGGTACCACACGTTATATAATCAAAACATATCATCCATGCATCATTCAAATAAAAGTTTTAAACATGCCAAAATCAATCAATTTGGCCTAGCTTATATCTACCTAAAACATCAAACTAAAATTCATAAACACCTAACAAGTCTTGGTTCAAATCAACATGCCAAATTATGGCTTCAAACACAAACATATATTATACTTTAATATTATATAATACATATATTTTTTTAACTTCTAATTTATTAACTATTATAATATATATAATAAGTTTACATATAATAATATATATACTTCATAATGTCATCCACTAAACAAGGCAAATGTATATTTGTTACTTTAGTCCATCAATAAATTTTTAATCTATATTTCAACTTTTACCCTATACACGATTTAGTCCTTATGCAATAATAATTATTAATTCATGAAAATTAGCTTAATTGAAATCTAATTAACTACACAACTATTTATGAGTCTGATTTACAGGAATAGAGTTTTGGGAATGCACTTTCTGACACCCCTGACTATCAGGTCGTTGCAATTCTCCCCCTAATTAAATTTCGTTCCTGAAATTTACCTAAAAAGAGGTGGGGATATTGAGATATCATCATTTCTTCCGATGCCCAAGTCACTTTCTCGACACTATGACTACGCCATAGCACTTTCACTAACAGAACTCACCTGTTACATAATTCTTTCACCTCACGAGTCAAATCTCAACCGGTTCTTCTTCATAAGACAAGTCAGGTTGAATCTCAATGACTTCCGTCAAAATAACATGAGACGGATCCGATCGATACCTTCTAAGCATCGAGACGTGAAAAATGTCATGCATTTTTTGTAATTCCGCAGGCAAAGCTAAATGATACGCAACTGGTCTTTCAATGATCTCATACGGTTCGATAAAATAAGGACTCAACTTCCCTTTTCAACCAAATCTCAAAATTTTCTTCCAAGGTAATACTTTAAGAAATACTTTATCTCTGACAGAAAATTCAATATCTCGATTTTTCAAATCTACATAAGATTTTTGTCTATCGAAGGTTGCCTTCAATTTATCTTGAATTTTCTTACCAATATCTTTCGTTTCTTGAATTAATTCTAGCCCAATCACTCTTCTTTCACCCAATTCCATCTAACAAACAGGTATTCAACACCTATGACTGTATGAAGCTTAGTACGGAGCCATTTGAATATTCAATTGAAAGCTATTATTGTATACGAATTCGGTTAAAGATAAGTAACGCTCCCAACCTAATTCCAAATCAATAACACAAGTGCAAAGCATATCTTCCAAAACCTAAATAACACGCTCAGATTGTCCGCCTATCTACAAGTGAAAAGCTGTGCTGAAATTAAGTTGTGTACTAAGAGACTCGTGCAACTGTTTCCAAAATCTTAAAGTGAAACTCGGATCTTGATTAGAGATTATCGATATAGGGACACCGTGTAATCTCACAATTTCCTGAATATAAACTTCAGCAAGTCCTAACCTTAATGAAATGAGCTAATTTCATAAGTCGATCAAAAATCACCCACACAACATTTTTCTTACTTGACGATAAAAGTAACCCTATTACAAAATCCATTGTGATAGGTCCCATTTCCACTCAGGAATAGAGATAGGCTGAAGTAATCCTGTGGGAACCTAATGTTCTACTTTAACTCGCTGACAAGTTACACATTTAGCCACATACTCGACCACATCTATTTTCATTCCTGGCCACCTATAGGATTCTCGCAAATCGCAATACATTTTCGTCCGTCCAGGATGCAAAGCAAAAGGACTATCATGAACTTCGTGAAGTATCAACTCTTTTAATTCTGAAACATCTGGAATGCAAATTCGATTATGAAATCTCAAGCAATCACAATCATCAATGCTGAAATTTTCTAATATGCCATTCTAAATCATTCCTCTTTTCTTCGCCAACTTGTCATCATCTAATTGTGCTGCCTTGAACATATCAAACATCACCAATTTGATCTTTAATTCAACCAACAAGCTTCCATCTTCATTAATACTAAGCTGAGCAAACATTGCTCACAAATCAACCACTATTTTTCTATTCAACGCATCAGCTACAACATTAGCTTTACCAGGATGACAATCAATAAAGCAATCAAAATCTTTCATAAGCTCGACCCAACGATGTTATCTTAAATTCAACTCCTTTTGAGATAAGAGGTATTTGAGACTCTTATTATCAGTATAGATGTGACATTTTTCGCTGTACAAGTAGTGTCTCCAAATCTTTAGAGCAAAAACCACACAGCTAGCCCCAAATCATGCATTGGATAATTGCATTCATGTGTTTTTAGCTGACAAAATGCATAAGGGATCACTTTTCCGTCTTACATCAAAACACAACCGAGACCGCTCAAAGAAGCATCACTAAATACCACAAAATTCTTTCCCGATTCTGGTAAAGTTAAAACCAGTGCTTCAGTCAACATTTGTTTCAATTTCTCAAAACTTTCTTGGCATTGATCGTTTTAGAAAAATTGAACATTCTTATGCAACAACTTTGTCATCGGCAAAGCTGAATTCAAAAATCCATTTACAAATCTTCGGTAATAACCAGCTAGTCCAAGAAAACTAAAAACCTCTGATACATTTCTCGGTTCTTTCTATTGAACAATTGCCTCAATTTTTTTTAATCAACTCTGATCCCATCTGCCGAGATAACATGACCCAAAAATACAACCTCTAATAACCAAAATTCACATTTCCTAAACGTTCCATATGATCATTTCTCTCGTAATACTTGCAAAACAATTCTAAGATGTTGCTTATGCTCAGATTCAAATTTCGAGTAGATCAATATGTCGTCAGTAAAAACTACCACAAATTGATACAAATACGGTTCATGATACCCATGAATGCTACCGGAACATTTGTCAGCCCAAAAGGCATCACTAAAAATTCATAGCGGCCATAAAACATACGAAATGTTGTCTTCGGTACGTCACTATCTTTCACTTTCAACTGTTAGTAACCCGATCTCAAATCGATCTTTGAAAAGACAGAAGCTCATTTTAATTGATCAAATAAGTCATCGATACGAGGTAAGGGGTATCGATTCTTAATTGCCAACTTATTCAATTGCTAGTAGTCAATGTAGAGTCGCATCAAGCCATCTTTCTTTTTGACGAAAAGCACTGGAGCTCCCCAAGGCGATATATTAGGGCATATAAAGCCGCGATCCAATAAATCTTGCAATTGCACCTTCAATTCTTTTAATTCTGTAGGTTTCATACGATAAGGTGACATTGACACCAGAGCCGTACTAGGAAACAGTTCAATTGCGAACTCAACCTCCCAATCTGGTGGTAATCCTGGTAATTCCTTGAAAAACACATCAGGAAATTCAAAAATAGTTCGGATTTTACTACCTGACTATCTCTAGAATTTGAATTGATAACATAGGCTAGAAAAGTTTCACAGCCTTGATTGAGAAGTTTATCAGCTCGAATTGCTGAAATGATATGAGTTGAACCACTCGTTCGAGCACCACTTACTTCAATCATATCACCCTAAACCGAGACTCATTTGTATTCTTCATATTTAATCCTATATTTTTATACTAATTCACTTTAAGCTAATTTTTTCTCTTTATTTTCAATTAAATCTCTAAATTTTGAATTTTTCACAATTTAGTCCCTATTACTCAAAATTTATAATTTGTTTTACAATTTAATCATTTTCCATTTCTAGCTTAAAAATCTATCAATTAAATCACTAATACTAAAACTATTAAACAATAACAATATCTAAAATCTTAATTAATGTTAAAATTTTGACATGGGTTGGGTAGCACTTAACATCGGGATTCCAAAAATATAAAAATTACAAGAAAATGGACTAAATTGACTAACCGATTGAAGTTTGAACCCGATTGAAGTTTGAACCTTAAGATCCCTATAGCCGTACGTTAACCCTTCTTCTCTTCTTTCTTTTATTTTCTATTTAATTGCATGCTTTCTATCATCAAATTTCACTTTCTTTCATTTATTATTCTTTAATATTATATAATACATATATATTTTTAACTTTTAATTTATTAACTATTATAATATATATAATAAGGTTACATATAATATATACATACTTCATAATGTCGTCCATTAAACAAGGTAAATGTATATTTGTTACATTAGTCCCTCAATAAACTTTTAATCTATATTTCAACTTTTACCATATACGCGATTTAGTCCTTATACAATAATAATTCTTAATTCATGTAAATTCACTTAACCAAATTCTAATTAACTACTCAATTATTTACGAGTCTGATTTACGGGAAAAGAGTCTCGGGAATGCACTTTTTTACTCTGATTTACGGAATAGAGTCTCGGGAATGCACTTTCTAACACCTCTGACTATCAGGTCGTTACAATTCTTACCCTAATTAAATTTCATCCTCGAAATTTACCTGAAAAGAGGTGGGGATATTGAGATCTCATCGTTTCTTCTGGTTCCCAAGTCGCTTCCTTAACACTATGACTACATCATAGCACTTTCACTAATGGAACTCGCTTGTTACGTAATCTTTCACCTCACGAGTCAAAATCTCGACCGGTTCTTCTTCATAAAACAAGTCACGGGTGGAAGTCTAGGTGGAGGTCTCAACCGATGGTCGTTATGCGGTCATGGATCGAGGTATAACGGGGGAGCCAGTTGATGGTCGTTACACGATCATGAGCATAAACATTTCGAATACCTGAAAATGTTGCATTATAAACACCATACAAAATTTTGAGGGCATAATCATAGGGAAAAACTAAGGAGCTTCCAATTATAATCAGCGTAATATTTTACTACATTTCTAAGTAACCGGTACCTTTAACTTTTCTTCATATCCGAAGGCTGGAACCGTTGTGAACGCAGAAGGACTCTTAGGCGGGGAGAAGTTGTTTCGGTGGAGTAAAGGTGATGCTCCTTTCGAGCGAACGACGGTTATCGTTATTAAAGAACTCATTAATAACTACAACGCTACAACACCAACTCGAGTACGACCTCTACTTCCACTGAAACATTCACTCTCCTTCTAAGAGTCCTCTTATGTCCACCTTTGTGTCATCCTTCGAATAAGAATGAATGGTTAAAGGTATTGGCTGCTTGGAAATAGAGAAAAAAATTACATTAATTACACCGAAAAACACTTCGTTTTTCCTATGATTATGGCCTCAACCTTATATATGGTATATATAAAGCATCATTTGTGGTTATTGAAAAAGCTTGAACTCGTGTTCGTGTAACAACCGTTAACTGGCCCTCTATTATGACCGCCAACTGAGACCTCCACCTAGACTTCGACCCTTAATTGTATCAACCACTGTTACCCAAAAACCTTGATTTTCCCAAAATGGGTTTCTTAGGTAATAGTCTTATCCCGCCATGACATATGAAATATATGTGTTATAGGGCGCATTGTCATATCCCCGACTCCTCAAAACTACCTATGAAATTTCGCAATTCCAACTGAAAACCCAAAATTCCAAAAATCTTAAACCCTACAAACACTAAATCTAAAAATATTAAAAACCCTAACCTTGAAAGAGAGAAACAAAAAACATATCCAACAGGAGTGCTCTCTATTTTTCTCTCTAAAAACAACTTATTTCCATAATCATATAAATCAGCCGCTCATTTGAGATTAATTGGAAGTTAATTCATTTATGAATTTTTCTTCCTCTTATTACTTGAAAAAAATATCTAAAAAATAATATAAATAAGAAATCCTTGACCAAACCCAACTCAACCCATTGAGGTGGCAGGAAACGGTGCGTATTCGCCACGTTTTTTCAGCATCTCTTTCTCGATTGTTCTCTGTTTTTTGTGTTTTATTGCTTGTTTGGCTGCGAAGAGAGTGAGAGAGATCAGGCAAAAATGGCGTGTACGCACGACCACAGCTGCGAAGATCACGATTGTTCTTCTAATTGGTCTCTTTACAAGCACATCGACCTCGCCAAGGTTCTTTCTCTCTTTATTTTTATTTTAATTTTTGCTGGAATATTTTTGAATATTCTACTGATTCGTTACTGATTTTTATTGTCCTTAATTGATATTTGAATTATTAATTCGTTTTAAGTTCTCAGTTTTCTCTTTTAATGAATTGACATATTTGCTTTTGTGTTTTCTTGGAAATTTTGGTTATTGTTAGGTTACCGCTTTAAATGAGGCTAATCCAGGAAGTGTTAAATCGGTGTTTAAGGCCTGGGAGGAGCGATTAAATTCTTCTGGGGTAAATCTTTTTTATTTTTTTAATTAAGTTTGCTTATATAAAAATAAATATATGAATTTATTTAAACAAATGATGAGTGTGTTCAGTTATTTCTGTAGTTTCATAATCCTTATTTAAAATCAATTTGTATTATGCATCTCAATGTCATTTCAATGGTATAGGTAGCTTGATAAGGGTTTTGAACCGTGGCAGGAACGCTTGGAAAGTAATGAGGGTGATCCTGAGTTACTTGTTTACATTCCGTAAGTGACTTTTTCTTTATTTGTTTTAGTGCCTTTTAGTATGACTTGACAGTTCACTTTGAAGGTCATGTATTACTTCTGTTAATGTAAAGTATGCGTCTAGAAGAGAAGTGAAGGTTCACATGATGGTGTTAAGGGCCTCGGGTAGTGGTTGGATAAATGTTTAGGTGGTTTGAGAATAATTTGGCAGAGTAAAAGTATCTTAGGTGTCTTAAGCATGAAGGTGGTAGAGATAGGTTATTATACCTATTGTGTTGGGATCCTCGTCTTATAGGTGTTTTGTGTAGGAAAGCTGCTGCTGAGTCATGGAGGACCCTCAAAATGTCTCTGGGATGTGATTGGGAAGTGTCTTATCCTTTAAAGGGTCCTCACATGGGTCCTGATGTTGTTGACGAGGGTCCAGGTGCCTTTGCAAAGTTTGCATCCCATGCCTTGCTGTCTTCAAGAGGTTTAAACAGCACAGCCTTATAGTTAAGCTTGTGGCTAATAGGACATTGGGCCTTCTCCATGCTTGTCAAGAGTCCTTCATCTGTTTGTCCATGGCGACCTGTCTTGGCATTCTTTGGGCAAGAATCTTTGGCGGGGCTCTGGTGGTTTTAGCATTCCTTAGTTCTAGGCACAACTTCCATGGATTTACTAACTAGCATCTACATCTTCAATTTTAATGCTATAAGTGCCCATATTAAACCTTTGGTGTTTGAGGCTAAGTGAAGGAGGCATGCTGTTTGAACCTTAGAGATGAAAAATCTTTAATTTTCATTGCTAATTAGTATTTTGAGTTTTATCCTCATGTCTAACCTTTCCATCGTTCCTTACTTGCTAACTCAGTGCATATTTGAAATGTATATTGAGATTCAAGTAATAGTTACATTGATGCATCTCCAGAATTGTTGAATGAATTTTGTAATTGTTCTTTTACTCGTCTGATTTCTCATATAACTTGATTTCTTATGATAGGTTTACATCAGATGTTAAGATCAAGAGTATATCAGTTGTTGGTGGTGCCGATGGAACAAGTCCTTCCAAGCTGAGAGTGTAAGTTCATATGACTTATCAAGTGTTCTGGTTAACTTCTGGTAGCTCTTAGCAATGAATTTTGGTATTTCAAATTTGTTTGAATGCTTTTTTAACTGCTTTTCCATTGAAGATATCTCTAAGTTCAACACCTGATACTTCTAAACAACATAATCTTGTGGTGGTTTGAAAGGGATGTTGCTGCCCCATCTCCCTAATCTCTATGGATTTCTTCCAGTTGTATTTATGAAAGATTAATCTTTTCTTTTTTCAATTTGTCTTGATTAGATTTATAAATCGAGAAGGTATTGATTTCTCTGATGCTCAAAGCATGCAACCTGTTCAGGTACTGCTTATCTCCTCATGTCAAGGAATATACTGTTAAATTCAAGAAAGTTTACCTAAATCGTTACATTTTCCTTGAAGGAGTGGGAATTGGTTGAAAATCTGCAAGGAGTGTTAGAATACCAGACAAGGTAGGTAGTCCTACTTGTCCGCACCGAACAATTAGTTCATGCTTACTTGTACATGAGAGCTGGTTCTACTTGGCACTTGCAATGTTTAGTGAATGCTTATAAAAGACTTAATTGAAATAGCGGAGAGCTCTTTCATTCTCTCTGTTTTCTAGTTTCTGATGCCATATTAACCTGCTTATTTAGGTACTCAAAGTTTCAAAGTGTGGCAAATATTACATTGCATTTTCCCGAGAGTTTTGGTGGTGATACAACCCAAATTCACTACATTGGTTTTAAAGGCGAAGCCACACGGGTATTTCAATTCCTGCTCTGATTTACCAATGAAGATGATTCCTCCCGCCTTTCCCTGTAATGATATATTTCCCGAATTTGATTGACAGTTAAAAAGAGATGTTGTTGCAACGATTGTTTATGAAATTACGCCCAATCCTTCTGATCACAAGTAAGTTTTTTGCTCTTGCTAAATCGCTTCATGTATTAGGGTTGATGTCGACATAAGTATTTGAATTATTCTGCTAACTGGTAGATATGTTTGTCTAGATGTTATAAACCTAACTCCATCGATAGCTGACATAGGTTCATATATATATATATACACCTTTCCATGTCCGTGTAGTAAGAATTATTATTTTGAGTTTTATTAATGAAAAACAATTATATTCGTGCAGGACCCGGGCTGAAACTGGTGGAGGACTTTCTCATGTGGAATAAAGAATCTGTCGTGGCTCTGGTTGTTATTGTTAAGAATCTGACCACTCCTTTTGAACATGCTATGGCGAAAATTATACTAATGTTATGATAGTTAATTGAGAAACCCCCCCCCCTTCCCCTTGCCTATTGGGTTATTATGCTATTTGGCTTCCATCATGTTCCAAAGATTGTGTGCTTTCATAGTTCATATAATGTGGGGAGGATGATTTCCATTTGTTTTTACATTATATGCTTCAGCTTTGGGAGCCTTCTGATTAACTTCACCGTTTGGAAATTGTTTTTTTTCAAACAAAATTTATGATTTCAAAAACCAAATTGTGGTCGAACCAATCAAATTATCTGTTTGTTTAATAAACTGAATGACTCATTAAATCATTAGAAAATTTATAAAAATTAAAAAATTCCGTTCTACCGGTTAGTTCAACTTATTTTTAGATCAAATTGATTTGATGTCCATCTTTGATCAGTACTTTGGTTGGTTCTTGCTTCAAATGATCCACCCACCGGTTCAGTTGGATTCACGCAAAATAGGTCAAAATATAAAGATTATTTAATGTGAACAATTCGTAAAAATATAAAGAATACTTAATGTTAACAATTAATTAAGTCGATCTTTTAAGTTTAAAATTTTTTATTTTAGTCACTAATGTTTTTGAAATTTAATATTTGTGTCATTCATTTGTTAAATTACACTAAAATAAGTATTTTTTATTTGTATAGTATTAAATTTAGCTATTAGTTTGGTCCTAATTCTAAAAATTCAATGAATTTAACCACCAATTTTATAAATTTTGTTAATTTATTCTTGAATTTTTAAATTTTAAAAATTTAAGAAACTTTAAAAATAAAAAATATATATCATGAAATTTTCATTTTTTTCAATAAAAAATACATAAGATTTTATAAAACTACAAACAAAATTATAAAAAAATGAATACCCAATTTTCTTTGTTTCTAACATGAAATTTATTTATTAAATATTATTTTATAAATAAAATATTAAAAAATCATTAACAAGACTTAAATCGAATTCAAACTTTTCCTTTTTTAATTTTATTTTATAAATAGTAAATAATTTATTATACATTTGGCTTTGTTCTTTAGTCCTTACCAAATTTGTCAAGCGTTGGGCACCGCTTTCTCCCACAACCCTTGGCACCACCGTCATCATACCATTCGACTAGGAATTGATTGTGGATCTGTCGGCATGGCATTTCACCTACTAAATCTCTAAGACTTCATTCTAACCCGTATTATCCCCAATTGTGTCCACCCTTAGGCTATAGCTTTTGACCCAACTTGAACATAATTCTTAATATTGAAAAAATGAAAAAGTTAAATTTTCTTCTTGTAACAACTCGATTTCAACCGTGTTGGAAGATCCGATTCGAAATCGATTTTAATTAAAATGAATAAGCTGAAAATTAGAATCGAATGTTTACATATCGAATAAGGAAATATAGGGTCGAACTATTAAGTGGGATTAAATTAAATCGGATGTTAAACATAGTATAGGGGCAACCTGGCAAAGAGGTCACACAAATAATAATTGATTAAAGAAATACTTATGGCCTTATCTAGCAAATTAACCAAGGACTTATTTCAAATTTTCCCATAATCAAAAGTGGGTTAGTGGATAGGCATGATCGATGCCGTTAAATTCCACTCACACTTTCGTAATAAAATCTCAACCCTTGGATGAGATATTTTGTTTTAATTTAATAATACATATTAGATGTATATTAGAAAATGAGAATAGATGAAAAGATTTCTTCATTCTCTCTCTCTCCACCGAAACTTAGAAACAAAATAGGGAGAAGTTTGTTTTTAAGCTCTCCATTGCCGTGGCTTTTAACTAAAGAAATGCTAAAGACAAAGTAGGATGATTTCGGGATGAAGGAAGTCCAAAGCTGTACATTAATAGATATTGGTGTTTGTGCTTCTATAATTCACTTTTAATAATTTATTGATACATTAATTAATTGTTATAAATAAATACAAAACAATTGACAAGATATTTCAATTTTTTATATCATGTACGAATGATGAAATTATTATTTATATATATATATATATGCTTGATATAAATGTATATATAATATTGAGATATTGATACCATATTAAATTGTGCGATAATGGTGATAATAATGATTATGCCTTGTTAAATGATGTAAGACATAGTCTAAATATAGTTGGCATGCCATAGAGTCATTGATATAAGTGGTTTAGCTCAAATTTCCAGGAGGTCCTGAGTAACCTCCATTCTCATAGAGTTGTGGATTTATATTGACATTTAGATTGAATAATCCCAATATTCTGAGAGGGTCGTGGATTTACTTGGTATATAGATCCGAATATTTTAACTAATGTTTAGCGCCGATTAATAGAGGCCGAAATAAGTAAGTAAGAAAAATGATATTAAATGACATGTTGAATTATTGAGTTCATGATATGAAATTATAAGATATTGAAATAAGTATTGAATAAGAAGTTTTTGAGAATTATGTGGTTATTGATCTTGTGATAAAGTAAAGTAATGTAGCTGAAGTCATATTCGTATAGTTGTCTTAATTTAATCTTAATATATTGAATTTAATTTATATTAGTATCATCGAGTATTCAATACTCAGCGGACGAGAGTTGACGTAGCTTTGAAGTGGTCAAGCATCCAACTCAACAACTCAACTCAAGATATATCTTGTTGCCTATTTAGTATTTTGTATGTATTTATATGTGTTTTGGTTATATGACATGTAATTAAGTTGATAGTTAACCTAGTTTATATGAGTTTGATTATGCAAGTTAGTTGGTTGGGCATTGATGCATTGATAGTGTTAGAGATCGACCCGATTAAGCAACAAACAAGTAAATATAGTGGAAGGAATTGAGAAATTGACACACAAATTTAACGTGAAAAACCCTTCCAAAAAGGATAAAAAACCACAAGCAAAGATAATTTTACTATAATGGCAAAAGAACGAAGAGTACAAAGATGGAGATAAAAACTAAACCCCAAAACCCCAAAAACAAAGAACCCTCAAAATGTAAACACAAAATTCTCTAAAAGTGTTATGAGCTCTTGTAATGACCCGAATTTTACCGTTACCAAAAAAGTGTATTTTCGGGTCTCCGTTTCTGAAAGATGGATTCGTAAATATTTATTAAAAATATTTACGAAGTAAAATAAGTGGTTAATTAGAGTTTAATTAAGTGAATTTAAATTTAATTAAGAGTAATTAAGTAAAAGGACCAAATTGAATAAAGTGTGAAAGTTGAATTATAGATTAAAAGAAAATAAAAGGACTAAAAGGGTAATTATACAAAAAGTATAAATTGAGGCAGTTTATCGTGAAGAAAATCTAAGATTTTTTTTATGTTTAGTATATTATTATATTATTATATAATAAATATACTTTATGTTTTAATTATATTATATTATATTATATTATATTATATTATATATATAAACTAAAGAAGCAAATGAAAGGAAATAGAAACAGAATGAAACGAAATAGAGAGCAGGGGAGAAAAACAAAGAAAGAAGGGGAGAAAAGGGAAAATTGAAGGTTTGAAGCTTTAAGCTTTAATAGGTAAGTCAATCAAGCCCTTTTTACTTAATTTTGATGTTTTAGAAGTTTTAGAACAAAGTTTTGATGAAATTAAGTTGATATTTTGATAGTTATTAGATTTCTAGATATTGTCCATGTTAAATAAAATGATGAATTAATGGCTAAATTGATAGAAATTCAAGTTAAAAATGATACAAGGATTGAGTTGTAAAGTGATTCATAAGTTTTATGTTTATGGACTAAATTGAAAGAATTTTGAAATTATGTTTTTATGATGAAAAATAGATAATTATGTCTAAGTTTGGTTAAAAATTGAGTAGAAATAAAGTATGAATTAAGATAGAAAAGTAAGTGAATTTAGTTAGAATTAAATTGAAATTAAAGTAAATCAACATTTTGTACTAAGACTATTTTGGACAGCAGCAGTAGTCTAAGTTTGAAAAATCACCAAAAATTGTATAAATTGAATTAGAGGATGAATAAAATATGGAATTAAATATTATTAAGTATAGTTTCTTATAGAAGAAACTATATAAGCAATTGAATTGTAAATTATGAGATATAATTAATTTTGTGAGACAAGGTCAGAATGAATTCGGGTTCCCCTGTTCTGACTTTGGAAAATCACCAAAACTTTAAGAAAAATAATTAGAGGCTTAAAGTTATATGTTTAGAATCCCTAATGAGTCTATTTTCAGGAGAAATCAACGGGAATATTATCCGAGTTCTGTACTGTGACATAATTAATTTTTAGTGAAAAAGGGACGAAACTGTCAGACAGCAGAATAGGGGTGAATTTAAAGAATAAACTGTACTTAATGGCTAAACCAAAAATTATGAAAATTTTATTGTAAGAATATTTGTGAGTCTAGTTTCAGGAAAAATTAGCGGATCTTAATTTAGAATTCTGTAACTCAAGATATGAATTAGTAATGTATTAATGATTATGAATTGTATTAATTCGTAGTCAATGTGGTACCGGAATGCTTGTTTTGGTATTGGCTGGTATTTGCGTGAAAATAGGTATGCAAGGGTGGCAATGAGGTTTGGTAAATAGCCTTATATTTCCCACAAGGGTAGACACACGGTCGTGTGTCTAGGCCATCTGTGACACACGGTCAGCCCTATGGGCGTATGGTCCGGCCGTGTAACCCCTGAACGTAAAAATTTCAAGTCAGTATGCATGATAATGAACATACGAGCAGAGACACGACCATGTGTCTCAGCCGTATGGAGGACACGGCCTAGTACACTGGCGTGTGCCTTGACCGTGTGACAATTTAGGAATGTTGATGTCAGAAATAGAATACCTAAGTTTTTGCATACAGGTTAAGACACGAGTGTGTCGTGGCCGTGTGAGGGACACGGGTGACACGGGCGTGTGTCTTGCATTGTGAAAACCCCTGTAGGTGTGAATTAGAATTTAATTCCACACAGGTGTTGGACACGGGCGTGTCCCAGGGTGCTTAGGCCGTGTGAGCCACACGGACCACCAGCACGACCATGTCGAAATGGTCACACGAGTGTGTTACCTTCCACACGGGTGTGTGCCCTATTTTAAGGAAAATTTCTTAAGGTTGGTTTAAGGACCCAGAATGGTTCCAAATAGTTTTTAACGGTTGATTTGGGGCTCTTAGGCCTATAATAAGAAGTTTAAATTGAAAAATTTTTAATTTAGACCAAGTCTCGGTGACTTGAGACTATTTGTATGCATAAGATAAAGTTAGGTAATGTCTCGTACTCTGACCCAGCGTGGGTTACGGGTATAGGGTGTTACATTTAGTGGTATCAGAGCTATGGTTCAGTTGGTTTTAGGACTAACTTAGCGAGAGTACGAGTCTAGCTATACATGCTATAATTGTACATTGATAGTGTGATGAATTCTGACTATTATAAATTATGTTTTTATATAGTAAATGGATCCTGATAGAGCCATGGCGGATGACATGGAAAGTAATGTGCCGGGTCTCACCGAAGGGACCGCGCCGGTTGAGAGTGAGCCCGTGACTATGGGCCAAGGCGAAGGGGCTAGAGAAGCCTACCTCCAGACAATGGATGCTTGGTACACGGAGTTTGTTTGTGCAAACCTGAACACTCCACCTCCCCCACCTTCCCCGATTCCTCAGTATGCCCCAGTAGCTTCGCAAGGCGCGGACATGTTTAGAAGAGAGAAGCCTCCGGTAGACAAGATTCGGAAACAAGAGGCCAAGGAATTTCGACCTAGCATAGATGATGATCCGGAGAGAGTAGAATTTTGGCGAGAAAATGCCATCAGGGTATTTGATGAATTATCATGCACACCTGAAGAATACATGAAGTGTGCGGTGTTACTTTTACAGGATTCAGCATATCAGTGGTTGAATACTTTCGTGTCCGTGGTACCGAGAGAAAGAGTAATCTGGGAATTTTTCCAAGAAGAGTTTCGAAAAAAATATATTAGCCAGAGGTTCATGGATCAAAAAAGGAAGGAATTTTTAGAGTTGAAGCAAGGTAATAAGACTGTGATAGAGTGTGAACGCGAGTTCGTGAAACTCAGCAAATATGCACAGGAATGCGTATCCACTAAAGCTACCATGTGTAAGAGGTTTGAGTATGTACTTAATGAAGACATCAGAGTGTTTGTTGGCATCTTAGAGATAAGAGAATTTGTAGTACTCGTTGAGAGAGTGATAACCATAATTTATACATATTTTACCCCATGTTTAACGTATTTTATGGATAATTTTCCATTAGAATTGGTGAATTCGATGCTCCTAATGCTTTAATTTCGTGTTTTACACTTAGGAGAGCATAAGAGAGCGAAAGGAATGAGAAACGGGCCAAAAAATGGATAAAATGGGCCAAACTACAAAATCAACACGGCCTGGACCCCCTCACATGGGCAGACCACAAGGTCGTGTCAATTTGGCAGGCTCGAGCATGGCCTGAAGTAATCACACACGAGCGTGTCACATAGGCATGTCCCTGCTGAGCCGAAGTTCAGTTCAATTCGGAAAAGGCTAATTTTGAGGGCTTTTAGGCATTCCAAAGCTTATAAATACACCCTAAAGAAGGAAGAAAAGGGAGGAGAGAGTAGGGGGTAAGGAATACTCCAAGAAAGCCGATTGATTCATCTCAGAAGCCGGATTCATCATCAAGACTGAAGATCTCTCCTCAATTCCCCTTTAGGATTTTTGAGTTTTCTTTATGTTTTGTATTCTTTATTATTCTGAAATGTTTTCTTATTTAGTTATGAACTAAATCCCCTAAATACCTAAGGGGAATGAAACCTAAGACGAATCTTGTTATTATTTTCTGAATTGTATGATAAATATTTGACTTATTCTTAATTATGTGTTCTTAATTCTTGTTTTGATATCCCAGGGTACCGATTCAAGATAAGCTCTTATTCAGAAGAGGAATAGACCCTATTTAAGCGTACATTTGTCATAATTAAGCAGAGTTGATTGCGTACCTAGACATAGGGTGACAAGATTTTGCCGGATTAGGGTGAAACCTAATTAGGGGATCCATAGATCGAGTTAATGCAACCCTAGAGTGTTAATTAAAGAAAAGTCTCGGTTATTTAATCTAGGGATTAGACATTATTAGTCTTGAATAGGGATAATAACATAACTTAGGGATCTCTACGGAACAAGTTAAATGAATAAATCGTCCGATTCAGAGCTAGAATAACAAGTACAGTCTAGGTGGATTTTTCCTTAGGTATTGTCTTCATTCAATCGATTTTTCCAAAAGCAATTCCCCAATTCCATTTTCTATGTGTTCTTAGTTTAGATAATTAGTTAGTTAAAATAAAAACCTCTTTATTCTTAGGCTAGATACTAAAAAGACAATCATTACTAGTACTTTTAGTTCCTTTGGGTTCGACAATCCGGTCTTGCTAAAACTATATTACTGTTCGATAGGTACACTTGCCTACATCACGATAATAGTTAGTTCAAGAACGAGTAATTATAAATATTTAAAACCTATCACGAAATCACTCGATCAAGTTTTTGGCGCCGTTGCCGAGGATCGAACCCGGGTCGCTCGTTTGATAGGCGGGAACACGAGCGTCTACTAAGTGTCAGACGCGCCCAAATTTGAAATTCGCAAATCACGTGGGCTGAAATTGTGGAACACGGGCGTGTGCCCTGGCCGTATGGCCCAAAATCTATAAATACCCTGCACTATTCACTTGCTTCCCCATTCAAAAACCCTAACCCTAGCCGCTGCAACTCCACACAGCCTCCCTGCCACGCCCATGTACCGCTTCCCACTTTATTTTTTATGCTCAATCTCTTTCCCTTAGCATTTGTTTACTCCTTTCACTTCTATTTTACTTATTTCTAATGCTTATTATCATCATAATCTTCATATCTTTTGAACTATTTTTCATTTTTTTATCATTTAATTTGCATTCTTAGGTTAGTTATCATACATTTCGTGTTAAATCAAGTTATTAGGAACACCTCATACCTATGACATTACTATGCATATTCTCATGCTATTACCATGCCAATGTCTGTCATTTAATTTTCATTCCTAGGTTAGTCATCATACATTCCGTGTTAAATTGAGATTAGGAAAACCTCATACCCATTACATTTCTATTCTCATTCTCATTGTTATTGTGGTTGAGTTTGCTTCATATTAGTAGTCTTAGCTGAAATAGTTAGTTCAAATTCATGCCTTTTACTTCTTCGAATTCGTTTACCTATTATTATTATTCTTTATATTACAGGCTTTTAATGTCGTCATCACGAGGAAAGAACATCGTCGTACCTGCCTCGAAGAAGAAGAAGGGAGCGTCATCTTTCGCGGGTCCAACCACAGAAATTCGTCACCCTCTCCTGCAGTTCCTCCGAGGGCCTCAAGAAGAGCTTTTCCAAATACTTTGGGCCTGACCCTTAATTGCAGGCCACTGCATCGATTGGGCTGTCGTAGAACAAGTTTAGATGGCTGATGCGATTCGGGCTCTCCTAACCACCGACCCTTTGGAGCTGTTCTTTGGGATCATCAAACCAACATACCTTGAGCTCACGATGGAACTATGCTCAACGTTCCATCTTCAGATCGTAATGACAAATTACGATGATCCTGGCACGGTCCAGTTTCGCCTAGGTGGGTTAGTCCGCTAGCTAAATGTCCCAGAGTTCGGTGTTGCACTAGGCTTATATACGGAGGAGTTCAAGGAGGAAAATGAACTACATGCTCTCACTCGCCACATACATTTTTCTCCCTCGAAGTACTGGCACACTTTGGCCCCTAGTGCAGCCTCCTACAATCCTAGCCGCTCCAAGGCATCAGTTCTCCCACCATCCCTGAGGTACCTACACGCCATTTTAGCTCACACGATTACAGAGAGGCGAGAGAGCATTGGCGTCGACAACACCCACGATGCCTAATTCTTATGGTGTATGTCGCACGGGCACGTCTCGACCTTACCTATTTCATCACCCTCATGATTCAGCACCAGACGGAGCGGCATTGGAAGGGGGTCATCTCCCTTGGCCTCTACGTGACTCAACTGGTGCGACACTTTGGGTTCTTCAACACAGCGGCCCAGGAATCATCCCTCACCCTCATCGGCCAGATGTCTCCACAAGGCATCTCGAGCATGCTTAGCATGAGAATGATCGAGAGGTACCGAGGAACCTACCCTCCCCAGTATCGTCTCGCCTAATCTACCGAGGAGGAGGCCTACGAGGACATTCCTGATGATGTCCCTTCACAGCACGAAGACCCACCATTCCAGCCACTACCACCCTCTCGTCTAGTTCATGCGGCAGCTTCATATGCTGACATCTCTGAGCGCCTCACTCGATTTCTCAACACCTCCATATCTCATCGCCAGTTCCACCTCGCCAACCATCCAGCGATGAAGATGTTTAAAAACATTTATTTATTATTTTACGTTTTTTATTTTTATTAGATTTTAGAAATTTTATTTTTAATTATTAATTTTGGTTATTTTTTTTGAGTAATTATTCTTCCTAATATCCCCTAAAAAGTTATTGATTTTATCACAGTTATATAGAGCTCTTAAGCTCATCATCACAGAGGAACTAAAACTCCACCGGAAAAGGTTCTTCACTACTACCATGTCCTGCTCGCCCACGACTATAGCTACCACTATAGATAATATCCTTTTGACGCAGGACTTATGGCCTAATGAACCTCTACGACCACCGGAGTATCCTCCTCCACTCTCAAACCGATTACTCTCCAGAACTCTAGTTCGAGGAATTCACCATACAGGAAGTTTCACTTCTCCCCCTATCTTATTTTTATATTATAATATCTATCTTTGTACATTAAGGGCAATGTACATCTTAAGTGTGGGGGGTATTTATTTATTTTCATAAAAATCCCTGAATGACTGCCTTGTTCTCTTAAAAAGCTCTCATATCATATTTAGGATAAATTTTGACTGATTTATGATTTTGATTGATATATCTTGAATTAAAACATAGGCATTTATGCATTGATTGTTTAAACTTTAAAACATTAGAGAATCAAACATGATAAGTTGATTTTTAAGAATTTAAATCTTAGGTTGTTTCCCCAAAATTTAGGTATTACTTTGAGTTGGGATTCACAAGTTTTAAACATCAAAAAGCCATAATTTTTGTGAGATTTTTTGAGCCTTTTGAGCATTTATTAATTCTTTCATGCTGACTTTTATTATTGCTTTGAGTGCGTCAGTAGTGAACTGTTATTCTAGAACTTGCTTGATTATTCATGTTGAGACCAAACTTTTTGATTTGATATGTCAAAATGATTAAGGCACTTAGGATTAACCCACTCATGCCATGAAAAGCCTACCTCCACAATTAACCCCTAGTGAACCCCCTTGAGCCTAACAAGTCATTTCTTGTATTACCCTTAATATTAACCTTTAACTTATTATTGTTGAAACCCCCTAAATTAATTTAAGCCCCATTTTTGTCGAGATTTGAATTGAAATAGTTGCTTAGCTATGTTTTATTCTACTCTGTAATTTAATGTGTTCTTAAAAAAAACATGTATACAGATTCTCGTATTGGTACCGATGGATGTTTAATGTTCAGAGATAAAATTTGTGTACCCAAAGACAATGAGCTTATTCAGAAGATTCTGAGAGAAGCACATTGTGGTTGTTTGTCCGTCCACCCGGGCAGTGTGAAAATGTACAACGACCTTAAAAAAATGTATTGGTGGTCAGGTATGAAAAGAGATATTTCAGAGTTTATGTCTAAGTGTCTGGTATGTCAACAAGTAAAGGCTAAACATCAAGTGCCTTCGGGTCTACTTCAGCCTATCATGGTCCGCGAGTGGAAGTGGGATCGAATCACTGTGGACTTTGTGACGGGTTTGCGGGTAACCCTAAAGAAAAATGATATTGTTTGGGTTATTGTGGATAGGCTAACAAAGTTAGCACATTTTATACCAGTGCGTACCGATTACTCCCTTGAGAGATTAGTCAACTTGTATGTTTCCGAGATTGTGAGACTACACAGAGTGCCCATATCAATTGTTTTAAACAGAGACCTGAGGTTTACCTCGAGGTTTTGGAAAAAGTTACAAGAGGCTCTGGGAACAAAGTTGAATTTTAGCACAACTTTCTATCCACAAACCGACGGTCAGTCAGAGAGAGTAATTCAGATATTAGTGGACATGTTACGGTGTTGCATCCTTGAGTTCCAAGGTAGTTGGGAAAAGTATCTACTGTTGGATGAATCCACTTATAATAACAGTTATCAGACAAGTCTAAAAATGGCGCCTTATGAGGCATTATATGGGCGAAAGTGCCGAACACCCTTATATTGGACCAAGCTTGAAGTAGGTTAGATTCAGGGGGTCGAATTCATTAAGAAGACTGAAAAGAAAATTAGAGTGATTCGTGACTACTTGAGGGCTGCCTCGGATAGACAGAAATCTTATGCGGATTTGAAACAAAAGGAAATTGAGTTTCAAGTCGATGATAAGGTATTTTTAAAAGTATCTCCGTGGAGGAAAGTCTTCAGATTTGGTAGAAAAGGCAAGTTGAGTCCTCGTTTCATAGGACCTTACGTAGTTACCGAGAAAGTAGGGCTAGTTGCCTACCGATTGGATTTACCACTAGAATTGGAAAAGATTTACGACGTGTTTCATGTGTCCATGCTACGTTGATATAGATCAGACCCTTCTCATGTGATTAAGCCGATAGAGGTTGAAATTCTTCTGGACATGACTTATGGCGAGGAGTCGGTCAAGATTTTGGCTCGGGAAGTCAAACAGTTGAGAAATAAGAATATAACACTTGTGAAGGTTTTGTGGCATAGACATGGAGTCGAGGAAGCCACATGGGAACTCAAGGAGACTATGAGAGATCAATACCCAAACTTATTCGCTGGTAAGATTTTCGAGGACAAAAATCCCTAAGGGGTAGAAATGTAACAACCCGATTTAGGGCCTAGTCAGAATAGTGGTCTCGAAACCATAAATCTAAAGTTGGAGAAATTATTTTATTATTATTTTGGAGTCATAGTATGTTTATATTAGTACATGAAAATTTTGGTGAGTTAATTTTGACTTTGTGAACCCGATTGTGAAAAAGGACTAAATTGCATGAAGTGTAAAAGTCCTTAATTGATAGCTAAAGGTGTTAAATAGCTAGAGAACCTAAATTGGGGGGCTTTAAAGGGCAATCAAACCCCTAGAAATAGGGTGGCCGGCCATAGGAGACATGTGTGGTCAAAAATTTCAATTTTTGGTGGGATGAGGTGACCAATTTTGACTAAAATAGAAAATAGAAAAAGGAAATGATATCACCCTATTTCCCATTTCTTCTTAGCTGAAAATATCAGCTATTTTTGGGGTTTTAAGCTTCAAAAATTTTCAGCAACTTGAAGCACTCACAAGTAAGTGATCCTAATGGCTTTTCTAAAATATTTTTTTACTTTTGAGACCCTTGAAGCATGAGTTTTCAAATGAGGGTGCTATCTTGCAAAATGATCAAGAGTTTAGGGTTTTTCCATGAAATAATTTGTGTTTTTCGCTGAGTTTTTATGGAAGAAAATGAGTCTTGGTTGTCTAATAAACAACTTTTGTGAAAGGTGTTAGCATGAAAACACCTAAAGGGACGATTTTGCATAAGTTGCAAAATAAGTGATAAGTACGTGAAATAGTGGGAATTTTATGTTTCTATAAGATTAAAAAGAGTTCATCTAAGCTTAAAAGGCAAAGAAATTTGATAAAAATTAATTTTCGGGAATAGGGGTAAAATGGTCATTTTACCAAAGTCTAGGGGCAAAACGGTCATTTTACCAAAAATGTGAATTTCAAATTGCCTAATTGTAATTAGTGACTAAACAAGTGTATTTTTCTAATATAGATCAAGAATTTTCAAATCCGAACCAAGACTGGGGGAAAGCCAAGCAAATCGACTAAACCGTATAGTCACTACATTTTGAAATCCGAGGTAAGTTGTATGTAAATAATATAACTACATTGCTAATATCCATATTTAAATTGTCATTGAATCGATATGGCATGAATTTCTTGATTTCGAGATTGAGAATGTGTAATGATCATTGAGATAGTAGATTTCTCGTTGGGACCTTAGGAAGTAAACCAGATATTCATGCCGTATCACTTGGGCATTTGTGTGAGCTAGTGTAAGACATGTCTGGGACATGCATCATCCACATTATGAGAGCCAGTGTAAGACCATGTCTAGGACATGGCATCGACATTGAGATGAGTACTAGTGTAAGACATGTCTAGGACATGCATCAACCTCGAGACGTAAGCCAGTATAAGACATGTCTGGGACATGCATCGGCTACAAGATGTGTCAATGTAAGACCATGTCCGGGACATGGCATCGGCACGGTTATGTGAGAGCTAGTGTAAAACCATGTTTGGGACATGGCATCGGCCTCAAAGATGATAGCCAGTGTAAGACTATGTCTAGGACATGGCATCAGCCGGTACTTTACCCATGATTAAGGCCTATGGAATATCTGGTAGTATTCCGAATGGTTGAACGACGAGAGTTATAAATTTAAGTTAATGAGAAAAGTATAACTGTATTGTGAGTATTACAGGTACCTAAGTGATACATATGTATAATATGTGAACTCAATGTATATGCTATGTGATTTGTATGAAGTAAAGAGTAAGTCATGCTTATGCCCACTTTGGTATCATATTTTGTTGGTAAATTGTAGACTTAATTGTTGTATATTTATTTATATGCAACTTACTAAGCTTTATGCTTACTCCCTTCCCTTTCCATTTCTTTTAGTGCTGCCTAACTAGCTCAAAGATCACCAGAAGTTAGAGATATCGATCAAACTATCAACCAAAACATTCGGTATAGTTGGATTCATATTTTTTGAATTTGGCGTGTATAGGATTAGAACTTATTATTTTGAGTCTTGGAGATTTGGCCAAATGTGTTGGCTTGGGATAGATCCCACACTTAGTATTAAGCCATGAATGATGGCTAATATTTATTTTGAGTTTATAAAATTTGCATCTACTTGGTTGAATGAATGTCAATTGTGGCTGATTTGATTTTGGAAATTATGCTTGTTTTGGTAATGGCTGGTATTTACGTGAAAATAGGTATGCAAGAGTGGCTATAAGGTTTGGTAAATAGCCTTATATTACCCACACGGATAGACACACGGGAGTGTGTCTAGGCCGTGTGTGACACACGGTCAACCCTATGGGCATATGGTCCGGCCGTATGACCCCTGCACGTAAAAATTTCAAGTCAGTATGCATGATAATGAACACACGGGCAGAGACACGGTCGTGTATCTCAGCCGTGTAAAGGGCACAGCCTAGTACACAGGCGTGTGCATTGGTCGTGTGATAATTTAGGAATGCTGACGTTAGAAATAGAATACCCAGGTTATTGCACACGGGTTAAGACACGGGCTTGTCTTGGCCGTCTGAGGGGCACGGGACATTGACATGTGCGTGTGTCTAGCTGTGTGAAAACCCCTGTAGGTGTGAATTAGAATTTAATTCCACACAGGTGTTGGACACGGGTGTGTCCCAGGGTGCTTAGGCCATGTGAGCCACACGGACCACCAGCACGACCATGTCGAAATGGTCACAAGGGCGTGTTACCCTTCCACATGTATGTGTGCCCTATTTTAAGGAAAATTTCTTAAGGTTGGTTTAAGGACCCAGAATGGTTTCGAAGAGTTTTTAACGGTCGATTTGGGGCTCGTAGGCCCATAATAAGAAGTTTAAAGTAGAAATTGAAAAATTTTTAATTTGGACCAAGTCTCGGTGAATTGAGACTGTTTGTATCAATGAGATAAAGTTAGGTAATGCCTCGTACTCCGACTCGGCGTGGGTTATGGGTATAGGGTGTTACATCTGCTTTATTCCTTTCACTAAAGAAAATTAGTTCTGAAGAAATTTCAATTAATACATTCTCTCGACATCGTGCCTGAATAAGTCGATTTACCAACGCTCATCTCTTCTCTAACTGTGATATTTCGCAAACCAAATAATCTTTAGATCAATCTGATACCTTTCTAACTCTATCTTTTCTTGCTAACCCATTCTTAACCTCTGATCATATTTATAATTATTCTATTACTGAACTCTTTGGTTTCACGTTTAGGAACTTATTCAGCATAACTCTCGTGGAATTTCATTATAAAAATGCCACTTTAGTAAGGGGGTGAGGTCGTAATGTCCCTAATTTGTCTCTCATACACATATACATATGACACAACTTTCATCATCATAGTAATATCATCATAATCAAATCATCCACTTCGGGCAAACTAACATTCATATTTGTTTTACGCAAACTTTCCAGTTATCTCATTTAAATAAGTGCACTTATACATGCATTCTATGAATTTTGAATAACTTTACTTATCACATTTATTCAATCAAACAAGTCAGGTACATAACATCATATGAGGGCCAGCAAACATGGATAAGTATATCACAATCTAAACTTTCATCTCGCACATCATCATATACATATCATTACAATCATACAAATCAATCCAAGCAATTTAACACATTTACTCAAGCTATATGAGCTCACCAATCATAATTATTCAAACAAGTATATATGAAAATTTGTTCCATCAATAGTTTTGGTGAGTTACCTAAACACATGCATTCCCTCAAGCAAATCAGTCATATACATCATAGAATTATCGATTAAACATAGGTAAGCTCATTACAATATAATTCTTTATCTCATTTCAGGGATTCATTGCAATCCATCAAAATTTAATGTCCAATCAGAACAATGGCATTTTATTCGTAACATGATATAAGGGACCTTATTCGTACCTTTACAAGTGTCAACTCATCATAACTGCACTTTGCTCGAATACTTTAGTATCACTATCAACATGGTCGGGCGTAGCTCAGTTGGAGAGTACCTTTCTCCAAACAAGATAGTTCTCATTCGTGTTGGAAGATATCACACTTTCACGAGTAGTAATATGACATGTATAGCTAGACTCACGTACGCTATGCTAGTCTAAGAATAGACTAAATCATAGCTCTGATACCATTAAATGTAACACCCCTTACCTGAAGCCGATGCCGAAACAAAGTACGAGGTATTACCGACTTAAACGTACACAAACATGCAAAATCGAACCACAAAATTTCATTCAGATTCCAAAGCTATTCAAACACATGAGTTTCATTCATTATTTGGGTCTACGAAGCCAAAATATGCATTAAAAGCGGTTTGGGACTAAACTGAGAACTTTGGAAAGTGTTGGAAAAACTTAGAAAAATTTTCCATGAAATAGGGTCACACGCCCATGTGCCCTCAACACGTCCATGTCCTCAAGCCGTGTAACTCTCTGTTTATGACGTCAGCTAAACAAATTGAATCACACAGCCAAGTCACACATCCATGTGCTAGGTCATGTGACGAATTAAATTCTCGTAAAAATGCTACAGACTTCACACGCCCTGGACAGATGACCATGTCTCCAGGTTGTGTCCTCTACCTGGCTGAGACACACTGCTATGTCTCTGCCTGTGTGACCAGTACTTAAGCTATTTTCCAAGCCTTTTGTTACCCTTAATCCCTTACACATTTATACACATCAAAGACACATATCATAACATCAATTTAATGATTAAACATCCTTTCTTAAGACATATTGTTAGCATTAGCATGTTATCATTCATATATACCCCATACTCATGTGGTACCAAGTCTAGGCACAACAATTCATATTTGTTGGCCTTGCCATTGTGTTACCACTCTTACCATCAATTCATGATTTTCTACTTATCAAGTAATCCTAACTTAATCATCAAGCACTCATGTTCAATCATCATCATCTTTTTACCATATCACACAATTACTTCTTGGCTATGACCATTTCAATTGATCATAAAGCATTCATCATACACATATGTCATAACACTAACCATTCATAGCAAATAAACAATGACTACTTCATCACATCACAAAGCATTAGAACATACCATGGATAGATAGGCTTACAAACCATAATCAATATGAGCCACATCTCATGGCCATATAAAATAAATCGATATAACCCGATACATTTGGCTAAATCATAAGAACTTGTATAGTAATAACTAAGTCCCTATACATGCCACTCGCTCAAAGACACTAAAGGTTTATCAATACCCCAAAGGTGAAGCTTGATAGTGTGATGCTCCCTCTGATGATCTCCAACCCTGAGCCAACCTGACAACACTAAAAGAAATGGAAAATGAGGGAGTAAGCTTTAAAGCTTAGTATGTAACACCCCTAACCCATAACCAACATCGGATTAGGGTTACGAGGTATTACCAGACAGACAGAACATTTCAGACCAATTCAGAATCATATATACTATTTAATATCATTTCATAAGCAATCATCTCTTAATATGGTCTACGAAACCTAAAACATACGTTTAAGAACGGTTAGAGCTAAACCGAACACATTCATAAAATTCAGAACATTGAAAATATTTCAATTTTGTTGAGGTCACACGTCCGTGTAACCAGGCCGTGTGCCTCACACGGGCATCAGACACACCCATGTGAACCAGCCGTGCCAAAACAAGGTAACCATACTGACTTTCACCCACGGCCAATAGGCACGCCCGTGTGCTATGGTCGTGTGATACTTGGCTAGCTACTGACTTTAGCCCACGGCCACATGACACGTCCGTGTCCCCTGACCGTGTGGCCCAATGCAGGATTGATTTAAGCCAATTTGCCACCCCTTTTTGGGTCCAATCCAACAAGCAATAATATACAACATTCATACCAAAATTTCCAACCAATTCCATGCTTAAGAATGACCGAAACACATTAGAACTTAACACATTACAAACATAGACCAAACTATACACAAACTTATCATTTTTTAGCCAACTCCCATGGCATAATATATATACAACACAACTTATATACATAGACCTTCTAGCCTAAACATGCCATACTTTAAAATATTTACACTTTCAAAAGTACCAAAATGAGATTGATAGTGTGGTGACTATCCTCGACTATCCCTGAGCCTTCAGTAGCTACAATAACTGTAAAACAAACAGTAATAACATAGAGTAAGCTACAAAGAGCTTAGTAAGCCAAATACAATTGGTCTAACTACTAAAGCATATAAGTACAATTCAACCACAAAGATTCATAACCATTTCATAGAATAATTCATAAACTTAATCATGCTCCTTTGTTTGCATATATGTCATGCTTCAATTCCATACATATTTTATAGAGACAGAGTTTTTCATATTCAGAAATTTAGTACGATACAAACGTACCTACATAGGTTATACATTTCATATACTTAATCTCAGATTTCGTACGCTATCATTAGACGAATCAGAAACGATACAGAATGCTCATGAACAAGTACAATGCCGACATCCTGGACATGGTCTTACATGTAATTCAATATCGATGCCTCTGTCCCAAACAAGATCTTACATGAAATCAGATACGATGTCGATGTCCCAGACATGGTCTTATACGTAAATCTCAATCGAGGCCTGTGTCCCAGACACGGTCTTACATGATGTCTCAGACAGATGTCAACTTCTCTTAGAAACATACAGAGCTTTTCAGCTATTAACATATTATCATAATTTACTCCAAAGATATTTATCAGACACTCAAGGCCATCCAATACAGATTACAGTTTATATGTGCAGAATTTATTTCAATTAACACGTAATTGTAATTTAACTTACCTCAAACGGATTTTGTACGAAACGAGTCGACTATTCTGCTATTTTAGACTTTCCTCGATCTAAGTCTAATTTTCATTTTTCTTGATCTAATACAATACAAATTCAACCATTCAACAATTCATTTCATTCAATTTAATCCATATACACATATTTAGGGCACTTTGCATTTTAGCCCTTACATTTTCACATTTTGACAATTTAGTCTATTTTTCACAAAATCACAAATATGCAAAATTCACCAAGACTATAGCTTGGCCGAATATACATGACTTCCATACCAACCCAAATAACAAATTTAATTCACAATTTAGTCCAAATAGCTCGATTTCATCAAAAACTCGAAGACAAAACTTAGGAACCATCTACCAAGCCTTTATAATTCATTCAAAAACATTACAAAACTCATGATATCAAAAATGGCATTTCATTAAATCTTTAGCAGAAATAGAAATTCAGACATGGGCTTTGAAGAACACGAAGCAATGATTATAGAAACGTAGAAATTATCAAAAATCGAACAAATTTCATACCTCAATTTAGCTACCAAAGAGCCAAATGTACAAAAGCTTCAAACCCTTCTTTCTTTGGCTGATTTTCGGCTAATATTCATGATAATAAGCCATCTTTTTGTTTTCATTTTATTATAATAAGCATTATAATCACCTTTTACCATTTTGCCCTTAATGATATAACATTAAATTCACCAACTACATGACCATTTTTGTCCACCATTAAAACAAATGGTAAATTACATGCAAGGACTTTTATTTTAAAAGCCAAGCCAAATAGGTGCTTTAGCATCTAGCACTCAACTTTTACACTTTACGCGATCTAATCCTTTTTCATAATTTAGCATAAAAACAGACAAATTAGATCACAGAAATTTCATAGATGTAAATTCACATATCACAGGCACAGAAAATAATATTAAAATATTTTTCAGAGAAAATAATATTAAAATATTTTTTAGACTTGGATTTGTGATCCCGAAACCACTATTCCGACTAGGGTCAAAACCGGACTGTTACATAGTAAGCCCGTATAACAATAATAAGCTTTCCATGCCATTCCTTTACTTGAATCAATATAGTAGTCACAACATAGCATATATCACAAGCATCTTATGGGTCTATCTACATACTTTCCATTCAAAACTCTTATCACACATTTACCTTCCCATGTAGTAGCTTATGAACACATAATTTGCATCATACCTCATGTTCATCATTCATTCCAAAATAATTCACCACAAGGTCATCATGTATCTTAAATATAAAGCAATCATATCATTAGCATAATGTACAATAAAGTACTATAATCATAATTCATTCATTCGTATCTCATCAAGGTCTCATAACCATAACCTTCTCATGTGCAACATTACTACATGTTCATCACATATTAAGCTCATTGCTCAGGAGTTTTGAGTACGTACCTGTACCCTTTCAACAAGATCATACCTTGTCCTTTCTTTGACATAATCTTTGGATTACTCATTGAACTTCTCTTTAGACTACCCGTTGAACACTTGGAATACTACATGATACTCGAGAATTCTCATACACATAATAAGATGCCAAGATCATATCCCAGATATGGTCTTACATGGGATCTCACATATCGGTGCCAATGCCATGTCCCAGACATGGTCTTACATGGGATCTCATTACTCATGGGCCTGCTCACACAAGCTGATAGTCAGAACGTAACTACACGGTCTGCTCACACAAGTTGACAGGTATCTGCAACACATGTCGAACTACCCAGCCACCGATAGAACGTATAAGACCAGCACCCAGATTGCCATAACATGTATCATACATATAATGAACTCAGACCACAACTCAATGAGTTCCGATGTCACATATATCATGAACTCAAACACAACTCAAAAAGTTCAGATCACATATTTCCTAGTGACAAGTCACTTGTATCCTAAACTTTTCCTAAAGTTCAAACGGGATTCTTCGATACTGCATTTCTATTGAGCTGGCTCGTAGTGTCGATTTCAATGCTCGTAGCACCAATCACATATAAACTTCCATTTCATTTCCAATATATTCAATCATCACATAACACGTTATCGATATTTGAACTATCGAATATTTCATGGAGTACATCACCATTACGTACATAGCATCATAAACATTTAATTTAACATAATCTAATTAATATACCAATTTAGGTCTCAAGCATAAACAATAATAACATTTCATTATTATTATCACATGAACTTACCTTGGGTGCAAAAACGACTATTTATTCCCATTTAGTCTATAACCTCATTCTTTCCCGATCTAATCCCGAATTTTATTTTTCTTGATCTAACAAATCAAATATAACTTATTTAACAGTCACATTATTCAAATCAGTCCAAAAATCATACTTTGAAAATTTACAATTTTGCCCCTAAATTTTATCATATTTACACTTTAGCCTCTAGGCTCGTAAAATGAAATGTATACATTTTCTTTGTTACCCAAGCCTAGCTGAACCATTTTTACACTTATAGTAGTCCACATTTCTCTTTTATTTCACAAATCTACTACCCATTTTACAACTTTTACAATTTGGTCCTTTCTATGCATTTTCATGCAAAATCACTTAGTAAAAGATGTTAAACACACATCAATCTTTCATATTCCTCCATTAAACATCAAAACACATGCATGTCACACATGGGTCAAATTTTAAACATGAACCCTACTTCAAAATAAGGGTAGAAATCGGTAGATCATGCTACAAGGACTTCAAAAATGCAAAGAACATCAAAAACGAGGCCTGAATGCACTTACTATTGAGCTTGGAAGCTTGAAAACCCTAGCCATGGTGTCTTCTTTGTTCACACAGCCATGGGGAAGAAAAGATGGACAAATTTTGGCTTTTATTTTGTATTTTAGTCCATTTAATTACCAAATTACCAAAATACCCTTAATTCCTTTCTTTGAAATTTCACTTATCCAAGCCCTTTTTTTGTCCAAAATTTTAGAACTTGGTCAAATTATCACTTAAGGACATCTAATTAATTATCCAATTCAAGTTTATGCTAAAAGCTTCTAGAACTCATATTTTGCATCTTCTGCAATTTAGTCCCTAATGTCAAATTGGACACTTTATCCATAAAATTTCTTCATGAATTTTTTACACAAGCATACAAAAAAATCACAAATCATCAAAAACCATAACACAATTATTTCTATTTTGAATTTGTGGTCTCAAAACCACTGTTCTGACTAGGCCCTAATTCGGAATGTTACATACACACACATTGAGATTCAAATACAAGACCTTTGGGTAAACTAAAGCCTTACCACTAAACCAGCAAGCTCATTCTTGTTATCAATTGAGCGAAAATAAATTTTAATCTTAATATCCACAAATAGGGATTAAAGCAAAAAAAATTCAAAGAAAATGATTTGAGCCTAGAACCTCATACGCACAAGCATAACACTTAACCACTAAACCAAACTAATCATTTTTACAAATTCTAACAATTCAAAAACTAAATTTAGGGCGTTATAATTATAGTCACATTTCAATATTAAACTTTAAAACTCAAACACATGATCCCAAAACAACCTATATACATGCCATATAAACGAGTCTAGAACAAAGAAAAAACTACCGAATTAGATGTTAGATAATACAAGCTCCAGATTGATCTGACTGACGTGTTCCACAAAGTAACTTATACAGAGACATAAAAGTAAGCAAGATAAGCATTACGAATGCTTATTAGGCCCACATGAAAATTCACTTAACTTACCCTAATAAATCAACATTTAAGCAATGAAAACATAATGTAGCTTAGTACATAAATCTTTTTGGCATCCTGTTACTTTTATATGCACTTTCATGAAATAGTCAAATTGTTAGTTTACTCACACATCAAGTCTTTATAAAGCAATTCACATATACATTGTAACACCCCTAACCTGTATCCGTCGCCGAAGTAGGGTTACGAGATATTACTGATCAACTCACAACATATAGCATACATTTATCAAACACAAAGCATTCATTCTCATAAATCATTCAACACAATCACATTGTCCCTTATAAGGGCCTACGAGGCCTTAAACATGCTTTAGAAGTAGTTCGGAACTAAACCGATAACATATGAAAATTTTGGAAACTTAGAAAAATATCAGCAATATAGGGATCTCACGCCATGTGAACAGGCTGTGTGCCTCACAAGGCTCCAAACACGCCCGTATCTCAGGCCGTGTGGAAAAGGGGCATACATACTAACTTGTATCACACGACTGAAGACATGCTACTGTGTGCCAGGCCGTGCGAAAACTAGAGGGTATACTAACTTATGCAACACGGCTAAAACACACACCCATGTGCTAGGCCGTGTGCCAATTAGGGGGTATACTGACTTGTACCACATGACCAGTCACACGTTCGTGTGTGAGACTGTGTGGAGTATACTGACTTCAATTCAATTTCAACACCAAGGGATACACAACTGTGTAGCATGACCGTGTGTCACACACGGCTGAGACACACACCTGCGTCTCTACCCGTTTGGACAAAAATAGGCCATTTGCAAGGCCAATTTGCCACCCCAACTTCAGTGTACCTATACAAGGAAAAATGGTACCATTTCATAATACAATTAGGTAGCCAAAATCATTAACCAAATGAACAATTCATACCATTATAATTTCATCTATTCCAATTCTCAAATCACTACCATTTACTTAGCAAAGACAATATCAAAATAATATGGTTCATTTACCATAATTCACACATACATCACTTACCCTATAAATAACCAGCACAACATCTAAAATCATACCTCATCAAGGCATTTCTCAAGCATTTATACTCTACAAATCAATTAACCATTTGAGCAACTATAAAACCATAACCATATTCATACCAAAACATACCAAAATAAGTCATCACTCGTGGCTATATATACAAACCAAAACATATACAATTTACAAGCCAAATCTCATGGCTATAATCACAACCAAAATACCACATCTAGCCTACACATGTGATATGCCAAAAATGTAATCCAAAAGTACCAATTTAGATGTTTGATAGTGTGACGATGTTCCTAACAACTCCCGGATCTGAGCTAGCCTTGATTCACTATAAAACATAGAAAAATAACAAGAAGTAAGCTTTTAAGCTTAGTAAGCTCGTATGAGATAAACTTACTGCAATCACATAAACATAAATCAATATGTAACATTCATTAATTATCAAACCTTTCAAGTACTCATTCACAAAACCATATACTCTCATCATCATTTCTTCGATTCAAATCTAAAATGGTTTATTCACATACCTGTACCATCTCGTACCAATCTCATATACGTTCTCGCTTTTCATTTACCCGTTAAACTATTCGGAATAGCAATCGGATACACAAAGGTCTCACACGATAAGTACCTATACCATGGCCCGAAGCCAAATCAGTTTATCTCGCATCTGAAGTGCTAAATCAGCTCGAAGCCAACCCAAGGTATCCCTAAGGTCATGTCACTAGCATCCTACACTATTCCTAAGGTTCAACCGAGATTCCAACTATCGAATCTTCGTCGAATCATTTACGAACTTGTTCGTAATCACATAATCACAATTCATGATATATCAAAGCACATAGAATACATTTGAAATAAAATTATAATATACGAACTTACCTCAGATGTTAAAACGGGGAATCGAGTCGATTAGTTAATAACTTTATCTTTTCCTCGATCCAAGTCTGTATTTCTCCTTTCTTGATTTAAATATTTTTAAAATTAACTTATTTGGTCAACTATTCATTCAATTTAGTCCAAAACATACATTTAGGCCTATTTACACATTAGCCCCTAAACTTTCACACTTTTAACAATTTAGTCTTTATTTCACAATACACAAAATTCACATAATTTCAATAAACTCATGCTTGGCCAAATTATTTATAGGTCCCTAGCATCCCAAAACTTCCATTTATTTCATATTTCAACCACACAATTTGCACATTTCACAATTTAATCCCTATTATGCATTTTGATCAAAAATCACTTTACAAAACATGAAAATCTATCATCAAGCTTCCATATTTCAACATTAAACATCAAATAACACATAGATTCAACAATGGAAACTCTCAAAATCTTTAACAATTTTCAAATCTAAGGTACAGGCTAGCTAAAATACGAAGCAACGATCTCAAAAACATAAAAATCATCAAAAACCGAGCTCAAAACACTTACCAATTAACCTTGCAAGTGTCGAACCCTAAAACTCAATCAAAGGCTTTCTTCTTCATCAATATTTAGCCAAAAGAGAGAAAATATGGACAAAAATTCACTTTGTTTTTATTAATATAACATTTACTAACTATTTTACCATTTTAACCTTAAAATTCATACAAAATTTCATTTATGTCAAACCATTAACATCAACTAACCAGTTAATGGTATATTTACCACTTAAGGACATAAACTTCAAAGTTCTATAGCTATTTGACATCATTAGCTACTAGAACGACACTTTTGCAATTTATACGATTTAGTCTTTTTTATTGAATTAATCATTCAAACAGTAAAATTAGCGAAATTTCCACACATATCAAATAACATGCTGTAAATACCGAAAATAATATTAAAATAATTTTTCAAAATTGAATTTGTGGTTTCAAAACCACTATTCCTATTTAGCGAAAACTGGGCTGTTACAACTCTCCCCCTATAAGGATTTTCGTCCCCAAAAATCTTACCAGTGAATAGGTTTGGGTATTGTTTTCTCATAACATCCTCGGGTTCCCAAGTAGCTTCTTCAAATACGATTCTCTTATTTCTCGGCTCTTTGATCTCATGAGCTAAAATTGGAATTGGTTCTTCAGCATATGATATATCAGATTGAATTTCAACCTCGGTCGAGGAAATGACATGTAAAGGGTCAGATCGGTATCTTCGCAGCATTGACACATGAAACACATTATGTATTTTCTCTAACTCAGATGGTAAAGATACTCGATATGTCACTGGCCCAACTCGCTCAGCAATCTCATACGGTCCAATGAATCGCGGACTCAATTTCCCTTTCCGACCAAACCGCAATATCTTTTTCCATGGAAACACTTTCAAAAAAACTTTATCCCCGATCTGGAACTCAATATCTTTCCGTTTCAAGTCTGCGTATGATTTCTATTGATCCGAAGCTACTTTCAAACTATCGCGAATAACTTTCACTTTTTCTTTAGTCTCCCTTATCAAATCAATCCGGTGAATCTTATTTTCGCTGAGCTCACTCCAGTATAATGGTGTTTGACATTTACAACCGTATAGAGCTTCGTACGGTGCCATCTTTATACTCGATTGGAAATTATTATTATAAGCAAATTCAATCAGCGGTAGATATTTCTCCCAGTTGCCTTCAAACTTAAGAATACTACAATGCAACATATCCTCAAGTATCTGAATAACTCGTTCGGATTGACCATCCATTTTCTGGTGAAATGCAGTGCTAAAATGCAACTTTGAACCCAAAGCTTCTTGCAATTTCTTCCAAAATCGCGAAGTAAATCTTGGATCTCTATCCAAAACAATAAATAGAGGAACACCATGTAGTCTCACAATTTCAGAAATATAAAACTTAGTTAATTTATCATGCAAGAAATTTGTACATATAGGAATGAAATGAGTTGATTTCGTCAATCTATCAACAACTAACCAATTGCATCTTTCTTTTTCGAAGATAAGGGCAAACCTGATACAAAAACAATAGTTACTCTATCCCATTTCCACTCGAGAATCATAATAGGCTATAATAAACCTGACGGCACTTGATGCTCAGCTTTGACTTGCTGACAAATCAAACATTTTGAATCAAATTATGAAATATCTCATTTCATGTTGTGCCACTAATAAAGCTATTTCAAATCGTTATACATTTTTGTGCTTCCTGGATGTACTGATAAACAACTACTGTTTGCTTCGTTTAGAATCTTTCGAATGAGCTCAGAATTTCTTGGTACACATATTCTATCACGAAACATCAAACAGTCATCAAGCCCTATTCGAAACTCTGAATCAGAAGTCGACTCATACTGAGCTTGTTTTGCTTGCAATTCATTATCAAATTTTTAAGCCTCACAAATCTGTTGTAAAAATAATGGTCTCGCTTTCAAATCGGCTACTATCAAACCATCGTCAAACAAAGCCAATTGTGTGTTCAAAGTACGTAAAGGAAATAAGGATTTACGACTCAAAGCATCAGTAACTATGTTCGCTTTCCCTGGATGATAGTCAATCGCTAATTCATAGTCTTTTAGCAATTCTAACCATCTCCGCTATTGCAAATTCAAATCTTTCTGAGTCATCAGATATTTCAAGCTTTTGTAGTCGGTATAAATATGGCATTTATAACCAAACAAGTAATGACGCAAAATATTCAATGCGAACACTATCACAACTAACTCTAGATCGTACGTCGGATAATTCTTTTTGTGCGGCTTCAACTGTCTCGAGGCATAAGCTACAACTTTCCCTTCCTGCATCAAAACACAATCCAGGCCATATAACGAGGCATTACTGAAAACTACGAATTCTTTACCTGACTCAGGCTGAACTAACACTAGTGCCTCTATCAATAATATTTTCAACTGCTCGAAGCTTTGCTGACACTTTTCTGACCACTCAAATTTAACATCTTTTTGAAGTAATCGTGTCATCGGAGTCGCAATTATTGAGAAGCTTTTGACAAATCGTCTATAATATTCTGCTAGTCCCAGAGAACTATAGACTTCGGATACATTTCTCGGAGGCTTCCAATCTATAATCGCAGAAATTTTGCTCGGGTAAACTCGAATACGCGCGGTTAAAACTATATGTCCCAAAAAACCAACCTCTCGTAGCCAAAACTCACATTACTGGACTTTGCAAACAACTGTTTTATCTCTCAAAGTTTGTAACACGATTCTCAAATGCTCGGCATGCTTAGATTCATCATGAGAGTAAATCAAAATATCATTAATAAACACAGCTATGAATTGGTCTAAGTACAGCCTGAAAATTCGGTTCTTCAAATCCATAAAAAACAACATGTGCATTTGTTAGTCGAAAAGGCATAACAAGAAATTCGTAGTGTATATACCTTATTCTAAATGTAGTCTTTGGCACATCTGAGTCTTTTACTCGCAACTGGTCATAACCCGATCTCAAATCAATTTTCGAAAATACTATTGCCCTGTAATAGCCTAATTTAGACCCTAGTCGGAACATTGGTTTTGGGACCATGAATCCGAGTTAGAAAAATATTTTAAAATTATTTTTTGTGTTTATTATGTGTGAATTTATATCTGTGAAATTTTCGTGTTTTAATTTTGTCGTTTGAGTGCTCGATTAAATAAAAGGACTTAATCGCGTAAAGTAAAATTTTGATGGTTAATTATAAAAGGACCAAATTGTTGTTTTTCTTTTAATATGGAGGTTTTATGTTGAAATTAGGCAATTGATTAAATGAATGGACGGCATTAGGCATATATTATATAGTTTTTATATTTTTTCATTAAGGTTAAACTTGTAAATTCAATATTAAGTTAATATATGTTTTATTATAACATAAAGATTAAAATAAGCTTTCATATTATCATGTTCTTGCCGGAATAACAAAATAAGAAAGAAAAGAAAAAGAAAGCTAGGGTTCGACCTTGTTCAAGCTTGATTAAGGTATGTGTTTAGCTCGGTTTTTGATAATTTTTATGTTTTTTGAGATCGTTGTTAAGTTATCTACAAGACCCATGCTTGAATTTCTAATTTTGGTTAATATTTTGAGTTATGCCATAGTTGAAAGCTTGTGATTGTTTTTTGTTTGATGGTAGAAAATAAAAGATATGTGATAGATTTACATGTTTTGAATTGGAGTTTTTGATAATTTTGAGTAATTAGGACTAAATTGCAAAAATAATAAATTAAGGGACTAAAATGTGAAATAAATGAAATATATGGACTTACATGAACACTAGGAACTTTTAGCCTAACATGGGTATATTGAAATTTTGCATATTTTGTGTTTTGTGTAATAAGGACTAAATTGTAAAAAGTGTAAAATATCAGGGGCAAAATGGTAATTTTCCCATTTATGTGTTTTTGACTAAATTGAATTAAAATATGTTTGAATGAGTTTAATTTGAATATGTTTAGATCAAGAACCAAATAGATCAGATTTGGATCGAGGGAAAACTAAAGTTGTCGACTAGTCGTCTCGTTTCGTTTTTCATCGTCTGAGGTAAGTTTATAAGCAAATAGACGTAATTAATTTTAATTAAATGTGAATTATATATGATGGATTGAAAGATATAAGTATCTATATGTATTAGCTTATGTGAATAAGCTTAGTAGAAATGAATTCGTTGCGACCGGGTTACGACGTCCGAAAGCCCTATATGAACCTTAAGAATAGCTATGATACATATGTCATGACATAGGATTCCGATATGTGATGTGCAAGTAAGACCATGGCATAGATATATGTGTGCAAGCAAGACTACTTTTTATACGTTGGCATTGATATGAGACTCTGGTATATGTGTGCGAGTAAGACCCTATCTGGGACAGTGGCATCGATAAGTGATTACATGTAAGACCAAGTCTGGGACGTTGGCATTGTACGATATATGTGATTATCCGAGTGTCCTATCCAATTTCGAATAGTTCATCGAGCAATGGTAGGTTGTGATCGAAGGTGCCAAATGAGCTAAAATGATCAAGTATGAATTGGTTTATTACCTACTTGAAATAAGGTAAGTAAGTTACTAATGTGAACATGTGTACCTTGTGAAGTATATTTGGCCATTACTACGTATATACATATGATATCATAATTTGATTCAAGATTATACGTATATGTGTTAACATAATGATAATTAGCTTTGAAATCAAAAGATATCATGCTAACATTTATATATGTGTATTCGGCCTTAAGTAAACTTATATGCAAAAGTATATGTTATAAGTGAAACTATAAGATTCTCGGTTTAATATGATTTACTTTAAACAAATTGTTCATATCATTGAATAGTTTATTTGCTTATGACTTACTAAGCTATAAAAGCTTACTCTGTGTGTGTATGTTTTTTTTATTTTATAGACTTTTGGAGTCAAGTTACAAGCTCAGGGATCGTCAGCAAAGTTTATCACACTATCGACTGTCTTCGGTATTTTATAAGTTGAATTTTTCAACTTATGGCATGTATAGGCTGGATTATACTTTTGAAATGTTGTATTTTGGTCTATGTATAATTTAAGCCATGCGAAAATGGCTTAATTTATATGTTTGAATTCGGTTATGTTTGATTATGGTCTGAGTTCATTTTGGTTATAATGTTACGTGATATGAATGAATGGTGTTTGTGATAAGTGTTATATGTTATGGTAAGGGCTTGATAATGGTTTTTGAATTTGGATGTGGTTGATGAATCGGTCATGGTATATGTATATTTTCATAAGTATGTTTAGTTGATTCGACTATGGTTTTGTATAGATAAAATATAAATGAAATTGGTTGTTATGTTTGATATAGGTGGTATTATATAAATTGGCTTTAAATGATATATAGTTATGTTCGAATATGGTAAGGGTTTATTATGATATGTTTTTTCTTGTGACTGGTTTAGTAAATTGGCTTAATAATGGAGTAAAATGTTGATGATATATATAAATATGTGTGTGTGTGTGTGTGTATAATCGAATTATACTTGTCGTTATGATTCGGTTTGTGATAGAAATGTATATGCATGTATTATGTTTATATGGTTGGCAAAAAATAGGTACAATTGATGAAGATAAATATTGAGTAGGTGTTAGATATGTTTTGTTAGTAAAATGGATAGTTAATAAGTAACAAATATATATATTTGTATTCGAGTATGCAATTGGTAAACTTTTAATTTAAGTTTGAATGGTGGAATTGGTATGACTTTAATGTTTAATGAAATATTTTTATCATTTGTGAAACTGATAATGCCATATATGCTAAAGGATAAAATGCCTTGTGATGTAATTTAATTGGTTAATCATGTGCATGTATAGAATTAAGAATTAAAATGTTTGAATTTTATTTTGGTATTCGCTTATCATCAAAGTGATGAACCTGTGATTTGTATATGCAATATGTTTTATAATGTATGTCTATTATTTAATTAGTTATATGCTCTATATGTATGTAAGAATATGGCTTGTGATAATATAAGAATGTTAAGAACTGTGTTTACATTCAGTAATGCCTCGTGACCTTAGTCCAGCGACAGATACGGGTTAGGGGTGTTACATACCCCTTTTAACTGATCAAACAAATCATCTATTCATGGCAAAGGGTATTTATTCTTGATAGTCATTGTGTTGAGTTGTCGATAGTCTATACACATTCTCATCGTGCCATCTTTCTTTTTCACAAATAACACCAATGCACCCCAAGGAGAGAAACTCGGTCTAGCAAAACCTCTATCTGTCAACTCTTGCAACTGAGCTTTCAATTCTTTTAACTCTATCAGAGTCATTAGGTACGGAGCTATCGATATCGGCATTGTTCCCAGTTCTAATTTAATACCAAAATCAACCTCTCTGATAGGTGGTAAACTCGGTAACTCTTCGCGAAATACATCTAGATACTCGCACACGACTGGTATTATTTCAATCTTCGTTTTTGACACTTTCGTATCAAGCACATAAGCAAGATAAGCTTCGCACCCCTTTCTCACAAATCTCTGAGCTAACATAGACGAGATCACAACTGGCAAAATATTTAAATCCTCAAATTAAATTCTAATAGTCTCATTATTCTAACATTTCAGTTCAATTGTCTTTTGTCTACAATTCACTAGAGCATCATGCATCATTAGCAAATCTATACCCAAAATCACATCAAATTCATCGAATGGAAACAACATCAAATTAGCCAGAAAATAGAAATCTCGATTCATTAACGGACAATTCTTGTAGACTTTGTCAACCAAGACACATTTCCTAAGGGGTTCGATACTCTAACCACAAATTCAGTAGACTCTATAGGCAAAGTCTTACTAGATACTAAATTCATACATATATAAGAATGAGTTGATCCTGGATCTATCAATGCAATCACATTAGTATCAATAACATCTGGAGATGACGCTTCTTCGCGGGCACGAATGGCGTAGGCTCTAACAGGTGCTCTAGCCTTGGATCTCACAACTGAATCCTTTGTTGCCCCTCTACTACCATTTACATTTCTGACAATTCTAGGGGGTCTACCTCTATTCGACGTGTTACTTGGTCTCATATTCTAAACTTTATCTTTCTCATTAAGCTCAAGACAATCTCGGATGAAATGATCTAGCGAACCACATTTGAAACAAGCTTTTGTATTCTTATTCCAACATTCCCCAAAATGTCTTCTCCTGTACTGTTGACACTTAGGTTTGTTATTTCTCACATCGGAATAGCAATCGGATACACAAATTGCTCACACGATAAGTACCTATACCATGGCTCGAAGCCAAATCAAGGTATCTTATCCAAAATACTGATATCATGGCCCGAAGCCAAATCAGTCGATATGCATGGTCCAAAGCCAAATTAGTTTATCTCGCACCCGAAGTGCTAAATCATGGCCCGAAGGCAACTCAAGGTATCCCTAATGACATGTCACTAGCATCCTAAACTATTCCTAAGGTTCAACCGGGATTCCAACTGTGGAATCTTCGTCGAATCATTTCCAAACTTGTCCGTAATCACATAATCACAATTCATGCTATATCAAAGCACATAAAATACATTTGAAATAAAATTATAACATACGAACTTACCTCAGATGTTAAAAAGGCGAATCGAGTCGATTAGTCAATAACTTTATCTTTTTCCCAATCTAAGTCTGTATTTCTCCTTTCTTGATCTAAATATATTTAAAATTAACTTATTTGATCAACCATTCATTCAATTTAGTCCAAAACATGCATTTAGGCCTATTTACACATTAGCCCCTAAACTTTCACACTTTTAACAATTTATTCCTTATTTCACAATACACAAAATTCACATAATTTCAAAAAACTCATGCTTGGCCAAATTATTTATAGGTCCCTAGCAGCCCTAAACTTTCATTTATTTCACATTTCAACCACACAATTTGCACATTTCACAATTTAATCCCTATTATGCATTTTCATCAAAAATCACTTTACAAAATAGGAAAATATATCATCAAGCTTTCATATTTTAACATTAAACATCAAATAACACATAGATTCAATAGTGGGAACTCACAAAATCTTTAACAGTTTTGAAATCTAAGTACGGGCTAGCTAAAATACGAAGCAACGATCTCAAAAACGTAAAAAACATCAAAATCGAGCTTAAAACACTTACCAATTAACCTTGCAAGTGTCGAACCATAAAACTCAATCAAATGCTTTCTTCTTCATCAATATTCGGCCAAAAGAGAGAAAAGATGGACAAAAATTCACTTTGTTTTTATTAATATAACATTTATTAACTATTTTACCATTTTAACCTTAAAATTAATACAAAATTTCATTTATGCCAAACCGTTAACATCAACTAACCAACTAATGGTATATTTACCACTTAAGGACCTAAACTTAAAAGTTCTATAGCTATTTGACATCATTAGTTAATAGAACAGCACTTTTGCAATTTACGCGATTTAGTCTTTTTTAACGAATTAACCATTCAAATAGTAAAATTAGCTCACAAAATTTTCACACATATCAAATAACATGTTGTAAATACCGAAAATAATATTAAAATAATTTTCTGATATCAGATTTATGGTTTCAAAACCACTGTTCTGATTTAGTTAAAATCAGACTGTTACATACATGTACAACAATTCAATGTAGCATAACTTTGATATCCAATTCGAATTTAATTTATCTACGTATATAGTTAAATTGTTATTCATATCACATTCAACCCATGCTCGTTTGGCAACATAACCATTTAATCCATTCCAATCCCTTGACATTTTCATAATCATGTACATTCTTGTAACAACCCTAACCCGTATCCGTCGCCAGATCAGTGTTGCGGAGCATTACCGGATTTTCCAAAACATTTACCAATAATTCATGTCAAATTTTATTCAATTACCGAATTTACTCATAACGTCCCATAAAATGGACCCTCGAGGCCCAGAACGAGTAACGGAATCGAATCAGGACTAAATCAAGAACTCAAGGTATTTTTTGCAAAATTTTAAAAATTTTCCAAAATGCAGGGCTCACAAGCCCGTGTGGTCCAAGGGACACGCCCATGTGACCCTAGCACGCCCCCGTGCTACAGGCCGTGTTCGACCCCGTGTAACTCTCTGACTTGTGCACACAGCTAGCCACATGCCCTTGTGCTAGGCCATGTGGATAATTAATTTTTTTTCTTCAAAATTAGGTGCAGGTTCCACATGGCCAAGACACACGCCCATGTTTCAGGCCGTGTCGCACACACGACTGAGACACGCGCCCGTGTCTTTGCCCATGTGCTCAATTCTAAGCATTCTATTTTCTCGAATTTAAGATGCAGGGGACACACGGCTTAACCACACGCCCGTGTACTAGACCGTGTGTCACACATCGTCAAGACACACACCAGTGTGTCTACCCGTGTGGACAAAATAAAGCCATTTCTAGCTTCATTTCTCACCCAAAATCATACCAATGACCTGCACTAAAACTTACATCCAAATACCAACCATTTCAAGCATTCAAATTAAGCAAACTCTATCATTCAACATGGCATATCATTACACGCATACATGTTTATAATCTTACCTTGGTTTAGTCCATATGTTAGACATAATTTGATCAACTACTTAACATATATGTAGCTACCATAGTATGACATTACAAGTATATCAAAACAAACCATTACTAGCCATTCCAATGGCTACATTACAAGCATCATTTTCAAGCCACTAATGGTCAAGTTATCCTATACATGTCATTATACCAAAATCATTTTACTATATATACCCAAAATAAATTAGTAGATAGTGTGATGATGCTCCACTGATCTCCAACCTTTGCGAGCTTTTAAGTACTATAAAACAGGGAAAATAAAACTAAGTAAGCATTACATGCTTAGTAAGTTCGTATAACAAGAATTAAAAATTACCAATATACATTTATTAACATTGAGAATTTAATAACATGCTTTTTCATCAATTTGGAAAGTTTACCTATGCACATACACTCAATCTGTAATTGTAACACCCCTATCCCGTAACCGTCGCCGGAATAAGAAAGGGGAGTCACCTGACAGACAGAGCATTTCGGAGTAACACAAATTCATAGATATCATTTAATATCAATACATAAATATTCATCCACAATTCATCCATTAAGATGGTTAACGAGACCTAAAACGTACATTTAGGGAAGGTCAGAACTAAGCTGAACCCTTTCAGAAATTCAGAACTTAATCAATATTTTCAAATGTGACCAAGTCACACGCCCGTGTAACTAGGCTGTGTGACTCACACGGGCACAAGACACGCCCATGTGGTCCAACCGTTCAAAAAAAAGGTCCTATACTGACTTTTTAACACGGCCAACAGACACGGCCTTATGCCATGACCGTGTAAAATTTAGCTAGCTACTGACTTTCTCACATGGCCACAAGGCACGCCTGTGTTCCCTAGCCGTGTGGCACAATGCAGGCTTGGTTTAACCCAATTTGCCACCCCATATGGTTCCAATTCTACAAACATTAATATGCAACAAGTATACCAACATTTCCAACCAATTCAATGCTCTAATATGACCAAAACACATTAGAACATAGCACAATTCAAAACATGCATCAAAACTATGCACAAAACTTAACATTTGCAAGCCAATTGACATGGCATAACATATATACAATTCAAAACTTAATATACAGACATTCTAGCCTATACATGCCATACTTAGCAATATTAACACTTTTAAAGGTACCAAAAAGAGCTTGATAGTGTGGTGACAATCCTCGACTATCCCAAGCCTTCAGTAGCTACAATAACTGTAAAACAGACAAAAATCACACAGAGTAAGCTTCGAAGAGCTTAGTAAGTCAAATACAAATTCCCAACTATTATAACATAAAACTAATAGTAAATGGCCAGATTTCACAACCGTCTCATAGAATATTTCCTTACTTCACAGAAACATAGTCTTTTCTATTCAGAAATCTAGTACGATACAAACGTACCTGTATGAATTATACATTTCATATCTCATACTTTATCATCGGACAATCTAGAAACGGAATAAATATTCACAGACAAGTACAATGCCGACGTCCTAGACGTGGTCTTACATGTAATTTAGTATCAATGCCTTTGTCCCAGATAGGGTCTTATACGAAAACAGATACGATGCCGATGTCCCAGACATGGTCTTACACTTAAATTTCAAATCGATGCCTGTGTCCCAGACACGGTCTTACACGATAATTCAGATTAATACCAACGTTCTTTTATCAGACTCTCAAGGCCTTCCAATACAGATAATAGTTTATAAACACAGAATTTAATCAACTTAACACATAAGTGTAGTTTGACTTACCTCGTTCGAATTTCGAACGAAAATGAGTCGACTATTCGACTACTTTGGACTTCCCTCGATCTAAGTCCGATTTTCTTTGTTCTTGATCTAATACAATATAAATTCAACCATTTAATCATTCATTTCATTCAATTTAATCCATATACACATATTTAGGGCACTTTACATTTTAGCCCTTACATTTTCACACTTTGACAATTTAGGCCATTTTTCACAAAATCACCAATATGTAAAATTTCTTTGCAACAAGGGCTAGCCGAATTTTCATGGCTTCTATATAAGCCCATACAACATGTTAAATTCACAAATTAGTCCTTCAAAACTTCATTTTCACAAATTAGCCCAAATAGCTAATTTCATCAATAATTCAAAAACAAAACATATAACTCATCTAACAAGCATTCATAATTCATCCAAAAACATCACAAAACTCATGTTATCAACAATGGCATTTCATGAAATCTTTAACAAAAACAGAAATTCAGACATGGGCTTTGAAGAACACGAAGCAACGATAACAGAAACGTAGAAATTATCAAAAATGGACGAAAATTCGTACCTTAATCATAGATATTCATGGCTGAAAGAAATGAAGATTAAAACCCTTTCTTCTTTTCTAATTTCGGTAGAGAAAGATGAACAAAATGGCCACATTTTGTTTTGTTTTTTATTAATATTAACATGTTAACCAATTTCCCATTTTGCCCTTGTTATTAAAACATAAATTTCCATCCACTAATGCCCATAATTGTCCACCATTTAAACAAATGGTACAATTGACATGCAATGACCTTTATTTTAAAAACCAAGCCAACAAAGTGCTTTATCATTTAGCACTCAAGTTTTACACTTTTCGCGATTTAATCCTTTTTCATAATTAAGCATAGAAATAGACAATTAAATCACAAAAACTGTACAGATATAAATTCACATATCACAGACACAGAAAATAATATTAAAATTTTTTTAGACTCGAATTTGTGGTCTCGAAACCACTATTCCGACAAGGGTCAAAACCGGACTGTTACAATTCTCCCCCCTTAGGGATTTTCGTCCCCAAAAATCTTACCGTTAAACAGATTCGGATATTGCTGTTTCATTGCATCTTCAGGCTCCCATGTAGCCTCTTCTACTCTATGTCTATTCCACAGAACTTTGACTAATGGAATTATTTTATTACATAATTCTTTAATCTCACGAGACAGAATACGAATTGGCTTTCTTCATAAGTCATGTCAGAATGGATTTCATTATCAGACAGAGAAATTACATACGAATCAGACTGTATCGTCGAAGCATCAATACGTGAAATACATTGTGAATCTTTTCTAACTCAGATGGTAATCTTAATCTATAAGCAACTGGCCCAACTCGCTCAATGATTTCATACGGTCCGATGAACCTCGGGCTCAGCTTGCCCTTTTTACTGAATCAAAATAGTTTCTTCCACGGAGATACCTTCAGAAACACTTTATCACCAATCTCATATTCGATATCCTTTCGTTTTAAATCCGCATAAGATTTCTGACGATCAGAGGCAGCTTTCAGACTATCTCGGATTATTTTTACTTTCCGTTTTGTTTCTTTTATCAGATCAACCCCGTAAATCTTAATCTCACTGAGCTTAGACCAGTATAACGGAGTTCTGTACTTTCTACCATATAAGGCTTCATACATTGCCATTTTAATGCTCGATTGAAAACTATTATTATAAGCGAATTCAATCAAAGGTAGATGTTGTTCCCACGTACCTTCAAACTCAAGAATACAACATCTCAACATATCCTCGAGTATCCGAATAATCCGCTTAGATTGACCATCTGTTTGCAGATGAAAAGCAGTGCTGAAATGCAATTTAGTACCCAGAGCATCTTGCAATTTCTTCCAGAATTGCGATGTAAATCTCAGGTCTCTATCAGATACTATTGACAATGGTACACCATGCAATTTCACAATATCAGAAATATACAACTCAGCTAGCTTATCAAGCAAATAATCAAACCGAATCGGAATAAAATGAGCTGATTTCGTCAAACGATCAACTACAACCCAAATTGCATCTTTTTATTGGAGACAGAGGCAAACCCGAAACAAAATCCATTGTCACTCGATCCCATTTCCACTCTGGAATCATAATCAGTTGTAATAATCCAGATGGCACCTAATGTTCAGCTTTAACTTGCTGACAGATTAAACATCTCGAAACAAAGTCAGAAACATCTCTTTTCATTCCCGTCCACCAATATAGTTGTTTCAAATTGTTATACATTTTCGTACTTTCCGAATGTATAGAAAATCTACTGCTGTGATCTTCACTCAAAATCATCCGAATCAACTCTGGATTTCTCAAAACACAAAGTCTATTTCTGAATCTCAAACAATCATTAACATCAACCCGAAATTCAGAATCACACAGAGTTCGTTTAGCTATCAATTCATTGTCAGATTTCTGAGCTTCACATATCTGTTGTATAAACAAAGGTTTTGCTTTTAGTTCGGCATAAACCAAAGTATCATCAGACCGTGCTAAATTAGCGTTCATAACACACAATGCAGACAACGATTTCCTACTCCAAGCATCAGCAACAACATTAGCTTTTCCCGAATGATAATCAATCACAAGTTCGTAATCATTTAGCAGTTCTAACCATATTCTTTGTCGCAAATTCAAATCTTTTTGCGTCATTAAATACTTCAGACTTTTATGATCAGAAAAACGTGACATCTCTCACCAAATAGATGGTGACGCCAGATTTTCAAAGCAAATACAATGGCAGCTAACTCGAGGTCGTGTGTTGGATAGTTCTTCTCATGCAGCTTTAATTGTCTCGAAGCATAAGCAACAACTTTTCCTTCTTGCATTAAAACACAACCGAGTCCATTCAACGAAGCATCACTGTAAACAACAAATTCTTTACCTGACTCAAGTTGTACCAATATAGGAGCTTCAGTTAACAGAACTTTTAACCGATCAAAACTTTTCTAACATTGTTCAGACCATTCAAACCTCACATCTTTCTGAAGCAATTTTGTCAACGGAGTTGCAATCATTGAGAAATCTTTTACAAATCGTCTGTAGTAACCGGCAAGTCCCAGAAAACTGCGGACTTCAGATACATTCCTCAGAGACTTCCAATCTAGAATAGCTGAAATCTTACTCAGATCAACTCGAATACCGGAAACTAATACAATATGACCCAGAACCAGAATTCACATTTACTGAACTTTGCATATAACTGTTTATCTCTCAAAATCTGTAATACTATTTTCAAATGTTCAGTATGCTCAGATTCATTACGTGAATATATTAATATGTCATTAATGAATACTACAATAAATTGATCTAAATACGGCCTGAAAATTCTATTCATCAAATCCATAAATACAACAGGTGCATTCATTAAACCAAAATGCATAACTAAAAATTCATAATGCCTGTACCTCGTTCTGAAAGCAGTTTTTGGAATGTCATAGTCCTTTACTCGCAACTGATAATAACCCGATCTCAGATCTATCTTTGAAAACACAGTAGCACCTTTCAACTGATCGAATAAATCATCAATTCTAGGCAGAGAGTATTTGTTCTTTATAGTCACTTTATTAAGTTGTCGGTAATCAATACACATTCTCATTGTGCCATCTTTCTTTTTCACAAATAGAACAGGAGCACTCCATGGTGAAAAACTTGGTCTAGCAAACCCTCGATCAATTAATTCTTGCAACTGAGATTTTAATTCCTTTAACTCGGTCGGAGCCATTCTATACGGAGCTATCGAAATCGGAGTAGTACCAGGTACTAATTCAACGCCAAACTCGACTTCTCGAATCGGAGGTAAACCAGGTAACTCTTCAGGAAACACATCAGAGAATTCACAAACAACAGGCACTGATTCAACTTTCTTATCATTCACTTTTAAGTCTAACACATAAGCTAAGTAGGCTTCACAACTTTCTTTATATATTTTCGTGCTTTCATTGCAGATATCACAGTTGGTAGTCCATTCAGATCACTAGACTCAATTCGAATTATCTCCTTATTCTTACACCTTAAATCAATGACTTTTCTTTTACAGTTCACAACAGCATCGGGTAATGTTAACCAGTCCATCCCCAGAATTATATCAAATTTGTCGAAAGGTAAAAGCATCAGATCAGCTGGAAAACAAATATCTCGAATCATTAACGGACAATCCTTGCAGACTTTATCAACCAAGACACTTTTGCCTAAGGGGTTCGATACTCTAATTACGAATTCAGTAGACTCTACATGCAAAGTCTTATTGTGCACTAAATTCATACAAATATAAGAATGCGTTGATCCAGGGTCTATCAATGCAATCATAGAAGTATCATAAAGAGTAAAGGTATCAGTAATCACATCTGGAGATGAGGCTTCCTCACGAGCTTGGATCGCATAGGCTCTGGCAGGTGCTCTGGCCTCAGATCTAACAGAGGTATCCCTAGTAGCTCTTTGATCACCACTTGTATTTCTCGTGTTTCTGGAAGGTCTATCTCTAGCTGAGGTGTTACTCTGTCTCGGATTCTATACATTCTTTTGCTTAGTGGGTTCAGAACAATCTCTTATAAAATGATCTAGGGATCCACACTAGAAACAAGCTCGGTCATTCAATCTACAATTTCTCGAATTTCTTTTACCACTGTTTACATTCAGGTTTCTCAGATCGAACACTTCCACCACTTGCAACAGAAATAACAGGGGCTCTAGTGTTTGAATACGATCTAGCTCGATCTCGGTTCGAATGTCCCACATTAGTATTTGAACGGTTCTGATCATCTCAGAATTTCTTTAAACCATACTAAAATGATTTACTCGAAGATCTTTTTCTAGCATCTCTAACTTCAGAATCAGCTTTTCTTTTCTCTTTGCTTAATTCTTCTGCTTTACATTCTCGCTCAACGAGCACTACCATTTCTTTAATCTTCAAAATCCCCACTAGTAGACAGATATCTTCGTTTATTCCATCTTCAAATCTTTTGCACATTATTGCTTCATTTGATAACATTTCCGAGCATACTGGCTCAATCTCATAAATTCCCATTCATATTCAGTAACGGACATTCACCCTGTTTAAGCTCAAGAAACTCTTTACGTTTCTGATCAATAAATCTCTGATAAATGTATTTCTTCTGAAATTCAGCTTGGAAGAAATCCCAGGTAACCCATTCGCTCAGAACCACAGATATTAAAGTTTTCCACCAATGATACGGCGTATCTCTCAGAAGTGAAACGGCGCATTTAACACATTCTTCTGGATTCAGAGACATTTCATCAAATACCCGTATCGTATTTTCCAACCAAAATTTGGCTCTTTCAGCATCATCATTCGTTGTAGCTCGAAACTCTCCAGCCCCATACTTTCTAATTTTATCAACAGGTGGTCTACTTAGTTGAACTGGACTCACCGAGGGCATAATAGGAATTTGAGAAGGATTAATCGGGGGTAGAGGTTGTTGAACAGCCGAGTTGGTTCTAATGTATTGGGTGAACCATTCATTCATCATCTGATAGAAGGCTTGCTTAACCTCGCTATCACGGCTACTCGTAGTCAGTCGGGAATCATCTTACACCGTCCCTTGCACGGGAGAAGGTGCATTACTTTCAACATCGTCAGCTACGGCTCTATTGGGATCCATTGCTATATAAAAGCACATTTCAAAGTCAGGAGTCACTACACTATCACATATTCAAATATATGGCATGTATAGCTAGACTCATATACACTATGGTAGTCCTAGAACCGACTAAACCTGGCTCTGATACCAATAAAATGTAACACCCCTATCCTGTAACGGTCGTCGAAATAGGAAAGGGGAGTCACCTGACAGACAGAGCATTTTGGAGTAACACAGATTCACAGATATCATATAATATCAATACATAAATCTTCATCCATAATTCATCCATTAAGATAGTCTACAAGACCTAAAACGTACATTTAAGGAAGGTCAGAACTAAACCGAACCCTGTCAGAAATTCAAAACTTCATCAATATTTTCAAATGTGACCAAGTCACACGCCCGTGTGACAAGGCCGTGTGACTCACACGGGCACAAGACACACCCATGTGGTCTAATCGTGCCAAAAAGAGGTCCTATACTGACTTTTTAACACAACCAACAGACACGGTCGTGTGCCAGACCGTGTAAAATTTAGCTCGCTACTGACTTTCTCACACAGACACAAGGCACGCTCATGTTCCCTGGCCGTGTGGCACAATGCAGGCTTTGTTTAAGCCAATTTTCCACCCCATATGGTTCCAATCCTACAAACATTAATATGCAACAAGTATACCAACATTTCCAACCAATTCAATGCTCTAATATGACCAAAACACATTAAAACATAGCACATTTCAAAACATGCATCAAAACTATGCACAAAACTTAACATTTGCAAGCCAATTGACATGGCATAACATATATACAATTCAAAACTTAATATACAGACATTCTAGCCTATACATGCAATACTTAGCAATATTAACACTTTCAAAGGTACCAAAAAGAGCTTGCCAGTGTGGTGACAATCCTTGACTATCCCAAGCCTTCAGTAGCTATGATAACAGTAAAACAGATAGAAATCACACAGAGTAAGCTTCGAAGAGCTTAGTAAGTCAAATACAAATTCCCAACTATTATAACATAAAAATAATAGTAAATGGCCAGATTTCACAACTGTCTCATAGAATATTTCCTTACTTCACAGAAACATAGTCTTTTCTATTCAGAAATCTAGTCCGATACAGACGTACCTGTATGAATTATACATTTCATATCTCATACTTTATCATCGGACAATCTAGAAACGGAATAAATATTCACAGACAAGTACAATGCCGACGTTCTAGACGTGGTCTTACATGTAATTCAGTATCAATGCCTTTGTCCCAGATAGGGTCTTATACGAAAACAGATACGATGCCGATGTCCCAGACATGGTCTTACACTTAAATTTCAAATCGATGCCTGTGTCCCAGACACGTTCTTACACGATAATTCAAATTAATACCAACGTTCTTTTATCAGGATCTCAAGGCCGTCCAATACAGATAACATTTTATAAACACAGAATTTAATCAACTTAACACATAAGTGTAGTTTGACTTACCTCGCACGGATTTCGGATGAAAATGAGTCGACTATTCGACTACTTTGGACTTCTCTCGATCTAAGTCTGATTTTCTTTGTTCTTGATCTAATACAATATAAATTCAACCATTTAATCATTCATTTCATTCAATTTAATCCATATACACATATTTAGGGCACTTTATATTTTAGCCCTTACATTTTCACACTGACAATTTAGCCCATTTTTCACAAAATCACCAATATGTAAAATTTCTTTGCAACAAGGGCTAGCCGAATTTTCATGGCTTCTATATAAGCCCATACAACATGTTAAATTCACAAATTAGTCCTTCAAAACCTCATTTTCAAAAATTTTCCCAAATAGCTCATTTCATCAATAATTTAAGAACAAAACATATAACTCATCTAACAAGCCTTCATAATTCATCCAAAAACATCACAAAACTCATGATATCAACAATGGAATTTCATGAAATCTTTAACAGAAACAGAAATTCAGACATGGGCTTTGAAGAACACGAAGCAACGATCACAGAAACGTAGAAATTATCAAAAACAGACGAAAATTCGTACTGTAATCATAGATATTCATGGCCGAATGAAATGAAGCTTAAAACCCTTTCTTCTTTTCTAAATTCAATAGAGAAAGATGAACAAAATGGCCACATTTTATTTTTCTATTATTAATATTAACATGTTAATCAATTTCCAATTTTGCCCTTGTTATTAAAACATAAATTTCCATCCACTAATGCCCATAATTGTCCACCATTTAAACAAATGATACAATTGACATGCAAGGACCTTATTTTAAAAGCCAAGCCAAATAGGTGCTTTATCATTTAGCACTCAAGTTTTACACTTTTCGCGATTTAATCCTTTTTCATAATTAAGCACAGAAATAAAAAATTAAATCACAGAAACTGTACAGATATAAATTCACATATCACAAACATAGAAAATAATATTAAAATATTTTTTAGAGTCGGATTTGTGGTCTCAAAACCACTATTCCCACTAGGGTCAAAACCGGGTTGTTACAATAACAGCCCATTTTTGGTGAGATCAGAACAATGGTTTCAGGACCACAAATTCAAGCCAAAAATAAAAATTTATTTTATTTTATTTTATTTTATGGTTGGTATCAGTGACATCATCTCATATTTCATATATCAATTTTCATGTATCATCATTTTCTTGCATTTCATGTAATGTTTTTTCATGTCATATTTCCATATCATATACACCATTCCATGTCAATTTGTCTTAAATTTATATTTGCCTCTTTTAGAACCTTCCCCGTAAATTTATTTGAATTTTTGATGGATACATAAGTAGTACACTCGAGGCATACGAACCAAGATCCATCAATTCATATTCAATGGTACCCATAAGGTACTAATTCAGAGAGTACACTCTTGAGCCACACATATATATATACTACAGGATTGCCAGTCCAGGCTAAATCTTTTTTATGACATATGCTCAAAGAGCTTGATCTGGGTTACCCGTTCGGGCTAAATCCAATCCATAATATATGCTCGAGAGGACTTATATCAGGATTACCCATCCGAGCTAAATCCTTTCATAAATGAGGTTAATAGGATTACTCGTCCGAGTTAAATCTTATCTGCAACAAATGCAGGACCTCTTTCGTTTCGGGAATTCACATATCCATCGATTATCCATATATTCAACCGAGATTTAAATACTTTTCAAGCATTATCGATCACTTGATTATTTCATACCTCCGTAACATTTATGTAATTCGAGTAAAACACATTCCACATTCACGTCAAGCATACAAGTAACATTTTATTCATTTACCCTTTTATCGAGCATTTTCATTTATCGACTATATCAAGTAGGTGATCATTTCACATCTTTATAACATTGATAAAATTCATAAACACAACATTTAAATCAAGCATAAAAACAGATACAATTTAGTTATACGAACTTACCTCCACAAAGGTTCGTGTACGTAAAATCTACTAATCTGACATTTTCCTCATCCCTCATTTTAACTCCGAATTTGATCTACCCGGATCTATACGAATAAATTTAACATCAATTTATAATATTTTACATTCATGTGGACTAAATTTTCATCCTAGGAAAAATTACTATTTTGCCCTTAACTTTTCCATAGGTTTCATTTTCGTCCCTAGGCTCGAAAAATGAAACTCATGAAATCCGACCCTGTACCCAAGCCTATCCGAATTATACATAAAACTTTTATAGCACATACATTTCACAAATTTCAGCATTTTCCATAGATTTTTACCATTTTTCATTTTAGTCCCTAAATCAAGTTTTCATGAAAAATCACTTTGTAAAAGTTATTTATCTATCATCAATCCTTCATTTTCTACCATAAGTTTCAAATTTCCAGCATATACATCCTAGAACCAATTTTTATACCTTGATAACTTTTCAAATTGATCCCCAAATAGATAGTTTAGGTTGTCCCAATTTCAAAAATATCTAAATTACTAAAAATAGGACAAAGAAACTTACCCAATTTGGCCATGAAAGTCTCTTCTCTCTCTCCTAGGGTTTCCATGTTTATTTTAGGGAAGAAGATGAGAAAATATGATTTTTATTTTCTTTTCATCTTTTTAATTATTTAATATTTTTACTTTCCAATTTAGTCCCTAGCCTTTTTCTCATTTTCCATGGATGAATCATCCAAAAATATCTACATACTTTTATTAATGGAATAATTACCATATAAAGACCTTAAGTTTTGAATTCCATAGCTATTTCATCCTTCTAGCTACTAGAGTCTAACTTTTGCATTTGATGCGATTTGGTCCTTCTCGTAATTAAGCACATAATCGGCAAAATTTTCTTTTCAAAATTTTCACACGACATTTCTAATATAATATGGATCATATAATAAAATAAAAATAAATTTTCTTTTTCAGCTCGAATTTGTGGTCACGAGACTACTGTTCTGATTTCACCGAAATTGGGTTATTACAAATGGCATTTATAAGCTTATTTGGCCAATGATGGCTTGTAATTGTTGTTTTATAATCTAGCCATTGGAGTGGCTAGTGATGGTCTAAGTTTGGCTATTTTTAAAGTGATGTTTTGGTAATCAAATAAATGCTTATTATGTGTTAGTTGTTGGAATTATGTTAGCTTATAAGTTTATGATAAAAGTAAGTTTATATCCATTGTTGCATGAGATAATACCATATGATTGATGTCAAATTTTATGTGAATATGATGCTGGTTTGGTGGATATATGCTTGTGAGTTTTGGTGCAAGAAAATGGTAAGTTTTGGGTGACAAATGAAGCTAGGAAATGGCCTTATTTTGTCTACATGGGTAGACACACAGGCGTGTGTCTTGGCCATGTGTGACACACGGCTCGTCCCATGGGCATGTGGTTCGGTTGTGTGTCCCTTGCCTCTTAAAAATGAGAAATAGAATGCTCATAATTGGGCACACGAGCAGAGACATAGGCGTGTGTCTCAGCCATGTGGTTAACACGGGCGTGTTACACGGCCGTGTGAAAACTGCATGTAACATCTTGAATTAGGGCCTAGTCAGAATAGTGGTTTTGAGACCACAAATCTGAAGTAGAAATAATTATTTTATGATTCTTATAAGGTCTATGATATGGTTGTATGCTTGTGTGAAAGTTTATGAAGAAATTCTATTGATAAAGTGACCAATTTGATATTTAGGGCTAGATTGCAAAAGTTACAAAATGTGAGTTCTAGAACCTTTAGGCATGAAATTTCCATGGATTATTAATTAGAGGTCCTTAAATATTAAATTTCCAAATTTCTATTCTGATGGACAAAAATAGGCATGAATAGAAAAGATTTGAAAGAAATGCCTTAAGGGCATTTTTGTCGTTTGGTTAATAAAAGAATAAAAAGGGAAAAATAAGTCAAAAATTGTGTCCATCTTCCTCCTCCTTAGCCAAAATTCTCAAGGAGCCATAGCTAGGGTTTTGTTCATCCTTTCAAGCTCGATTGTAAGTGCAGCCTAGCCTCGTTTTTAATGTTCTTTATGTTTTTGACATCTTTGAAGCATGATCTAGCTATTTCTACCATTATTTTGAGCTAGGGTTCATGTTCAAAAATTTACCCATATGTGACATGCATGTATTTTGGTGTTTAATGGACGAATATAAAAGTTTGATGCATGATAAACATCTTTTACTAAGTGGTTTTTCATGAAAACACCTAAAATTTGTAATTTTGCCAAAATATGATTTATGGACTATTTTGAACAATGTGATAATTAAATAAGCAAAATTTGCTATTATAGATCAAGAAAAATAGAGTCTGGACCTAAACCGAGGAAAGAACAAGGTTGTGGACTAAATGAATAGTAGCCATATTTTGGGTACCGAGGTAAGTTTGTGTGTAAATAATGCAACGTTACATTATTATGTATTTAATGCTCTAATATTACATGAATTGTATAACTGTGTTTATGGATTTAATTAATGATGACTCAATGACGATTCGATGAGTTCTATACCTCGAAACCCCTATTAAACATTAGGAATAATTAGGATAGAAATGTCATTACATTAGGGTTATGTACGATCCCATGTAAGACCATGTCTGGGACATGGCATTTGTAACACCCAAACTCGGCCCACACGTTATGGCCGAATCTAGCGATGTCACATGAAAGTGCTTTCGAAAACTAAGTCGTTGTTAAGCCATTTTTGTTATCTTATATTATCTCTAAATCAAGTTATTTTTTTTCCAAAACATTACCCATTTATTTACAAGTCGTTATGATTAGCAGAAGCTTTTAAAATGATTTACGTAGCGGTGAGTTTTTTTAAAGAAAACATTTGTAACCTTTGAAAACCCATGTTTTCCTACCACTAGTGATTATGAATCATAAGCAAAAAAAAATCCCAAATTAAGGTAATAATCCAAAAAGGCCTTATTACAGTGAAAACTTACCCCAAATAATAATAATAATTCTAATCAAAATCAAATATGAAAATATATGCGGTTGTGTGGCCACCCTTACTTCCCTCGCTGCTCCGATCCACCTATGTCTAGGATTACCTGCACAATGAAACAACAGGGGTGAGTTTACGAAAACTCAGTGTGTAATCCCCATACACAAAAACAGATAGCATACAGATAATCACAGTCTGGCACAAGCCCTTTTTCAGTAACAGTGTCAGTCTAGTTTGGGCCTTAGCCCATCTCAGTACAGTAACAGTCACATATATGCAATCACAAGATTCCTACCCAACCAGCCTCTACACACCATCTCCGTCCAACCCTACGCTCCATGTGGGGATATAATCAACCCACCCAACCCTACACTCTAAGCAATGCCGAATGCGGCACCATACAATATTATACAGCTGAGCTACTAGTAAATCAGGCTTGAGGCCCACCAGTGTACTTCCTCCGCATAATATAACCCCAACCCAATGCAATGCAATATACAACATGTCATATCAAATCATAGTATTATACGTGCATTCAGTACAGTTTTAGCAGCATGCCTCATATACAGCCAAACAGGTGTTTATACCATATAAGGGTATAACTGTCATTTTAGTCAATTAGAGGTCTAAATACACTTACCGTCCCTTCAGTAGGTTCACAATCGTCTCGGGCAACCCGTGCAACCTTAATAGCTTATCAGTGGATATGGGCTCATAAGCCCATGTCATTTGCCCATGTGGGCCCACACACCCGTGTTGCCCACAAGGCCCAAAAATGGCTGTGTGGATCGCATGGCCCGGCCTAATAATCCCACATGCTAGTATGGGACCCACACGCTTGCAGGGCCCACTCGGCCCAATTTAGCCCTGCTCATGAATCGCACATGGCCTGCCTCGTCGATCACACGCCCCTGTTCGAACACACGGCCTACCGCAAGGGCAGCCGCACGTCTGTGTGGCATCGACGATTCTTATTTTTGACTTTTTACCGATTTCAATTTACGAGGTTGTGTTTACACACACCTGATTACGAAAAGTGCGCACACCGTTCTTGAGCACTCTAAACTTGTATTCAACCATAACACACAATTAATCACATAACAACTAGATTAAAACGACTGCTCAACAACACTTGTTGATGATCAATTGTCACTTGTGTTGATTGAACGACTGAGGCTTTGCACACTTAAGCCGTTGTAAAAGATTGATCACTAGCTCCTTAGTGATTACCTGTATTCCAACCGAATCCTATTAACCATTATTCACACAAACAGTTTGAACCAAATGAATATCAAACTCACTGAAAGTGCAAAACCGTGTAAAGAAGATGGGTCAGTTGAGAACTAAAATCGAAAAGGAACGAGACCAAGGTAACCACAATTCGGAAGAGAGTAAAACTCCGAGATCAGTAGCAAAGAAGAAAGAAAGAGATGCACAACGAGGGAAGCAGAAGAAGAAAAAGAATCGGCAAAAGAGGGGGAAAGAACGTCTATTATGGAAAGTGACAAGACCGAAGGGAACAAAAGATATAGCAACCACACAACTAGAAATATTTGACAAAGGTTTTCAGGATTAACAAAATAAAAACGAAACACTGGGGGTGCAAAGCATAAAGTCGATGGAAAGGGGAAGTATTTGGGGAAGCAAATGGCAGCAAAGAAAGGAAATTTTGAGAAACAGTCTAATTCGGCAGAGGGAACTAGAAGGGTGAAAATCAATAGGAAAGCAATCAAGATGAAAAGCAAGACAATGACCAAAATCGAAAGAATTGTGAGATTGAGTGGAAGAGTGTTCGGCCAAAGAAAACAAGAAAGGGACATTTGCTAGAGAAGTGGAAGAAAACGTCAGAAAAGAAGAAAAAAGAAAGAAACCCGAATGAACCCTTAGCAATATTCGACCTCTAAGAAGTGAAAAACATTTACAGAAATCGAAATGGAGAGAAAATACCATCCAAAGCTGAAATCTTGAGAGACAAGAGCTCAAGTTCGGCACCAACTATCCCACTATCCTCAAACTCCTATATTTTCCTCCTCAAATCCCTTAAAACCGTCCATTCATCCCTCAACCACCTAATTCAAATTCCACTACAACTCTTTAATAGTTCGGTTTGACTAAAATACCCACATGGCACTGGCAGCAAAATAAAACACTCCACTATGCCCACCAGGACTCGAACTCAAGTCCCCTAGCACTTTGCCACATTACTTAACCACCAGACCAGCAGGTGATCGCGTGATTTCGTGATAGGTTTCAAATATTTATAATTAATCGTTCTTGAAACTAACTATTATCACGATGTAGGCAAGTGTACCTATCGAACAGTAGTATAATTTTAGCAAGACCGGATTGTCGAACCCAAAGGAACTAAAAGTACTAGTAATGACTGTCTTTTTATTATCTAGCCTAAGAATAAAGAGGTTTTTGTTTTAACTAACTAATTTTCTAAACTAAGAATTCACAGAGAATAGAATTAGGGAGTTGCTTTTGGGAAAATCAATTGAATTAAGACAATACCTAAGGAAAAATCCACCTAGACTGTACTTGTTATCCTAGCTCCGAATCGAACGACTTATTCATTTAACTTGTTCCGTAAAGATCCCTAAGTTATGTTATTATCCCTATTCAAGACTAATAACGTCTAATCCCTAGATTGAATAATTGAGACCTTTCTCTAATTAACACCCTAGGGTTGCATTAACTCGATCTATGGATCCCCTTGTTCGGTTTCACCCTAATCTGGCAAAATCTTGTCACCCTATGTCTAGGCGTGCAAACAACTCCACTTAATTATGAAAAATGTACTCTTAGACAGGGTCTATTCCTCCTCTGAATAAGAGCTTATCTTGAATCAGTAACCTGGGATATCAAAACAAGAATTAAGAACACATAATTAAGAACAAGTTAAATATTTATCATACAATTCAGAAAATAATAACAAGATTTGTCTTAGGTTTCATTCCCTTTAGGTATTTAGGGGTTTTAGTTCATAAATAAATAAGAAAATATCACAGAATAATAAAGAATACAAAACATAAAGAAAACCCAAAACTCCTGAAGGGGAAATTGAGGAGAGATCTTCAGTCTTAATGGTGAATCCGGCTTCTGAGATGGATCAATCGGCTTCCTTGGAGTAATTCCTTACTCCCTATTCTGTGTCTCATTTTCTTCCTCCTCTAGGGTGTATTTATAGGCTTTGGAATGCCTAAGAGCCCTTAAAATTAGCCTTTTCTGAATTGGACTCAACTTGGGCTCGGCAAGGACACGCTCGTGTGACACATCCGTGTACGATTACTTCAGGCTGTGCTCGAGCCTACCAAATTGACACGGCCATGTGGTCTGACGTATGAGGAGGTCCAGGCCGTGTTGATTTCGTACTTTGGCCCATTTTCTCCATTTTTGGCCCGTTTTTCGTTCCTTTCGCTCTCCTATGCTCTCCTAAGTATAAAACATGAAATTAAAGCATTAGGAGCATCGAATTCACCAATTCTAATAGGAAATTATCCATAAAATGCGTTAAACATAGGGTAAAAATATGTAAAAATTACGGTTTATCAAATACCCCCACACTTAAGCGTTTGCTTGTTCTCAAGCAAAATTCTCAACTCATAATCAAAATAAATTCTTCTCAACTTATAATTTCTATCGATAATATCTCAAAATAATCCACAGGTAATCATACATTGAGATTCAACTAAAAGAACATAAAAGTTTCAAACATTCCAAGTTGAGTATTTAATCATGCAAACATAGGTGTCTCCCCTCATCTAAGTAATTACCTTTGATTTAGAATAACACAGAGTTTCACATCCTCACTAAAGATTCACTCAAATCACTTGAGGTGTTTAAGGACAATAAATGAAGCACTCAATAGTCAATAATGAAAAGTCATTACCATAGGCTTGCATGAAAATCAAATTTCCACCACTATAATTTAATATGATACATCAATCAAAAGGTCTTTAGAGGGTTGTAATGAGGCTTGGTTAGGGGGTGTGGTCACAAGCTGAAAGAAAAGGTTAGAATCAAGATTGAGTTGAAAAATTACTTAACTAGAAAAATAGCTAGCCATCAATTGCATACAACAGAGCTTTTCTCAAAATATGAAATTTAAATACTGAAGCTTACAAAGTATACATGTTTTTTTTTAAGAACAAGTTAAATAACAAAGTAGAATAAAACTTAGCTAAGCAACTACTTCAATTCCAATCTTGACAAAAAATTAGGGATCAAATTAATTTAAGGGATTTCAACAATAATGGGTTAAGGGTTAATATTAAGGGTAATACAAGAAATGGCTTGTTAGCTCAACGGGGTTTGCTAAGGGTTAATCATGGAGGTAGGCTTTTCATGGCATGAGTGGGTTAATCCTAACTGCCTTAATCATTTTGACATATCAAATCAAATGGTGTGCTCTTAACATGCATAATCAAGCAAGTTCTAGAATAACAATTCAATACTGACACACTCAAAGTAATAATAAAGGTGAGCATGAAAGAATTAATAGATGCTCAAAAAGCTCAAAAATCTCACCAAAAATTATGGCTTTTTGATGTTTAAAACTTGTGAATTCCAACTCAAAGCAATACCTAAACTTTGGGAAAACAACCTAAGATTTTAAATTCTTAAAGATCAACTTATCATGCTTGATTCTCTAATGTCTTGAGGTTTAAACAATCAATGCATAAATGCCTATGTTTTAATTCAAGATATATCAATCAACGTATTAAATCAATCAAAATTTATCCTAAATACGATATGAGAGCTTTTCAAGAGAACAAGGCAGTTATTCAGGGATTTTTCTGATAATGAAATAAATACCCCCCACACTTAAGATGTACATTGCCCTCAATGTACAAAGATAGATATTAGAATATAAAAATAAGATAGGGAGAGAAGTGAAACTTCCTGTATGATGAATTCCTCGAGCCGGAGTTTTGGAGAGTAATCGGTGCTAGAGTGGTCGTGGTATATCTAGTGGTAGCTATGGTCATGGTCGATCAGGACATGGCAGTCGTGGAGAACCTTTCCCGGTGGAGTTTTTAGTTCCTATGCGATGATAAGCTTAAGAGCTCTATATAACTGTGATAAAATCAAGAAATTTTTAGGGGATATTAGGAAAAATAATTACTCATAAAGAAATAACCGAAATTGATAATTAAAAATAACATTCTAAAATCTAATAAAAATAAAAAGTAGTTTTAATAAAAATTAAAAACATAAAATAATAAATAAATGTTTTTAAACATCTTCATCGCTGAATGGTTCGCGAGGTGGGGCTGGCGATGAGATGTGGAGGTGCTGACAAATCTGCTGTAGAGTAGCATCAATGTTGTCAAATCGTTGAAAACACTACTGCTCGAATTAAGTAAGGCGTTCAGAGATGTCAGCATATGAAGCCGCCGCATGAACTGGACGAGAGGGTGGTGGGGCCTGAGTCGATGGGTCCTCGTGCTGTGGAGGGACATCATCAGGAATGTCCTCGTAGGCCTCCTCCTCAGTAAATTAGGCAAGACGATATTGAGGAGGGTAGATTCCTCGGTGCTTTTCGATTATCCTCATGCTAAGCATGCTCGAGATGCCTTGTGGAGACATCTGGACAATGAAGGTTAAGGATGATTCTTGGGCTGCGGTGCTGAGGAGCCCAAAGTGTCAAGCCAACTGAGTAACATAGGGGCCAATGGAGATAACCCACTTCCTATATCGCTCCGTCTGGTGCTGAATCACGAGGGCAATAAAATAGGCAAGGTCGATGACGTGCCCGTACGACATACACCATAAAAAGTAGGCGTCGTGGGTATTGACAACGCTAGTGCTCTCTCACCTCCCCATTTTCGTGTGCCAAAATGGCGTGCAAGTACCTCAGGGATGGTAGGAGAACTGATGCCTTGGAGCGGTTAGGATTGTAAGAGGCAGCATCAGGGGCCAAAGTGTGCCAGCACTTCGAGGGAGAGAAGTGTATGTGGCGAGTGAGAGCATGTAGTTCATTCTCACCGAACTCTGGGAGGCTTAGTTGGTGAATTAATTCGCCTAGGCGAAATTGGACCGTGCCGGGATCATCGTAGTTTGTCATTACGGTCTGAAGATAGAACGTTGAGCATAGTTCCATAGTGAGCTCAATGTATGTTGGCTTGATGATCCCAAAGAATAGCTCCCAAGGGTCGGTGGTTAGAAGGGCCCGAATCGCATCAGCCAACTGAACTTGTTCTACGGTAGCCCAATCGATGCAGCGGCTCACAATTAAAGGTCAGGCCCGAAGTATTTGGAAAAGTTCTTCTTGGAGCCTTCGGGGGAACTGCAGGAGAGGGTGACGAATTTCTGTGGTTGGACCCGCGAAAGATTACGCTCCCTTCCTCTTCTTCGAAGCAGGTGCGGCGGTTTTCTTTCCTCGAGAAGACAACATGGTACCTGCAATCAAAACCATTAATTCATCTTGAGGAATGATCAAAGTAAAATAAAGACAAATTTTAAATAAAAATCAGAATTTCAGCCACAACTACTAATATTAACCAAACATAACCAACACAATTATTTTGATAGCATAATTTCGTGACATTATCATTGTAATGGCATGAGAATGGGCATAGTAATGGCATGTGTATGACAAAAGAGTGAGGCTTTCCTAACAACTCGATTTAACATGAAATGTATGATAAATAATCTAATAATACAGAAATAATGAACAAAATGGAAATAGTAAGAGAAAAATAAAGATTACTTTAAAAATAAACATTAAAAGTAAGTAGAATAGAGGTGAAAAGAGTAAACAAACGCTAAGAGAGAGAAATTGGGAGTTAAAAATAGAGTTGGAGGCAGTGCACGGGCATGGCAGGGTGGAGGCCATGTGGACTTGCAGCGACTAGGGTTAGGGTTTTTTGAGTAGGGAAGACAATGAATAATGCAGGGTATTTATAGATTTTGGGGCACACGGCCAGGTAACACGCCCGTGTTCACCAATTTCAGCCCGTGTGATTTGTGAATTTTGAATTTGGGCTCGTCTGACATTTAGTCCACGTCAGGGTTCCTTGGGCGTGTGGATGCACACCGCCGTGTCGAACGATCGTGTCTGGCATTGTTCGCTTCTCCCACACCTGTGTATGAAGACCCACACCCGTGTCAATCTAACAGGTTCCACCACGGGTGCTAGACACGGGCATGTCAGACGCCCGTGCTGTTTTAACATGTTCACCCACGGTTCTTCCACACGGGCGTGTCTCACGCCCATGTTGTTTTGGCAGGCTCAACCACTGCCATGTCGCACGGCCGTGGAGTTTTATTGTAGCCCATGTTTGGGGATATCTTTTCCCTATTTTCACACGGCCCTAAACACGCCTGTGTGCTTGGTCGTGTCTCTGTGGAAAGCCTGTATTCAAGTGCTCTGTTAGTAAGTTAGGTGTTAAAGACTAAATTTTAAAGAAGTTAATACAGTTAGTACTCCAGTTGCCTCCCAATAACCATTTATTTATAGTCTAAGCTCGACTTACCTCTCCGTTGGATGGTCATGGTGGTTTGAGGAGTTTATACTCCTCATTCCTGCTATCAATCTCATCAAAATAAGGTTTTAAATGGGTGTTGTTTACTTTAAAAGTGCCGAACTTGGGATGACTCACCTCGACCGTACTGAACGGGAAAGTGCTGAGTATCGTAAGAGGGATTTCTTCATTCAGTGTGGTAGCGACAATGTGGGGATCGGCGGCATCTAATACGACTCTATCTCCAACCTTGAGTTGATTTGGAAAGGTATTGAGCTCGTTCTGTCGTAGGTTCGGTTTGTCGGGTGTTCTCAGTTTATACGTCCGCCATTCATCTAGCTCCTAGATTTGTAGCCTTCGATCTTCATGAATAGGTCCTCTACTATTGCTTGAGAATGGCTCATGTACTTCCTTCAGACTCATTTCCTACAAAGAAGGTTGCACCATATTGTCAGTTTTAGTAGAATGGTTTAGACGATCACCTTCAATTTCCAATATGTTGCCGGAATTGCGAGCTTGAAGGGTGATTGTTTCATCTCCCACACGGAGTGTGAGTTCACATGTGCCAACATCAATAATTGTTTTAGCAGTTGCTAAAAAGGGCCTTCCTAGAATTAAAGGAGTGTTGCTATCCTCTTCTATGTCTAGAACAATGAAGTCAACGGGAAACATAAATTTATCGATTTTAACTAGGACATCTTCAATAATACTCCTAGGGAATCTTATAGTTTTATCTGTTAATTGAATGCTCATCCTAGTCTTTTTGGGTTTCCCAAAACCTTGTTGCTTAAACATTTTGTAAGGCATGACATTGATACTAGCCCCTAAATCAGCTAATACATTATTAACATCTAAACTACCAATTAAGCAAGGAACCGTAAAACTCCCTGGATCTTTCAATTTGTTTGGTAGCTTATTTTGCAGAATAGCTGAGCTCACTGCGTTTAGCTCCACATGCGACCCCTCGTCCAACTTCCGCTTATTTGCTAAAAGCTCCTTTAAAAATTTTATTGCGTTTAGCATCTGCGATAGAGCTTCAATAAACGATAAGTTAATGTGTAATTTTTTTAGGAGTTTAAGGAATTTACCAAATTGTTCATCTGAGCGATCTTTCCTTGTCACGTCAAGGGCTATGGCACACAAGGTTTATATTTGACATTCACTGATTTTTTTTATTATAACCTACCTCACCTTGACCTTTGCTTACCATAGTTTCTTGCCTCGGTTCTGGTTCAGACTCAACGACTCCTTCATCATCTTGAATATTAATTGCGTTGAGCTGTTCCCTTGGGTTGGGTTCAGTATTACTTGGCAAGCTACCTTGTGGTCATTCGGAGATTAGTTTGGAAAACTGGCCTATTTGAGTTTCGAGCCCTTGGATCGACGCTTGTTGATTTTTAAGTGTTGTCTTAGTGTTCTAAAAACAGGTTTCTGACACTGATATAAACTTTGAGAGCATCTCTTTAAGGTCCGGCTTCTTTTCCTGTTGATAGGGTGGTTGTTGAAAACTCGAAGGATGTTGTGGTCTTTGATTTCCTTAAGGCGTTACAACTCTATCCTCTAAATGAAAATTTCGGCCTCGAAATTTTACCTGATCAGAACAGATGAGGATACTGTTGTTGCATCGCCTCCTCAAGCTCTCACGTGGCCTCCTCAGAGCTATGATTACACCAAAGAACCTTAACTAGTGGGATAGACTTCCTCCTTAAAACCTTTACATTACGATCTAATATCTGAGTCGGTTCCTCCTCAAAAGTCAGATCTGGCCTAACCTCAATCCCCTCAACCGAAATAATATGTGTGGGATCAGAGCGGTATAGTCTGAACATAGAAACGTGGAATACGTTGTGAATCCGATCTAACTCTGGTGGTAACTCTAACTGATAGGCAACCTGTCTCATACGTTTCAGTATGCGGTAAGGCCCAATAAACCTAGGGCTCAACTTGCCCTTATGTCCAAACCTCAATACCTTCTTCCATGGTGAGACCTTGAGAAAAACGAAGTCCCCCACAGAATACTTAATCTCTCTACGCTTCAGATCCGCATAGGACTTTTATCTATCTGATGCTGCTTTCAGTCGATCCTGAATTAGTCTAACTTTATCCTCGGTATCAGAAACTAGTTCAGGGCTCAGAACATGCCGCTCGCCCAACTCAATCCAACACGAAGGAGTGCGACACCTACGACCATATAATGTCTCGTAAGGTGCCATCTGTATGCTAGACTGATAGCTATTGTTATAAGTAAACTCTACTAGTGGCATGTAATCCTCCCAACTGCCTCGAAAATCAATCACGCAACTCATTAACATGTCCTCCAATATTTGAATCACCCTCTTTGACTGACCATCTATCTGAGGATGGAACGCAGTACTGAAGTCTAATCTTGTACCCAGAGCTTAATGTAACTTCTTCCAGAACCGAGACGTGAAACGATGATCCCTATCAAATATTATCGAAATCGGTACCCTATGCAGTCTCACTATCTCAAACACATATAGTTTAGCAAGCTTCTGCAAAGAGTAATCAGTATGAACTGGTATAAAATGAGCGAACTTGGTCAATCGATCGACGATAACCCATACTGAGTCCTTCGTAGTAGACGTTAAGGGCAACCCACTAATGAAGTCCATTGTTACTCTCTCCTACTTCCAAAGTAGAATCTTAACTGGCTGAAGCAACCCTGAAGGTAACTAATGTTTAGCCTTAACCTGCTGGCAAGTCAGAATTTTACCCACGAAGTTGGTAACTTCACGTTTAAGACCCGACCACCAATATAACTCACGAAGGTCTCGGTACATCTTATTTCCACCATGATGCATAGCATAAGAGCTACTATATGCCTCTCGTAGTATAGATTGCCTCAAATCAGTATCCTTCGGTACACAGATGCTCCCACGGAAACAGAGCACCTCTTCACTATTTAGTCTAAAATCCATAGTATCCTTAATCTCAACCTGATAGAAATGAAGACCCAACGACTCGACTTTTATCTGCTTACCCTTAATCTGATCCATCCACGTCAGTTTAACTTGAAGCTCGACCAACAAACTACCATCACCAAATAAACTGAGGTGAGCAAACATCGCCCTTTGATCAGTCATAACTCTACGACTTAGTGCATTCGCCACTACATTGGCCTTACCAGGATGGTATTCGATCGTACAGTCTTAGTCTTTAAGTAGCTCAATCCATCTACACTGTCTAAGATTTAACTCCTTCTGAGTGAGGAGATATTTGAGGCTCTTGTGATCAGTGTACATGATACACCTCTCCCCGTACAGATAATACCTCAAAATTTTCAGTGCGAATACCTCCGCAGCCAAGTCCAAGTCATATGTCGAATAATTTGCTTCATGAATCTTTAGCTGACGAGACGCATACGCTACTACCTTACCTTCTTGCATCAACACACATCCCAAACCAACATGTGATGTATCACTGTAGACAGTGAACTCTTTCCCTATCTCTGGTTGTATGAAGATAGAGGCCTCAGTCAGAACCTTCTTGAGCTTCTCGAAGCTCTCCTTCTGCGCATCAGTCCAATTAAATGGCACACCGTTACGTAAAAACTTAGTCAAAGGTGCTGCAATCAGTGAAAACCCCTCTACAAATCATCGATAATACTCTGCCAGTCCCAGAAAACTACAGATCTTAGATACAGTCTTAGGCAGCTTCTAATCCAAAACAGCCTCAATCTTTCAAGGATCAACCCTAATCCCTTCAGCAGATACCACATGACCCAAAAATGTAACCTCTCGTAACCAGAACTCACATTTATTGAATTTGGCGTATAGTTGTTTCTCCCTCAAAATCTGCAGAACCATTCGGAGATGTTCATCATGTTCATCCTCGATTCTCAAATACATCAGAATGTCATCAATAAAAACCACTACGAACTGATCCAGATAGGGCTGGAACACTCGGTTCATAAGATCCATAAAAGCTACTGGTGCATTCATTAGTCCAAATGGCATCACTAGGAACTTGTAATGACCATAACGAGTCCTAAATGCTGTCTTGTATACATCAGCCTCTTTGACCCTCAGTTGATGGTACCCAGATCAGAGATCAATCTTAGAAAAAACTAAAGCTACTCAGAATTGGTCGAATAGATCATCTATCCTCAGTAGGGGGTACTTATTCTTAATGTTCAATTTATTTAGCTGTCGGTAATCGATGAACATACGTATGGATCCATCATTCTTTTTGACAAACAAAATTGGTGCTCCCCACAGAGACACATTAAGGCAGATGAACCCACGATCTAATAACTCTTAAATCTGAGCCTTAAGCTCCACAAGCTCCTTCGATCCATTCTGTAAGGGGAAATGGATACTGCAGCTGTACCAGGCAAGAGCTCAATCCCAAAGTCAACTTCACAGTTCGAAGGTAACCCAGGTAGCTCCTCAGAAAAGACGTCCGATAAATCTTTAATCGTTCTGATATCTCTAACAGAAGGAACCCTACAATCTGAAACATTAATGTAAGCCAGATATGCCTCATATCCCTTACGAACCAACTTTTTGGCTCTTAATGCAGAAATCACATTCGACAAGTAGTTCCAACATTCCCCATTTACAACTACCTCGTCGTCCTCCACAGTTCTCAGTACCATCCGTTTTGTAACACAATCTAAGCACACTCGATGTTTAACCAGCCAGTCTATTCCCAGTATTAAATCAAACTCTCCAAAAGGAATCTCCATTAAATTCGCCATAAAGATAACCCTTTGAACCTCCAAAGGAACATCTCTAAACAGTTTATTTACCTTCACCGACTGCCCCAATGGACTCAGTACAGTAACCTCACTCGTAATGCTCTCAGCTAAGATACCCAAAGTCTCAGACACAGTACAAGCTATATAGGAGTGAATAGATCCTATATCTATCAGTGCAATATAAGATACATCATAGATAAAGAACGTACCGTGATAACATTCGGAGCACCACCATCCTCTCGGTGACGTGCAGCATAAACTAGAGCTGGTTGTCTCGCCTTAGTATGCTAGAACCTCTGTCTGGTGCTCTCTGACCACGACCCAAACCATTACCACCTCTGGCCTGACCACAGCCTCTCAGTGGCTGCTGAACACCCCTCGGCGGCTGTGCAATACCTAGACCTAGAGCTTGCATCTGATCGGGCCTCTATGGACACTCTCTGATACAGTGCTCCAATGATCTGCACCTCAAACACGCCGTAGTCCTTTTCCAGCACTCGCCCTGATGGCGTTTCCCACAATCAGCATAAGGTTGCGGTCTAGTAGTAGCAACAGGGGCCCCAACCCTGACTGACCCATCAACTCTGGCCTTTTTCTTCGACCTCAAAAAAGAACTCGAGGGCTCTGAATCCCTCTTGTTCCTACCTCTCTCTTTCTCACGATTTTGGTGCTTAGTGCATTTCACTTCCTCGACGATCTTCGCCTTATCAACCAATGCAGCAAAATCTCGCTCCCTGTGTGGGGCTATCAGAACCCGTAAACCATCTCTGAGGCCATCCTCAAAACGAACAAATCATTCGTACTCAATCGCTACCATCCCTCTCGCATAGCGGCTTAGTCGTAAAAATTCAACCTCATATTCAGCCACTAATCTATCCCCCTGGGTCAAATTCAGAAACTCTCTCCTTTGAGCATCCACATAACTAGCACCCACATACTTTCTCGTAAAAGTAGTCTTAAAAAACTCCCAGGACAGTCGATCGGGCTGAGTGCCCTCTTTAATCGTAAGCCACCACTGGTAGGCCTCATCTCTTAGCAGTGACACTGCACCCTTGAGTTTCTACTTGCGGGTGTAGTCCAGATCATCCATGATCCTCTCTGTGGCCTCAATCCAATACTCAGCCACATTAGGGGCAACTCCAGCAATACCCTTGAAAATCTCAGCTCCATTGGACCGAAGTCGTTTCGTAACCAACCCTCGGCCTACAGCACCAATATTGGGCCCGGCAACCCTCTCCAGAATCCATAACATAACTTGAGACAGTGCATCGCCCCCAGCCACACAATCATGAGACACGGTCTCAGTCACAGGTGAAGCTGTCGTCTCCCTAGTTTCCAAATTAGGCATGTGGCCAAATGATAAAGACCCAGCTTGAGCACCTCCATGGCCTCCGCCACGGCCTCTTGTACCCCCTCCGTGAGTACCTCTAGTGCTCCTTATCGTATTACGTTTTATCTGTATTAACAATTTTATGCATCAATTTACAGTTCTAGTGTTTCTTAATAGATATTTTATGGAAAACAGTATCAGTAATTCAAAGTTCATTTTCATAGATCACAATCTCACTACAGTTTTACTATCGTCTTAATGTACACTACTATTTTCAGTACAATATGCTACCTATAATAGGCTCAATATTTACCATCTATACCATTTTAATAAAAAACGTATAATAGTTACAGAAAACTTACAAGATCGACGCTGGAGAATTGATGTACCACGCATTTAGTAAAACTTTTCAAAACATTTCAAATCATTTGGAATCAAAAATTCAAGTTTTAAAACCCAAATACACAGCCGAGTTTTGTAACCTGGCTCTAATACCATTAAATATAACACCCCAAACTCGGCCCAAACATTATGGCCGAATCTGGTGATGTCACATGAAAGTGTTTTCGAAAACTAAGTCGTTGTTAAGCCATTTTTGTTATCTTATATTATCTCTAAATTTATCTGTTTTAGAAAACATTACCCATTTATTTACAAGTCGTTATGATTAACAGAAGCTTTTAAAACGATCTACGTAGCAGTGAGTGTTTTGAAAGAAAACATTTGTAACCTTTGAAAACCCATGTTTTCCTACCATCAGTGATTATGAATCATAACCAACGAAAAACAAATCCAAATTAAGGTAAAAATCCATAAAGGCCTTATAGTGAAAATTTACCCCAAATAATAATACTTGTACTCAAAATCAAATATAAAATATACGCGGTTAGATGGCCACCTATGAGTCCCTCGCTGCTCCGATCCCCCTATGTCTGGGGATTACCTGCGCAATGAAACAAAAGGGGTGATTTTATGAAAACCCAGAGTGTAATCCCCATGCACAAAAATAGATAGCATACTGATAATCACAGTTTGGCATAAGCCCTTTTTCAATAACAGTGTCAGTCCAGTTTGGGCCTTAGCCCATCTCAGTATAGTAACAGTCGCATATATGCAATCACAAGATTCCTACCCAACCAGCTTTTACACACCATCTCCATCCAACCCTACACTCCATGTGGAGATATAATCAACCCACATAACCCTACACTCCAAGTAATGTCGAATGCGACACCATACAGTATTATGCAGCTGAGCTACTACTAAATTAGGCTCGAGGCCCATCAGTGCACTTTCTCCGCATAATATAACCCCAACCCAATACAATGCGATATACAACATGTCATGCCAAATCATTGTATTTACGTGCATTCAGTACAGTTTTAGTAGCATGCCTCATATACAACCATACAGGTGTTTATATCATATAAGGATATAACCGTCATTTCAGTCAATCAGGGGTCTAAATACACTTGCCCACCCTACAGTAGGCTCACAGTCGTCTCGGGCGACCCGTGCAACCTTAATATCTTATCAGTGAATATGGGCCCATAAGCCCATGTCATTTTCCCATGTGGGCCTACACGCCCGTGTGGCCAAAAGGCCCAAAAAGGCCTTAGCCTTAGGAATCACACGGCCTGGCCCAATAATCCCACACGCCCATGGGGCCCACTTGGCCCAATTCGGCCTGGCTCATAAATCGCACATGACCTGCCTCATCAATCACACGCTCGTGTTCGAACACCAAACCTACCGCACGAGCAGCCGCACGCCCGTGTAGCATCGACAATTCTTATTTTCGGCTTTTTGCTGATTTTAGTTTGTGAGGTTGTGTTTACACACACCTGATTACGAAAAGTGCGCACACCGTTCTTGAGTGCTCCAAACCTATATTCAACCATAACACGCAATTACTCACATAAAAACTGGATTAAAATGACCCCTCAACAACACTTGTTCAAAGATCAATTGTCACTTGCCTTGATTGAACGACTGAGGCTTTGCACAGTTAAACCGTTGTAAAAGACTGATCACTAGCTCCTTAGTGATTACCTGCATTCCAACCGAATCCTATTAACCATTATTTACTTGCATTCTAACTGAATCCTATTAACCATTATTCACACAAATAGTTTGAACCAAACAAATATCAAACTTACCGAAAGTGAAAAACCATGTAAAGAAGATGGGTCAATTGAAAACTAAAACCGAAAAGGAATGAGACCAAGGTAACCACAATTCTGCAGAGAGCAAAACTTCGAGATCAGTAGCAACAAATAAAGAAAGAGGTACACAACGAGGAAAGCAGAAGAAAAAAAGTATCGGCAAAAGAGAGGGAAAGAACGTCTGTCATGGGAAGTGACAAGGCCGAATGGAACAAAAGATATAGCAACCATACAACTAGCAATATTTGATAGAGGTTTTCGGGATTAACAAAATACAAACGAAACACTAGAGGTGGAAAGTAGAAAGTCAACAGAAAAGAGAAGTATTTGGGGAAGCAAATAGCAGCAAAGGAAGGAAATTTTGGGAAACAGTCCAATTCAGTAGAGAGAACTAGAAGGGAGAAAATCGGCAAGAAAGTAATCCAGATGAAAAGCAAGACAATGACCAAAACCGAGAGAATTGTGAGATTAAGTAGAAGAGTGTTCAGCCAAAGAAAATAAGAAAGGGATGTTTGTTAAAGAAGTAGAAGAAAACAATGTCAGAAAAGAAAAAAAAAAGAAAGATACCCGAAAACCCTTAGGAATATTCGGCCTCTAAGAAGTGAAAAACGTTGACAGAAACCGAAATGGAGAGAAAATACCATCCAAAGCCAAAATCTTAAGAGATAAGAGTTCAAGTTCGGCCCTAACTCTCCCACTATCCTCAAACTCCTACATTTTCCTCCTCAAATCCCTCAAAATTGTTCACTCCTCCCTCAATCACCTAATTCAAATTCCACTACAACTCTTCAGTAGTTCGGTTTGACTAAAACACCCACACGACACTAGCAGCAAAATAAAACACTCCACTACGCCCACCAGACTCAAACTCAAGTCCCCTAACACTTTGCCATACTACTTAACCACCAGTCCAGCAGGCCTATTCTGTCATGTTATACCCATATTTATTTATAAACCTACTAACTAGAGACAAGGGTTTATTCATTTAAAACAAAACTTTTGCACAAGCTAAGACTTGAATCCAAGACTTCCCAGACTCTTCCTAGGACACCTAACTACTGAAGCAGACATGCATTTGTGTAACACAACATACAAAAATAAATATCAAATATTTTCTTGGGGCGTTACAGCATTGGCAACGATATGTGATCCCATGTAAGACCATGTTTGGGACATGGCATTGACATTGACCTACGATCCCATGTAAGACCATGTCTGGGACATGGCATTGGTAGTAATATTTGATCCCACGTTAGACCATATTCGGGAAATGGCATTGGCATCCTACCATACATGTGAGGGTTCTCGAGTATCCTTTAGTATTCCAAGTGGTTTAACGGGTAATCCAACGATTATGTCAAAGAGATGACAAGGTATGATTATGTTGAAAGAATACAGGTAAGCACACAAAGCTCATAAACATTGAGATTATGAATCGATTAGACCTCGAAAGAAGTGAATGAATGAATCATGAACATGAGTTTTATTGTACATTATGTAAATGGCATGACTTAAAATGTACCTATGTTACTTGATAACATTGTGATAAATATTATTGTGTTATGTGTATAATATTGCGTGGTTAATGTTGTTAATTATTTACATGCAAACTTACTAAGCTTTATGCTTACTCCCTTTCATTTCCATTTCCTTATAGTGTCGCCAAGCTAGCTCAGGGATTGAAGGACGTCGGAGCTTGATTCACACTATCAAACTAATCTTTTGGGTATTGCGAATTTAAGTATTTTGAGTATAGCATGTATAGGGACTTTGTCTTTTTGCTATACGTCATATTGGTTTAGCCAAGTGTGTTGGCTTATAATGATTTGATGATTCATTTTTTATATAACCATGAGATATGGTTCATATTAATTATGGGGATGTAATCCTATTCATATATGCATGCATGTGCTATGTTCACTCATGTTGTGGTTAAACTCATTTGGCATGGGTGAATTGTGGATATGATCATAGATGATTGATGATAGAAATATGAGTAAATTGATGTTTCATATTAATTATGGGGATGTAATCCTATTCATATATGCATGCATGTGCTATGTTCACCCATGTTGTGGTTAAACTCATTTGGCATGGGTGAATTGTGGATATGATCATGGATGATTGATGATGGCAAAATAACAACTAGGGAATGAATGTATGAAATGGAAGTAAATTGATGTTTCATATTCATGTGAATTTGGTAAGCTTGGTTTAAATAAAATATGAAGTCTTAAGTATGTATAAATTGATAAGAAGTTGACTTGCATGAGCCATGATTATGAATATGTAAGTGTGCATGTGTCATTAAGGGTGACAAAAGGCTTGGAATATAGCCTCAAAGTTGTCCACACGGGTAGACACATGCGTGTGTCACACATGGTCTGCCCCATGGGCGTGTGATCCAGCCGTGTGTCCCCTGCACCCTATTAAATGCAAAACAGAATTCTCAGTAGTAAACACACGGGTAGAGACACGGCCATGTGTCTCAGCCGTGTGAAGGACATGGCCGCAAGACATGAGCGTGTACCCATGCCATGTGAAGTCTGCACTTAATTTTTAGAATTTAATTCACCACATGGCCTAAGCACACGGGTGTGTGACTTGACCGTGTAACCCTAATTGTGTTGATGATGTCATAAACAGAGAGTTACACGGGCTTAGAACACAAGAGTGTCCCAAGCCACATGGGCGTGTGTGACCACACGGCTTACCCACACGAGCGTGTGACCATGTTTTATGAAAATTTCCTAAGTTTTCCCAAATTTTTTCTAAAGTTCTCAGTTTAGCCCCGAACTACCCCGATGTATGTTTTGGGTCTTGTAGGCCCATATAAAGGACAATTTGCATATGTATGGATGAATTTGATTTTAACGAAATTTTATGGCCTGGTTTTGTATGTTGCTTGTGATTAAGTCCGGTAATGCCTCGTATCCTATCCTGATGTCTGACACTAATAAGGGGTGTTTCACTGCACCTAAATTTCGAGATTAAAATTCACCACACGGCCTAGCACATGAGCGTGTAACTTGGCTGTGTGACTTCAATTTCTTCATGCCTTAAAGTTAGAGAGTTACACGGCGTGTCTCTAGACCACACGGGCGTGTGAGCCCTGCAACCTTGGAAAATTTTTGAAATGTCGTGAAAAATTTTATGAGTTTTTGATTAAGTCCCTACTTGATTCAAATGCTCGTATTTTACCTCAAGGGTCCAATTAAGGGATGTTTTGAATGATCTCGGTAAATGAATAGTAAGTTACGTAAATTATTTGTAAAATGTTCTGAATATTTTGGTAATACTCTGAAACCCTGTTCTGGCGATGGATACGGGTTAGGGGTGTTACACAATCAAACAAGTTAGTTACATAAGTGTTCACACATAGATCAAGTAAGCATAGATGAGCTCATCATACGATATTCCTTCAAGACATTATTCAATTCATCCCATAATTCTCTTATCATGCTAAAAGTTGTGTCCGTTGAATCATTGAAATTTCGATGGATACTCAAGTAGTACACTCAAGGTGTACAATTCAATAACCCGTCAATTCTTATTCAAGAGTACCCCTTTAGGGTACTTAATCAAAGAACACACTCTCGAGCCATATATTATATTACAGGATTACCAGTCCAGACTAAATCCTAATTGTAACATATGCTCGAGAGGGATTATATCAGGATTACTCATCCAGGCTAAATACTTTCTATAGTGAGGTCAATAGGATTACTCATCTGAGCCAAATCCTGTTAGCAACAAATGTAAGACATCATTCATTTTGAGAAATCACATATATTCATCGGAATTCAATATTCAAATGGAACTTAACCCTTTTTCATTGTTTCAAACATGTATTCAATTCTTCATTATAGAAATCAAACAATTCACATCAATATAAGTCACATTCCATGCAAACACAACATTCAATTTAACATATTTACATGCTCGATTAAGTTACACGAACTTACCTCAACACTTGTTCGCGTTTAAAAATCTACTAATCTGAAACTTTTTCTTTTCCTCGGTCTAACCTTGAATTTGTGTTGTTCGTATCTATATAAATGAATTTGTTCATCAATTTATCATATTTCACATTCAAGTGGACTCAACTTACATCCTAGGAAAAATTACCATTTTGCCCACAACTTTTCCATAAATTCCAATTTCATCCTTAGGCTCGGAAAATGAAATTTATGCAATTTACTCCCTATTCCAAGTCTAACCAAAATTTCACTATAAAATTTACAGAACATACATTCTATAAAATTTAGAATTTTTCTTCAATTTTCACAACTTTACATTTTAGTCCCTAAATCATATTTTCATCACAAATCACTTTGTAAAAGTTGTTTATCTATCAACAACCTTTCATTTTCTACCATAAATTTCAAATTTTCAGCATATTCATCCATGACATAATTTTCATACTTTGTATAACTTTTCAAATTGATCCCTCAAATAGATAGATTAAGTTATCCCGATTTCAAAAATACCAAAATTACTAAAAACATGACAAAAAAACTTACCCAATTAAGCCAAGAAAGTTTCTTCTCTCTCTCCTAGGGTTTCCATATATTTTGGGGATGAAGATGACATAAAATAAGATGATAATTCTTTTATCATCTTTTAATTAATTAAATTAATTCAATTTCCAATTTACTCCTTGCCCTTTTTCTAAATTTCCATGGATTAGTCATCAAAAAAAATCTACATACTTTTCTTTAATGATCTAATTACATATAAGGACCTCAAGTTTTGAATTCCATAGCTATTTAATCCTTCTAGCTACTAGAATTTAACTTTGTATTTTATCCGATTTGGTCTTTCCCGTAATAAAACACATAATCGGTAAAATTTTCTTATCAGAATTTTCACATGACATTTCTAACATAATACGGGTCATGTAATAAAATTAAAATAAATTTTATTTTCGGCTCGAATTTATGGTCCCGAAACCACTGTTCCGATTTTACTGAAATTGGACTGTTACAATTTTAATAAACCATCATTTTCAACTATCATATAACATTAACATCATTGTTCACAATTAAGTCCTCCCACTTTAAATTTTATCATTTCACCACAATTTAGCTACAAACAAAATATGTATAATTCACTATAATCAAACATTAATCAAAGGAAATATGACATGAACTTACCTGATGATTAATATACTCAAGAATTGAAACACAAATACCATACTCAACTTATGTACAACATTTAATTTATCTTTGAACCATATACCAATTTACTTTCACAACTTGTTTACAGCCCGGAGAACTATGGTATATATACTTTGGACACACAAGATAAGGTTGCTCAAATGAGCTGTGACTGTAATTGCTCACACGAGCTATAGGTCAGGATGATAACTTTACACAATGTTACCCATACGAGTAGTGAACAATCCGCAACAAATGCAGGACATTAGCCATCTATAAAACATCCAAAACCAACACCCAAAACTGTATAAACCCTAATGACATGTCATTTGTATCCTAGTTATTCACTAAGTTCACATGGGCCTTATTCCTCATTTTAAATCCATTTTCAATCTCTGCAGTAGTATACTCCCTTTTCATATTTTTGATAACAATTCACATGCATTTACAGTGAGCATCATCATATACATATCACTCAATCATGTCACAACTTCAACTAGCCAATACTACTCATCTATTCACTATTATCATTTAAATTTCTTATTTTACAATTTAGTATGATAGATGTCGTATTAATAACAATTACACTTGTATGAATATAAAATTAATAGGTATAAACACACAATTCAAACATAAATATAGAATACAGTAAGTTCCATATGAACTTACCTAAAAAATGACAACCAAAAAGTGTTAGGGACTAATATGCAATTTCTCTTATTCATTGATTAACTTCCGATTGATTTAATTTCAAACCTATAATAATTCATTACAGTTTATCAATTTCAATAGCCTTATAACATCTTAGTTTATGCATATTACAACTTAATTTTATTTTACACATTTTCTCTAAAGTTTTATATTTTATTCAATTTAGTCTCTAACATCTAAATAAATATAACTTTCACAATTAAACTTCGTTTTTTATTTCGATTTCAAATATATCCTTCTACAACCCTCTAAAATCTAAATTTATAGAAATTAAAAATCTAAATTTATAGAAATTTCATTTCAAGTTTGACATATTCACAATTTAATCCCTAAAATCAAAACTAACAAAAATTAATTTACAAAATAATCCTTAATCATTTCTAAGTTTACAAATCTACCATTTAATATAAAAAAACAATCATCAATGATAACATTTTAAGACTTTGACAATTTTATAATTTAACACTCGGGATAACTAGATTAAGCTACAACGATATCAAAAACATAAAATTTATGAAAAATGAACTTCAAAAAGCTTACCATGCAAACGTTGAAGCTTGGTCGTACCTACGAGCTCCAAAAATGGCTATTTAAGTGTTTTTGGTTTTGAAATTTCGGTGGTTGAAGAAGAAATGATGATGGTAATAGTTTTATTTTATTTTATGGTTTTATACATTAAAATATTATTTAATCCAAATTTTAAATGCCAAATATTGAGAAAGTCACCACCTACTACCCACTACTACACTAAAGTGGCTTAATTGTCATATAAGTCCTTAATAAATTACTTAATAAACCTTTTAACATGCATTAATCAAAAGCTATTAATTTTTAATATTTTTACGATTTAGTCTTTGTACTTTAATTAACAATCAAATCACTAAAATTTTTGGACCAAACTTCAATTCTCCTATATAACAGTAATATTTACGAGCTTGATTTATAGAAACAAGGTCTATAACGACCCGAAATTTATGAGTATTAGAAAAGTACATTTTAGGGTCTTCGTTTTTGTGAAACGGATTCGTAAATATTTATTACAAATATTTACGAAGTTAGTTGAGTAGTCGATTAGGTTTTGGCTAGGTGAATTAGTTTAAATTAAGATTAATTAGGTATAAGGATTAAATTAAATAAAGTGTGAAAGCTTAATTATAGATTAGAGAAAAGTTGAAGGACTAAATTAGTAAATAAATCATAAGTGACAAATGTATGGTAAATTATAATTCCATGTGTATGTATACTGTACATATATTTATTTATATTAAATACATACTTAATTTTTAAGTATATATAAAATATTATTATATTATATTATATTATATTATACTATATTATATTATATTATATTAAATAAATAAATCAAATTATGACAATTGTGTGGTAATAATAGTGTATATGTGTAATAAATACATATTTACATTTATAATACATATATGTATTTACTTATTAATTAAGAAATAATAATATTATATTAATATAATAAACATAAAGTAAAAGAAATAAATAAAAGAAATAAAACAATAAAAGAAAGAACAGAAGAAAAACGAAACAGGGGAGAAAGAAAAAGAAAGGACAATTAGAGTTTTAAAGCTTTGAAGTTAAAGTGGTAAGTTAATTTAATTCCTTTTCTTGTAATTTTTGAGTTTTTAGGATCCTAAAACAAAATGCTACTTGATTTATGTTAGAATTTTGAAAGTTATTGAATTTTTAGTTGTAGTTTATGTTGAATTAATTGAAGAATTATGGGTTAAATTGATAGAATTTCAAGTTAGAATTGAATAAAGGATTGAATTGTAAAATAAATCATAAGTTTTAAGTAATAGGGACTAAATTGAAATAATTTCAAAATTAGGATTTTATGGTGAAATTAGAGAGTTGAAATTAGTTTAAAGTGGAGATTTGAATGAGATATGGAATTAGTTTTGTAAAAATAAAGTTAGTTTAGCTAAGGATTAAATTGGAATTTAGGCAAAAGTTGTGTATAAATTAAAATATTCAATGTTAAATTGTGTATATTGATGATTTTAAATTGTTTTAATTCCGTGGCAAACGTTGAATCGGAGACCTTGGCTAGGAAAGGAAAAGACAAAGTTAATGAGGATTAGCTCCGAAATTACAATTTGTATTTCTATAATCCGAATCTAATAATTATTTTTTATATTTATTATTTAATATACATGGTATGTGAAACTAAAGTGAGTATTGGTATTGTTGATATTGAATTGAATGAAAGTGAATTTGTGATTAATGTGAATATGGATATTGGATATTGATTGTATTGAAATATGAAAATTGAATTGAGTTGAATTATGAGTTTATGTGATTATTTAAATTGAAATGTGTATTGATTGAAAATTTAAAAGTGATTATTTGAATTGAAACCCTATTAATTGTATCGGGCTGAGTCAGATATAGTTGGCATGCCATAAGATTGGAAGTGTTCAGGGATACTTCGACTTTGAGTCGATGAGACACTGGGTGTCATATTATTACTTCGAATAAATTCGATAAGGTACTGGATACCAACTTACTTCGGCATGGCCGATGAGACACTGGGTGTCAATCTATTGCTTCGAATTATCCGATGAGACACTAGGTGTCATACTAGTGTGTTTTGGTTGGATCCGTGTATCTGCCAAAGTCCGAGTCTTGTTAATAGGGGTAAATAAATGATTTGGCAATAAGATAAATGTTCAATGACATTGAATGTGAATTTGAAGTTGGACATTGATTTAAATTGAATTGTACAAGTGATATGCATGAACCAAGGGTTCATGAAAAGAGGTTCATGAAAAAAGTATCGTATTTGCTAAATGATATGTGAAACAAAGTGAGAAAAAGCTATTTGAATTAGTTATTGATGAGAAATGAAAGTTAAATGAATAAATTCAGCTATTGGTTATTGTTTATACATATATGATTAAAAGTGTATATTTTGTAATGTTATTTTCTTTAAGTATTCAGATTATAGAAATACCACTGAGTTTTATACTCAGCGTATGGTTTGTTTCCGTGCGAAGATTAGGTTAAAGTCAAATTGTCAAATCAGCATCCAATGCTGATCCCGAACTCATTGTGCTAAAGTACTTTTTTTTTATATGGCATGTACCTAAGATGTTGAATTTGTCATTTTGGGATATGGATGTAAATGTTGTTATAATATGATAAGAGTCATATATATATATATGAGAACATATTTTCTATGTTTAAGAAATTAAGTAATGTGCTTTGGTTGAAATTGGCATAATTTAGGAAAAATTTTGAAATTTCGCGAAAAAATTACAGAGTTTCCAATTGAGTCCCGATTTGATTTTAAAACGTATTTTGGGCCTCGAAGACCCCAAAAAGGGATTATATAATTAATTTATGTAATGTATGTTTATTGAATTGTTAAATTTTTGTATTTGTTTTGAAATGTCCGGTAATGCTCCGTAATCCTATTCCGGCAACGGATAAAGATTAGGGGAACGGATAAAGATTAGGGGGTGTTACAAGGTCTCGATACCTCAATTTCCAAAACCAATAACTTTTGAACTGATACACTTGTACCTTGACTAACTTTCCACATAACTAAATTATTAGACCAAAATTTAGTATAATACTGTAATAATCTTGTAAATATTAATAAATAATATTTCTTAACTCGATCATCGAAAAACGGAGTTCCAAAATTATTGTATTCGGTACCACTAAAAATTGGGTTGTTACAATAATTATCAAGTTTAAGGGCCAATGTGGACCTACTTGCCATGTTCAGGGGTAAAAAATTACATTATTCTTTTTTTTCGCAGTCATTAACATAATGGGTTTAAATGAATAACAATTTTCAAGTTCAAGAGTCGAGATGCATAAAAAAAAGTTCAGGGGCCAATGTGGACCTACTTGCCAAGTTCAGGAGCCAAAAGTTGCATTATCCCAAAAAGGGGCTTAAATGAATAACAATCCAACCGTTATATTTCATGGTCTATTCATGTAGATCATACATATTAAATATAATGTAAATTTAAAAATTCTAACATTTGTTTTATGTAAAAAAAATTCAATCGTTGAATATATATTAATATATAGAATATTTTAGATCGATATAATAGAATTATCGAATCAACTAAAATATTTACAAGCTTGACAAGTACAATTATATTGATAAATTCAACGATTAAATGATTAAATATTAATCAAATATTTAGTTGCAGAAATGTGTAAAACTATTTTAATTTTTACAATATATATGGATCCCTCCTATGTTTTAAGCGAAAAACTCACTTCCTTATGTAAAAGATAAGTTTAAGACGTGGGTCACTGGTTGAGTAAGTGTCAAGTATAATTTGACATATTTAATGGCTTAGATTTATTTTCATCAATTCAATGACTAAGATAATTTTTGATCGTACGAAGATCGCACCACTAAAGATGGAATTATAGTTGACACCCAATATGACATTTTTTTTTATTATTTCTTATAAAATGTTTTATAAGATAGATGTGTGTAAAAATTTAAATACAATAATTTTTAGGGCATCTTGAGATTAAAGAAGGAAATAGATTCTAAATTAGACCTCAAATCTCGAGTCTCATATGTTTTGAGGTTATTCCCTATAACGCTACCTCTCTTTTTTTTTCTTTCTTATATATATTATTTATAAAATACAAAATTTTGATATAAATTATGTGTTTTTTAAATAAAAAAAGGTTAAACTGTTAAAATAGACACTTTTGTTTATTTCAGGTTATATTTTAGTCACTTATGTTTGAAATGTTACGTTTTAGTCACTTACATTATCACATTGTAATATTTTAGTCACTGAATCGTTAATTGCCGTTAACGGTGTAACGGTAAGCTGACGTGGCACATTAAATCATCATTTAAAACAAAAAATTTAAGTTACTTTTTAAAATCAGTCCTCATAAATTTTTTTTGTTTTGAGCAATTTTATTTTATTTTTTTATATTTTTTAAATTTCTTTTTTTTTGCATTCTCTTCTGCTTCTCCCTCTATTTTCCTCCCTTTTTCATTTCTTTTAACAGAGTTTTTCCATGTTTTTCATTTTTTAAAACTAGTCACTACACTTTTATTATTATTTTTAACAATTTAATTTTTTTCGAGTGAGGCAAGCTTGTCGACTAGCTGTAACAAATGGAAAACATAGAAAAATTATGTTAAAAGAAATGAAGAAGGGAGGAAAATAGAGGGAGAAGTAGAAGAGAATGGAAAAAAAAGAAAGCTAAAAGAACATAAAAGAAAAAAACTAAATTGCTCAAAAGGAAAAAATATAAGGACCAATTATAGAAATTAGGCTAAAATTTTCGTTTGAAATGATGATTTAACGTGCCACGTCAGCTTACCATTACACCATTAACAGAAATTAATAGCGGAATGACTAAAATGTTATAACACAATAATATAAGTGATTAAACGTAATATTTCAAATATAAATGACTAAAATATAATTTAAAACAAACAAAAAAATGACTATTTTAATAATTTACCCTAAACTTTTAAGTGGTTGAAAAAATTAATAAGATCATTTATTAATAAAAGAAAGATGATCATAAAAATACCTAAAATACTATGGGAGATTGTCAATTTTGTACCAATAAGCTAGAGGGAAAATGGACATCTGATTTCCATTTAAAGGACAATTTCTGATTGTTTTTGAAAATTGATGCGTGAAAAGTGTTTATAATATAAAAACATTTAGTATTGTTTTTAAAAATTGTTTTTGTAAGGTAAAATGTTTATTTTAAAAATGTTGCGAAGTAAAAAATATATATTTAAATGAAGTTTAAATTTATTAATATTATAATATTTTAGTAATAATATAAAAATAATTTATTGTAACTCATCATTAATATTTTGATATATGAAATATGCATTTTAAATATTTTTAAGTAATTAATATTAATTATTTGTAAACTATATTTTAAGTATTAAATATATAATGTTATATGTTTAAAATAAATATATATTACATAAAAGAAAACCTTTGCATAGCATTTTTTTTACTTAGGCTCTAAAAGTATTTATGATCCAAAAATCAGAATTTATTGTGAAAATTTTGTTCTATGAAGCATAATAGAACATAAAAGTTGAGATCGGAATTCAGATTTGTTTAACTGAGAATTTTTTTCTAATCTCAAGGCAATTTAGGAATCTTTTGCATTTGAATTTTTATATTTCTAAAAATAACTTATTTTTATAATTCTTCTTTGCAGTCAATAAAAAAAGGGTAGCTCAATATTGTTTTAATATTTTATGGAATGCACCTTTAACTTCACTCCACACGCCAAAAGGAAAATGTAAGAAATGATGGTAACATGGATGTGAGAGGAAACAAATGGATAAAATGAAACAATGTCGACATAGTTAACTTCATATTTTAACGAAAGTTCGCAACTATGGACGCCACCTCTGCCTCTTGCCTTACCTTTTCCTCAAACAATGTCGACACTCTCTGCTTATTATTACCTTTCATTTCTGAATGTCTTTCCATCGCCTCCTATGCTCGGCTTGTTGCCCCCATATATTACTGCTACCGATTTAACACCATCATCTTAAATGCTGTGTTTTCACACATCTCTATACCCTATGTACGTGTATTGTTCATAGATTCTTCAATCCTCTTCTTCACTTTGATTTGTCATTCTAAAAAGCAACAAAAGTATAGGATACCCTTTTTTTCCTTCCTCTTTTTATCTCTCCCTCTCTATATATTGAACCCACCATTTGTTTTGCTTTAGATTCTCGATTCTCATGTTCATCTTTGAGGTTTGTTCTTCGGGATTTGAAACCCCTTTCTCTTTGTTGTTTCTGGGTTCCTTGTTTTTTTTTTCTTAATTCATTGTGTTTATTTGGGTTTTTATTTTTTAGGATATTTTGCCGCTGCTCCGCCTTGATCGTTTGGGGTCGAAGAGTAGGCTTTTCCCAGGTAATTTCCAACACCCTTTTGTTAGTTTTTATGTTTACGAGGTTACTGAGTGGTGGGAAAATTTTGGAATTAAATTTTCGAAAAGCATTTATTTTTGGTTCTGGGATTTCATAATTCAACCCAATTGAGCTGCAAACTTGTCTACTTTTCTCAAAATTCTTCAATTGTGCTTAATGTTTTATCAGTTTTAATCTTCTTTTTTTAATTTGTTTCGCTCAATTGAATAAACAGAGTCCTTTTTGCAAGCAATAACCGATGCAATGAGCAACACGAGCTGCCAATCCTCGGAGCTAGAGATTTGCCGTGACGAATCAGCGGCGTTGAAGTTAAAGCTGATAGCTATAGCCTCAATCCTCCTCGCCGGTGTGGCCGGGGTCGCTATTCCACTCATCGGGAAGCACCGTAAGTTCCTCCGTACAGATGGGAGCCTCTTTGTCGCCGCTAAGGCCTTTGCTGCCGGCGTGATTCTGGCCACGGGCTTCGTCCACATGCTCGCCGGTGGTACCGAAGCTCTCACAAATCCTTGCTTGCCGGAATACCCTTGGTCCAAATTCCCATTCCCGGGCTTCTTCGCCATGGTTGCCTCTTTGGTTACTTTGCTTGTTGATTTCGTGGGGACTCAGTATTATGAGAGGAAACAAGGTTTGGCTAAAGCAAGTACTGAAGAACAGGGTCGAGTGGGTTCGTTAGACCCGGATTCAGACTCTGGGATTGTACTAGTTGTGGAAACCAAGGATGGGAATGGGAAGGTTTTTGGGGAAGAGGAAGGTGGGGGAATGCACATCGTTGGGATGCATGCGCATGCAGCACACCATAGGCATAGTCATCCACATGGACAAGATGGTTGTGATGGCTTATTGAGGAGTCGTGCACATCATCATGATCATGATCATGGTCATGATGATGGACATGGTCATAGTCATGGACATGGGCATGGAGGTGAGGATGATGATAGTGGCGTGAGGCATGTCGTTGTTTCCCAGGTAAATTATTTCTTAAACTTGGTTGAAATTTAATTGTTTACGTCATGGGGGCCCTAGTAAATATGCCTATTAATCTAATTATTTTTTTATTATATTTTAATTACTTATATTTAAAATATTATATTTTAATTACTTGTGGTATTGTGTTGATATCATATTATAGTATTTTAGTTACTAAATGTTAATTTTTTTAATAGTGTAAAGGTAAGTTAATTTGGCATATTAAATTATTATTTTAAATAAAAATTTTAAATTAAATTATATAATTATTTTTTATATAATTTTTTATTTTAAGTAATTTAATTTTTTTTTTTACCTTCAAAAGATAGAGAAGGGAGAAAAATAGAAAGAAACAGAAGAAAATAGAAAATTAAAAATAATGTTAAAAGAAATATAATTTAACTTCAAATTTTTATTTGAAATAATAATTTAAAGTGTTATGTCAGCTTATTATTACACTATTAATGGTAATTAGTGGTTCAATAATTAAAATGTTACCTAAAGAAAATAAAATTGACTAGTTTACAAATCTATTAAATGTACAACTATTAACAGGTTTGATGTTAGGAGTCTTCTTCTTTGGACTTTTAGGCTAACGAATCTAATGGTAGAATTCTAGTGAGACGACAATATGTTTTGATTGCTCCTAAACTTTTATCTTCTCCTGATTAATAGCTGATAAAATTCTGGGTCAAAAAGGTTTTGAGCTCTTGGCATTTGCATATTTTTCCGTGGTTGTAACGTCTCCTTTCTTTTCTTTTTTATTTTTTTGGCAGATTTTGGAGCTTGGAATTGTATCACACTCAGTCATCATTGGCCTATCATTGGGTGTTTCCCTGAGTCCATGCACAATAAGGCCTCTAATTGCAGCACTATCATTTCATCAATTCTTTGAAGGGTTTGCACTCGGAGGGTGCATCTCCCAAGCTCAATTCAAAACCCTATCAGCCACAATCATGGCATGTTTTTTCGCCATAACAACCCCAGCTGGAATTGGCATAGGGATCGCCATCGCATCGTTCTACAATCATTACAGCCCAGCAGCTCTGGTTATTGAAGGAGTCCTAGATTCTTTATCAGCTGGAATTCTAGTTTACATGGCATTAGTAGATCTCATTGCTGCAGATTTTTTAAGTAAGAGGATGAGCTGCAATTTTAGACTTCAAGTAGTATCTTACTTCATGCTCTTCCTAGGAGCTGGTTTAATGGCTTCCCTTGCCATCTGGGCCTAAAAACTTCACTACTGTTGGTTTTGCTAGTTCTTTTATTTTGGCATTTATTTTTGGGAATTCAATCACAAACCATAGAACCCTTTTCTTTGTTCTTTCTTTCCACAATGGAAAGGAGGAAGGCTGCTGAAAAAGGAAAGATGTTGTAAGCTTATACTGATGATATAGTACTGGTCAAGCTCCACACCTTTTTCCCCTGTTGTAAAACATGCAATTCTATATACATATATATGTGGTGACAATAACAAGCCAAAATTCAATGGTATTGATGGTTCAATCTTTGCAAGAAGTTTTTCTTTTTCTTTTGTGCACCAACAATGTGTATCATGTGTGTAGTTGAAGAAGTTTGCTTCTTCACGAGAGAATCAGCTTCTTTTTCTTCCAGTTACTTGAAAAATAATTCTTTGGGAATTTTCCTCTCCTTTTATTTTGGGTTTACAACAGCCATTAAAGCAAAAGAAGAAAAGATGTTTAATGCTCTTATTTTGCAAGAACAATACAAAATTCGAAAGACCGTGAAGATGAGGAAGTGTGTTAATGGAGGATTCTAAGTAGTGACGTTGGAGAGTTATCCTCGAATTTGATAGAGAGATAAAGCTAAGGATATATACAAATTCTAAATAACGATTTAGTTCTTGTACTCATAGTTTACATTTTTATTTATTTATTTGGTTCTTATTTGTTTTAATTAAATTTGATCTTCAACTTTTTAAAAATAGTTGAATTTGATCAACTTTTTAGAAAGAATGAATTGATGTTTTCTGAATTTGCTTTAATTAAATTCATTGGGAAATTACTACATGCTAATTTTTTGAATTTTTATGAACTTTATTTTGATTTTTTTTTTGAAAATTTGTCTCATTTTTAAATTATTTGCTGACATGGTATATAAGACAAATAGTGTTATGTCAACACTAATGTTACGGGTCTCAATTCAAAGCCCGTGACCATCGCACACAATGTATCCCATGAAGGTCTATCATTAACATGGGGATCATTTAAGCTACGAGAACTGATCCGATTTAAAGAGTTGTTGGATAAGCTTGTCTATCTGAAGCTTGGGTGGCCCAATGATGCTGCTATGGAAATATAGACTACCTTGGTAAATATGGGAACTAATCTTAGAAAACAGAGGGGAATCATATCTTGTAAGATTAGATTTGATTTGATATTGTAAATCTTGTAAATCTTTTGATTATAGGGATAGGCTAATCTCGTTCATCGATGTAACTTGATCTAGACCATCGATTTTGGGGGAGCTCAATTATAAATAGAGAGTCTCCCCCTCACTTGTAATTCATTCCATTCATCCATTGTATTTGTATTCTTTGAAAGAAAGTAATACAATTGAGAATATTTACTCAAACACCTATTATGCATAATTTTTTTGTGGTTTTTTGTTCTTTTGTGCCTTTTTTGGCCAGAGTTGCTTCCGCTATATAAATTGGTATCTTGGAGGAATTCTTTGTGAATCTTCAATTGTTTGGTGGTTAGGATGACTTAGACGTGTTTGCATCGAAAGGATAGCCTAAGGCCGTACGAATTGCAAGACTAAGGATTTAGCCATGTGAGAAATGGTATCAGAGCTAGTACTGCGAAGGCACATTAAGATGTCGAAAGAAGTTGCTGATCAGAATAAGTTAGTAGAGACCCGTTGGTTGAAAAAACCAATCCTTATGAAGGATAAGATGTCAGTTGTAAAAGAACAAGTAAACAAACTCGAGGAGTCTATGAAGGACATAAAAGAGTCACTCGATGTGGTCGAGGATCACTTAGACGACTTGAGGGAGTAGTCTAAAGAATTTGTGATCATGTCTCTTAATTCCAATGTGGATAAGGTAAACAAGTTGTTAAATTGACATAGGAATAAGTTGACAGAGAGGAATGATGCTCTTGAGGTCATGGTGATGGCTTTAAAGAAGAAATAATGGCCACGACAAAGGCTTTGAACACAAATAGAGGAACTCGAGGTAGAGCTTACCTTGTGTCTAGCAACTGTGGGGAATGGAGTGTTAAGTGCAACACTCAATTACGGTGATGTCCCAAAGCCGAAAGAGTTTTTAGGGACAAGGTTTGCATGTGATATGAACAATTTCTTATGGAAGATGAAGCACTACTTCTATGCCAAAAGCATCATGAAGGATGTAAGTAAGATAAATATTTCTTCCATGTTTCTTACTGATTTTTCACTTTTATGGTGGCAAGGCAGGTCCACAGATAAAAGGCATAATGAGATTGGGATGCGGCAATAGTTCTAACATGAGTTGAAGGGGCAGTTTTGTCTAGAACTTGCCGAGAATAAAGCTCGAGCAAAGTTGTGATGACTTACGAATGAGACACATTAGGGGAGTATGTTCGAGAGTTCAACGAACTCATGCTCTAAATTTCATATGTGACCAAGAAAGAGGTCTTACTTGTTTTCAAGAATGGATTAAAATCGTAGGTCAGATATGAATTACAGCAAGATGTCCAAGACCTGTCGAAAGCCATGATGGTAGTGGAGTCCATGGTCAAGCTTGGTCTATGGAAAAACAAGCTTGAGTTTTTCAAGTCTAAGGAAATGGCGAATGTGAAAGGAATCATGAGGGAGATGACGTCAATGACAACAACGATGGTGGTAATGAGAAACCACGAGTTAAGAAGAGAAAACCCAACAGAAAGAAGGGCAAGATCAAATGCTTTCTTAGCGAAGGTCCATATATGTTGAAGAAATGTCCAAAGAAATATATGCTTTCAAAGAAGGACAAGCCAAAAAGTAAGGCCGTCAGACTTGGTTTGAGCGTAACGGGTGTCGAAGCCAAGGAGGCTAAAAGCAAGAAGAAGCCAGTGGAGTGCTTCTTGTGTCATGGTCAGCATAGGTTGCGAAAATGTCCCAGGAAATCTGCCATTAAAAGAGATGATGCGTCAGACAAAATACCCAAAAAGCTTGGTTCGAGCAAGGGAAAATCAAAGCCAAGAGGGCGAAGAAGAGCAAAGAGAAACAAGTAAAGTGCTTTTTGTTTTGTGGTCTGCATGAGTTGTGGAACTATCCTAAGCAATCTATGGTTAAGGAAAAGACAACGACGGAGCTTGTTGAGTCATCGAAGGGCCATCCACCTAAGAAAGAGGTGAGTTTGGCATCAGACTTAGGGGAAAAAGTGGCGATGCAAATATTGAATCTAGGACCAATAAGACTCAATTCAATGAAAGCGACGGAGTTGGTCGAGTCGTCGGCGAGGCTTCTACCCATGGAAGAGGTGAGTTGTGCATCAGACTCAAAGGAATAATTAGCGATGCAAACTTTGAAACTAGGATCAATGAGGCTCACTTTTGTTGACACATCGAATGAGTTACTACCTTTGGGTAAGGTTGGATTGTGCATCAAACTTTGGGAAAGTGGTAATGCAAGTTGGATAGTTGACTTAAGTAAATGCGATGAGTAAGGTACATTCCGAACACTTTGATAGTGTTTTGCATTCTAACTTGTTGGTTTGGCAAGAATGTAGAGGCCTTTTTAAAGTTCTAAGCAATGAGGTCGAGAGACTGTGAGCATGTTGAAGCCAAGTTGTAAGAATCAAGAGGATTCCAATAGAAGCAAGTCAGAATGAGGGCAAGTGAGAGCCATGACTTCTTGCCAATGAGATGTACCAACGAGTGGGATGATTCAAGTTAAGAGGTGACAAAAGCAGAAGCCAAAGTTCTGAAGGAAGGGATGACTCGACAATGAGACGATTCGGGAAAAAACTACTGAAGGAAGGGATGACTCGACAATGAGACGATTCGGGAAAAAACTAAGGCATTATGACGAGATCGAGGCAAATTAAGTCAATGACATTCCAAAGACGTAACAAGGACGTTGTAAGAATGGGTGGGGGGAGAAATTCATGGGCCGCAGTTCAAAGACCGTGACCATCGTACATACTGATCCCATAGAGGTCTATCATTAACATGGAGATCATTTACCCACAAGAGCTGGCTCGATTTAAAGAGTTGTTGGAGAAGCCCTTTTATTTGAAGCCTGGGTGGCCTAATGATGTTGATATGGAAAGATAGGCTACATTGGTAAATATCTGAAAAAATTGATAGGAATCATATCTTGTAAGATTAGATTAGATTAGATATTTTAAATCTTGTAAATCCCTTTATTATAGGGAAAGGCTAATCTCGTTCATCTATGTAACTTGATCTAGACTGTCGGTTATAGGGGAGCTCAACTATAAATAGAAAGTCTCCCCCTTACTTTTAATTATTTCATTCATCCATTGTATTTGTATTCTTTAAGAGAAAGTAATACAATTGAGAGTATTCACTCAAACACCTCTCGTGCATATTTTTCTTTGGTTTTTTGTTATTTTGTGCCTTCTTTTGACTAGAGTTGTTTCCCCTATATAAATTGGTGCATTTGAGGAACTCTTTGTGAATCCTTAATTATTTGATGGCTAGGCTAACATAGGCGTGTTTGCATTTGAAAAAAAATCACCTAAGGTTGCACAGATTGCGAGACTAAAGTTCTAGCCTCGTGACACTAACATCCTGTTTGGTTCAATGTAACTCAATTTTGAGGGCCCACCATAAACCATTGTTTGGTTCAGTGGAATGCCTATTACAAGTGTTGTTGTTTAGCTTTCTATTCCCACTAATCAATGAATAGATGTAGAATATCATTCTTTGCCCCAACCTCTGAATTGGTCATTCAGAGCAAGGTAAGAATGATGAAAGATTACTTTTTCATTTTTGCCCTCATTTTTTCATCATCGTTCTTTATACACTTTCAACTACATTCTTCACATTAATTCCCTTCTCCATTTCCAAAGCTCTAAAATGCCATTGTCCTTCACCAACTTCTTCAATCTTTTCCTCATAGGAATCGATATTGTAGAAATTTCTTAATTAGGGGCAAAATATTCAACAAGGAAAAAAATCCAAACTCAATTGAAGAACACCAAACCATAGAATTGCTAATCAATCTCTCAATACTAATTCAGGTTTCCTGAACCGGAAGCAAGTAATTTTCAAAGGAGCTTGTGCAACACAAGTAACCCTAAAATTGATGATTGATTTTATTTTTGCTTATGCAAATTAGTATGTCCAATCATGAGTTTATTTCCCTATTTTGGGATCAAGATTTTCCTCAAATGAAACATGTTTTTGATATTATCTTTTAAGTGCTATAATCTATTGGTTTTTGGGTTTTTTTCCTTTCCATGTAAGGTGTTTTGATAATTGTTTTTTCTTTTAAAGATGAAAGATTGATGGTGTTGTTGTGTACAGTTTTTCATTGGTTCATATTTATGCATTTTTGTGGGGTTAAAAGAAAAATGGAAATGGTTCATTGCGTGATGGTTCTTACGAGGCTATTGCATTTGAACTGAGCTATGAAGATTTGATATTAATGGTAGTGATGGTACTTAGGATGCTACTGTATTTGAATTAAGTTTTGAAGATTTGTGATTAATGGTTCATTGCGCAATGCTACTTACTACTTAGATTATGACCGAGTTATGAAGATTTGAGATTAATGGTTTCATTGTGTGATGGTTGTTAGGATGCTATCGCATTTGAACTGAGTTACTAACTAGAAATCAACTTTAAGATAAACTTTGCACTTGTCTTGGTTGTTGTCAGCATGGAATTTGAGTTAGTATTACACAATGGCGGTTGCCACTGTAAGAAAGTAAGATGGAAAGTCTAAGCACCTATTAATGTTATTGTTTAGAAACATAACTGTTCTAACTGCTCCATGAGAGGGAACGTTCACTTCGTTGTCCCGCTTAGCTTTTGGGTGATTCGGACCAGTTCATTACTACATACATTTTCGGAACTCACACCGCGAAACATACATTCTGTAAGTTTTATGGAATAACCTCATTCTATACACCAAGATTGAACCCTGATGGTATTGCTGTGACACTCGCATGTTTAGACTCTGGAATGCTTTCCCATGTCGAGATTTAAAATTTTAATGGCAAGAATTGGGAAAACTTTTATAATCAGAGTGGTATTGCTTTACAAACCAAAATTCATTCCACCAAATAGCTCTTATTTCAAGTTTATCAATGGCTTTCATAAAAGAGGATTGGCATTGATTTAATTGTCTTTTGAAAATGCAGTCGTCTAACTTCTACTTTACATCCACTGTGTATTGCGGCGTCATGGAACTGGATGCTATATGTATATGGTACCTATGTGTCTGTATGAATGTATATGTGATTTCTAACTTTTGATCCCAAATTGTTTGCCATGAAACATTTTAAAGAAATTTAGTTATCTTTAAATTTTAAAACAATTATAATTTTTATTTAAGGCATTATTATTTGCTAAATAAATAGTCAGTTTTGTTGAATGAAATTTGATAAAAAAATTAATTTCAGGTTTTCTATTTGCAAAGGTATTTGTAATTTCTATTTTGTGCTTTGTAAAAATTCTTAATATGTATTGTTCATCTTTTTTGGTAATGTGTTATTGCTTCCTTTTCTTATTTAGCTTGCTTGATTGCTTCATCCACCCACAATTGAGCCATTTATTTATTCACTAAATCACTATAAGTTCTTTTGCAATTAAATTCTTTGATTTTGTTTTACTTTTATTGAGATTAATATTGAAGAAATGTGACTCTTTTACTATGATTTGAAGATATGTAACACTTTAATATCTTGCAGTAATGACTCGTCTACTTTTAATAATCTAAGGTGAGAGGCGTAAAAGAATTGGTCTTGTAGTAATGATTTGAAGATATGTAACTTTTTGTTAACGTATGAACATTATATTTGGATGTAAAATATAATTCTCAAGTTATCTATTACTTCTAATCTTTTGCTTTTTAGTTTAGAAGATAACTAAGTCATTTGTTTCGCTAATGATACTTTAACACATTAAATATGCATTGTAGTTTAAAAATAATAAAGTAGGTTATATATTATTTCTATAATATTATATATTATGATTTTTATTAATTCAAGTTTTATTAATAATTATATTAAGAATGTTATTAAATTATATATTATTTTATTAAATTGTATTTAATAATAATCATGTTAAAATATGATTAATTTTTTATCATTTTTATTAAATTATATTTAATAATAATATTATTAAAATTTAATAACAATAACAATAACCATCTATCTAAAAAATTCTGTTAAGGGTACCTTAGTCATTTAAGTCTTTTTCCTTATGCTATTACAATATTTATTTTATTCAATCAAACACAAGAATACTATTACAGCTCTATTACATTCCATTGAACCAAACAATTGCATTATTAATTATAACTTTATTCCATTACAGTTCTACTCCATTACAGCCCTATTTTGTTCACTCCAACCAAATGTGGTGTAAGTATATATGGATTGCCATGCATATTGTCAAACCAACATCATTAAAAAAAATTAATATTTTAGTCTATTTTTCTATTAGAAAAACGAGTTAATTTTTTTGAAAGATTAATAATCAAATTTAAATTAAAAAATAACAAGGATAAAATTAACAAAAAATATAAATATTAATGATGAAATTTAACATTATACTTAATTCTTATATATGTTATATATAATATTTAAAACCAAAGCCTCTATTAAAAAAGAAAATTGTGATATGTGGACGTCTAAAATTTTGACTTGTCCCAACTTAAAATTCTCACATATGTCATCTGAATAAATTATATGAAAAATATAAAAATACATTTGTAATGAATATAAAAACTAATATCATTATTAAGTACAAAAGAAAACAATTATATATAATATTAGGAATATTCTCGCACGATGTGAAAGAAAATTTTAAAATAATTATGAATTTATTTTATATTTTAAATTAGAGTAAATTATAAAAATAGTTGTTTTTGTTTGTTTCAGATTATATTTTAATCACTTATGTTTAAAATGTTACATTTTAGACACTTACGTTATCGTTTTGTTATGAAATGGTCACTTTACCATTACCTTTTTAATGGCAACTCTACGTGGCAGTCCAAAAGAGTTTTAAATATCAACTTAAATGTCCAGTTGTTGAGATGAAAATAAGTTTTTAATTAAAAAAATTAATTTGGATTGCCACATAAGACATCCAAGTTGACATTTAAAACTCATTTGGACTGTTATGTAGGACCGCCGTTAGGGAGATACCAAAACTTAACGGTAGAATAACCACTTGTAACAAAACGATAACATAAACAACTATATAACATTTTAAACATAAGTGACTAAAATGTAATCTGAGACAAATAAAAGTGACTATTTTTATAGTTTACACTTTAAATTAATATTTTCACTATTATATTTATATTTTATTATACATGTTGATGATACATTTGATTAATGTATTGGAAATTGATTCCCAAGAAATAATATTCATTAGTTGAAATCTATGTTAAAATTTAAATTATATTAACAATTTAATAATATTCTCATAATATAATATATTAAATAAAACAGGTAAACAGAATAAATTAACATGTAATTATAATTGTTTATGGGTCAAACCGAGATTAGATTCTAAAAAAAATTTAAGTCCTAATCGAAATTTAGTCTAGTCCAATAATTAATTTTACTATTTATATATTAATAAATTATTAAAAACATATTAATATTAATATTTACGTATTTTATAATTAAATTTAAATAAAATATATTTTTATTATTTAATTTGAATTTGAGTTGGGAAATAATAATAATAATAATAATAATAAACTCCATTCTCAAACTATGCTCTGTCAAGCCACCCGACCCATAGGCAATATACATGGTATAGAAACCAATAATTATAGTAAAAATAAAAAAAATTTTATTCCATAATTCTTGTACCTAATTAATTTAAGCAGATCCCTCTATTATAGAGACCACAATAAATTAGCCCTCTACTGTACTATATAATAAAGGAATTTGACAAACACTTTTACCTTACTTTTAAATTATGCAATTAGTCCATAATTTTTAAAACCAATTGTTAAAGACGTATCAGTTCTATTTTTATAATTTTACTTAAATTTTTTAAAATTATTTTCCATATACATATATTTAAAATATTAAAGAACATGCATGTAAATTTCAAATTTTCGTTGAAAAAATATTTCAATAATATATTTTTTAAATTTATATAATCAAAATGAAAATTTTAACTCAACTATTGGTTGAATGTTTTAATCATAATTATGCTATAACTAATTATAACAAAACAAATTCTTAAGAATCCTAATTAATCAAGAGTAAATTAATAACTATGTTTTTTTTTGTCCAAAAATGAAGATTTGAAGTCTTGATGGGTTAATTTAATCATGAAAGCAAAAGTCTTTATAATAAGAATGCAATGCGGTTATAACTTATCTATTCATAATTAACCTTTATCTTTGTATATGGTTAACAACAACAATAACTTTATTTTAGTGATCAAATGAAAAAAAAATGTGACTAAATATGAAAAGTAAAAAAAAAAAAAAACTATTTTCATACACAATTAAATAAAAATAATACTATTGTTCTATAACTGAGAATTCTTCCCCGGATAAGCAATGTGTTAATAAGAGTGAAATTATTCTACCCTGGATAAACAATTTGTTATTCACATCATATTTAACATATTTTACACTTTTCAACTTCGTAATCTATAGATCAAATAAATATTGATAGTAATTATATTCTTATTTGAGCACTTTAAAAGGTAGTAATTCTGTAAAAGTTAGGCCTTTACATGAACAATTTGAAAATTTTGACTCTTATGCATTTAACCATTTTAAAATTATAGTTAATGAATTATTTCGCTTGAATATATATTACATATAAAAGAATATACTTATGTTTTTCACTTTATGATTTTACTGATAATGGACAATGTGCATTCATTTCTGGTATCAATTTATATTCTTTCATTGCGTTTGATACAATCCATGCTATAATTAACGTCATTTAGTGTCTGAAAAAAAATAAAAAAATAAAGAAAAATATTTTTATGAGAAATATAAGAAGGCTTGAGTGCTTATGAATACAAGAGTTGTTTGTAGATTACAATGTAATTAGTACAAAAAAATGGCTAAGCTAAAACCTTGAGATATTTTTCAAATAAAAAACCAAAGTATTTATACAGTATAAAAATGGGAAAGATTCAATAGAAAAAGCAATGAAAAACTGAAAAAAAGACAGCAATAAATGGTTTTAATCTTGGAAAGAGTTTTAAGGGTTAAGAACTTTGCTACCGTACTAAAAATATATGGATTAAGCTCTTGCACCGTTGGTTGGCTTTTTATCCACCCCTTTCGTCGTACAAGGTATCAAAAACCACTCTGATTTCATCCTCTGACCTTCGAATTGTCGTAAAAAATCATCCATAACCCCTTCTCCTTCTGCTTTTCATCTCCACCACTAGCAATCTCATTGACCAGCGTCAACAACCCATTTTTTATCAAAGAAAATCCTCTATCGCAACCAGTCGTTTGGCGGTTAAGTAGTCCATCACCACCCCTACTTTGTCGCCCTTGTAATTCAGTCTATCGGCCAGGTTTTCCATGTGATGGAGATCGTTATTCGAAATAATAATGTTTGGCTTCGGTATAAGCCTTTACCTTTCTCGTGGAGACTTTATATGTGGCGCTTGCTTTCCCCTCATTTTTTTTATTGTGTAATTTGCTCGGACGCGAAGACTGGTCCATTTGCTATGCCAATAATGACTTTTTTCCCATGGAGTCTTTGATGGCTTGTGTTTTTATATGAACTTTTTTTAGGTTCCACCTATCTGTTGTTTCAAGTTTGCAACGTTTCCAACACTAGGAAAGGAAGGGTTGGCAACCATTGTATTGGCTTGAATCCACCTTCGCTCCCTTTGATTCAAGTGTTGAATCCTCTTAGGTTGCCTGACTAGGGCATTAGCTTTATTGGCTATTAAGGCCTTTGTTTTGTATTGGTTGAAGCTTTGGCTTTTATTATTTGTTAGAAACTTTTGCTCTCATTCGCATGGACCGAATTTGACTCCAATTACTTTTTCTCATTGAGAGAGGGGAAAAGGCCCTTAAAAGAAAGCAAATGTAATCCCTCCGGATGGAAACATGTACGTTGCAAATGCTCCAAGTACAGAGTTACAAAGTCAAATTTGAGAATGTGAAATGAAAGAATCCAATAAAGGGTTTTTAATTTTCACAAGGAAAAAACAGTCAGATTTAACATGCCCGGTGAAGCTTTAAAGAGGAGCAAAAATGAAAAAGAAAAACAAAGATCCAACTACCAAAAATTATATCAAGTGCAGTATTTCTCAAGGTTCATTTCGCTCCCCTACAAAGGTACACCACTCTTCGACTCAGTGATTGACTGCTGTTAAATCTTTTTCTTCATTACCAATTTACTATATTTTCTCACTCCCATTCCCCGTAATTCACTAAAATGCCCCTCTTCTCTCACCGCTCCTCCGCCTCCAGCGGTTCCGCGGGATCCGCTCCGCTTCCTTCCTTCTACTCCGCCAAACCCGTCAAGCCCTCAAAGCCCTTTTCCGCCTTTTCCTCAACTCGAATTCCTTGGCCCATTCTCGTCTTTTCACTCCTCTGCCTCCTCATCGGTCTCGCCGGCACCCTCTTCGCCCTCTCCGCCATCCGCCGCAACCAACCCTTGCCCATCTTCCGATGCGGTACATCCGAGGACACTTTCCGTTCCTTTTACTCTTCCTTGGATTCGGGGAAGCTCGGCGATGACAGTAACAAAGGCTTGGTTGATCGCCCCAAGCTTCTCGGGTTCGTCGGCATCCAAACCGGATTCGAATCGGGTGAACGCCGGTCCGCCCTTCGTAGCACCTGGTTTCCTTCCGACCCAGACGGCCTTTTGAGGTATAATTCACCTCTTTTTTTTGCAATTGGGGTTCTTTTGATTCATCAAAATTTTAACAATTGACCCTTTTTAAAAAAAAAAAATTAAGGCTGGAGCAAGCTACCGGTCTAGGTTTCAGATTTGTGATAGGGAAATCAAAAGATGTGAAGAAAATGGCAATGCTGGAGAAAGAGATTGAAAAGTACAGAGATTTCATGCTCATAGATGTTGAAGAAGAATATCTTAAGCTCCCTTACAAAACGTAAGAAAAAAAAAATTTACACTAATTTTAGCACCATCTGATTGATGTAAACAATGGCCTGTATCATGTATGTGTGAATCCTTTTCAGATTGGCATTCTTCAAAGCAGCTTTTAAACTTTTTGAAGCAGATTATTATGTCAAAGCTGATGATGACATTTATTTGCGTCCAGGTAATCCCGAAGTGTGTGCTTTATAGTATCAATGTGGTGAATATGATGTTAATTTATTGTTTTGATTTCATCAGATCGGCTTGCGACTCTTCTAGCTAAGGAACGAAGCTATTCAATGACTTACATTGGGTGCATGAAGAAGGGACCGGTGATCACTGATCCCAAACTGAAATGGTATGAAATTTGTTCTTGTAGTTCTTTGATGATTCATATTTTTCTACCTTGAAATATGTAAAAATTCTTGGAGGATTTATTAGTATAAATTTTCAGGTATGAGAAATCAGGACATCTGATTGGAAATGAGTATTTCTTGCATGCTTATGGTCCTATCTATGTTCTCTCTGCAGAGGTGGTGGCTTCATTGGCAGCTGCTAGGAATGACAGGTATGCTTTTACTTTGTGTTTGATTCCATTGCCATTTGTTACTGTTGAATATTGATCATTCTTCATATTGAATCGACTATAGAAATATGTTCCATGTTTAGTTTTTAGTCCACCTGATTGCATATCTTTGGTTTGAAAAAATATGTTAGTTGTGATAAAGTCTGCTTCAAAGGATTATCATTGTAACTATTTAGTTTGCGATATTTAAGTCAAGGGCTCTCTCATATTTGTCTCTAAACTTGGATATTTGTTTATTGACCTAATATCATGAGTTTTAAGGTTATGAGCTGTTAAATACAAACGAATGCATATACTTGTACTTATCTCACATCTCATTTACACCCTACTTATTTCTCTGCCCTATAGCCTCTCAATCTACCTCCCCTGCGGTAGTTATTCTATTATAAAACGAGTTATTTAACCTTTCAGTTTGAGGATGTTCAACAATGAGGATGTCACTATTGGATCATGGATGCTAGCTATGAACGTGCATCATGAAGATAACAGAGCAATATGTGATCCTAGATGTACTCCTACATCAATAGCAGTCTGGGATATTCCAAGATGCTCAGGTAGCATGACCATGATATAAACCTCGTTATGTTATATTAACAATATGTTTTCCATAAATGCTTAGAATGCATAGGTATTATTGATATTCTTATGATATTCCTGTTCCACCTACGTTTTCTTCCATTATGAAAGCTTTAACGAGGGCATCACTATATGGTCCCAAGAATTGTGCATTTGTGCAAACCGATTAATTTCCTGCTAGTATCCTTCCAAGTTTTATATATTCAGAAATCTAGATACTCAAAGAACATTTTCACATTCAGTCTTTGCTTCTTTACCTTCATATTATCATTGTTTACTCTTTGGCTAATGCTTTAAGATGAAGTAGCTTTGTGAAATTTGTTAATTATCATGGGAATCGACAAGAATTTACCATCCAGCATGTACATTGGGAACATTTTTCATTTCATGTAATCCTTATCCGATCTCCGTGGTGAATAAATTGGTGTCGATTTTCAGGTTTATGCAATCCGGCCAGCAAACTTAAGGAGCTTCACAAGATTGGAATGTGCTCCAAGAGCCCAACATTGCCACCTGATGACATATAATTCCTGTTTGGCTTGATTTTAGCCAGGACCTCGATCGCGCAAGGTAGGTTAGTTTCTTAAAGCAACCTCCAAATGCGATAAATGTTGTGTTCTTATTGTTTAACCAGTTAAATCATTCTATATTCTTTTTCCACGTGCCGCCACGAAGCTACCGGAAATTAGAAAAAGAAAACTCCATAATGAAATGTACATCATAGGTCCTATTGGACAATATGTAAGATTGCTGTGCTATAAAAGCATTAGGGGAAACAGAGGTGGTGGTTATGCAGGAGTAGTTAGCCATTTGAAGAGATTAGATAAAGATTGTAGTGTTTGTATTCATTTGATCAATATAGGGTTTCCTTGAGGGACAATTATCATCCCAAAATATATATGTATTTGTATTTTGTATTGTAATTATGTTATCATACAAGTTGCTCACCTATCGAAACCAGTGTTTTCAGCCTCCAGTTCCGGTGGCTACTGTTCTATTTCTGGGGGAGATCAATCCTTTTGGTCCAAAAGAAAGATGGGGGTGGGTTGTTACATCTATGATAATCATCATTTTTACTACCATAGGATCCCTTCAACTTGACATAGGAGGATTGGTTCTCAACTGCAGAAGCCTCATACATGAAAAATTGATATATGTTAAGTATAGTTGCAAGGCACATCAGGTTTTAGGTAGAGATGACAAAATAAATTCATCTTGAACTTTAAATTAACCGAAAATGGATTTGGAATTGAATACAGTCCCACAAAATAAGGAGCTGATGCCATTTGCTGAAAGTGGAACAAAATTTTTTAGGTATCGTATGGAAATTAGGATTTTAAAATTAGGATTTTAAAATATTGTAAATTGAGTATTAAATTATTTAAAAATATAATATTCATGATATTTTTTTAATGAATTTGAAATTCTTAAAATATTTTTGGGTTTAACAAATTCATGTTTTTTTTCCTTTTCTTTTTTTTTTAACATATGTTAGTAATTCAATTAATTTCTTACTATTTACATAAAAAATGAAATTCAAATTGATGGGTCATGCATTTAACCCATTTCATAAGGCTTGGATTTAAAGCTCTCGCACTTTCATTTTGTTCACGAGGCTTCTTAAGGCTTAAGGTATATATTTAACAAAATTTAGATTGCATCTTATTTTTTAATCTCCAAGTTAAAACCTGTGGAATTAAAAAAAAATTAAGAAGATTATTTTTATCTAATAAGATATAATAAATGGATTTTTAATGTAAAATTTAAATATTTTTTATTTAAAATAATGTCTTTTAATTAAAGTTTGTGATTTTTATTTCACTTACAAATATATTTGATTTCACTAAATTTTGAGATAAAAGCGTACATAATTTATGACAATTGCTGTTATAGATGAAAAGTTGTTATAAAGGGTAAAAATAAAACTTAAAAATTTAATTTTATAGTAAGTTTGGTTAGTATAGTGAAATGTTGCTATGGATGATGAATAAAGTTTTTTTTTTTTTACCTTTAATGTCTGTATTATGGTTCATGTTTGGGGTTCATAGCTTCCTCTCCCAACAATGCGTCTCCAAGGTTTAAACCTGCATTCTCTATTAAGAGTACAATGTATCTTACCACTAGATTCAACCCTTGATGAAAATAGAGAGTTTATTGTCATTTATTGCTTAAAACTAAAAGATGTAAGAAGTTAATACCATGTTAAAAATTATTGGATTTTTTTCGTCAATAAAAAAGATATTTGAAATTAATTGAATCTTATTATATATTTCATTATAAATCAAGGTTTTTTTAAATAAAATATTTAAAATCACTTATAATTCTACAATACTTAAATAGGAGGAGAAAACATATTTTAATGCACTCGAACTCTCATCCTCCTACACTAATAATAATACCAATGTCAACCAAATGAAGGCTTAACAAAAAAAATTCTAAATTAAATGCTACATTCATTAAAAAAATTACATTTTAAAACCTTAATTATGTTCAAATTTGGAACCTGTACAGCAAGGAAGCGCAAGTCATAGAATTAGGATAACATGGCACCAAGCTGGAAAGAAGAAGACCCACCCATCAATGACTTGTTGATTGCGTTTTAAAAGTAATTTTGGAGCCATAATCGATAAAGAGTAAGAGTTTTTGAAGTAAAAAGTATTTTTTGGAATTGAAAAGCACATTTGGAAAAATAAACAATTTAATATATTTGATGTATACAACACTCCACACGGCAAAAAAAAAAACTTTTTCATTTTTTTAATAATATTCCCTAATTATATAATAATAATGTTATAAAATAAAGAGAGATGGAAAAAATAAAAAGCAAAGAAAATATGAAAGCAATAGAGGATATATTTTATTGATCAAAAGGGATGATTACAATATTTCATTAGAGTCTCTATTTATAGGCATAAGAAGTATAAAAGAAGTAGAGATCTAATTCTAATAATTATTAGAATTTAAAGTACATTAAAACTTTACCTTGATCACGATGGACATCCACTTAATAAGATATTCATAACACCTCCCTTGGATGTCCATTGGTAGATAATGTGCCTCGTTAAAATTTTATTAAGAAAAACCTTGTGGGATAAAAAACTAATGGAGGAAAAATAGTATACAATCTATAATACGCATAATATGTTGCCACATTAAAAGTCTTATTAGGAAAACCCAATGGGACAAAACCTCAATTAAGGGAAAAAGAGTACAACGCATATTTACTCCCCCTCATAAAAACATCACATACTTTCTCGTATTCTACGTATTCAATCTTGAATACTAGTTTTTCAAATAACTATTTGATTGTATTGCTAAGTATTTATGTCACCATTCTTTTGAAAATCATGAGTGAGGGAAAATTTTGGGGAAATATATTTTGATCTCTTCAGGAATTTCAACAATAATCAATAACAAAATTTAATATGATCCTTCTATAAACATACAAATAGGTATTTTGGATCATTTTATAATCCTTTTTTAACTATTATTGACTAAGTCAAATTTACCACATATGTTCAATTATTTCAATTTATATAAATGAATAATTTCCCGAGAATTTTAATATGCTTCTAGCATTCCAAATCCTTCAAGGATTTTAATATAAACTTTACTATATAGTGATTTATAAAGGTTGTAACAACCATTAGACGCAAGTTAAATCTTTTATGAATTGTCAAAATAATATGTCTAAAGGTCATTGTATCCACCACAAAAGAATATTATATCTTTTCATAATGAATATTAGTACTTAGCGAAAAACTTCATATTTTTATTCCGCTTTTGCAAAACTATTTCATTTGCACCCTCACTGACTTTATACCTTTAAATATTTGGACTATTGGTCCAAAAACTCTACAAACTTAATTGTACTTGTGTTGTGTCTTTCTATTTTGATCAATTTATTCCATATCTATATTTCTCAATAGATTTATTCAAGCCATCCTTTTATTTCATTATTTCAATAATAATATTGCATGCAAATCATTGTTGACCACTTTTACTATTCAGTTCCATATTTTCTCGAATTGACATAACTTATCAAGATCTCTTATTTTCATTATTTTAAAATTCAGTTTCAGGTATCTAAATCTCTTCTGGAGTTTTACTTATTAGTTATGTCTTGAGTCTCTTTTGGAGCACCCGCCTCCACTATATGACCATCTAGAAGAATTTTCATTTTTGGAACCGATCAAGCTATTATTTATTCTAACTGATTGTCCTACTGGGACTTTAATTCAAATTAAAATATTAGATGGTATGTAACACTTAGTTATTCTCATTAAGTTTGTAAATACATCTAACAGTTAACTTGTAATGAGTTATCCTTATTGAACTTCTAGTTCAAATACTCTCCCATTAACTCATTACAAGTTATTATTTCTCTCCCTCTAATGTCAGGAAAACTATCAAATCAAAATTATAATCACAAATCATGTCATAATTGAATCTCGAATACATTCAAAACATCTATTAATATAAAGAAACTTGTAATTAATATATATTCCCAACTTTCTTTGAGGATTCATTCATCTTTTAGCGTTATGGTGGAGCAGTTGGAACATATACGCACATACAAAAATTCGAAGATGAGAAATATTTAGGTCTTGATCAAAAACCAATTGTAATGGGGAGTACTTATAACTTATTGGCTTGATGTGTACAATACGTAAATCAACACAATCTCATGTTGAAATAGGAAATTTAATTATCATAAGTAATGGTTTAGACGTTAATCAGAGGTGTTTAATCAATAATTTCTCTAAACCATTATGTGCTAACTTTTGCAAAAGTTTTTCAAACTCAATCAACAAAGATTAAGATATAAACTCATTAGTATTAGCAAGATGAATTGTCTTAATTGTATGATCTGAAATTAATTATTTAAACAAGCAATCTTGCAAACGATAGGTTGAAAATTGATAACACAAATGTGATTATTTTGTAGATGCATCTACCAAAATCATATAATATCAAAACCATCCACATGGTGGATAAATGGGCCCATATTCGTTTCAAAAATGCAAGACATTAAATCTCGACTTTAGCTAGTGAGTTTTTAATAATCAATTTTCATTGAGAACAAGCAACATATGAGAATTCCTTTAAATTAAAGAATCTTTTGGTTCTTTAATGAATGTCTATATGAATTATTAATTAATTTTTGCATCATATATGATCTAGAATGATCTAACAGGTCATGCCAAGTGGTAAATGCATTTGTATCAGTAAACTTCTGGTTTACTCTAACACGTGTTTCAATTGTACTAAATTGTAATAAATTAATAATTTTACTATCATTCCTTTTACTTTGTATATACATATAAGTGCTATTGTGATATTTACTATTGGAAATGTCTAAATCAATTTGAATATTATAATATCATTAAGTCAACAAAATAAATATAATTTCAAAACAATTATATGTAATATTCGCTTTAGGGAATATGCCAAAATATTCAAATATCTAAAAAAAAAAATGCAACTTCAAGTGTATCCTACCATAACAAGCTTTAGATAGAATTATCATATTTTATTACTTATAAATAGATCTTTCACAGTCAAATATTTTACGTCCAACCCCTTAATGGGGATGATGACAAAAGAAGATTACAAAGATTATAAAATAAATATAAATTAATAACCCAAACTCAATCCTCTCTTTTTTATCTTTTCAAAATAGATATTTATACCAATAGTGATTCATATGAAATATAATATTTTCCTTATTCACAATCTCAATATAAGATCCATTATAAATATCTTTTAAAATCAATAGATTAACCATCGCAATATATTAATATATTAGCTATTCTGGAGCTTTCTACTACTTTTGTACTATCAAATATTGAAATAATATTGATTTGTTTTAGTACCAAATAAGATAAATATTTTATATCTATAATTATAGAATTTATTACTATATGCTCATATCCTTCCTCAAATAATATTAACAGAAACAAAATATTTGGGCATATGCCACATACGTGGCCAATAATCTTTCATATCACATTGATAACATAAGTTATCTTTACCCTTTGAAGAGTTATCTTCAGAACTCTTACTGTTATCTTATTTATTACTATGTTCCCACTTTTAGTGGTCCATGATTATATCTTTTATTTTCTTTATGTTTGCATTCACTTCAGGTATTGCAATAAATTTAGTAGGATAGACTTCTAAACACCTCCATTGATTCCTTATTCCATAATCACCATCGAAAAACATGCGTGAATTTTAAATCAAAATTATTCATGTTATCATGATTAGTCTTCAATCACATCCTCAATTACAACAACAATTATGATCTCTATATTTTCATTTTTCATAATTGTTATGTACTGCTACATTCACTTCAGGGAATAAAGCAAAACTAGTGGGAAGAATTTCATAGATTTTCATTAGTAACTTATTATTTTGCTTAGTCACTAGAAGGTATGAGATCGTTCGAAAATACTGTTAAAGTCATTTTCACAATATTGCTACTACGGGAGTACATTAGATATTTCAATCATATAATGTAATGTATTCATTCCAGGAATATATATATATAATACGAATACATGAGTATCTCATGTTATTTCTATATATGGTTTTAATGTAAAACACATAAAGGTTTTATTCAACTTATATTTTCTTGATCTGAAGAATAATATTATATTTTACAAAATTTTGCATAATAAGGAGCTAAAATATTAGTTCTTAAAGAGCTTTTTTGTAACACCCCAATTTTCGAGAATTCTGTGAATGTTGGCATAGGTTTAATTATGTTAGTGGGCCTCTAGAAGGCCCAAGCTTAAGATAGAACCCTGCAATTTTAGTTAATTTTTGTTCCATAAGAAAAAGGGGGTGAAATTATGAAATAGAACCTATGTGAAAATGTTTGAAAATGCTATATGCTAAATTGAAGTGGCCAAATAAATAGGAGTGCAAAATAGGAGGATTTGCATGACAAACCTCCCATTTTACATGTAGTGGCTGGTCATCATGTTGCTGTAGACAAAATGTACACTTGATATCCATAATTTATGGTACAAATTGATACAAATTGATAATAGGTTAGGTAAATGTTCCACGATAATGGGTTAGGTAAATGTTTCATGATAATGGGTTAGGTAAATGTTTCATGATAAGAATTTCATGTCTTTTGTATTAAAGAATTAAATGGATGAAATATGAAGTTTTATTAAAAGAAAAAGGGGTGAAAAGAACAAAGTTTTGTCCATCTTTGTTCATCATAGCTGAAAGTTAGAGAAGAGAAAGGAGAGGAGAAAGCTCTTGAGTGTTCGGTCACTTGGGGAAGAAAATTGAAGGTAAGTTCATGGTAGTTTGCTTTTATTTTGAGGTTCATGAGTTCTTCTTGATTCTACCTTAACTCTTGAAGCATATTTTGGTTGTTAGTTGTGTTGTGAGCATTTAGTCATGAATTAAAATGAAGGAAATGGTTGTTGTTTCATGTTCTTTTGATGAAAAATGGAAGATAGGTGAAGTTGAGCCAAACAAATGAGCATGCATGTGCCTTAGATGCTAAAGGGAAAAATCGGCTAACATGTTGTGCTTTAAAATGATGAAATGGAGATTATACTTAAGTAAAATCATAGATATGTGATGATTGATTGGTGATATACATGTTTAAATAACATGCATGCAAGGTATGTGTGAAAGAGTTGATTTGGTAATAAATCTGCTTGGGACAGCAGCAGTAACGTGACTTTGAAAAATCACCATAAATTGTGGGAGATGAATTAGAAGCTGAATAAATTATGTAATTAAATCTTATTGAGTCTAGTTTCAAATGAAATAAACAAGAATATATTTTGAATTCTGTACAATGAGAAATTTGATTCGTAATAAAGAGTGGTCAGATTAGTCAAACAGTGAAACATGGGAAACTTTAAGAAAAATCTGGTATTGATTGGCCATATCAAAAATTCTGAAAATTTTATGGATAGAAGATATATGAGTCTATTTTTAGGGAAAATTAATGGAACTTGATTTGGAGTTTCGTAGCTCCAGTTATAAATGATTTAGTGACTGTTGCTCAGGAAGACAGCTTGCAGTGAAATTATGATTATGTGGTAAACACTGACAAAAATTTGTTAATGAGTTGCTTATTGATTTCTTATAAGCTTACTCTGATCTGTAGGTGTGGTTGGCCGAATATTGTAAGGGGTTAATACATAGTTCGTATTTGAATAGTTAGATTAACCTGTTAGTAATCCAATTGTAGGCGGTTCGTGTGTGGATCTCGTCAGCATATCATCGCAAACAGGTGTGTAACTAACACCCTCTTATAGACTAGATCGGCACAAGTCAAAAAGCCGAAATGTCGAAAAGCCGGTATTTTGAGATGTGAATGCTCATAAGATTAATAGTTTGATGTATATGGTAAATTAAAGTGATAAGACTGTAGAGTGCGCGATTCTGTGCATTTCGATATTTTTGGGCTTAATGGGCCAAAAACGGGATAATGGGCCAACGGGCCCAAATTGGTAAGAAAACGTGGTAAATGTTTCTGATCGTACGTAAATGGCTATGTTATGTATGAAAACCTTAAGAATAGTTAAATTACTTGAATACCCCTATGTATGCAAAATTACCATTATACCCCTAGGGTTACTTTTGACTGAAAAGCATGACGATCTGATTCTGTATGATGTATGCCATGATTATATATCTGTTGCATGGGGACATGGGTTATATTATGGAGGAAGCGTCCTGGTGGCTATGCCACAATTATCTGATCTGGTGGCTCTGCCACATATATCTGTTCTGGTGGTTATGCGACGATTATCTGATCTGGTGGCTCTGCCACATATATCTGTTCTGGTGGCTCTGCCACAATATCTGTATCTGGTGACTTTGTCACAATCTCTGGCAGCCTCGCTGCGATTTCTGTGGTGTGTAGCGGTTGGGTGGGTCGAGTAGTCTCCCCACATGGTGTAACGCTGGTACGGGGGTGTTATGGATGAATCTGGGTTGGGTTTCTGCATAAACATGTAATATCTGTTCTGTTCTGTTACGGGCCTATGGGCTTTATTCTGAATTCTGTTCTGGGCTAAGGCCAACTTATTCTGTTTCTGTGGGTTGAGCTGATTTAGACTATGGTTGGGTTATTTTACACACTGAGTTTCCCCAAACTCACCCCTTTTATTTTCATCCACGCAGGTAATCACCAACCATAGTGGGCTTGCAGCTGTGAGGGAATTCGGAGTGGCCACCCGTTCTGAAAGTTTGATTTTCTTCTGGTGAACTGGACATCCTTTTATTTACGTTTGAAGTTTTGGGTTTTTAAATGTAATAAGGCCGCTTAATTATTTTTGATGGTTTTAATATGTATTACTAAGATAGGTATTACTTATTTTAACTGTCGAAATTGGATAGCCTTAGGGCGCGTTTTCAAAAACAACAATTGATTTCAAAATAACACGACAACAAGCAAAGCTTCTGCAATGAAAGTATTTTCCAAAATTAATCACTTTTCCTAAAAATGACTTAATCAAATCGGTTTCCTAGAAATATCCATGACGTTAAGGTGTGGTAATGGTGGTATACATGTCTAGGATTAGATCCGAATGGAGCTTGGTACTTAAGTAGTCCGATGGACTCACCACCTCTTTTCCGGTTTCCTACCTGGTGCACAGCTTCCATTCACTTTAACCTATAATGAAATTATCTTTTAAAACACTAAGTAAGTTTTTCTGGATCAACAATATAAAATGTTTTGAACGCTTCGATGTGGCATGTCGGATCCTGTCTTAACATCTGGGCCGGGTTTGGGGTGTTACATTTAGTGGTATCAGAGCCTAGGTTGCAACAACTCGGCTGTGGAATGGGTTTACAAAAACAAAGATTTTCGAAAGCGAAAATTTTATAAAGAATGCGAAAAACTCGATTTTCAAAATTTAGATCTTTAGAAGGTGGCATTCCTAATCCCCGACTCAAGTCTGTAAGTATTCTGAATTTTTCTGAATATTTTCCTGAATTATCTGTCTGTACTAAAACCCTACTAGGACACTCTAGATAGGATGATACTGAAACCATAGGAAAATCTGATAAGAGATTGAAACTGTAGCTAGACTTCGATTCTGCGAAAACAAACTTTGAATTACTGTCTGATTCATAAAACATCTGTAATAATCACTGGAATACTAAGTTAATGCATAAAATTCGTAAACAGATAATACGATATGAGTACAAGAACTACTCGTGGAAGAGGCCGTGGACGTGGCTGAGGAAGGGCTCGAGCAGTATCTTCGTCTTTGGGACATATGCCGGCGGCATATGCACCGGTACCATCGACAACGGAGGTGGAGTCTCATGATCATGGTGCCAGGGATGACGCTCTGTCGCAGGCAATGCTTCGTGTTCTGGAAAGGGTTACCGGGACAAGTTCGGGCAACAGAATTCGATGATCGATTTCTGAACGACTCCGGGCCAACGGAGCGGAGATCTTTAGGGGTGTGTCTGGTATCGCCTCGAATGTGGCAGAATATTGGTTGGAGGCCACAGAACGAATTATGGATGACTTGGATTACTCTGTGGAGCAGAAGCTGAAGGGAGCCGTATCGTTGCTACGGGATGAGGCTTACCAGTGGTGGCTCACTGTGAGAGAAGAAACCCCAGCTGATAGGGTAACTTGGGAACTGTTTAAAATGGCCTTTAAAGGGAAGTATGTTGGGGCGAGTTATGTGGACGCCCGCAGAAAGGAATTCTTGAATCTGATGCAAGGAGGTAAAACAGTTGCTGAGTATGAGGCCGAGTTTCTGAGGCTGAGTCGGTATGCCATGGGCATAGTCGCTACGGAATATGAACGAAGTGTGCGTTTCGAGAATGGTCTTAGAGATGATCTTAAGGTGTTGATTGCTCCGCAGAGGGAGCGGGACTTTGCGGTTTTGGTGGAGAAGGCTAAGATAGCTGAAGAGGTAAAGCGTGCTGAAAAGCAGAATTAGGAGAAGGATCGAAACCATTTTCGGAGGGATTCAGGACCCTCGGATGGTGCAAATAGGATTATTAAGAGTGCAAGAGTGGAGCAACCAGTTCGAGCAGTGCCGATGAATGTGGTCAGACCATCAATCTGTGGAGACTGTGGTAAGGTACATTTGGGCGAGTGTAGGAAACGCTCTGGTGCTTGTTTCCGATGTGGATCTATGGAGCATAGAGTACGGGATTGCCCTCAGAAAGCTGATCAGGTTCAAGTTGCTGAACATAGGATTGTTCAACCCGTAAGGGGTAGACCCCAACCACCGAGAAGACGTGGACAAGGTAGGGGTGGAAATAGAAATGGTCGAGGTCAGGGGGCACCTGGCAGGGGTGTCGAAAATGCTGAAGCTCGACAGCCAGCTTTGGTGTATGTAGCTCGTCGTCGAGAGGAGGGCGATGCATCTGACGTCATAACTGGTACGTTCTTGGTTTCTGGCATGCCATATACTGCTTTGGTGGATATTGGATCTACTCATTCCTATGTTACATGTGCCATATCTGGGTTGTTGGGTGTGCACTCTGAGAAGATGGTGAGTGTGGTATCTGTGTTAAGTCCTTTAGGTCATTCGGTTAGGGTAGACAAACTATATAGGGATGTACCCTTAGAAACTCAAGTTCCCTGGAGATCTGATGGAGTTACCGTTCGGAGAGTTTGACCTCATTCTGGGAATGGACTGGCTTGTTAAGCATAGGGCGACTTTAGATTGTGCTGCAAAACGAATGGTGTTAAGGACCACAGAGGGTGAGGAGGTTATGATGATAGGCGAGCGAAGGGATTATTTGTCCAATGTGGTGTCAGTATTAAGAGTCGAAAAGTGGATTCGGAAAGGTTATGAGACCTATTTGGCATTTGTAAGTCAGTCGGAAGGGGAGGGATTGTCAGTGGATAAGGTTAGGACCGTAAAGGAGTTCCAAGATGTTTTTTCGGAGGAGCTTCCAGTATTGCCTCCGAACCGAGAAGTTGAGTTTGGAATAGATTTGTTGCCTGGAACGGCGCCTGTCTCCATCGCACCGTATAGGATGGCACCGAAGGAGTTAGTAGAGTTAAAGGCTCAAATTCAAGAGTTGTTGGATAGGGGCTTCATTAGGCCAAGCGTGTCTCTATGGGGAGCACCGGTGCTATTTGTGAAGAAAAAGGACGGGACAATGCGCATGTGCATCGGTTACCGCCAGTTGAACAAACTGACGATAGAGAACAAATACCCTCTGCCAAGGATTGATGATTTATTTGACCAACTTAGAGGAGCTTCGGTATTTTCCAAGATTGACCTTCGATCTGGATACCATCAGTTAAGGGTAAAAGAAGTGGATATTCATAAGACATCATTCAAGACTCGATATGGTCATTACGAGTTCCTGGTTATGCCGTTTGGGTTGACGAACGCACCTGTCGCTTTCACGGATCTGATGAATCGAGTGTTCCAACCTTACTTGGATTGATTTGTGGTAGTTTTCATCGATGATATTCTAGTATACTCGAAAACTGAGGAGAATCATGAGGAGCATCTACGTATTGTGCTGCAAGTGCTGAGAGAGAAGGAATTGTATGCAAAGTTTAGTAAGTGTGAATTTTGGTTGCGAGAAGTGGCCTTTCTAGGTCATGTGGTTTCTGTTGAAGAAATTAGAGTGGATCCTCGAAAAGTTGAGGCAGTTCTGGGATGGAAGCCATCAAAATCAGTATAAAAAATTCAGAGTTTTCTGGGTTTGGCAGGCTATTACCGAAGGTTCGTAGAAGGATTTTCTTTGATTGCTGTACCATTGACGAAACTGTTAAGGAAAGGGGTAGCATTTGTCTGGACTGAGAGTCAGCAAAAAGCTTTTGACCATTTGAAAAAGGTATTGACTGAAGCACCAGTGTTGATTCAACCGGAGTCTGGGAAGGACTTCACTGTATACAGCGATGCGTCACATGTGGGGTTAGAATGTGTACTGATGCAAGAGGGTAAGGTGGTCGCTTATGCTTCGCGGCAGCTTAAGTCTCATGAAGCGAACTACCTTACGCATGGCTTAGAGCTAGCAGCAGTGATCTTCGCGTTGAAAATCTGGAGACATTACTTATATGGAGAAAAGTGTATCATATACACGGACCATAAGAGCCTAAAGTATCTGTTAACTCAAAAGGAGTTAAACCTTAGGCAACGAAGATGGGTAGAGTTGCTTAAGGATTACGACTGTTCGATTGAGTACCACCCAGGTAAGGCTAACGTGGTGGCTGATGCATTGAGTCGAAGGGTTGTTTCTGATTTGAGAGCCTTGTTTGCACGTTTGAGTCTGTTTGATGATGGAAGTCTGTTAGCAAAATTGCAAGTGAGGCCTATTTGGACTGAGCAGATTAAAGAAAAACAGTTGGAGGATAACTCGTTGGTCCTTCGTTTTCAGCAAGTTGAGAAGGGTGAGAATGAGGATTTTGGACTGAATACTGAAGGAGTTTTATGCTTCCGAGGAAGAATTTGTATTCCGAAGGACTTTGACTTGAGACAGTCAATATTGAAGGAAGCTCATGGGGGACTTTGTGCCATGCATCGTGGAGGGAATAAGTTGTATCATGACTTGCGAGAACTGTACTGGTGGCCTGGGCTTAAACGAGAAGTAATGGAGTTCCTGGGGAAATGTCTGACATGCTAGCAAGTGAAAGCTGAACATCAATTTCCTTCTGGATTACTACAACCAGTGAAAATTCCATTGTGGAAGTGGGAGAGAGTCACTATGGACTTTGTGAGTGGGCTACCTTTGACACCCACCAAGAAAGATTTTGTGTGGGTAGTGGTGGATAGGTTAACAAAATTTGGCCATTTCATACCAGTTCGTATTGATTACTCCCTACAAAAGTTGGCTAGGTTGTATGTGGCAGAGATAGTACGACTACATGGAGTGCCAGTGTCGATTATTTCCAACCGAGACCCTAGGTTTACATCTCGGTTCTGGAAGAAGTTGCAGGAGGCATTGGGTACACGTTTGGATTTCAGAACTGCCTTTCACCCACAGACAGATGGACAGTCGGAGAGGGTTATTCAGATTTTGGAGGATATGCTAAGGGGTTGTATCATCGATTTTCGTGGAAGTTGGGAGGACTACTTGCCATTGGCGGAGTTTGCATACAATAACAGCTACCAAGCAAGTATTCAGATGGCTCCATATGAGGCACTTTATGGGCGGAGATGTCGTACGCCTACGTGTTGGACAGAGTTGGGTGAACGACAAGTGCTTGGACCGGAGTTGGTGGCAGATACTGAAAGTAAGGTTAAGTTAATAAGAGATTGATTAAAGGAGGCATCTGATAGACAGAAGTCGTATGCGAATCTAAAGCGCAAAGAGATAGAGTTCGCAGTTGGGGATATGGTTTTCTTAAAGGTTTCACCTTGGAAGAAGATCTTGAGATTCGGCAAGAAAGGCAAATTGAGTCCGCGGTTTATAGGGCCTTATCGAGTTCTTAAGCGGGTAAGGCTAGTAGCGTATCAGTTAGAATTACCACTAGAGTTAGACAGAATCCATGACGTTTTTCATGTGTCTATGTTAAGACGATATCGATCGGATCCCTCACATGTTGTGCCAGTGGATGAGATTGAAGTAAGGACTGATTTGACCTTTGAGGAAGAACCCATACAAATTTTAGATCGAGAGGTTAAAGTTCCAAGAAGGAAGTCGGTTCCGTTGGTAAAAGTACTGTGGCGTAATCATGGAAGGGAAGAAGCTACTTGGCAATCAGAAGAGACTATGCGTCAACAATACCCTCAACTATTTGGATCAGGTAAATTTCGAGGCCGAAATTTCTTTAAGGGGGGTAGAGTCGTAACGCCCCAATTTTCGGGAATTCTGTGAATGTTGGCATAGGTTTAATTATGTTAGTGGGCCTCTAGAAGGCCCAAGCTTAAGATAGAACCCGGCAATTTTAGTTAATTTTTGTTCCATAAGAAAAAGGGAGTGAAATTATGAAATAGGACCTATGTGAAAATGTTTGAAAATGCTATAGGCTAAATTGAAGTGGCCAAATAAATAGGAGTGCAAAATAGGAGGATTTGCATGACAAACCTCCCATTTTACATGTAGTGGCTGGTCATCATGTTGTTGTAGACAAAATGTACACTTGATATCCATAATTTATGGTACAAATTGATACAAATTGATAATAGGTTAGGTAAATGTTCCACGATAATGGGTTAGGTAAATGTTTCATGATAATGGGTTAGGTAAATGTTTCATGATAATGGGTTAGGTAAATGTTTCATGATAAGAATTTCATGTCTTTTGTATTAAAGAATTAAATAGATGAAATATGAAGTTTTATTAAAAGAAAAAGGGGTGAAAAGAACAAAGTTTTGTCCATCTTTGTTCATCATAGCTGAAAGTTAGAGAAGAGAAAGGAGAGGAGAAAGCTCTTGAGTGTTCGGTCACTTGGGGAAGAAAATTGAAGGTAAGTTCATGGTAGGTTGCTTTTATTTTGAGGTTCATGAGTTCTTCTTGATTCTACCTTAACTCTTGAAGCATATTTTGGTTGTTAGTTGTGTTGTGAGCATTTAGTCATGAATTAAAATGAAGGAAATGGTTGTTGTTTCATGTTCTTTTGATGAAAAATGGAAGATAGGTGAAGTTGAGCCAAACAAATGAGCATGCATGTGCCTTAGATGCTAAAGGGAAAAATCGGCTAACATGTTGTGCTTTAAAATGATGAAATGGAGATTATACTTAAGTAAAATCATAGATATGTGATGATTGATTGGTGATATACATGTTTAAATAACATGCATGCAAGGTATGTGTGAAAGAGTTGATTTGGTAATAAATCTGCTTGGGACAGCAGCAGTAACGTGACTTTGGAAAATCACCATAAATTGTGGGAGATGAATTAGAAGCTGAATAAATTATGTAATTAAATTTTATTGAGTCTAGTTTCAAATGAAATAAACAAGAATATATTTTAAATTCTGTACAATGAGAAATTTGATTCGTAATAAAGAGTGGTCAGATTAGTCAAACAGTGAAGCATGGGAAACTTTAAGAAAAATCTGGTATTGATTGGCCATATCAAAAATTCTGAAAATTTTATGGATAGAAGATATATGAGTCTATTTTTAGGGAAAATTAACGGAACTTGATTTGGAGTTTCGTAGCTCCAGTTATAAATGATTTAGTGACTGTTGCTCAGGAAGACAGCTTGCAGTGAAATTATGATTATGTGGTAAACACTGACAAAAATTTGTTAATGAGTTGCTTATTGATTTCTTATAAGCTTACTCTGATCTGTAGGTGTGGTTGGCCGAATATTGTAAGGGGTTAATACGTAGTTCGTATTTGAATAGTTAGATTAACCTGTTAGTAATCCAATTGTAGGCGGTTCGTGTGTGGATCTCGTCAGCATATCATCGCAAACAGGTGTGTAACTAACACCCTCTTATAGACTAGATCGGCACAAGGCGAAAAGCCGAAATGTCGAAAAGCCGGTATTTTGAGATGTGAATGCTCATGAGATTAATAGTTTGATGTATATGGTAAATTAAAGTGATAAGACTGTAGAGTACGCGATTCTGTGCATTTCGATATTTTTGGGCTTAATGGGCCAAAAACGGGAGAATGGGCCAACGGGCCCAAATTGGTATGAAAACGTGGTAAGTGTTTCTGATCGTACGTAAATGGCTATGTTATGTATGAAAACCTTAAGAATAGTTAAATTACTTGAATACCCCTATGTGTGCAAAATTACCATTATACCCCTAGGGTTACTTTTGACTGAAAAGCATGACGATCTGATTCTGTATGATGTATGCCATGATTATATATCTGTTGCATGGGGACATGGGTTATATTATGGAGGAAGCGTCCTGGTGGCTATGCCACAATTATCTGATCTGGTGGTTCTACCACATATATCTGTTCTGGTGGCTATGCCACGATTATCTGATCTGGTGGCTCTGCCACATATATCTATTCTGGTGGCTCTGCCACAATATCTGTATCTGGTGACTTTGTCACAATCTCTAGCAGCCTCGCTGCGATTTCTGTGGTGTGTAGTGGTTGGGTGGGTCGAGTAGTCTCCCCACATGGTGTAACGCTAGTACGGGGGTGTTATGGATGAATCTGGGTTGGGTTTCTGCATAAACATGTAATATCTGTTCTGTTCTATTACGGGCCTATGGGCTTTATTCTAAATTCTGTTTTGGGCTAAGGCCAACTTATTCTGTTTCTGTGGGTTGAGCTGATTTAGACTATGGTTGGGTTATTTTACACACTGAGTTTCCCCAAACTCACCCCTTTTATTTTCATCCACGCAGGTAATCACCAACCATAGTGGGCTTGCAGCTGTGAGGGAATTCGGAGTGGCCACCCGTTCTGAAAGTTTGATTTTCTTCTGGTGAACTGGACATCCTTTTATTTACGTTTGAAGTTTTGGGTTTTTAAATGTAATAAGGCCGCTTAATTATTTTTGATGGTTTTAATATGTATTACTAAGATAGGTATTACTTATTTTAACTGTCGAAATTGGATAGCCTTAGGGCGCGTTTTCAAAAACAACAATTGATTTCAAAATAACACGACAACAAGCAAAGCTTCTGCAATGAAAGTATTTTCCAAAATTAATCACTTTTCCTAAAAATGACTTAATCAAATCGGTTTCCTAGAAATATCCATGACGTTAAGGTGTGGCAATGGTGGTATGCATGTCTAGGATTGGATCCGAAGGGAGCTTGGTACTTAAGTAGTCCGATGGACTCACCACCTCTTTTCCGGTTTCCTACCTGGTGCACAGCTTCCATTCACTTTAACCTATAATGAAATTATCTTTTAAAACACTAAGTAAGTTTTTCTGGATCAACAATATAAAATGTTTTGAACGCTTCGATGTGGCATGTCGGATCCTGTCATAACGTCTGGGCCGGGTTTGGGGTGTTACATTTTTACAGTTTGATGCATTATTAGTTCTTCAGGAGCATATAATCATTTTATAATATAACCTTAATGAATGATTAATTTATTTTAAATAATATACAGTTTTGCAATTATTTTTAAGAATGAAAAAAAATTTGATCTTCTAAAATTTTATTTATTCATATAAAAATAAAATGAATAAGTATAAATAAAATAAATATTAAACATAATAAATAATAAATTTATGTTACTAATAGATCATTGTGGTTAGATAATATATATTTTTATATATCATAACACAACAAAATATAAAATATTATAATGTCAAACTAAAATAACTTTACAGTTATAAAGGTTTAAACATAAACATTTTCTAACCTCAACTTCTTATAACATAATTTCATCTCAAATTTTACAATGATATGAAATAATCACAGACAAGGTGAATATCTCAATAACTAAATGCATGAAGGGTTTTATAAATTCATAGAGATACGGATAGTGAATTCTATAAATTTAATTTTTTAATAGAAATCAAATCAAATCAAATTTCAAAAGAAGTTGATTAGATTGACTTATGTTACCATGGATAAGAAGTAGTGATTATAAACATCCTTTGTAATGAAGAAAAAGAGATCATTCCCAAGCAAATATCAAAAAATAAACTTTGAGAGTGAATCTTACTTCTGGATTTCATATAGATAATGGTATCAAATCTTTCACCATCCTTAAGAACAAAAAGTAAAATAAGTTAATCAAAACAATGATAACGTATAATGAAAGAATAGTGAAAAATAATAATTAGATATAAAACATTAAACAAAAGCAACTTCTTGTAAAAATTTTGCATCTTGCCGTCAAAGATAAATTTGATCGTCAATAAAAGGAACTATCACTTTGAGCAAGATTATGCTGATAACGTGTTATAAAATAAAGAGAGATGGGGAGAATAAAGAAAAAGAAAATATGAAAGCAATAGAGGATGTACTTTATTGATCAAAAGGGATGATACAATGCTTCATCAGAGTTTTTATTTATAGGCATAAGAAGTATAAAAGAAGTAGAGATATTTTAAAGTAAATTAAAACTTTATCTTGATTATGATGGACATCAACTAAATAAGATATTCATAACAAATAATAATAATAATAATAATAATAATAATAATAATAATAATAATTCCCTTTTCTTAGGAAATGGATTTTTTGATTTTTTTTCTTGTTAACTAAGTAGGTTTTATTACTCATTATTATTGACAAATTTGATTAGATAAATTACAAGACGATTTTAATCTAAATTATTATTCAGTAAAGGGTAATAATGTTGAAATTACATATTTTACATTTTGGATAATTTTATTGGTTACAAAAGATTTAATCTAAATTTCTAACTAATAACCTAAATGTTCCAAATATGCAAAGACTTTATCATGTCAACATCATCGTAAAATGTCAAGTGATTAAAAAAATAAAAATATATTATTATTATTATTATTATTATTATTATTATTATTATTATTATTATAAAATGTCAAGACAGTCTTTGCCTTCAAATTGCTGCTGACCTTGCCTTTCCATTTGGATCCAATATCAGCTTTTAAAATTGCTACTTAATCACCCATCTTGCTACCTTATTCTTTCAATTTTTTGCAGCTTAGAAGATGCAGTTTTAGTGTTGTTTTGCTGACTTATCCCCTGTTAATATTTGGTCCATCAACACTGTCATTATAGCCGCCACTAATTTCAATTTTTGTTGCTTGTTTGCGAACCAAAGCAGTTCCACCCATCAACCTTTGTTGCAATCATAAAAAAATATTTTTTGTAACTTTCAATTTCATACAATTCAAGTTGCAATATTATAACCCCATTTGATGCTTTTCCTTGTTGCAATTCTTCCTGCCACCCTTCCAAGTTACTGCAATTTCTTCAAGTTTGCTGCTGTTTCAGCCTTCAATCGACGCTATTCTCTTTCAATTTTTGCCGTTTAAATTACCATCAGTTGTCTCTAACTTGCTGCTGGTTTTGGCCTTTTACTATTTGATCTAATTTTTGCTTGTTTCGCTTCTTGCAAATCTTCCTCAATTAATCTAATTCTTTTTTCTTTTTGTTGCCTGTCAATTGCCACAAGTTGCTGCTGTTTGCCGCTTCATTCAGTTGCTGCCATTGATGCCGTTTCATCCAAGATTGCCACTACCAAGTGCTTTTAATTTGCTACTCCAGATTTGATCCAAAATTGTTGTTCCCTTCCACCACCATTTGATTCAGTTGCTTGCCGCTAATAACTAACCAAAGTGCCTTGTTTGTGCCGTTCAAATTCATCTCAAAATTAGTAGTTGTGTGCCACCATTTGCCATCAATAGAAGCTGCCATTTTCCATCCAAGGATTTCGTGCACTTATTGGCAAGAAATATACTACTGCAAAACGAAATAGTTAGCACTAATAGAATAAATAAACTAAGCATAAATAAATAAAATAATCATTGTGCCATGAAAGAACCACTACCTTAGAAGCAAATCCAGCTTGATCGATGTAATCATGTAGTGTATGTTGTTGAAAATATATTGCTGCAAAACAAAACCGCTAGCGTTGACAAGAAATCAAAATGAGAGTAAATAAAATAGCAATCACTGTGCTGTGGAAGAACCACTGCCTTAGAAGCAAATTCGTCTTGATCGGTGCAATTGTGTTGTGGAAGTTCCCCCCTCCAAGGTTAACACAATGCTTCAACATTCATACACCCGAATAAAGAAGGTGGAACACAATTGGCATTGCTCTTATCAAAAGGAATGGAAACTAAAAAACAAAAGCAGTTGGTCGGAAATATGATAAGGAAATAAACTTGAAGAAAATTGGCAAAACTACACTAGGTTCAATTCCCAAAAAAGATTGGAGAGGTCACAGACGGTCCTGTTTAAAAGCCAATCTCCTAGATAGAATTTCCTTCTCATGTAATTTCGCAGAACACTAGAATTTAAAGAATAGAAGGATGAGAGAAGTTGTTTTTCTCTTGTAGTGTTCTGTCTAAAATAAGGAGAATGGCTTCCTATTTATACAGTTTCCCAAAGGGCAAAGTAATAAAAATGTAGAGGCAAAAAGGTAAAACTGATAGAGACAATTTTGTAAAAATAGTGCAACAGTCCAAAAAAAAATATTTTTGTTGACTAGATTTTTGGAATCTAAACAAATTTATTTTATGAAAAATAATACAGAAGTTTTATCCAAAAATAAATACATGCAGTACATGTTGACACGGACCGAGCTGAGTGGCGGCGGCGACGTGCGCGCTAGGTCTTTAGCTCCAATTACTCAATGAGGGAAAGAGGCAAGTCTATATATAAACCCTCTTAGAATCTTACGTCTAACCAATGTAGGATTGCCCTTTTCTTTTGCATTACCAACAGACATCGCTCCCAAGGTTAACACAATATTTCTATATTCGTATTCCCGAATAAAGAAGGTGAAACACAATTGGTATTGCTCTTCTCAAAAGTATTCGAAAAAGTAAACTGGAAACTGAACCTAAAAACTTGGTCGGAAATTTGATCGGAAAATTTTTCTGAACAGATAACAAGCGAGCTAAGAAAAGCAGAGAAGATATTACTGTTTGCTTTTTGTTGTAGAAAATGAGAAGAATGACTTGCTATTTATACTATTTTCTGAAGGGCCAAAATGAAAAAATAGTAGTGTCAGTTTCCAAAAAAAGCAAATCTGCAATAGTTAGGAGATTTTCTGCAACTGAAAAAATATTCTGAAAACAAAAAGAATATTTATGATAAAAGGAATAGAAATTTTATTAAAAAAGAAACACTTGCGGTACATTTCGTAAACATATGTTAACACGATCATGAACATGGACCGAGCCAGGAAGCGGCGTGCTTGTGTTGGGCCTTTAACCCTTAATTATTCAGTGACGGTAAAAGGCAAGCTTTCCTCTACCAATATGGGATTATCCACTTTGCATTACCAACATTCCCCCACTAATGCAAAAAAATTTAAAACTTTTGTAAACATGAGAAAAGGTAAAACGTGAGAAGAGTAACAACAAAATTTGCTGCTTAAGCATAGTATCTTGTGGATTTGAATTAGTACATAGTGAAATGAGTGATTCTTCTCTTTAACAAGTGAAAGAATCTTGAACTTGTTAAGATAACGATTAACTCATAACACACGACTAATCTCATATTCAATTGATGTTCCACGATAGATTAACAAGTTTTAGCCAATATACCTTAGGTTACTGGTAAGTGCTCTAAAAAGACTGTTTAATGTCTTTCAAAGAATGTGGTTGGTACTTCACACTTACGTTGGTAATTTCATCAAGTTTATCTCAATATAGACCATCCAAATCAAAACTATGTAGTCATTAATAGCATTTATTAAGCTTATCCTTTCAAATTTAAGTTTGGTGAATTCATCAAGTCCGTCAATAGGACCACCCAAACTCTGTGATATGAACTCATTAAGAGTAAAAAACTCAACCTTATGTATGTACAACATTCGCCATAGGGATAGGTGAAGTGTACACTGTAAGTCTTTCCATGCTTTCATTTGACCACATTGAACTTAGAAAACTGAGTTGGGTATCCACCATGAATTCCTTAACCACTAGGCTTAAAACCCATCCCCCTCGACGAATCAAGAACCATTTTCCTACTTAACCATTTGGTTAGTGGATCAGCTAGGTTCCTTTCAGACCTCACGTACTCCATAGCAAGTACTATATTCTTTATCAAATGTTTCATAGATTCATGTCTTATTCAAACATGCCTCTTGTTACCATCAGCTTGTGAATCACATAATCGAGATATGAGAGGGTTAGAGTTTTCCCATAAAGGAATCTTTGCAAGTAGATTCCTAAGACACTCGGCCTCTTGCTTGGCTAAGTCCAAAGCTATAAACTCTAATTACATCGTGGAGCGAGCAATACACGTTTGTTTAGCAGGCTTCTAAGAAATAGCTGCTCCACCCAAAGTAAAGACATGCCCACTTGTAGAGCTAACGCCATCATTATCAATTACCTAGTTTGCATCACAATATTCCTCTAGGACTACAAGTGTAACACCCTTAACTCAACCCGAACGACGGGTCTGATTACAAGATGTTACATTGTACCTTCCAAACTAATTTGAATAATTTACAACTAAATTGTAAATCTAACATAACTAAGACAACCAAGTAAGCATTTTAAAATCATACTTAATTTTAAATATTATCTAAAACAATCTTATCAAATCTGACTAACTAATCTACCAGAATAAAATGTTACAGTTACAAGTTCCTAGTTTAAGTTTTTAACATGCAAATTTATGAAAAGTTAAGCAAAAATGGCTTTACAATATTTAGACGATTACTCATCATAAAATATAACATACCAAGTTCATAAATAGTTACAAAAATTCAGATCCTAAGGCTCAGCCTCTAGGCCACCCACTATATGCATGTTACAAATAAGAACAAAGCTTATCCAAGCTTGAATGTATTCTGGCTTGATCCCTTATCAGCTCTTCATATAAACCATTATACCTGGAAAACATAACAAAAACTAAGTTCAAATGAACTTAGTGAGTTACCAATATAACATAACATTAATGAATTCTTAAGTTAAAAACTTCATGGGTTTAGTCTCCTATTTGACATCGCTTGCACAATTAGGGTTCATACATTTTTCTTGGTGTACTCTAGTCTCCTCTTGCATTGAATCAATTTGAGAGTTTGTACACTTCCTGCATTGTCAACATCCTCCATTTCTATCACTCGTGTTATAGAATTTACTGTGGATTTCTTTCACTTACCCATTTGTACTAATTTCATATGAAATGGATTGTTACCTCTTTTTCCAGTAGAACATATGCGAGTTACCTTATGATTATTATCATACGGTGGATTGATTCCAGAAAACTTATACATGGTTATTCATACTTGACAAGCTTTTACATGCAGAGTTACACATAACGTTTTATCTACGCAGACCCAAACTTGGAATACATACTTCCAGACATACTTCCAGACCATACTTGTGAACCATTATATGTGGAATTATAACCACAGATTCACATATGCGAGTTCTTACTTTTCAACTCAATATTAGATAATAGCTATTGCCAGACTTTTGTTTGGTAGAGAATCACTGTCAAGTTCTTATTGGTGGATAGTCACTACGGACTCTTAACTTAAAGATAATCCTTTGCGGACTCCTACATGAAAGAAAATCCCTGTTGTTTTGGCTTGATATAATTAATTCATTCCAACTCTCATAACTTGAATATAAGAATAAACCCATGCACTCTCTAGCTTGGATAGTAGTTTGCTCTAACTCTTATTAAATATAACCTTTTTTTATCTATTATACTTTAAGCATGAATATTAGATCAGCAGAATACCATAGCTTGAATTATAAAAACAAATCCAGTAGATTGTCCTATATGCAGATTCGTATTGAAGATCCATGATTGTGAACTCATATATGGCGTACTCGTAGAAGAAGATTCATAGATGTGGCAGACTCATACTTGCGGATTCATAGAAGAAACATCATAAATATGGTGGGTTCATGCATTTGGATCCATTGAAGAAACTTCATGATTATAACAGACTTCCATAACTTATGTATGTCATGGTCATGGACTTGTTTAAACATATAATACTTTAAGCTTTAGACTCTACAGAGTCTCTTAATTACATAGAACCCACTTAAGGTTATCATAAATATGTATGCATATCTCCATATAATCCAATCGAGCCTCTGCAAAACCAATAACATGTGACATAGAGTGCACAACTTGAAATTTCTTCATCTTTCATCTGCAGTTACATCCCCTCCATACTCTGCATATTATTCACTTCCACGACTAACATATGTCAAGCATTCAACAATACTTACTGTAAATAACACAATACATGTAATAGCCTATTTTTAGTCAAATCAGAATAGTGGTTTTGAGACCATAAATTTGATATCAAAATATTTATTTTATTATTATTTTAATGTCTACAGTATGATAATATCAATGTGTGAAAATTTCGTTAAGAAATTTTATCGTTTGAGTGTTTAATTTGATAAAAAAGACGAAATCGCGTAAAGTGCAAAACTTGTGTTCTATTAGTTAAAGGTACTAAATGGCTATGAAATTAAATAGTGGAAGTCCTTATGTGGTAATTAGACCATTGGTTGCTTAAGTGGGCAATTATGGACATTATTTTGCATGTTTTAATGTTTAAGTAAAGGGTAAATAAGTAATTGTTAAATTAAGTTAATTAATTAAAGAAAAGAAAGCTATCATCTTTCTTCTTCAATTATTCCATAAAAATTTCAAATCTTAAGAAGCCATGAGTTTTCTAGGGTTCGTTCATTGCATTGCTTAATTGGTGAGTGATTTTTGTCCCATTTTAATGATTTCTATGTTTTTGAGATCGTTACAGCTTAATCTAGCTAGCCCAGGGACTAATGTGCAAATTTTTTAAAGCTTTAGGGTTTTGAAATTGATGAATATATGTGTACTTTGATGTTTAATGATAGAAAATGTATGGTTGTTGTTAGATAAACAACATTTTTTATGTGATTTTTAGTAAAATGTCCAAATAAGGATTAAATTGTGAAATGTGTAAAATTCATGGTGAAATTGTGAAATAAATGAAAAATATGGGCTGTTAGGGACTTAATTGAAATTCGGCTAGCATGGGTATAGGTTGAATTGCATGAATTTGTATTTTTATGAGTTAAGGACTAAATTGTAAAAATGTTAAAATATTAGGGGCGAAAGTGTAAAGTTTCCTTAATGTATATTTTGGACTAAATTTAATAGAATGATAATTAAATAAGTTATTTTTTTATTACATTTAGATCAAGAAAAGTGAAATTTGGATTTAGATCGGGGGAAAAATAAGGTTTCAGACTAGTCGATCCGTTCAGTCATTTTAGCGATCGAGGTAAGTTTGTATTTAATACGCATTATTATAATTATGTTTTAAATGCTTTAATATTGCATAAATTGTGAATACAACCTTACGGACATATTGACGATGATTGGGAAAATGTGAAATCTCGATTAAACATTAGGAATAGATTAGGATACGAGTGACATGTCATTAGGGATTATATGAATTGGGTGCTGGCCCGTAAGTCCTACTGGTGGTTGAGTTACCCGACATCCATTACGGGTTCTCGTCAGCTTGTGTGAGCAGGCCCGTTGATAGCTCGAGAGTGAGCATTATATGTGATATGAGATTGAAATAGCTTTGGCTATATATGTGGCACTTAGGGTGCGAGTTTCCCATGTATCCGATAGTATTTCGAATGGTTCAAAGGGTATATAAAAGATATAGATGAGTATGAGATTGATACGAGATGGTACAAGTATGTACATGAATCATATAAGCTTTAAATCGAAGAAACTTGTGAAGTTCACATCTAAACTTGTGATTGAATATTTGATAGGTTTGTGTATTAATATAAGTGGTATATTCATATGACCAAATGTTTGAATTGTATATTTTTGGTAAGTTAAGTTATTTTCATACGAGCTTACTAAGCTTTATAGCTTACTCTATTTATTTTCTGTGTTTTATAGTGAAATAAAAGTTAGCTCAGATTCAGGAATATCGTCGGAGACCTCATCACACTATCAAGCTATCATTTTGGTACTTTTGAATCTATGTTTTTGGGATATATGGCATGTATAGGAACTTTGGTCATTTAGGCATATATTTTGGTAATGAATTTAGCTATTTGAATTGGCTTGTAAATGATATGTGTTTGATTTTGTTTATAGCCATATGAATTGGCTTATTTTGTCATGCTTGGTGCTGTATATATATATGTGCTAATGGCTTTGTTATGTGATTGGTATTTGCTATATAAATGCTTGTGGTGAAAGGTTGAATTGTGAGATTTGGCATGCTTGTGGTAATACCCAAGTAATATATGTTTGAAAATGACTATATGGATGTTTTGTGGATTTGCACTTGATATGAAATTGAATGGCAAATAATGATACTTGAGTAACTTGTGGATGATGGTATAGAATTGGCATGAATTAAGCTTAGTTGAAATTGTTTTGAATGTTTATATATGCCATGTTTTGTGCCAATTGGGTTAGTATAGGTGGGTGCAAATTTGGGTGGCAAGATGTCTTGGTAAATAACCTATTTTTGTCTACACGGGCAGAGACACGGGCGTGTGTCTCAGCCGTGTGTGACACACGGTCAGGTTACACGGTCGTGCCCTCGGTGTTAAATTAGAAATCAAGTCAGTATGCTCCACACGGCCCAGCACATGGGTGTGTGACTTGGCCATGTGGCATAAGTCAGTATACCTTACAGGTTTGGCACGGCCTGGCACACAGGCGTGTGTGGCTATTTCGAAGGGCACAAGGGCTGGTCACACGGGCGTATGGTTGGCCGTGTGACCCAATTCAAAGAGTTACACGGTTCAGGCACAGGCTGGGACATGACCATGTGGTCCCATTTCGAATGTCCACACGACTTGTGACACGAGCGTGTGTCCCCAGTTATTTGGTAAAATTTTCTAAGTTTTCTAGAAATTTCTTAAGTTATCTGTAACATCCCGATTTAAGGCCTAGTCGGAACAGTGGTTTTGAGACTACATATCTGAAATAGAAATAATTATTTCATGATTATTATGAGGTCCAGAATATGAATGTATGCTTGTGTAAAAATTTCATGGAGAAATTCTATGCCTAAGATGCTTAGTTTGACATTAAGTACCAAATTGCAAAATATGCAAAACTTGAGTTCTAGAAATTCCTTTCTCTTCAAATCCAAGAATCTTTGACTAATATAGTTCTTTTTAAATTCAGCTTGAAAGAACTCCCATGTAATATTCTCTCTCGGTGCCACTGAGGATACAGTTTTCCACCAGTGGTATGCAGTGTCTTTCAGGAGAGATACTGCGCATTTCAAACATTCCTCAAGGGTACATGATAGTTTGTCAAGAAATCACACGGTGTTCTCAAGCCAGAACTCAGCCCGTTCCAGATCATTATCGATCGTAACCCTAAACTCTTCAGCCCCATATTTCCTCAGTTTATCTACTGGAGCTTTACCAATTCTTACTGGCGCCATACCTTGTGGTACTTCTTCTTCAGATCGGGTACAGGGTGGGGAGGTCGTGGTATAGCAGGGTTGGTCCTCAAGTATTCACCAAACCATTCATCCATTATTTCGAAAAAGGCTGCCTTTGCCTCTTCTCGGCCCCTAAACATGGGCCTCCTTCTACTACCAGACCTGGCTTGTTGTATGGAAGCTGGAGCAGGGCTCTCGGCTTCCTCTGACACATCTCGGGCTTGGTTGGAAGACATTTACTATATACAAATACATCTAAAATGGTTAGGGGATGTCACATTATCATAATTTGTATAATGACATGTATAGCTAGACTCGATACATACTACGTTAGTCTGAGAATCGACTAAACTGTAGTTCTGATACCACTAAATGTAATACCCCTTACCCGTACCCGAGGTCGGGACAGAGTACGAGACATTACCAGACATACATACAAATGTTCATGTAAAATCGGACTATAAAATTTCTTTCAATTTAAAAGTTGTTCAAAGATATGCGAAACGTCCCTTGTATGGACCTACGAGGTCCAAAACATACATTGGAAATAGTTCAGGACCAAACCGGAAACTTTAGAAAAACTTGGGAAATTTTCTTTAATACAGAGTCACACGCTCGTATAAAAAGGGGACACGCCCATGTGTGCTTGACACGCCCATGTCCTCAGGCCGTGTAACTTTTTGACTATGACATCATCACCAAAATAAGGTCACACGGCCGTGTCACACGCCCGTGTGGCCAAATAAAATTAAACGATTTTTCATAAAATGGTGCAGACTTCACACGGCCAAAGTACACGCCCATGTGGTTAGGCCGTGTCTCTCACACGGCTAAGACATACGCCTATGTCTAGCCCGTGTGTTTACTACTGGGCATTCTGACTTGAAAAAATAAGGTGCAGGGGACACATGGCCGAACGACATGCCCATAGGGCAGACCTTGTATCACACACGGGCGGCCTAGACACATGCCCGTGTGTCTACCCGTGTGAACAAATTCTAGGCTATTTTCCAAGCCTTTTTGCCACCCTTTAAGACTCACTCATTTATACATGTTCTCAGCATACAACAAAGCACATTTAAATTACTCCAATATCCAAATCCATGATTAAATTATTCCCATAACACCTCCATGCACTATCTCAATTTTTACATGCATTTATTAATCTTTTCATACCAATTCATAACCTCTAGGTTTTTATATCCTTCTTTCCAACTTTACACATTTATAACATTGTTGTGGCCATACTCATTGATCATGGATCATTCACCAAATAAACATGCCATACCTTACATCCATCATTCACAAGCAACCACATCAACATGAACACATTGCATGCATACATGATTAATAAGGGTTACAACCCAATAGTAAAATATGAGCCATTTCTCATGGCCATATATAAAATGATTCATCAACCATCATGAGCTATTACACTTGGCTAATTTAAATAACACATATAACCAAAAGATAAGTTACCCTATACATGCCATTATATCAAAATGAATAGTTCTTTTATACCCAAAACGAGATTTCCAATAGTGTGATCAAACTCCCATCGTCCTCCAACCTTTACGAGTCCAAAAGCTCTATAAGAAAGGGGAAAGTAAAAAAGGGGTAAGCATTACATGTTTAGTATGTTTGTATAACGGAAAGTAAACTTACCGGTCATTTTAAACACATAATCACAATAAGCCATGCTATCCATCCATTATAAACAAATTTACCTAAACACATGCACTCAAGGAACAATTTAGTCACAAAATTTTCAAGATCCATAGATGAGCTCATCACATCATATACATATTCAATTTGGTATTTCTCATGTCATTTACAAATGTTTTATCCGCTGAATCATTGAATTCCTGATGGATATTTCATCACTTAGTATGCTCTAGCTGTACTATTTTATTAACCATCAATTTATCTCCAGTAGTACCCTATCCGGTACACTCTCGAGCCACATCTTTTATAGCAGAATTACCATTCCAAGCTAAATTCTGGCTACATCATATACTCTAAGGGATTTGTCGGATTACTAGTCCAGGCTAAATCCTTTATACGACAAAGAATTCCCTACAAAGTCTAATCTGGATTACCAGTCCAGGCTAAATCCAGGCAACTAGGATTACCAGTCCAGGCTAAATCCAAATTAAAACGTATACTCGATAGGCTCATTTCAAGATCACCCATCCCGGCTAAATCCTTTCCATAATGAGATCAATGGATTACCCATCCGGGCTAAATCCTTTTTGCAACACATGCAGGATCCCATTTTTCTTGAGAAGTGACCTATCTATTAGAATTCCATATTCAAACGGATTCTAACCCATTTTTCAATCAATTTAGGAATTATGAGAATTTTCATACAATTCATTATTTCTACATTTCACATTCAATTTAACACAATAATTAAAGTCATCATGCACAAACATCCAATTAGGTTTCACGAACTTACCTGAATGATGTCTCGGGTTTGGATTCCGACTATTCCAAAACCTTTTGTTTTCCACGGTCTACTTCCGAAATTGGTCTTTTTGAGTCTATATAAACAAATTAAATTATTAATTCATCACATTCTTCAATTTCAACCCAGAAACTTACTCTATGGCAAAATTACCTTTTTACCCTTAATTTTGCACATTTTTACATTTTAGTCCCTAGGCTCGTATAATGAAATACATGCATTCCCTTGATTTCCCAAGCCTAGCCGAGTTATAATCTAGCCTATAACAGCCCAAATTTTCCTTTATTTCACTTTTCTACTGCCCACTTTTACATCTTTTACAACTTGATCCCTTTTTAGGCGTTTTCATGGAAAACCACTTGACAAAACATGTTTATCATATATCAAACTTTCATATTCCTCCATTAAACACCAAGATACAAACATGTTACACATGGGTAAGTTTTTGGGGTAGAAATGGCTAGAACATGCTTTAAGGATCTCAAAAATATAAAGAACATAAAAAAAGGGGCTAGGGAGCACTTACAATCAAGCTTGAAATGTTGAAAACCCTAACTATGGAACCTTTTGAATTTTTGGCACACCATGAAGAAGATGGACAACATTTTTTCTTGATTTTTCCCTTTTTATTCTTTAATTAACCAAATGACCAAAATGCCCTTAAGACCTTTCTTTAAAATTTTACTCATGCATGCCCATTTTTGTCCAAATTTTTAGAACTTGGTCAAATTACTATTTGATGACCTCTAATTTATAATCTAACTCAATTTCATGCTAATAGTTTCTAGAACTCAAGTTTTGCATATTTTGCAATTTGGTCCCTAATGTCAAATTAAGCATCTTAGGCATAGAATTTCTCCATGAAATTTTTACACAAGCATACATTCTCATTCTAGACCTCATAATAATCATGAAATAATTATTTCTATTTTGGATATGTGGTCTCAAAACCACTGTTCTGACTAGGCCCTAAGTTGGGATGTTACAACTATGAATAAATTCATATGTTAATGCCTTTTGAGTGTGAATTCATCATGTAGTGATTTGGTAAGGCATGATGTTATAATGCATGATAGATGATGGTGTGAAAATGATATGTTATTTCCTGATGGTAGTTTATTTATGCCATGAAATGTACTATTGTAGTTGTGTTTAAGTATGTGCAAATAAGGCTGACAAATGGCTTGGTAAATAGCCATTTTCTCGCGACATGGGTAGAGACATGGCTGTGTGTCTTAGTCATGTGGAAGACACGGCCTAGCACATGGGCGAGTGACTTGGTCGTGTGACCCTTATTTGTTGATGACGTCATAAACAGAGAGTTACATGGGTTGAAGACATGGGCGTGTCCCAAGCCACACGGGCGTGTGACTCTCCAAACATGGAAAATTTCTTAAGTGTTGTAAAATTTTTAAAAATTCTCGGTTTAGTCCCGAATCACCTCCGATGTATGTTTTAGGCCTCGTAGGCTTGTATAAGGGACAATGTACATGTGTTTGATTCATTTTAAATTAAATGAAATTTTATGGCCCTATTTCATGAAATTGAGTATGTTTAAGTCTGATAATGCCTTATATCATTGATCGGTTTAGTCCTGAACCACCTCAAATGTATGTTTAGGGTCTCGTAGGCTCGTATTAGGAACAATGTGATTGTTTATGAATGATATTTGTATGGAAATGGAAAATGTATATGAAATGTATGTTTAATTGTATAATAAGTTCAGTAATACTCCGTAACCCTATTTTGGCATTGAATATGGGTGAGGGGTGTTACAATACAGATCATAACAAACATATCACTTATAACGCCAAATCAAAGATAACCTTTTTAGTAAATACTTCACCATTAATAGTTCATCAAAATAACAACTTAAATATTTAACCAGACATGCATCTAAAATCAACACTTTGCATGCTTCATTAGTGCGATAAAATCCACAATAATTCAACTCTCCATTAATCAATAGGACATGAAACCAAACATACCACAACAACTCAGTACTGATATACATAACAAACATCGAGGATCTGAGTTTAGAAACTCACCAGCATAATATCTGAAAGTTGATTATGACTATATCTTCTTAATCTTTCCCTCATCCCTTGAGCTTCCTATTTTCGGTTAACTAAGCATAATAACCATATTAGAATCAAAATGAAGCCATACATATGTAAGAAAACCATGATTCATTTGCATGCAGAGGAACTTTAAAGGTTAACTATGACCTCAAGCTTCACAGTACAAATTCAATTAATTAAACTAAAATCCTTAATTTTTTCCCCTAATCTTTGATCAAAAGATACAAAAGAGTTAAAAAGATTACTGTCAGATTATAGTTTCCTAAATAAGGAAAATTGTGTATGTTATTAGCTAGGATTTTGTAAATATTTCAATGACTATTATCCCTAACTTTAAGGATGTTTTTAGGGTCAACATTCTTAGAATTAGTATGTTTCCTAGTACAGAGTTTCCTAAGTTAGGCTTATTGTGTGTATATATATCAGTGTAATTTCTTGAGAATAAAATTAAGCCTAATTTTAATGGTAGCAAAGCCGTTTTTAGCTCAATTCCTGGGATTTTTTTTTATTCTTTGTCTGGAAACTTCTTCTCATTTCCGATCAACCCTCAAGATAGTAGAATTTGTTCAAAAGAAACATGGTTGAAACTGTCAAAACCAGCAACACTGGGGATATCTCAGAAGTCTCTATGAACAACTCAAACCCAACAAGTGAGTTGCAGAACATCCAAGTAGCCTACAGGTTAAATGGGAAGAATTACTTGAAGTGGTCTCAACTGGTTCACACGTCCTTGGAAGGAAGAGGAAAGTTGAGTCTGTAACACCCTTAACCCGTATTCGTAGTCGAAATAGGGTTACGAGGCATTATCAATCAATCACAACATAAATCATACATTTTTACATAAACATCAATCAAATATAACCACAATGTCCCTTATAAGGCTTTATGAGGCCTTAAAACATGCTTAGAAGTGGTTTGGGACTAAACCGATAACATTTGCAAACTTTGGGAAACTTATAAAATTTTCAAGCATTCAAGAGTCACACACCCATGTGAAAACAGGGCATACATATTGACTTGCACCACACAGCTGAAAACACGCCCGTGTGCCATGGCCTTGGGAAAATTAGAGGGGTTACTGACTTGGGTCACACGGCCAGCCACACGCCCATGTGCCAGCCTGTGTGCCATACATGGCCAGTAGACACGCTCGTGTGTCTAGGCCGTGTCAAACCTGTAGGGCATACTAACTTAATTCAAAGGGGTACCCTAAGGGAAACACGGCCGTGTATCAAGGCCATATGTCACACACAGTCATGCCACACACCCATGTGCTCAGCCGAGTGGAGTGAAAATAGGCTTGATTGAAGCCACATTTCTCACCCTCCTCGAGCATACCTAAAACACCACATTTCATGCCATTTCAATACATTAATAGGTAGCCAAACCATGCTATTTTATGCACCAAACTTACAATACCAATTCTATCCATTTCATCAACTCAAATCATACCATTTATAACCATTCTTTTAACTACTAAAATCCATAATGAAAAACATGTCAAAACAAAAAATCATAACCTTAACTTCTATAAGCATTTTCTCACCATCTTATTAACTATTTTATGCCTCATAACATACCATTTCATCAATAAACCAATCCACAACATGCCATGACAATCATACCAAAACATAAGGCAATTAATACAACACATTTCATTTACCAAACTCATAACTTAAGCTAACTTAAATGACCAAATGCACACTAACATTTACATTATATAGAAGCCAAATCATAATTCAAAACATATCATCATATCACTAGCCTATACATGCCATATACCATATTTATAAAGCACCAAAAGTACCAATAAGTTGATCGATAGTGTGACGACATTCCCGATGATCCCCGAGTTCGAGCTAGCTTCGATTATCTATAAAAAAAGGAAAGAACACACAAAGTAAGATTTAAAAGCTTAGTAAGCCATATACAAATAAATTACCACATGAATCAATATCATTTCCATCAATAGGCAACTATGAGTAAACATTTATAAAATCACAAACCTTTCTCATTGTACACTTATTCAATATCATAATTGAATTCATCAAATACTTACCTTTTATTACTTGTATGAATCTCGTATGTACCTGAGTCATTTAACTCATTCACACATTCTTTCTCGGCTTAACTTTTCCCGTTGAGCCATTCGGAATCTTTAAGGATACTTGGAAATCACATAAAGCTTGCACAATTCCATATCCCAGATATGGTCTTACATGTTATCACATATCGATGCCACTGTCCCAGACAGGGTCTTACAGGAAATCGAATAACGATGCCAATGTCCCAGACATGGTCTTACATGTAATCACATCTCGGTTTATGTCAAATTCCACTGACATGAAACCAAATTAACCTTAACATTAAACTATTAATTAACATCCATTAAATGCCCATTTATGTCAAATTCCACTATCAATGGTCTAATAACATCATAAGGACCTTTGGTTTAATAAACCATAGTAAATAGACACTCTTAAGTTACAGCATGATACTTTTGCATTTTACGCGATTTAGTCCTTTCATCAAATTAAGCACTCAAACGCTAAAATTATCCCACGAAATTTTCACACATACATATTCACATGCTATAAACACCAAAAATAATATTAAAATAATTTTACAACTTCAGATTTATGGTTTCAAAATCACTATTTCGGTTTAACTACAACCGGGCTGTTATAGAGTCACCTACTCGAAACTGGACCTAAAGAAGGAGATCCTAAGTTTGATGCTTGGGATGAACAAGACTCTATGGTAATGTCTTGGTTATGGAAATCTATGATGCCAGAAATTAGTGATACATGCATGTTTCTTAACACAACCAAAGAATTATGGGAAGTTGTGAAGCAGACTTATTCTAAAGTTCGAGATGCTGCCCAAATTTATGAAATCAAGACTAAGATTTCATCTATCAAACAAGGAATTCGGTCAATCATGGAGTATTCAAATCTATTGCAAAGCTTATGGTAAGAGATGGATCACTATTAATGCATTCAGATGAAGTGCAGTAAAGATGCAGCATTCCTAAAAAGGTTCGTTGAAAAGGATCGAATTTATGATTTTCTTGCGGATTAAATGTTGATTTTGATGCAGTAAGAGTTCAAATATTTGGAAATGAGGATCTACCATCACTAAATGAGACAATTACGATTGTTCGTGCTGAGGAAGGAATGAGAGGAGTTATGATTGAGAATAGTCAGGTGGATAGTTCAGCCTTGGTTACAAAAGCTGTAAACGAGAGGAGATTTGGCTAGAGTAGCCAACTTGCAAAGATAGTAGGCAGACAGAACTTACAAGGCCTATTAACAAGGATTCCTTATAGTGCACCTACTACAAAAAACCCTTGTCACGCTAAAGAAAGATGCTGGAAACTCCATGGGAAGCCACAGAAAATGAATAATTTTTTTTTAAAAAAAAAGTGGATAACCAAAGGGACAAGGGCAAAGACATACAGCAAGACGACTGGCTGGAGAATGGAATTCTCAAGAATCATCTGTTGAGTTCAATAAAGAAGAAATTGAGAAGTTGAAGAATCTGCTGGGATCATCGGAAAAATCTTCTTCAACAGGTACTTATAGTTTGGCTTTTTTAGGTGTATCCTCTTCTCAAGATTCTAAAGTCTCGGATATACCCACCAAAAGTTCTTGGGTCATTGAATCAGGAGCTACAGACCACATGACCCATTTCTCATAAAAAATTGTTTCATATACACCTTGCCCTAATAATAGAAAGATAATAGTAGCGGATGGTTCTATGATCACAGTGGCTGGTCAGGGTGATATTGTTATAAACAAAACTCTTACTATTAGAAATGTCCTCCATGTTCCAAAACTATTTACCAATCTTCTATCAATCCAAAAAATTACCATGGTCAGGATGATTGGACATGCTAAGGAAGTAAATAGCCTATACTATCTTGAAGAACCCAGTGGACAAGTTAGTGCTCTGAATTCCTCACCTTTATCATTCATCTCAGAATTTGTTATAACCAATAAAGACCAAATTTGGCTCCATTACTGTAACACCCCTAACCCGTATCCGTCGCTGAATTAGGGTTACGAGGCATTAATTAACCGAAAACATAATAATTTTTTTTCTTTTTTCAAACATTCACAAATTACGCATATCATTTTAGCATTATACAACTGATTTAACTTTAAACATATCTTATAAATCATAATACAAAATACAAATCATTACACAAGTCAAATATAATATACTTTTAAGTATAAACACATTTGAACCCAATTCATATAATAAGCCAACATCATCTTGAACAATTATGCAATTCCATAATCTATCTTAACGTAAATGCATAAAACTTATGATTTTTTATTTAGACAAATTCACATATAAGTATTTTAATAGTAATTGACAAAAGATACTATTCATTTGGTCAATTTTCATTTCATTAACCAAATAGTCACATACCTATCATCATTTTCCTTTCAACTTTATTTCATCACAATCAAATATACAACCGTACATGGAAACATGTATAAACATCATATAATTTACATTTTCTAAACGCATCATTCAAATATATTTTACCTAAGCAAAAACCTTCACCTAAACAATTAATTATGCCATGAAAATTTATACATTCAATGATCATTTCATCAACCACTTCCAAATTTACTAATATCATTAAACCATTTTCAAACATACAACATATATCACATAGACCATTCATGTATAATATATAAAATTATAACTAAAAGTGAGCTCAAACCATAACTATAGTGTGATCGAAATTATCATGGAAATTAAGCCATTTTCGCATGGCTCCAGTTATACATATTCAAGGTCGAAAAAAATACATATTAGCCTATACATGCCATAAGTTTGAAAATAAACTTTTAAAAGTACCGAGGTTGATGATAGTGTGGATGACTTCGATAACGATCCCCGAGCTCGCAACTTGTGACGGCCCTAATTTGACCCTAATCAGAATGTGGTTTCGGGACCACAAAACCGAGTCAAAAATTTATTTAAAACTTATTTGCATAACTTCTATGTGTGATAGTGCATGTGTGAAAAATTTGATGTTTTAATTTAGTCTTATGAATGAAAATTTTACTTGAAAGGACTTAGTTGAGAAACCTTGAAAATGGGATAGGCAAATGTGTAGTAGCCAAACATTTTATGTTTTAGTATTATGGGGGACTTGCATGTCAAATAGACCAATTTTGAATGTAAATGGCCGGCCAAAATGCATGTAATCATGGGTTCTATTGTTTTTATTTTAATTGGTGGGAATTATATATATAATTAATATAGAAATAAGCATTTTATTATAAAATGATTTTTATATTGTGAAATAATGAATTTATAATAGTAAATGGTGATAAAAACAAAGCTACATGATCCTTTCTTTCATTTTGCCGAAACCATAAAGAAAAGAAAAGAAAAAGGGAGCTAAGACATTCGGCTGGAGAATGTATAAATTAAGGTATGATATCATGTGATTCTTTTGGAATTTTTATGAAGTTGAGTTTGTTTTGATGCTTATAACGTGACCCATGGGTTAATTTTTTTTAGTTTGTGATACATGATGCATTCGGTTATGTTCCTATATGTTAAATTGATGATGTTTTGTAGTATGTGATTAGAAATAGTTATAGATGAGTATGAACTAAATAAAAATTTCTATAAACGGTTAAAATGGACAAAAATCTTAATCGACTATTGTTGAGCAAGGTGAAGTTATGTTTAATTTTTATTTTAACTTAATTGTTAGTAAGTGTTTTATGGGTGCCGAATGTGGTCATTGAAGATGTCTTAATGAATAATATGGGTGGCTTGGGTTAATAACATTCGGTCAAAGATTATGTGTGCTAGTAAGTTTGGTATAATGTATAGGCTGGTTTTGTGGTCAGTTATTTCGGGAATGAATGTATATACAAGCCATGCGAAAATGGCTAAATTCTTAAGTTGGTTTTAGTTGTGTTTTGGTTGTGGTTATTTCTCTACTTGAATTTGGTTATGTATGATCATGCTATGAGGTCATTAGGGTTAATATCTTATAAGTGAATGAAGTTTTAGTTAATCTTATGTGTTATGTGCGTTAAAAATAATTGATGATTTGGGTGGTATCTATGGTTGATTCGGTTATGGTCTTTGCATGAGTAAAAATATACATATAGAAATGGTTGTATTTTTAGTTGATATTTGTGTTCAAAATGGTTCAATTTGTTTTAGCCACATGTGCATAAATTGTAATAAATCTGCTTGGGACAGCCGCTGTAATGTGATTTTGGAAAATCACCATAAATTGTGAGAGTGGAGTTAGAAGATGAATAAACTATGTACTTAAAGCTTAATGAGTCTAGTTTCAAATGAAATCAACGAGAACATATTTTGACTTCTGTACAATTAGAAATTTGATTCGTAATAAAGGGTGGTCAGAGTAGTCAAACAGTGAAACAGGGGGAAACTTTAAGAAAATTCTGGTATTGATTGGCCAAACTAAAAATTCTTAAAATTTTATGGATAAAATATATATGAGTCTATTTTCAGGGAAATTTTACAGCAATTGATTTGGAGTTTCGTAGCTCCAGTTATAAATGATTTAGTGACTGTTGCTCAGGAAGACAACTTGTAGTGAAATTATGATTATGTGGTAAACATTGACAAAAATTTGTTAATGAGTTGCTTATTGATTTCTTATAAGCTTACTATGATCAGTAAGTGTGAAAGTCGAATATATATATTATATTTATAAAGTGATGCTTGAATAGTCGAATAATGACTAGTTTAAAATCTTTGAATTTAAGCTCAAGAGCATAGAGGGACAAATTCGGATAAGGGAAAAGAGAAAGTAATCGAATAGCCGTTGTAATCGTTCGGCAACATTCGAGGTAAGTTCTTAAGTGTTTAAGCTTGATTCCTTTTTATATGCCTAAGAGTTAAATTAATATGGCAAAGAGAATGTAAATTTTATTTAGTTAATGTGCCGAATATGTAATGATTTAAGGCTATAACCCGATTATGGCTATTATGCTTAAGTTGAATTGGATTTGGAAATTTGATGCACTAAATGAGTGTTACAATGAGTAAACTATGCCGTATATGTGTTGGTAGAGATATCACGGTTTGTGATTATTAAATATCTAAAGGAAACCATGATGTGTATAAAATTATTATTATTAGTCCTTTGTGGTAGCCAAATATGGCTTGGCACTAAAGTGATTAAATATGAACTTCGATGAGGTAAACTATTAAAAATGTGGTGCTTTAAGACTATGGGCTAATATGATATGTGGATTCGTTCCGTAAAGTAAATTATTCAGGTACGAATAACCTAATTAAGTATATGTGAATTAAATGAATTTGATGATTGATGTGAATCGAACATATAAGAAATGGTTTCATGTTTATGTTCAACTATGAGACCTTGAGTTAAATCGACAATCAATTTCTTTCAATACATTAAGTTGGTCAGGTATGCGATATGTACTTATGCATGTTAAATCGATTGGAATTGAATCATGAATGTGAATTGAGAAGCATAGGTAAAAATGCCTATGTCATATATGTGAGTAAGGGTAAAACCATCGTAAATTATCAATAAGGATGGGTTATGCGCGGAACCAACTTATAATTGCTAATTTGAAAGGTTGTGTATGAATTGGTGAGCAATATGTATATATTAGGTGAATTGTGACCTTTTGGTTCTACTTGAATTAAGTTGTGCGATAAATAATTTATGTATATGAATTATAGTTGAATGGTCACTATGGGTTAAGTTTGAATGGTGAAATGTATATGTGATATTTATGTATGACTTTTGAACCGAAATGTAAATGATGGTGTTCATATGGAGCTTATATCCGAATGTAGCAAATGACTACTAATGTGATATGTTGAATGAGATGTGTTAATATATGATTAAATATGCTTGATATTGATGTGTATCCGGGCTTAAAGACCCGCAGGCTATATGCTGGGTTTATATCCGGGTCAAATCCCGCAGGCTTCGTGCTGGTAATATATCCATGTTAAATCTCGCAGGCCTAGTGCTGGTATTATATCGGAGTTGAAAGTCCTGTAGGCTTCGTGCTGGTGTTATGTTTGGGTTTTATACCTCGCAGGCCAAGTGTTAGTGAATTTGATAAAGTATATGACTACGAGATCCTATGCTAAGATGATAAATTGAACTCATATTACACATTAAGTGATTCAGGTATGTGATATATATATTATATGTAAGATTGATCTGACGGAAATTAAGAATGTGTAATGAGAAGCATATGAAAAGATGTTGTAAATTCATATGTACATTTGTATATGTGTGCATTCAGTTATTATGCAAAGTTACAAGATAGTTTTCGATATGCTATTTATCTATGAATGTTGAAAGTAAGTGTGGGTAAGAAATGATACGCTAGTGAAATTTGAAAGAATTAAAGTTAATCCGGAAGCTTGTAAATACTATGTTTATATGAGTTTGAGTATAAACGGAGTAAAATGATATGTGTTTGTGCATAATCAGCCAAATAGTATTGTACTCAGAAAGTGTTATGTGCTTTCGAACATTTGGTTTGTTTTTAAGTTCAACTGTTTAAATTGCTTAAGACTTACTAAGCTTATGAAAGCTTACTTTGAATGTTATGTTTCTCTGTTTATTTTTGTAGATCGTTGACTCTTACTATTAGCTCGGGGATCGTCAGCACTTCGTCACACTATCTACTATTGTAGTAATCATGTGATTTGGACTTAGCTTATGGCATGTATAGGATAGACTATAAATAGAATGATATTTTGACTATTGCATATAAGCCATGCGAATATGGCATCTTATGGAAGTTTACTTTTATAAGTTTTAAATTCGATCCTTATTTGTGTCTATTAGTTATATAAATAAATGATCTTTTATTTAAGAAAAGGTTTAAAATTTTACTGTTCTGATCTGATTCCTAATTTCTGGTAACGTCTCGTCCTATTCCGGTGACGGTTACGGGATAGGGGTGTTACATTTTTATTGGTATCAGATCTATAGTTTAGTCGATTCTAGGACTAACGTAGCACGTGTGAGTCTAGCTATACATGCCATAAAATGATAAAATGATAGTGTGATGATTTCTGACAGTTAAAATGTGTTTTTCGTAATATAATGAATTCTAATCCCGATCAAGCTGTAGCAGATGGTATTGAGAGGATTGAAACATGCTTATGATGTGTCAAAATTGAGAAAGGTATGAATAGAAGTATGATATACATTTGAAGTATTGAAATGCAAAGTAATTTTGCTGAATGTGTTATGAAATAAATATGGAAAAGTATATTAGGATAATAGTGATGTATATTGTATGCATGAGAAGTTATATTTTGGTTCAGGATTTTATGTAAATGTGCGAAATATATACATATATATGTCATCTATTAGAGATGGAATTACTGTGTAGTTTATGCTTTGTTAATGTTATATATGATGTTATGTTTTAAATCTGTGAATGAGAACTTTGAAGAGAAAATAATGTATTTGGAATGAGCCTACATGTAAATGATATCTATGATATAATGTCAAGTTGATATGATATGTATATACTGAAATGAAGTAAGTGAATTACAAATATGATATGCTATATGAAATGTATTAAAATGTGAATAAATATGCATGAAACTCGGTGATGTGTATTCGGGCCTTTGTGCCTAGCAGGCTTCGTGCCGGTGATGAGTATTCGGGCCTTCGTGCCTAGCAGGCTTAGTGCCGGTGATGTGTATTCGGGCCTTCGTGCCTAGTAGGCTTCGTGCCAGTTATGTGTATTCGGGTCTTCGTGCCTAGCAGGCTTAATGCCGGTGATTCGAGCAAGGTTTAAATGTTCATTACTATATGAATTTAAAGTTCAATGAAAGAATACGTTTAAAGTGTACATATATGATGTTTTATAGACTTAGTTAAGTCATTTCAATGTGTAATAACGAATGAATATGGGTATTATGTGTAAGAATGATTAGAGGCACTGTGTGTGCAAATTCCTTTAACCGAGCACTATGTGTGCGAGATTGGTCAGTGGGCACTAAGGGCACGTTTGGTTCGCTGTATTGGATTAGAGGTGTATTGGAATAGAGGTGTAATAGCAAATCAATTGTTTGGTTGAATGTAATGGAATAGAGGCGTAATAGTAATCTTGTGTTTGGTTGAATGGAATAGAGGTGTAATAGCATAATGGAAAAAACTAAAATGACTAGAATACCCTTAGCATAAATTGGTTTAGGTAAATAATTATTGTTATTGTTATTAAATTTTAATAAGATTATTAATATCAAAAATAAATAATTTAATCATATTTTAACATAATTATTATTAAATATATTATAATTAAAATATATAATTTAATAAAATTCTTAATAATCAATATTCTTATATGAATTTATATACTAATTTCCTTTTATATATTAATATACCACATTAACCAGTTTATATTTATATCAATGGCAAAAAAAATTTGGGAGAAGATTTTTGAGGACGGCTTTTGTTTGCAAATAACATCATTCATTCTGTGGGGAAAAATTATGAATGAGCCTGCTTATTAATTACCTTTTTTATTTTGTACTGAAGTAGTTACCACTGGTTCAAAAGTCGATATATATGTAATATTATTAAAATAATATTTTTTATTTTAATTATTTAAAAATATTTTTAATTAATGCAGTGTATATGAATATACACATTTAATTAGTTTTATTTTTAATAAAATTTTTCTAATTTATTCATTCAATTTTAATCACCTTACAATTTATTCATTGTATTATATCTACAGATCCAATTTTAATATATTGAATATTTGTTTTTTAATCAAGTTCTTTACTTGATTATATCTAATGTTCCAATTTTAAAAAATTCGAATATGTATGTGCATGCACATTTATACCAGAATACATATTGAAAGAGAGAATGTGTGGAGGGCAAATGGCTTGATACATAATAGAAGGTCAAACCAGAAGATAATTAAAATTTATTACACATCATACTCAATCAAGTGCTTTTAAGAAAGAAATTGATTGATAACACACATGGACATGCATAAATAAATAAGCAAGGAAAGAAAAGGGAATTACTTTCTATCACTCAAAAGGTCAAAGAGTTTTCCACCATATATCTCAAAATAGCTAAGCCACAATTTAAATCTCTGACTGTGATAAACTGGCTGATGCAAGAATCTAATGAGGTCTTGTGCAGCTCTGAGAGGTAATGACTGCATGACATCATCATCATTTGCAAGCCGAGCTAGATCGAAAGCCCTCTGTCTTGTAATGAGTTCAAGAAGCATGACACCGTAGCCAAAAACATCAGTTTTCTCTAATGACTTTCCAGTTGATAGGTATTCAGGAGCTATGTGACCAATTGTGCCACGAACAGCAGTTGTGACGTGCGTATCTTTGTAGTCCATTAATTTGGCCAACCCAAAGTCTCCGACAACTGCTTCAAATTCCTCATCCAACAATATATTTGCAGCCTTTACATCACGGTGTATAATCTTAGGGTCACAATGATCATGCAAATATGCAAGCCCCCTTGCAGCTCCTAATGCAATCCGTTTCCTTACAGCCCAATCAAGTGGTGCTTGAGATTCCGGACGTTCTAGACAATGTAAAAATCAGATCAATAGATGGTCCATTGTAACAAGAGTTCAAAAAGTATTTGGCATCCACGAATTTCTAACAATTCCACTTTGATTCAAAGACAATCCACATTCACCAAGCACATGAATTTAAAAATAACAAATGTTATAATACAAGTTTCCAGTAGGTGATCAGTAGCTCAGAATATCATCTCAAACTGAAGAAGCAAAAGAGAAGATATTTGATAATTGAGGCTAACAATAGATTTAATAATTAACAGTCAGAAAAAAATTGGCAACCTGAAGAACATACATATGATAAATGGCGCACCAAATACAGAGAGCATAGCACAAATGTGAAACATGAGACTAAAGAAATAAACGAGGAGAAAACAACCAGTACCTCTTAAACAGGAACCTAAAGCCATCTTAGGCAATATTATAATCAGATTTTAGATCTGAGCTCAAAGGCACCTTCTTAAAAAACAGACCCAGATGTAAAAAAGCTCAGGATCAGCAATATACCAAAAAATTGGCAAATGCAAAGAAAAATACAAAGGAATATCTCAACTCCCAATCAAATATCTATATAAATACAAATAAAAGTGCAGCAGGCCTCAAAGTTAAGCACAATTAAAAGCTAATAATAATTAATAATAATAATAATAAAATCGAGAACAAACCTGATGGAATTGGAGCTGTAGGTGTGATAGGAGGCGGCGGAGCAGGTGGAGGATTATTCAACCGATTATTAGCAAAACTGTGAACAAAAGAAGCAGCAATTCAAGAGGCTAGCCTAAGAGTACAGATATGATAAAACAGTGGCGTCGAGGATCAGAAGTTAGGGTGAGAGAAACATGAAATAGCATAAGAGAAAAACCTGATGGGAGTGAAGAGTGAAAAGGAACCATTAACTGGAATATCTCCTTCTAGCTTATTGTTTGAAAGATCCCTGCATGGCATAATACAACATCCTGCACCATTTAAAATACTGTAAAGAAGATTTATTTCATCACATAAACAGATAACAACAAAGAAGTTAAAATCATGTCATGAAAACATTTAAAATACTGTAAAGCGCTAAAGCTCCACTATAACTTGAAAGATTCAAAACAACAAACAGGGTTCAAGACGACAACAGACATGGATGAAGACAACGCATTGGTTAATTTAACCAAACTGGATATCGAGAATTAGAACGTAAAATTGTATCGAAAACTTTCGCATAAATTAGTAAGCGTGCAAGTATCTCTCCAGTCAAGCCAATTACAGCACCAAAGCTAATTGAAATTTAAAACAAACAGTCAACCTTATGCCACTGCTAAACCAATCCAATAGCTACTAAATTCATCTAATTTGAATCATATACATTAAATTTAACAATAATTCCATTTGCAAAGTTCAAAGTTCAAACAAGAAAATAAGAGGAAATAATCATGACGAACCTTCCGCATTTCCTAAAACTCTGAAAACCAAATCCAACACCAAAATCAACTGTAAACAAACAGAGATTAACCGCTCCATCATTCTAATTCCGACTATCAAAGAGCTAAATCTCACATATTGATCGTTAACCGAATCAAGTAGCAAAAAAAAGGAAACTAAAGAAGAAATTAACAAACGATGAAATTCAAAAACAACTCTCTCTGAACTAAAACAAAAAAGAAGAAGGTTAGATTAAAAATTCCAGAAAGTTCTTGGCTTCACTCTCTCTAGTTATCGTCTAGAAAGTAATTACAGTATTTTTTCTTTTTACGCTCCGAGTATTATGAAAGAAAATAGAGAGAAAGAGAGGGAAAATTTAGTGTTTGGTAAGAGGGAAAACGAAAGAAAACAAAGGAAAAGGCAAGAAAATAAACTGGGACCAAATCGGCAGAAAAGAAAAGCAATGAAACAAGGAAGCAAATCGGATGAAGGTGGAAAACAGAAGAGAAACAAAGGGGATCGGGGGAGGGTAAAAGAGGGAGGGTTTGCTGAAGCGTCACCTTATCTAGGCAGAAGGGGGGGAATAGAAATCAGTGCTTTTCACCGATTAGGAAAGTAACGGAATACACGCGTATTAGCAATACGCTGAACCAAACGGCAGATTAGAGAGGTATTTGGTGGGGCCCACCGATTAGAGGTGTATTGGCATAGCCAATACACTGAACCAAACAAGCTGTAAGTGTGTGAAATGAGATTCATGTAAGACCTCGTCTAGGACGAAGGCATTGATTTGAAATGTTGTGTAAGACCATGTCTAGGACATGGCATCGACACGATATGTGATAACATGTAAGACCATGGTTGGACTATGGCTTTAAGTAAACGTCATACTCAGACTAGTATGACACTCTTTAAATTGACAAATGTTAGGAAGTAGAATTGAAGTTAGATGTTGAATTTTAATTAGATACTGATATTCGGTATTTGAGTTTGAATTGGGGATTAATAGATATAAATTGACGATTGATTATTGTTTCGGCTGTAATTTTGTTATAAGTGGATACGTGAAAAAAAAGTGGTGGATATGTTGTTAAGGAATGGATTTATGTTATATGTACACTTAAGTGCTTAGTTGAAAATGTGTTATAGATTTAGTCTATGAGATTCTCGGTATATGAAGTTATATGTGCTATTGCTGAATGGACACTATTTTGTTAATCTTGTTCAAGAAATTATTTTGATTAAGTTTCGACATTCGAAAGTTTGAAAGAATTTTTGATGAATGCTGATAATTTTGGATATACGAGTTATGCGCTAGAATAAATCTCATGCCAGTGTATTATATTAGGCTTTATGCCTATTCGACTGTATACGGGTAACGTTAACTATGATTGAATATGCTAAATGAACTAAATGTTCAGGTACGTGGAAGTTGACTTTTCTTTTGGAAATGAGTTAAGTTGAATATTGAGATGTGATAAAGTTAAAAGAATTCTTTTGTTTTTCATTATAGTAACTCGGCGAGATCATTTGATTACTTCAAAGGATATTCATTGGGATGTTTGAGAATATGTATACTTTCGGCCAGGTTACAGCTTATACATGAATGAAAATGAGGGTTATGAATATGTGAGTTGATGTTATGTATTATACATGTTAATATGTGATTTATATGTGTTTAAAATGCAAGTATAAATTCAATTAAGTGATTATTGCTTATGAAATCAAGAAAATGAGATGTATGTGTATACTTGTAGAAATGTTTATGTATTTGTTTTAAGAAAAGAAAGTGATTTTATAGATCGATGTGAAAGTAGTAATGAATTACAATTGTTATTGACGAGCTAATGTTTATATGGATATAATTCAATAAGAGGACGTTATCCTAACCTAGTTGCTACTAAGATTTTCGGGGACGAAAATCCCTAAGGAGGGGAGAGTTGTGACAGCCCTAATTTGACCCTAGTCGGAATGTGGTTTTGGGACCACAAAATCGAGTCAAAAATTTATTTAAAATTTATTTGCATAACTTCTATGTGTGATAGTGCATGTGTGAAAAATTTGATGTTTTAATTTAGTCTTATGAATGGGAATTTTACTTGAAAGGACGTAGTTGAGAAACCTTGAAAATGGGATAGGCAAATGTGTAGTAGCCAAACATTTTATGTTTTAGTATTATGGGGACTTGCATGTCAAATAGACCAATTTTGAATGTAAATGGCCAGCCAACATGCATGTAATCATGGGTTCTATTGTTTTTATTTTAATTGGTGGGAATTATATATATAATTAATATAGAAATAAGCATTTTATTATAAAATGATTTTTATATTGTGAAATAATGAATTTATAATAGTAAATGGTGATAAAAACAAAGCTACATGATCCTTTCTTTCATTTTGCCGAAACCATAAAGAAAAGAAAAGAAAAAGGGAGCTAAGACATTCGGCTGGAGAATGTATAGATTAGGGTATGATATCATGTGATTCTTTTGGAATTTTTGTGAAGTTGAGTTTGTTTTGATGCTTATAACGTGACCCAGGGGTTAATTGTTTTTAGTTTGTGATACATGAAGCATTCGGTTATGTTCCTATATGTTAAATTGATGATGTTTTGTAGTATGTGATTAGAAATAGTTATAGATGAGTATGAACTAAATAAAAATTTCTATAAACGGTTAAAATGGACAAAAATCTTAATCGACTATTGTTGAGTAAGGTGAAGTTATGTTTAATTTTTATTTTAACTTAATTGTTAGTAAGTGTTTTATGGGTGCCGAATGTGGTCATTGAAGATGTCTTAATGAATAATATGGGTGGCTTGGGTTAATAACATTCGGTCAAAGATTATGTGTGCTAGTAAGTTTGGTATAATGTATAGGCTGGTTTTGTGGTCAGTTATTTTGGGAATGAATGTATATACAAGCCATGCGAAAATGGCTAAATTCTTAAGTTGGTTTTAGTTGTGTTTTGGTTGTGGTTATTTCTCTACTTGAATTCGGTTATGTATGATCATGCTATGAGGTCATTAGGGTTAATATATTATAAGTGAATGAAGTTTTAGTTAATCTTATGTGTTATGTGCGTTAAAAATAATTGATGATTTGGGTGGTATCTATGGTTGATTCGGTTATGGTCTTTGCATGAGTAAAAATATACATATGGAAATGGTTGTATTTTTAGTTGATATTTGTGTTCAAAATGGTTCAATTTGTTTTAGCCACATGTGCATAAATTGTAATAAATCTGCTTGGGACAGCCGCTGTAATGTGATTTTGGAAAATCACCATAAATTGTGAGAGTGGAGTTAGAAGATGAATAAACTATGTACTTAAAGCTTAATGAGTCTAGTTTCAAATGAAATCAACGAGAACATATTTTGACTTTTTTACAATTAGAAATTTGATTCGTAATAAAGGGTGGTCAGAGTAGTCAAACAGTGGAACAGGGGGAAACTTTAAGAAAATTCTGGTATTGATTGGCCAAACTAAAAATTCTTAAAATTTTATGGATAAAATATATATGAGTCTATTTTCAGGGAAATTTTACGGCAATTGATTTGGAGTTTCGTAGCTCCAGTTATAAATGATTTAGTGACTGTTGCTCAGGAAGACAGCTTGTAGTGAAATTATGATTATGTGGTAAACATTGACAAAAATTTGTTAATGAGTTGCTTATTGATTTCTTATAAGCTTACTATGATCAGTAAGTGTGAAAGTCGAATATATATATTATATTTATAAAGTGATGCTTGAATAGTCGAATAATGACTAGTTTAAAATCTTTGAATTTAAGCTCAAGAGCATAGAGGGACAAATTCGGATAAGGGAAAAGAGAAAGTAATCGAATAGCCATTGTAATCGTTCAGCAACATTCGAGGTAAGTTCTTAAGTGTTTAAGCTTGATTCCTTTTTATATGCTTAAGAGTTAAATTAATATGGCAAAGAGAATGTAAATTTTATTTAGTTAATGTGTCGAATATGTAATGATTTAAGGCTATAACCCGATTATGGCTATTATGCTTAAGTTGAATTGGATTTGGAAATTTGATGCACTAAATGAGTGTTACAATGAGTAAACTATGCCGTATATGTGTTGGTAGAGATATCACGATTTGTGATTATTAAATATCTAAAGGAAACCATGATGTGTAGAAAATTATTATTATTAGTCCTTTGTGGTAGCCAAATATGGCTTGGCACTAAAGTGATTAAATGTGAACTTCGATGAGGTAAACTATTAAAAGTGTGGTGCTTTAAGACTATGGGCTAATACGATATGTGGATGCGTTCCGTAAAGTAAATTATTCAGGTACGAATAACCTAATTAAGTATATGTGAATTAAATGAATTTGATGATTGATGTGAATCGAACATATAAGAAATGGTTTCATGTTTATGTTCAACTATGAGACCTTGTGTTAAATCGACAATCAATTTCGTTCAATACATTAAGTTGGTCAGGTATGCGATATGTACTTATGCATGTTAAATCGATTGGAATTGAATCATGAATGTGAATTGAGAAGCATAGGTAAAAATGCCTATGTCATATATGTGAGTAAGGGTAAAACCATCGTAAATTATCGATAAGGATGGGCTATGTGTGGAACCAACTTATAATTGCTAATTTGAAAGGTTGTGTATGAATCGGTGAGCAATATGTATATATTAGGTGAATTGTGACCTTTTGGTTCTACTTGAATTAAGTTGTGCGATAAATAATTTATGTATATGAATTATAGTTGAATGGTCACTATGGGTTAAGTTTGAATGGTGAAATGGATATGTGATTTTTATGTATGACTTTTGAACCGAAATGTAAATGATGGTGTTCATATGGAGCTTATATCCGAATGTAGCAAATGACTACTAATGTGATATGTTGAATGAGATGTGTTAATATATGATTAAATATGCATGATATTGATGTGTATCCGGGCTTAAAGACCCGCAGGCTATATGCTGGAATTATATCCGGGTTAAATCCTGCAGGCTTCGTGCTGGTAATATATCTGGGTTAAATCTCGCAGGCCTAGTGCTGGTATTATATCTGAGTTTAAAGTCCCGTAGGCTTCGTGCTGGTGTTAGGTTTGGGTTTTATACCTCGCAGGCCAAGTGTTAGTGAATTTGATAAAGTATATGACTACGAGATCCTATGCTAAGATGATAAATTGAACTCATATTACACATTAAATGATTCAGGTATGTGATATATATTATATGTAAGATTGATCTGACGGAAATTAAGAATGTGTAATGAGAAGCATATGAAAAGATGTTGTAAATTCATATGTACATTTGTATATGTGTGCATTCAGTTATTATGCAAAGTTACAAGATAGTTTTCGATATGCTATTTATCTATGAATGTTGAAAGTAAGTGTGGGTAAGAAATGATACACTAGTGAAATTTGAAAGAATTAAAGTTAATCCGGAAGCTTGTAAATACTATGTTTATATGAGTTTGAGTATAAACGGAGTAAAATGATATGTGTTTGTGCATAATCAGCCAAATAGTATTGTACTCAGAAAGTGTTATGTGCTTTCGAACATTTGGTTTGTTTTTAAGTTCAACTATTTAAATTGCTTAAGACTTACTAAGCTTATGAAAGCTTACTTTGAATGTTATGTTTCTCTGTTTATTTTTGTAGATCGCTGACTCTTACTATTAGCTCGGGGACCGTCAGCACTTCGTCACACTATCTACTATTGTAGTAATCATGTGATTTGGACTTAGCTTATGGCATGTATAGGATAGACTATAAATAGAATGATATTTTGACTATTGCATATAAGCCATGCGAATATGGCATCTTATGGAAGTTTACTTTTATAAGTTTTAAATTCGATCATTGTTTGTGTCTATTAGTTATATAAATAAATGATCTTTTATTTAAGAAAAGGTTCAAAATTTTACTGTTCTGATCCGATTCCTAATTTCTGGTAACGTCTCATCCTATTCCGGCGACGGTTACGGGATAAGGGTGTTACACAACTTACAATCAAAATCTATAAAACAGAGTAAGAAAAACACACAGAATAAGCTAACTTAGCTTAGTAAGCGTTAAGCAATTATCAACTCAATAATATATATATCAACTTCTTAAAATCCAAACAAACTAATTTACTAAATCAATGTATATTAAATTTTAACTTAACAAATCCATAACCACACATGGTTATCATATCTACCATTTTGGCCGAATACTTATAAGATTAGCATTTTGCAAGCTTTCATACCACTTTCAAAGCCAAATATCATTATAAATTAAAAATATACTTTCACACATCTATACAGCTTACAAAACCACATATGACTTCATATACCATCATCACTTATTTAGCAGAATATGCAAGATCAAACATATCTTTTCATATATATATATACATACCTATGTGGCTGAATTTACAAGTTCAATTGGAACACCACGTAAATACTTACCTATATGACCGAATATATCAAGTTCATTATATCATTACATAAGTACATACCTATAAGACCGAATATACAAGGTTCAATATATCATTACATATGGCCGAATATACAAATTAAATATATCATCACATATGGCCGAATATACAAATTCCATATATCATCACATATGGCCTATTATACAAGGCTCATATAGCTCGATTTTCTTGTTCACTTACCACATCAACATGAAATCTTTTAAATATAGACTTGAAAATAAATCACCGGCATAAATCCTGCTAGGCATAAGCCTGAATCACACACCGGCACAAGGCCTGCTAGACCCAAGGTCTGATATTTATTTACTGGCACTACGCCTGTTAGGCACAAAGCCCGATTAAAGTCACCAGCACAAGGCTTGCTAGGCTCAAAGCCCGAATATCATAATTATAAAATCACTCCATAACAGTTCATATATCGAATCGTCCAAACATTTGGCTATTATACTAATAAACTATAAAATTCGAATCATCATAGTAAAACATTCTATATTCAAAATAAACTATGTTTAATTGCTTAAAGACTTACCTCGGATATCGACAGACGTTATAAATCAGCTATTCGACTATTTTTGCTTTTCCCCGATCCAAGTCTGATTTCTTTTGTTCTTGATCTATATAATTCCAAAATAACCTCATTTAAACACAATTTTATTGAATTTAATCCCACAACTGATCTATATAATTCCAAATTAACCTCATTTAAAGACAATTTTATTGAATTTAATCCCACAACATATAAATAGAAAAATTACCATTTTACCCCTAATATTTCATACTTTTACAAATTAGTCCTAATTTCACAAACACAAAATACACAAAATCTCACCACATCATAGTTAGGCCGAATCTTCCTTATGCTCATACTAATCCATATATTTCACATTTCATTATTATGACATCATAGTTAGGCCGAATCATACGAACCATGTTGAGGATGACATATATTTTATGAAAAAAAGCTTAACAGTGGCTTAATTTACACTCCATTTGTGTCCACTGATGGTCAATTGGCAGATATCTTACCAAAGGATTATCTGGGAAGTTCTTTCAGAAACTAGTAAGCAAGCTGAGAATGGATGATATCCACTTCCTAGCTTGAGGGGGAGTGTCAGATTTCAGTTTCCTAAATAAGGAATATTGTGTGTGTATTAGATAGGATTCTGTAAATATTTCAGTGATTGTTATCCCTAACTTTAAGGTTGTTTTTAAGGTCAACATTCCTATAATTAGTCTATTTCCTAGTATATAGTTTCCTAAGTTAGGCTCATTGTGTGTATATATATCAGTGTATTTTCTTATAAATAAAATTAAACCTGATTTTAACAATTACCAATTTATTGGCTTTCTCAATTTCATAAGCTAATACGCTACGTTCTCCCTACATACAGACCATTCCATAATTTCTCTCAAAACAAACTAGAGAAGAAGATAGAAAAAAGAAAATGAATACATATATGAGAGAGTGTTCCCTGAAAAATAGTGTCCATCTTGTTGGAAAATGTGCCTATATTGTAATAAACATGTAATTGTTTTCTATATATTTGAACGATGAATAAATAAATAAATTTAATTTCACATTTCACTATTATGACTTTCGTGTTTTTGTTTTTCATGTTTTACTTGCTTAGCAATATTGTGACAAACAAATATCTGCTTATTGATTGTCTAAGTTCAAACTAATGGTAAGTGGCACTGTAAGAATGTTTACATTTCAAGAAAGATAGCTTACTTCACTAGACAATCTAAACGAGCCTATAATCTCGTAAAAGAATCAATGTGAGGATTTGATTCAAATACTTAGAAGGATTATTATGTCGTCTACAATTCCAATTGGGGAGATGTCTAGTCTTGGATATCAGACCAATTAACTCCACGGGTAGAGACATAGATGTATTTATTGGAAGAATAATATATTGGACTGGACCCAAGATGAATTAATTCTGAATATGTTTGTGAATTGTTTCACTTGTAACGTTCATGGTGTGATTTACCTTAATCTTGAGTTAGTCAATAACCATGCGTATGTAACTCATGTGCTTTGATATAAGTGAAGACTTATACTTTAAAGATGATCGAGCACATAGTTGATTATATTGGGTACATGACTTGTGTACGACATGACTTTACTAGCAATAATGAAATTCATAGCTCAACTAAAGAGTTAACGATTTCTTCTTATTTACATTGTGTGGGTTGATGAATATGGAATGTGGCCACGAGTTTTTTGTTCTCGAACGTGCAATTTATCATAGTCATTTCTTGACAATGATCATATTAATCATTGAAAAGACACAATGGTGACAATAAGATGAAATAGGATTGTATTGAGTGAATGAATTTAACTAAAAATAATCAATGATATCATATGAGGGTAACACACACTTGACGAGGTCATTGGACAAAGCAATTGGATGAATTTTTTTCGTAAAGAGTATACGATAAGGAGTTTTCAATCATAGTACTTGTGGACTGCCTCCATGAAATTTCTCATATCATTATTTTGTAGCTTGTTTGAGACCATACAAAGATTTTTGAGTTTGCAAACTTTGTCTTCAATACCAGGTGTCACTCATCCTAGAGGCTACTCCATGTAAATCTCCTCGTCCAAATTACCATTCAAGAAAGTTGTCTTCACATCCATCTAATGTACTAGAAAATTGTCAATGGAAGCTAAAGCAAACAAAACATGAATGGTTGAGATCTTATTCATAGGAGAGTATGTATAAAAATAATCTACTCTAAATTTCTGAGTGAACCCTTTTACAACTAGTCTTGCCGTATACCTCTATATTGATCAATCTGGTTTAAGTTTCTTCCTAAACATCCAGTTTCTAATAGGCCTAAAATCTTTAGGTGAGTCTACTAGTTCCCAAGTGTGAGTAGACATAATAAACTCTATCTCATTATTAATGACATTTCTCCAAAAACTTGTATCTATTGATTTTATCTCTTAATCATAGGTTTCTGGATCCTCATCTATAGAAAATGTATTAGCAATAGAATCACTTATCAAGTCTAAATCACTAATCTTAGTTAAAAAGGAAGTAAGGATGTAACACCCCACTCGACCCTTTCATTAAATCTGAGCGACTGTTACAAATGGATTCGATTTGAACTAAATCATGAATGAAAGAAATTTTAAGTGAACTTTATTAAGTAACACATATTTATCCTATACAAAAAATTCCTTAGGTAAAAATTTACTGATTCAAGTTTTTCGACTTTAAGGTAACTACTTGATTACAATATATTCATCTTCACGACATAAACTCTAAAGGTACCCCCTCCTATGTACGTGACACCAAAACAATGATCACCCCTTAATCTACCATGGCCTAACTTGGTCTCTCCTCGAGTCCCCTATTCAATATTTCCTGCAAAACACAGGTCAACCCTTGTAAGTTCAAAAGAACTTAATGAGTTTCTTCATAACTCAAAACATACCCCACAATATCGGGGTTCGAATAAATAATAAATACAGCAAGCTCTTTGGTTATTAAAACATTTCTTTTAAACCATCGTAGTGGGCTTTATACTATCCTCGATTCTATCCATTGGCGGATAAGACTTTAAGTGATTTCCTTCTGCTTATTCTATTAACTTGCAAACAACCTTGGCAGTTCTTTTAAATGTCTTGCCAACTTTGCGAACTCTATCCTTTCTTTTACTTAATTTTTTTTTCTTTCATTCATCCTGAAAGTGAATTTCTTTTTCCCACCATCATGCCTTACTAATGCAGCCCTCCAGCCTACCTCCTAAAGATCATTGAGTATATTTCCTTCAATGATCACTCCCAATTTGAATAGTCTATGGCAGTCTATTTCCTACCACTTTGGCAAATTAAGTCTCAACCATAGTAAATTACAATTAGATTACTTTTTGGTAATGCACCTTGGTCGCATTACCTTACCCATAAGAGTAGTACGCCTTTCTACTACAGATCACTATGCCTTTAGTACTCAGTTAAATATCTCTATATGGCTACTTGAGTTCACAATTTTCTCTCTTATACTGTATTCCCACAAAACTAGCCATTCGGCTAATAATTCCTCTATGGTTTTTCCTTTAAGAGAAATAGCTTTAACAGACACTTCTGCCATCCTGTGTATCATTCTTTGTCAATGGGTTCTAACCACCCCTCCCTTCTTTAGGAACTAACCGACGTGGATATGATACGCCACTTGTCTATAGGGTTTCTCAGAGTGCCCTCGACATTCTTTAATGGCAGATCCTTATTTTTGATCCTTGGTTAACAATTTCTCATTCGTTTGTACATTAGGCACCACTAACACGTCAACTTCCATATCTACTTCCTACTGGATTAACAACTTAATGCCCTGTAAGTTTACACAACTACTATACCTGCAATCCCTTCTCATTTCCATTATGTTCTCATTCATTGGCGGATTCATTTGACCCGCTGCTCGACTGTTGCAAGTCCATACTTCCATTTTCCTTCTAATCCTTTTTTTCCTCGTTTTTGGGTTGTCTCATGATTCCTGTTATAATTTCCCACTTGTGTTTATTGTTCTGTTAGACTCTTTATGCTGCCACAGTTAACATATGGTCCTACTCATCAGGTTTCCTGTCTAATGTCCTAATGAACTCTATTTGTTTTCATAGTAGAACTATGGTCTTACCCTTATAATCCTTGTGCTTAATGTCTCATCGAACCATCTTGTGTTTAACGTTCCTTCAGACTATCTCGTGTTTATTGTCCCATCAGACTTTCCCTAATGTCTTAGCATCTTTCAGCTAGGGTCTTACATAGTATAACCCCGTGTTTACTGTCTCGATGGACTATCAAATAATGCCATAGTGTCTTTCAACCATGGTCTTAATTCTATTTAGTCATTCTGGCATGCTTTCACATGATGCCATTACTCATTATTCCCATGATGCCATGGGATCTTTCAGCTATGGTTTTACTCACTTTTATTATGATGCCATATCATTTTTCAACTATGGTCTTACTCATTTTAGGCATATAGCCTCCGATCGATCACATGGCCTAGCCATGATCTTTCTTATGTGCCTTTCCCTTCGCATTCCTTCCATTCATTCATTTCACCATTTTTAACCTTAATGCTTGAACACCACAACGTCTCTTCCGCAAGGCCCATAACTTCGCTCATCATGAGTGCACATAGTAACACCATATGGCGGTACATAAAGAAATCACTCTCTTTCCCATTCCTAGCTTCGTCTAACCCGTTAGTACTTCCTATTCATGTGATGCTTCAATAGTCATGCAGTGTCTGCATTTCTTAGATAAACTACCATGGAATCATAGTTAATCCATGCTTACTGAACTAACATGGAAGATACTTTTAGACCATGTAATCTTATTGCTTTCTTAGCATTTTAGGGTTTTGAGTGTAGAAACTGACTTGATGCTTCCTTGCCACATCAACTTAACTTTTCCAAAAGCTAGAGCTTCCATTCTCTTGGAAGATAAGCATGACAACCAAATCATGGGTTAGATTCAATGTTTTTAATTTAAACATCGATTTTCCAAAAATACAAAGAACCCATAGATGGTTTCTAGAAGGCTTTAACCTTTGTTCTTAAGTCTTACGTACACTAAAGGGCTTAAATCCTTACAAGCTTATTGGATCCTCTATTTTCCCGACTCAAAAGTTATGATCATTGCTCCATGCAGAGTTTCCATAGCTATCTCTCCTTCGGAGTAACCATTAGAGAAGATGAAGAAATGAAAACAAAATACATTGGAAAAGAGGTCTCTCAAGAAGTCACTTTCCTGCTTTATATAACCCTTTCGAACAGTCTTCAACTATTTAGAAACCATCTATTGGCTATCATTTTGTTCCCTACTAAGGAACTGATTGGTTTTAATCTAACCGAACCAGATTTGAAATTTAATTTTCTAAACCACCCCTATATTTCTCTAAATTTTTAGTAAAGACTTCTAGCTTCCGGTATCTTTCGATTTAACCCTTAATTTGTTCTAATTTTTTTAGTTTAAAAGGATTCGGGTGTGACAAAGGAAATCAGGTTTGAAACAGTAGCAGTCCTTTGTCTTTTACTCCTCCTAAGTTCAACATCATTATTTCAAACATCTTTATTATATGTACTAGAGGAAAAAATACGTTCATCTAACTGTCTATCAGTACTTATGCTAGATTTGTTTAAAGGAAACACACTCTTGAAGAAAATAACATCTCTAAATTCACATATGGAATGATCATGCAAAGACATGATTCTATATACAACATTATTTAGAGCATACCCTACAAAAATAACATTAACAATTTTAGATTTGATAGTGCCCTTTTTAAAAGCAAGCAATCCTACTTTTGCTAAACACCTCCATACTTTCAAGTATTTCATATTAGGGGAATAACCTTTCCACAACTCATATGAAGTATAAATTAATTTTTTATGAGGCACTTTATTAAGAATATGGTTTGTAAAAAGTACAACCTCTCCTAGGGGTGTTCAATCGGTTAACCGACCGGTTAACCAACCTGAACTACCATTAACCAAATTAACCGACCTTTTTAAGCCCTTAACAGTTAACCGAACCAAAATTTTTTCAAAAAAATTAACTAAACCAAACTTTTTTGATTAATTCAGTCGGTTAACCGAATTAACCGAAATTTATATAGATTTTTTCTATTTTTGGTTAAAAAAAGTACAAAACATATAAAAAAATTAACCGACTATTAGTTTATATTTCCAAAAAATTAACCGAACCGACTGAATACTTATATATTATAATATTATTTATTAAATTTGGTTAACCGACCGATTTTGAGCTAACTTAATCATTAACCAAACTTCTAAACAATTATTAACTGACCCTTGACCTAATTAATTTGGTTAACCGACTGATTAACCAAATTCTATTCGTTAATTGAATTAATTCAATTTTACCTAAAATTTGCACCCCCTAACCTCTCCCCACATAATTTTAGGAAAACAAGAACTTAGTAGTAAAGCATTCATCATTTCTTTTAGAGTTATGTTTTCATTTCAGTTATGCCATCCTGTTGTGGGAAATAAGGAGCAGAAGATTCATGTATAATGTTGTTTTTCTCATAGACCTCTTTAAGGAAATTAGTCTCATATTCACCACCTTTACCAAATCTAAGAAGTTTTATTCTCCTATCAAACTCGTTTTCTACTTCTACTTTATAAAAAAGGAAAGTTTTATCAGCTTCATCTATCGATCTTAAAAGATCAACCTTTGTATGTCTAGAATAATCATCTACAAAGTTGATACAGTTGTGTTTTCCAATCTTACTTTTTATGTTTTTAAAGTCTACTAGATCAATATGAACTAGCTCTAAAAGTTCAGTCTTTCTATTAGTAAGAGTTTTAAAGAAAGGTCTAGCATACTTGGATTCAAATTTATGTGGGGATGCAGTATAAAGAAAAATTGTGAACCCAAATGGCCACTCAGTGTCAATTGGCTAAATATTGTAGGCCTTGGTGGCTTGCAGCAGAAAAGCATGCTACGCTTAAGGGTAAGGTAATGTGATTAATGTGGATTACAAAAAAGTAATCTGACCACCATTTAAACCAAGCAGAATTTGATCCACTAGAGTGGCGTGGGACGTTGTTAGTCATACCAACTGATGGAATGTGAGTAGGTTATGCAGAATCATATTAAGGATAAGAGTCTGCTATGGACCAATGTGAAATGATCGCCAAGGGGGATTATACCTAGGAGCCTTTAGAAGACTAGGCCAAAGGGCCTCTAAAATAGGACACAGTGGGTGGAAGATGCCACACTGGGAATCATTAGATCAAAGAATGCAAGTAAAGAAAGTATAGAGTTAATGGGAATGGCAATAAACTCTGAGGAACTACTAAGACTAAACGTGGGTTGTAAGGATTGTTAGTGGTAATTCGCTCAACAACCTATATGTAAATGGATAGGGTTGCAAATAAAATAAAGCCGCTATAGTGGGTTTAAAAGAAACTTATTAACATAAGTAGGAAGCTATTCATATTTAGTTCTTTCTATTTAAACCCCTGTAAGATGGGGTCTAATTTTCGTGTAAAGTAGGAACTCACAAAGTTCATCCAAACTTATAAGGTTTTGAGTTGTGATTGCAGGATCCTTGAGATAAGGGACTCAATAAGGGAGCAAACCAAATCGTGATGGGTAAAGGAACATTGGCAGTAATGTGTCATGTACATAAAAAGGGGGCACCTATAGAGGTTTTGCCTCAAGGTTAGTCATGTTGTAACTAAGTAGATCCCTTAGTTTGAGAAAGGAGATAGCAATATTTTGTTTTAAGATTTTATGGCTTTTATTGTAAGAAACAATTATTATTTAATAAAAAATGTCCTTAGGTAATTAAGTTTCAAACTTTATTATTTAGTCTAGATTGGCTCTTTTATGGCATCCTCCAGTCGAATTCGATAAACGGGTTGGGTGAGGATGTTATAGCTTTCTTATTATTACTAAGCAAAGTATTAATCATAAATAAACCTCCAATCAAATAATATTTCCCACATAATCTCCATTATCATATTTAAAAACTAATTGTATGCATGCCTTATTCAATAATCCATCACTAATTAAATTTTTATGCAAAGCAAGTACATAAAAAAACATTATTCAATGCTAATTTCTGCTAGAAGTTTAAGTAAGACCTTTCCTTTACTGAGTACTTCTAAACTGCTAGAATTACCCATGTAGACTTGTTCACGTTCAACTATACTTTTAAACTCAGTGAACATTTCTTTGTTGGCATAGAAATGTTTGGAAGCACTTGTGTCTACAATCCACTCAACATTGTTCTCAACTAGGTTTAATTTGATCGAAAAAGTTTTCTGAATAGAAAACAAGCGAGCTAAGAAAGGCAAAGAAGAAATTGTAGTTTGCTTACTGCTATAGAAAATGAAAAGAATTATATTATTTTTTGAAAGGGCAAAATAATAAAATAATAGTGTTAGTTTCCAAAAATAGCATATCTGTAACAGTTAGAAGATTTTTTGCAACTGAAAAAATATTCTAAAAATAAAAAAGAATATTTCTAATAAAAGGAACAGAAATTTAATTAAAAAAAACATGTGCAATAAATATCGTAGACACATGTTGACACAAACTGAGCTGGGCCAAGCAACGACAACAAGTGTGCGTTGGGCCTTTAGCCTCCAATTACTCAATGAGGATAAAAGGCAAGGCCATATTTAAACCCTCTTAGAAGCCTTTCCTCAACCAATTTGAGATTACCCATTCTGCATACATTGGCACAGATATGCTAGAGCTGGTGTAAGGCCATGTCTGGGACATGGCATCAGCACCTTACCCCATGTTTGTGGCTTGATGAACATCTAATAGTGTTCCAAATGGTTCAAAGGTGAAAGTTATGATTTCAAGTTAACACGGAAAGTGTAAATGTGTTGTGAGTGGTACAGGTACTTGTTTGATGTATATATATAATATGAGCCCAAATATCGATGAGTAAGTTTTTCTTATGCCCAAATATATGTTATGAGTTTATTGATGAATGGTAAATTTATGTTGTATATTCATTTATGTGTAACTTACTAAGCTTTATGCTTACTCCCTCTCATTTTCCATTTTCTTATAGTGCTGCCTATCTAGCTCAAGGACCAAAGGAAGTCAGAGATATCGATCACACTTTTAATCGAAGCATTCGGTATAGTTTGATTTATATTTTTGAATATGGCATTATAGGGTTTAGAATTTACTATTTTTGTATCATTGAGAACTAGCTAAATGTGTTGGCTTGGGTTGGAAACCCTTCATTTTGTATTAAGCCTTGAATAGTGGCAAATATTCATTTTGATTTATATGCAAAGATGTATTTTCATATATGAATAAAATACACTATTGGAATGTTTTCTATTGTGGCTAATTGGTTTAAATAAGTTATTCTTGTATTGGTTTGGTTGCTTTTGTTGCGTATGGTCTGGCCGTGTGTCCCCTGCACGTAAAAATTTTAAGACAGTATGCATGATAGTAAACACACGGGCAGAGACGCGGCCGTGTGTCTCAGCAGTGTGACATTTTGGGAATGCTGACGTCAGAAAGAGAATGTCCATGTTTTTGCACAAGGCTAGGACACGGGCATGTCATGGCCGTGTGAAGGACACAGGTCAGGCACACAGGCGTGTTCCAGGCTGTGTAAAACCCTCTGCAAGTGTGCATTTAGAATTAATTCCATCTAGGTGGAGGACACGGGCGTGTCCCTATATTGCCTAGGCCGTGTGAGCCACACGGGCCATCAACACAACCATGTTGAAATGGCCACACGGGCATGTTACTCTTTTACACGAGCGTGTGCCCTGTTTCAAAGTCAAATTTTTCTATAGATAGTTTAAGGACCCGGGTTGATTCTGAATAGTTTTCAATGGTTTATTTGGGGCTCGTAGGCCCATAATAAGAAGTCCAAAGTAGAAATTAAATAAGTTCTAAATTGGACCAAGTCTTGGTGACTTGGGGAACGTTTGTGTGCATGAGATCGAATTAGGTAATGCATTGTATTCTGCTCTGAAATGAGTTACGGGTATGAGGTGTTACAGGTGGGTTAGATGAAGTTAAGATTAGGGAAATGAGAAATTTTGTTAGATATTGCCATACGATGTTGTTGTGTGCAAATCGTGATAAGGAAGCTCTAGGCCTTATGGATGAGACACTACGGTGTTCGAGCATCAATGTTAGGAATGGTAAAATGGATGAATGGATGGAATGCAACAAGAAAAGTAAATAAAAAAGATCATGGCTAGGTTATGGGTCTGATCAGAGGCAATACGCCTAAAAAAAGTAAGACCATAGTTGAAAGACGTTATGAGTTTATATTAAAGCAAGCCAAAATGACATCCTTTGGTAGTCCATCGAGACAGTAAACATGGGATAGTCCATCAAGATAGAAAACACAAGATAGTCTGTCAAAACAATAAACAAGGGGTAGTTCACCGAGATGAAAAATGTGGATGGATAATTAGGACAAGAATAGTGGAGAGTCCACAAACATGGAAAAAAGGGTTGGAAGGAAAATGAAATTATGAACACACAATAGTTAGCCAGTGAGTTGGAGGAATCCACTGATGAATGGAAAACTTAATGAAGTAGGAAAAGACTGCTGTAACAGTAGTTGTGAAAACTAGTAAGGGATATGGGTGATAACCCAGCATAAAGTAGTCATGAGAGTTGCGCACTAATGGTTCCTAGTGTATAAGCGAAAAAAAGATAGTTTAACCAAGAACTGTAGATAAGGTTCCGCAAATAAGAACAACAGAGGATGCTCAATGGAATCCTATTTGTTAAAGGTTGAGTATAGGCACAACGATTAGTTCACAAAGAAAAAAGAGGTTAGTTAGAAACCATTGACAAAGAATGGTACTCCGGATGCCAGATATATCTGTCAAGACTATACATCTTTAAAGGGAAAACCATTGGGGAAGTATTAGCAAAATTGCTACTTATGTGGGGATGCAGTATAAAGAAAAATTGTGAACCCAAATGGCCACTCAGTGTCAATTGGCTAAATATTGTAGGCCTTGGTGGCTTGCAGCTAGTAAAAGCATGCTACGCTTAAGGGTAAGGTAATGTGATTCATGTGGATTACAAAAAAGTAATCTGACCACCATTTAAACCAAACAGGATTTGATCCACTAGAATGGCGTGGGACGTTGTTAGTCATACCAACTGATGGAATGTGAGTAGGTTATGCAGAATCATATTAAGGATAAGAGTCTGTTATGGACCAATGTGAAATGATCGCCAAGGGGGATTATACCTAGGAGCCTTTAGAAGAATAGGCCAAAGGGCCTCTAAAATAGGACACAGTGGGTGGAAGATGCCACACTGGGAATCATTAGATCAAAGAATGCAAGTAAAGAAAGTATAGAGTCAATGGGAATGGCAATAAACTCTGAGGAACTACTAAGACTAAACGTGGGTTGTAAGGATTGTTAGTGGTAATTCGCTCAACAACCTATATGTAAATGGATAGGGTTGCAAATAAAATAAAGCCGCTATAGTGGGTTTAAAAGAAACTTATTAACATAAGTAGGGAGCTATTCATATTTAGTTCTTTCTATTTAAACCCCTGTAAGATGGGGTCTAATTTTCGTGTAAAGTAGGAACTCACAAAGTTCATCCAAACTTATAAGGTTTTGAGTTGTGATTGCAGGATCCTTGAGATAAGGGACTCAATAAGGGAGCAAACCAAATCGTGATGGGTAAAGGAACATTGGCAGTAATGTGTCATGTACATAAAAAGGGGACACCTATAGAGGTTTTGCCTCAAGGTTGGTCATGTTGTAACTAAGTAGATCCCTTAGTTTGAGAAAGGAGATAGCAATATTTTGTTTTAAGATTTTAAGGCTTCTATTGTAAGAAACAATTATTATTTAATAAAAAATGTCCTTAGGTAATTAAGTTTCAAACTTTATTATTTAGTCTAGATTGGCTCTTTTATGGCATCCTACAGTCGAATTCGATAAACGGGTCGGGTGAGGATGTTATAGCTTTCTTATTATTACTAAGCAAAGTATTAATCATAAATAAACCTCCAATCAAATAATATTTCCCACATAATCTCTATTATCATATTTAAAAACTAATTTTATGCATGCCTTATTCAATAATCCATCACTAATTAAATTTTTATGCAAAGCAAGTACATAAAAGAAACATTATCCAATGCTAATTTCTGCTAGAAGTAAGTTTAAGTAAGACCTTTCCTTTACTGAGTACTTCTAAACTGCTAGAATTACCCATGTAGACTTGTTCACGTTCAACTATACTTTTAAACTCAGTGAAAATTTCTTTGTTGGCATAGAAATGTTTGGAAGCACTTGTGTCTACAATCCACTCAACATTGTTCTCAACTAGGTTTAATTCAGAAACTATACCAGTCGTGAATGACATTTTTAAATAGTAGGAGAATTTTGCTTCTAAATTGTTAGAAATATACTACTGTAAAACAAAATAGTAAGCACTGACATAATAAACAAACTGAGCGTAAATAAATAAAATAATCATTGTGCCGTAGAACAACCACTGTCTTAAAAGAAAATCTGCCCTAATCGGTGTAACTGTGTAGTGGTCGTCGCCCTCCAAGTTTAACATAGTATTTCTATATTCGTGCACCCAAATAAAGAAGGTGGAACACAATTGGTATTGCTCTTCTCATAAGAATTCAAAAAATTAGACCGGAAACTAAAGCTTAAAATCTAGTAAACAATTTGATCGAAAAAGTTTTCTGAATAAAAAACAAGCGAGCTAAGAAAGGCAAAGAAGAAATTGTAGTTTGCTTACTGCTGTAAAAAATGAAAAGAATTATATTATTTTTTGAAAGGGCAAAATAATAAAATAATAGTGTTAGTTTCCAAAAATAGCATATCTGTAACAGCTAGAAGATTTTTTGCAACTAAAAAAATATTCTAAAAATAAAAAAGAATATTTCTAATAAAAGGAACAGAAATTTAATTAAAAAAACATGTGCAATAAATATCGTAGACACATGTTGACACAAACTGAGCTGGGCCAAGCAACGACAACAAGTGTGCGTTGGGCCTTTAGCCTCCAATTACTCAATGGGGATAAAAGGCAAGGCCATATTTAAACTCTCTTAGAAGCCTTTCCTCAACCAATTTGAGATTACCCATTTTGCATTACCAACAGTTGTGTGCCACCATTTGACATTAATAAAAGCTGCCATTTTCCATCCAAGGATTTTATGCACTTATCGACAGGAACGTACTCGTTATTGTCTTAATTTCGCTGTTTCTCTTTTGATTTTCTTCTTGTTTTCTTCCTTTTCCTACAACTGAATACCTCCCAAAAATTGACATTGGGCCCTTCTGTGAACCATTCAACAATTCTCCGTAGAGGTGAGGCATGCCTTTAAAAATCAACAGTGGACCCCTCCATAAATCATTCAGCAGCCTGTCACGAAGGTGAGTCATATATTCAAAAATTGACAATGTGCCCCTTCATGAATTGTTCAGCTTTTCTCTGCGGAAGTGAAACATATTTTCAAAAATTGATAGTGGGTCCCTCCATGAACCATTCAATGGCTCTCTGTAGAGGTGAGATATATCTTCAAAATTTTTCATTTGAGTCCTTTCATAAACTATTCAGCGATTATTCATGGAGGTGAGGCATATCTCTAAAAATATAATTTAGGATCGTTCAATCGACAACCACACCACTAGTAAGAGTATTGATTATACATTCTTGGATTATCGGGCCAATGGGCATACCACCCACTAAATCACAAAGCAAAATTTATACAACTATGTATAGAAACAGCATCCACCAACACATTGATAAAAAGGGTAAGCCATGAATTTTAATAGCCTAATAAGGCATTATATAATCCTGAATGGTTGTTATCGTCTTTGAGGTGAACTTAATTTTGAATGGTTGTGCTAAAATAAGAAAAAAAAGTTGTTGTATTTCTTATATATCATTACAGAATAATGAGATGATTATATACAAGTAGGAGCTCCAATTAGCTTGTAAATCAAGGAAAATAATATACACAAATAAGGAAAAGATTATAGGTCAATAGCAGAAGTATATGGTAACTGAATATTCACGTTTAATGACATTTTTTAATATGCCCCCTCAAGTTGGAGCATGGAGGTTACGAATGCCTAACTTGCCAACAAGAAAAGAGAACTGAGAAGAACCAAGAGCCTTTTTGAAAATGTCAGCAAGCTATTGATTGGAGGAAACATGTAAAGTAGTGATGGAGTCGGTTTCGATACAGTCCTGAATGAAATGACAGTCTACTTCAATCTGTTTTGTGCACTCGTAGTGGACAAGATTAGCAAAGATGTGAAGAGTAGCACAATTATCACAAAATAAATGAGTCAGAGAAGAGACTGAAATTGTTATCATGAAGAAGGGCACAGAGCCAAATTATTTAACAGATAGTAGTTGCCATGGAACGATATCTAGCTTCAGCAAATGAGCTTGAAACTACCGTCTGCTTTTTGGTTTTCCATGAAATTGGGGAAGAGCCAATGAGAATGAAATAACCTGTCAGGGAATGATGAGTAAGCGAACATCCAGCTCAATCTGAATCACAATAAGCATATAGTTGAAAGTTACAATTAAAGGGTAGTAAAATACCTTGCCCAGGAATAGGTTTCAAATATTTTAGAACCCGAAGAGCTACTAGCCAATGACCATGTTTAGGCTGATGCATGAACTGAGAGAGGATATAAATTGAATAGAAAATCTCAGGACAAGTGATTTTCAAGTAAATGATCCTCCCAATAGGGCAATGATAAGCACTTGGATTGTCCAAGAAAATACCATCGTCTAATGCTAGTCTGTGATTTTACTTCATAGGAATAGATGAAGGTTTAGTACCAAGTAAGCATGCTTCTTTCAAAATGTTTAATGCATATTTTCTTTGTAATAAGACAATGCCATCAGGAGAATGAGCCACCTCTAAGCCAAGAAAGTACGTCAAGGGACCGAGATCTTTGATATGAAACCAAGTGTCTAGATAACTCTTGAATGCTTGAGTATGCACACTATTGTTGCTAGCGATAATAACATCATCCACATACACAAGTAAAGCAATGAATGAATCGCCTTTGTAGTAAGTGAAGAGGTGTAACACCCCAAACCTGGCCCAGACGTTATGGCCGGATCCGACATGCCACATCAAAGCGTTCAAAACATTTTATATTGTTAATCCAGAAAAACCTACTTAATGTTTTAAAAGATAATTTCATTATAGGTTAAAGTGAATGGAAGCTGTGCACTAGGTAGGAAACCGGAAAAGAGGAGGTGAGTCTATCGGACTACTTAAGTACCAAGCTCCTTTCGGATCCAATCCTAGACATGCACACCGCCATTGCCACACCTTAACGTCATGTATATTTTTAGGAAACCGATTTGATTAAGTTATTTTTAGGAAAAGTGATTAATTTTGAAAAATACTTTCATTGCGGAAGCTTTGCTTGTTGTCGTGTTATTTTGAAATCAATTGTTATTTTTTTTTTGAAAACGCGCCTTAAAGCTATCCAATTTCAACAGTTAAAATAAGTAATACCTATCTTAGTAATACATATTAAAACCATCAAAAATAATTAAGCGACCTTATTACATTTAAAAACCCAAACCTCAACATAAATAATAGGATGTCCAGTTCACCAGAAGAAAACCAAACTTTCAGAACGGGTGGCCACTCCGAATTCCCTCACAGCTCCAAGCCCACTATGGTTGGGGATTTCCTGCGTGGATGAAAATAAAACGGGTGAGTTTGGGGAAACTCAGTGTGTAAGGAAAACCCATTCAAAGCCCAAGTCAGCTCAAGCCTATTGGGCCTAAGCCCATTCAGGTAACAGTGGTACTGGACCAGAGCCCTTTTCAGATTACAATAAACTAGGCCTTAGCCCCTTATTCAGATAACAGTATGGCCGATAGGCCCATTTCAAAATACATGCAACATCAATAACATATGCAAGCCCATTTGCGGAGACTACTCAACCCGCCAACCACTACACTCCACCCGTACCAGCCCTACACTCCACGTGGGGAATAGCTCAACCCACCCAGCCCAACACTCCACAGTTGCAGCCTTGCTACTCAGTTAATAGTAAATTGAGGCAAAGCCTCCAGTACGTGGACAAGCCACTTTCAGTACTTCCTCCGTCAATATCCCAATCCCATGCATCAGATAATAACAACATGGCATGCAGTAAATAACAACAGTCAAACATGCATTTAGGTCAATTTAACCCTAAGGGTATTTCGATAATTTATCTACTAGGGGTAAAACTGTAAATTTTCCACTTTTAAAGGTATTTCAGTAATTTATCTATTTTAGGGTTTTTCATGCATATTCCTACTTTTCACGTACTAACAGAATCACGTACCGAGGGTTCTTACCGAATTGGGTCGTTGGCCCATCATTCCAATTTTGGCCCATTAAGCCCAAAAATATCGAGGGCACAGAAATCATGCACTTTGCAGTCCAAATTTTGCAGCTTACCAAAAACATTAATTGATTTACCTCACGAGCATTCGCACACTCGCAAATCTACAAAATATCGGTTTTCGGCATATCGGCTTTTCGACTTTTGCCGATCCAGACTAAGAAAGAGGGTGTTAGTTACACACCTGTTTGTGGCGATATGCTAACGAGATCCACACACGAACTGCCTACAATTGGATTACTAACACATTAATCTAACTATTCAAATACGAACTACGTATTAACCCCTTACAATATTCAGCCAACCACACCTACAGATCAGAGTAAGCTTATAAGAAATCAATAAGCAACTCATTAACAAATTTTTGTCAGTGTTTACCACATAATCATAATCTCACTGCAAGCTGTCTTCCTGAACAATAGTCACTAAATCATTTATAACTGGAGCTACGAAACTCCAAATCAAGTGACGTTAATTTTACCTGAAAATAGACTCATATATCTTCTATCCATAAAATTTTCAGAATTTTTGGTTTAGCCAATCAATACCAGATTTTTCTTAAAGTTTCCCATGTTTCACTGTTTGACTAATCTGACCACCCTTCATTACGAATCAAATTTCTCATTGTACAGAATTCAAAATATGTTCTCGTTTATTTCATTTGAAAATAGACTCATTAAGCTTTAATTACATAATTTATTCAGCTTCTAAATCATCTCCCACAATTTATGGTGATTTTCCAAATTCTCGTTACTGCTGCTGTCCCAAGCAGATTTATTACCAAATCACTCTTTCACACATAACTTGCATGCATTTTTTTTAAACATGTATATCACCAATCAATCATCATATATCTATGATTTTACTTAAGTATAATATCCATTTCATCATTTTAAAGCACAACATATTAGCCAATTTTTCCCCTTAACATCTAAGCACATGCATGCTCATTTGTTTGGCTCAACTTCACATATCTTCCATTTTTCATCAAAAGAACATGAAACAACAACCATTTCCTTCATTTTAATTCATGACCAAATGCTCACAACACAACCAAAAACCAAAATATGCTTCAAGAGTTAAGGTAGAATCAAGAAGAACTCATGAACATCAAGATAGAAGCAAACTACCATGAACTTACCTTCAATTTTCTTCCCCAAGTGACCAAACATTCAAGAGCTTTCTCCTCTCCTTTCTCTTCTCTAACTTTCGGCTATGATGAACAAAGATGGACAAAACTTTGTTCTTTTCACCCCTTTTTCTTTTAATAAAATTTCATATTTCATCCGTTTAATTCTTTAATACAAAAGACATGAAATGCCCATCATGGAACATTTACCTAGCCCATTATCATGAAACATTTACCTAACCCATTATCATGGAACATTTACCTAACACATTATCAATTTGTACCATAAATTATGGATATCAAGTGCACATTTTGTCTACAACAACATGATGGCTGGCCACTTCATGTAAAATGTGAGGTTTGTCATGCAAATCCTCCTATTTTGCACTCCTATTTATTTGGTCACTTCAATTTAGCCTATAGCATTTTCAAACATTTTCATATAGGTTCTATTTCATAATTTCACCCCATTTTTCTTATGGAACAAAAATTAACTAAAATTGCCGGGTTCTATCTTAAGCTTGGGCCTTCTAGAGGCCCACTAACATAATTAAACCTATCCCAACATTCACAGAATTCCCAAAAATTAGGGCGTTACAACTCTACCCTCATTAAAGAAATTTCATCCTCGAAATTTACCTGATCCAACTAGTTGAGGGTATTGTTGACGCATAGTCTCTTTTGATTCCCAAGTAGCTTCTTCCTTTCCATGATTACGCCAAAGTACTTTCACTAGCGGGACAGATTTCCTTCTGAGAACCTTAACATCTCGAGCCAATATTTGCACAGGCTCCTCCTTAAAGGTCAAATCAATCTGAACTTCAATTTCTGCAACTGGCAGGACATGAGCAGGGTCAGCACAATAACGCCTTAACATGGAGACGTGAAAAACATCATGAATCCTGTCTAACTCTGGAGGCAATTCCAACTGATAAGCCACTGGGCCTACTCGCTTCAAAACCCGATAAGGCCCAATGAACGGCGGACTCAACTTTCCCTTCTTACCGAACCTTAATATCTTCTTCCAAGGAGAAACCTTTAAGAAGACCATATCACCTACTGAGTACTCAATCTCTTTACGCTTCAAATCTGTATACGACTTTTGCCTATCAGATGCTTCTTTTAAACGGTCCCTAATTATTCTGACCTTATCCTCAGTATCAGCTACCAACTCTAGTCCAAGAACTTGTCACTCTCCTAGTTCGGTCCAACAACTAGGTGTACGACACCTTCGTCCATACAGTGCTTCATACGGTGCCATTCGAATACTCGCCTGGTAATTGTTATTGTACGCAAATTCTGCCAACGGCAAGTAATCCTCCCAACTACCTCAAAAGTCAATCACGAATCCCCTCAACATGTCCTCCACAATCTGAATAACCCTTTCTGATTGACCATTAGTCTGGGGATGGAAAGCCGTACTAAAATTCAATCGCGTCCCCAACGCCTCATGCAACCTTTGCCAAAACCGAGATGTAAATCTGGGATCCCGATCAGAAATAATTGAAACTGGGACTCCATGAAGTCGCACAATCTCCGCCACATACAACTTGGCTAACTTTTGAAGTGAAAAGTCAGTACGAACAGGTATAAAATGTGTCGATTTGGTCAACCTATCCACAATCACCCACACCGAGTCTTTCTTTGATGGTGTCAAAGGCAACCCACTCACAAAGTCCAAAGTGGTATATTCACTAGCTGCAACAGTCCAGAAGGTAATTGATGCTCAACTTTCACTTGCTGGCATGTCAGACATTTCCCTACAAACTCCGTTACTTCTCGTTTAAGTCCAGGCCACCAGTACAATTCTCGCAATTCGTGATACAACTTATTCCCTCCAGGATGCATGGCACATAGTCCCCCATGAGCTTCCTTCAATATTGTCTGCCTTAAATCAGAGTCCCTCGGAAACACAAAACTCCATCACCATTTAAACCAAACTCAGAAGTTTCCCCTTCCTTAACTTGTTGAAAACGAGCAACCAAATACTCATCTTCCAACTGCTTTTCTTTAATCTGGTCCACCCAGGTTGGCCTTACTTGCAATTCAGCCAACAAACTGCCATCATCATACAGACTCAAACGAGCAAACATTGCTCTCAGATAAGATACGGTTCTACGACTTAAAGCATCGGCTACCACATTAGCCTTGCCTGGGTGATACTCGATCGAACAGTCATAATCCTTAAGTAACTCAATCCATCTCCTTTGCCTAAGGTTCAGCTCCTTCTCAGTCAACAAATACTTAAGACTCTTATGGTCAGTGTATATAATACACCTTTCTCCGTACAAGTAATGTCTCCAAATCTTAAGTGCAAATATCACTGCTGCCAACTCTAAATCATGAGTCGGATAGTTCCCCTCATGAGGCTTAAGTTGTCGTGATGCATATGCAACCACCTTACCCTCTTGCATTAACACGCAGCCCAAACCCACGTGTGATGCGTCACTGTACACACTAAAATCCTTTTCAAACTCCGGCTGAATTAACACAGGTGCTTCAGTCAGAACTTTCTTCAACTTCTCAAAAGCTTCCTGCTGCTTCTCAGTCCATACAAACGGTACCCCTTTCCTTATGAGTTTTGTCAGAGGTGCTGCAATCACAGAAAAACCTTCCACAAACCTTTTGTAGTATCCTGCCAACCCTAGGAAGCTTCGAATTTCTGACACCGTCCTAGGTGGCTTCCACTCCAAAATTGCTTCAATCTTTCGAGGGTCCACCTTAATCCCTTCGGCAGAGACCACATGTCCTAAGAAGGTTACCTCCCTCAACCAAAATTCACACTTGCTGAACTTTGCAAAGAGTTCCTTCTCCTTTAACACTCGCAGCACTATACAGAGATGCTCATCATGTTTCGCTGCAGTTTTAGAATATATCAGGATATCGTCAATAAAGATGACTACGAACTAATCTAAAAATGGTTGGAACACACAATTCATCAGATCTATAAACGCTTCAGGAGCGTTCGTCAGTCCAAATGGCATAACCAGAAACTCGTAATGACCATACCGAGTCTTGAATGCTGTCTTATGGATATCTGCCTCCTTGACCCTTAACTGATGATATCCAGATCGAAGGTCGATCTTGGAAAATACAGAAGCTCCTCTAAGCTGGTCGAACAGACCATCAATCCTTGGTAGTGGATACTTATTCTTAATCGTAAGTTTGTTCAACTGGCGATAATCAATGCACATCCGCATCGTACCATCCTTCTTTTTCACGAATAGCACCGGTGCTCCCCATGGAGACACGCTTGGCCTAATGAAGCCCCTATCCAACAACTCTTGAATTTGAGCCTTTAACTCCACTAACTCCTTTGGTGCCATCCTATACGGTGCGATGGACACGGGCGCCGTTCCAGGCAACAAATCTATTCCAAACTCAACTTCTCGGTTCAGAGGCAATCCTGGAAGCTCCTCCGGAAAAACATCTTGGAACTCCTTTACGGTCCTAACCTTATCCACTGTCAGTCCCTCCTCTTCTGACTGACTTACAAATGCCAAATAGGCCTCACAACCTTTCTGAATCCACTTTTCGGCTCTTAAAGCCGACACCACATTGGACAAATAATCCCTTCGCTCACTTATCACTATAACCTCCTCATTCTTTGTGGTCCTTAACACCATTCGTTTAGCAGCACAATCCAAGGTCGCCTTATGCTTAACAAGCCAGTCCATTCCCAAAATGAGATCAAACTCTCCGAACGGTAACTCCATCAGATCTCCAGGGAAAATCCTACCTTGAGTTTCTAAGGGTACATCCCTATACAGTTTGTCCACCCTAACCGAGTGACCCAAAGGACTTAGTATAGATACCCCACTCACAATCTCCTCAGAGTAGTCCAAGTTGTCCATAATCCATTCTGTGGCCTCCAACCAATATTCCGCCACATTCGGGGCTATACCATACACGCCCCTAAAGATCTCCACTCCGTTAGCCTGAAGTCGTTCAGAAATGGATCCCCGAACTCCATTACCCGTACTTGCCCCGGCAACCCTTTCCAGAACACGAAGCATTGCCTATGACAGGGCATCATCCCCGGTACCACGGTCATGAGACTCTACCTCTGTTGTCAGTGGTACCGGTGCATCCACCGCCGGCATATGTCTCGAAGACGAAGATCTCACTCGAGCACTTCTTCGGCTCCGTTTACGGCCTCTTGTACTCATATCGTATTATCTTGATTACGAATTTTTATGCATCAATTAATATTCCATTGTTTATTACAGATGTTTTATGAATCAGACAGTAGTTCAGAGTTTATTTTCGCAGAATCGAAGTCTAGCTATAGTTTCAGTCTCTTATCAGATTTTCCTATAGTTTCAGTATCATCCTATCTAGAGTATCCTAGCAGGATTTCAGTACAGACAGATAAGTCAGAAAAATATTCAGAAGAGTTCAGAGTAATACCTACAGACTTGAGCCGGAGATTCGGAATGCCACCTTCTAAAGATCAAAATTTTGAAAATTGAGTTTTTCGTATTCTTTATAAAATTTTCGCTTTCGAAAATCTTTGTTTTTGTAAACCCATTCCACAGCCAAGTTGTTGCAACCTAGGCTCTGGTACCACAAATGTAACACCCTAAACCTGGCCCAGACGTTATGGCCGGATCCGACATGCCACATCGAAGCGTTCAAAACATTTTATATTGTTGATCCAGAAAAACCTACTTAGTGTTTTAAAAGATAATTTCATTATAGGTTGGTTAAAGTGAATGGAAGCTGTGCACCAGGTAGGAAACCGGAAAAGAGGAGGTAAGTCTATCGGACTACTTAAGTACCAAGCTCCCTTCGGATCCAATCCTAGACATGCACATCACCATTGCCACACCTTAACGTCATGTATATTTCTAGGAAACTGATTTGATTAAGTCATTTTTAGGAAAAGTGATTAATTTTGAAAAATACTTTCATTGCGGAAGCTTTGCTTGTTGTCGTGTTATTTTGAAATCAATTTTTGTTTTTCTTTTTTTTGAAAACGCGCCCTAAAGCTATCCAATTTCAAAAGTTAAAATAAGTAATACCTATCTTAGTAATACATATTAAAACCATCAAAAATAATTAAGCGGCCTTATTACATTTAAAAACCCAAACCTCAACGTCAATAATAGGATGTCCAGTTCACCAGAAGAAAACCAAACTTTCAGAACGGGTGGCCACTCCGAATTCCCTCACAGCTCCAAGCCCACTATGGTTGGGGATTTCCTGCGTGGATGAAAATAAAACGGGTGAGTTTGGGGAAACTCAGTGTGTAAGGAAAACCCATTCAAAGCCCAAGTTAGCTCAAGCCTATTGGGCCTAAGCCCATTCAGGTAACAGTGGTACTGGACCAGAGCCCTTTTCAGATTACAATAAACTGGGCCTTAGCCCCTTATTCAAATAATAGTATGGCCCATAGGCCCATTTCAAAATACATGCAACATCAATAACATATGCAAGCCCATTTGGGGAGACTACTCAACCCGCCAACCACTACACTCCACCCGTACCAGCCCTACACTCCACGTGGGGAATAGCTCAACCCACCCAGCCCAACACTCCACAGTTGCAGCCTTGCTGCTCAGTTAATAGTAAATTGAGGCAAAGCCTCCAGTACGTGGACAAGCCACTTTCAGTACTTTCTCCGTCAATATCCCAATCCCATGCATCAGATAATAACAACATGGCATACAGTAAATAACAACAGTCAAACATGCATTTAGGTCAATTTAACCCTAAGGGTATTTCTGTAATTTATCTACTAGGGGTAAAACTGTAAATTTTCCACTTTTAAAGGTATTTCAGTAATTTATCTATTTTAGGGTTTTTCATGCATATTCCTACTTTTCACGTACTAACAGAATCACGTACCGAGGGTTCTTACCAAATTGGGCACGTTGGCCCATCATTCCAATTTTGGCCCATTAAGCCCAAAAATATCGAGGGCACAGAAATCATGCACTTTGCAGTCCAAATTTTACAACTTACCAAAAACATTAATCGATTTACCTCACGAGCATTCGCACACTCGCAAATCTACAAAATACCGATTTTCGGCATTTCGGCTTTTCGACTTTTGCCGATCGAGACTAAGAAAGAGGGTGTTAGTTACACACCTATTTGCAACGATATGCTAATGAGATCCACACACGAACTGCCTACAATTGGATTACTAACACATTAATCTAACTATTCAAATACGAACTACGTATTAACCCCTTACAATATTCGGCCAACCACACCTACAGATCAGAGTAAGCTTATAAGAAATCAATAAGCAACTTATTAACAAATTTTTGTCAGTGTTTACCACATAATCATAATCTCACTGCAAGTTGTCTTCCTGAACAATAGTCACTAAATCATTTATAACTGGAGCTACCAAACTCCAAATCAAGTGCTGTTAATTTTACCTGAAAATAGACTCATATATCTTCTATCCATAAAATTTTCAGAATTTTTGGTTTAGCCAATCAATACCAGATTTTTCTTAAAGTTTCCCATGTTTCACTGTTTGACTAATCTGACCACCCTTCATTACGAATCAAATTTCTCATTGTACAGAATTCAAAATATGTTCTCGTTTATTTCATTTGAAAATAGACTCATTAAGCTTTAATTACATAATTTATTCAGCTTCTAACTCATCTCCCACAATTTATGGTGATTTTCCAAATTCACATTACTGCTGCTGTCCCAAGCAGATTTATTACCAAATCACTCTTTCACACATAACTTGCATGCATGTTTTTTTTAAACATGTATATCACCAATCAATCATCACATATCTATGATTTTACTTAAGTATAATATCCATTTCATCATTTTAAAGCACAACATATTAGCTGATTATTCCCCTTAGCATCTAAGCACATGCATGCTCATTTGTTTGGCTCAACTTCTCATATCTTCCCTTTTTCATCAAAAGAACATGAAACAACAACCATTTCCTTCATTTTAATTCATGACTAAATGCTCACAACACAACCAAAAACCAAAATATGCTTCAAGAGTTAAGGTAGAATCAAGAAGAACTCATGAACATCAAGATAGAAGCAAACTACCATGAACTTACCTTCAATTTTCTTCCCCAAGTGACCAAACATTCAAAAGCTTTCTCCTCTCCTTTCTCTTCTCTAACTTTCGGCTATGATGAACAAAGATGGACAAAACTTTGTTCTTTTCACCCCTTTTTCTTTTAATAAAATTTCATATTTCATCCATTTAATTCTTTAATACAAAAGACATGAAATGCCCATCATGGAACATTTACCTAAACCATTATCATGGAACATTTACCTAACCCATTATCATGAAACATTTACCTAACCCATTATCATGGAACATTTACCTAACACATTATCAATTGTACCATAAATTATGGATATCAAGTGCACATTTTGTCTACAACAACATGATGGCTATCCACTTCATGTAAAATGAGAGGTTTGTCATGCAAATCCTCCTATTTTGCACTCCTATTTATTTGGCCACTTCAATTTAGCCTATAGCATTTTCAAACATTTTCATATAGGTTCTATTTCATAATTTCACCCCATTTTTCTTATGGAACAAAAATTAACTAAAATTGTCGGGTTCTATCTTAAGCTTGGGCCTTCTAGAGGCCCACTAACATAATTAAACCTATGCCAACATTCACAGAATTCCCGAAAATTGAGGCGTTACTGGAGGGAAGTATCTGATTTAGATTGAGTAAGCCCAAATTTAATAATGGCATTGGAAAATTTTGCAAACCGTTGGCGAGAGGCCTATTTCAAACCATATAGAGATTTACGAAGATGACAGACTCGATTATCATTGGGTCATAAATAACTAGGTGGTGGCACCATGTATGCTTCCTAGTGGAGATCGCCATATAAGAAGGCATTATGGACATCAAGTTGGTGTAGTTCCCATGCTTTGGAAGTAGATACAACCAACAAAGTTCAGACTGTGGTCAATTTTGTGACTGGAGTGAATGTCTCAATGTAGTCCAATCCTTCAATTTGTCTATAACCTTTGGCCACTAACCAAGCTTTGTATCGCTCAATGGTTCCATCTAAATGTTGGATTTTGTGAACTCATTTACAGCCAATAGGTTTTTTCCCAGATGGTAGTGGCTCTAGAGTCCATGCTTGATTTTGATTAAGTGCCACCAGTTCCTTTTTCATTGCCTCTTGCCAATAAAAATCTTTAATGGTCTAAGAATAAGATTTTGGCTCATCATTATTAGCGATGGTTGTTAAAAAACTGGTATGTTTAGAAGCAAGTTTAGAATATAAAATAAATTGAGACAAAGGGTAAAACATACCTGAGGATGCGTGATTCGAAGAAGTGAAATGTGATGCATGTCATCCTGGCAATTCAACATGAAAATCTGTTGAAAGTTGGTCAGCATGCAGCACCAAATGCAACCATGAAGAAGGCCATGCAACCCGAGCCATGCTCAAGTAGCTAAATCAAGAGGAACTTGCTGAATTTAGTTGCTTTATGTTATTTTGGTCAATGTAATTCCTTTTGGTTCATTTTGAACTAGGTTAGGTAGAAGTTTGATGTATTTCTCAAGTGATTAAGCTGATAACCAGCTTTTCTCATGTGTACAAGCTTATTTTTGTAAGTTCCAATGTATTAGTGGTAGTTGGTGTAGATTAGTTGACCATATATTGATTTTGCTAAATGCTTGGTTTATGCATTGGCATTATGCCATTATTCATTTTTAATGAAAATGTTCATCATTTTTCATCCAAGAAACTTTCCATTGTTCCTTGCTTGTTTTTAAAATTCTGTTTTGAATTTGCTTATTTCTTCTCCAAGTATCGAGGCTTGCTGCTTAAGCTTTTGCTGAACTTTACTTGATCCTTGCTCTCAACACCAACAATTGGTATCTAGAGCTGTAATCTTAGTGGACCTGTCTTTGCATACTTTCAATGGCTTCATCAGGTTTTTCACCAGCTGTGTAACACCCCTAACCCGTATCTGCTGCCAGAACAGGGTTTCGGAGCATTACTACCATTTGCAGATCACTTAAAAAAATTAAAATACTTACCGATTCAATGCATCATATAAAATAAATATATTATCATTTAATCAACAGTTTGGCACTTGTATAAGCATCAAACAACAACATTGTTAGTATACTTTCACATATCTCATATAAATTCAACATCGGTATATCTATTTTCTCGACATATCGCACTTGAGTTTAATAATAGTCTCAATTACATAATTTCCTTGTATCAACATATCAAAGGTAATCATATATGTACATGTCATGAAACATATCATGCTCTTACCGTTTCTTCACAAGCATATATCATTCATTTCATTATATCAATATTTTATGCTTCATCATTTCCATATATTTTATGTATATTTATTCTGGTAATAGCTTATATCAAACTTAACATAAATTATATTCCATGTACTTATACTTATTTCGTTTATCCATTTTCATAATTATTTCATACAACGCTTTTGTACATATATTTCCATATGACCAGTTCTTGTAAACATTTCACACAACCATTTCATATAACTATTCGTCATCTGATACATTTTACCTGAATATCAATTGTTCAAAAAATGTTATAGCGTTTCCCATCCACGGTCTTATTTATCTTTGACGTGATGCCATAGTGTCTTTCAACTATGGTCTTACTGATTTTCTGTCATGTTGCCATGGTATCTTTCAACCATGGTCTTATTCTTTTCATTTCAGGTTGCCATGGTATCTTTCAACCATGGTCTTACACATCTCATATCAGGTTGCCATGGTATCTTTCAACCATGGTCTTACACATTTCATATCAGGTTGCCATGGTATCTTTCAACCATGGTCTTACACACAGGTTGCCATGGTATCTTTCAACCATGGTCTTACACATTTCATATCAGAGAGCACACTCCCGCGAACCTCATCCTTATAGTGGGATTACCAGTCCAGGCTAAATCCCCTGTAATATAAACTCATAGAGTATTGTCGGGATTACCAGTCTAGGCTAAATCCCCTGCAACGACAATTACTCTAATGAGTTTGGATCTGAATTACCAGTCCAGGCTAAATTCAGACCCTAATTCGGATTACCCGTCCGGGCTAAATCCGTTTTACACATATTCTTCGGGAGGGCTATATCAGGATAGGATCACCCGTCCGGGCTAGATCCTTTTTACTGTCAATTCCTTTTCAGAGATCCATCGAATTTTCCTTTCATTCAACCGGGATTTCTTTCCATTTTATCAAATATATCAATGTTTCATTAATTTTCATACAATGAACATTCAAATCATATTCACATCAATAACATACAATCTCAAGCATTTAAGAATATAATTCAAGTTACACGAACTTACCTCATTGCTTGTTTGTGTTTATAATTTCATTAATCTGATATCTTTTCTTTTCCACGATCAAGTCTCATTTGAGTCGTTCGGATCTTTATAAATAAATTTGATCATCATTTTCATTCATTTCATATTCTAATGCATTTAATTAATGCTCTAGGCAAAATTACCATTTTGCCCCTAAATTTTTAATTAATGACGATTGCATCCTTAGGGTCAGGAAAATAAAATTCTTGCAATTTAATCCTTATTTCCAGCTATTATTCTCATATATATTGATAACAATCCATGAATTCTATAAAATATCAGAATTTTTCATAATTTCAACACTTTTCAATTTAATCCCTAAAACATGTTTTCCCCCGATCTTGAACTAAATTAATAATTTCATTCAATTTTATAATTTAAATAATAAAATAATCTATTTCATGCAATTTGGTCATTTCTGACATGTTTACAAAATTGGCCATAAAGTTTTACTTTTATTCAATTTAGTCCCTGAGCCTAAAATATGCAAATTAGCCATGCTAGATGAATATTCATACATATTTTTCCTCCTCCTCCTCTCCATTCCACATTCTTAATGTAGATAACACACTTGTAAGTAGAGCTGATCATGGGCTGGGCGGCCCGGCCCGGCCCGAAGGCCCGCCCGAAAAATGGGAAGGTTTGGGTAAAAATATAGGCCCGAAAAATGGGCTTGGGCAAAAAAATTAGGCCCGTTTAGAAAACGGGTCGGGCCTCGGGTAAGAGTTTTTTGGCCCGGGCCCAGCCCGGCCCGACACAAATTATATATTAATATATATTTTTATTTTATTTTTAATTATTTTAAATTTTTAATATAAATATTTTTTTATTATATTGTTAATTTGTGTATTATTTTAAGAATTGTTTTAGTATTATTTTTATTTGTTTTAATATTTGTTTTTATGTTTTTAAATATATTTGATTTATTATATTTTTAAATTTTTTTATTTAATGAAATAAGAAAAAATTTTTAATATGGGCCGGGCCGGCTCGGGCTTAGTAATTTTATTTCGGGTCGGGTTTGGGCAAAATTTTAAGCCCATATTTCGGGCCGGGCCGGGCCTGGGCATAGTAGATGGGCCTAAAATTTTGTCTAAACCCGGCCCAAACCCAGCCCGGCCCGACCCATGATCACCTCTACTTGTAAGTAACATTATCCATAATTTTTATTATTTACTTTTATGAATATTCAAGCTGTCTATCTACATCATAGTCACTAAATTATTTATATCTGGATCTTTAGAACTCCAAATTAATATCCGATAATTTTCCCTGAATCTAGACTCATATATATTCTTACCATAAAAATTTCAGAATTTTTGGTTTAGCCAATAAGTACAGTTTATTCTTTAAAGTTGTCCTTGTTCTGCTGTCTGATAGTTCTGACCCCTCTTCACCAAAAATTAATTATCTCCTCGTACAGAATTCAAATGATGTTCTTGTTTGTTTCTCTTAAAAATAGACTCACTCAGGATTTTATAAATATAAATTGAAGCCCTAATTATTTTTATTCAATTTTTTATTATTTTTCAAAGTCAGAACAGGGGAACCCGAATTCATTTTGACCTTGTCTCACAAAATTCATTATATCTCAAAATTTACAAATCCATTTCTTACAATATTTCTTCTATGAGAAACTATACTCAATAATATTTAATTCCATATTTTTTTCATCTTCTAATTCGATTTCTACAATTTATGGTGATTTTTCAAAGTTAGTCTACTGCTGCTGTCGAAACTGTTTTTGTGCAAGCTATTAATTACCATGTTATAACACCCTTATTTTCTTTTTCTACACCATTTCTCATCACTTTCTCTTATTTTCTCTTCACTAACATATCAAAAACATAGGACCTTATGTAAGAAAACTCTACTATAACATTATTTCCATGCTTTGTCAATAATAACAAACTTAAAAACATATTGAAATCTTGACATACTTACCTTGTTCTATTGATACTAATCTTTAACTTGATTTTCTCTCTCCTCCAGCTTCTATTTCTTGAATCCAACTTGATATTCTAACTCCCCATGCTCTCCTTAACATTTTTGTCTCTTGGTAGCTATGGAAATTCATTTGATTTTTGGGTGAAAATGGTGAATTTTTGGTAAAAGGACCAAATTGTAAAGAAAGCAAAACTTTCTTTCTTCCTCTCTTTCTCTCACGTTAGTGCATGGGAAAATATGGATGAGAATTTCTCATCTTTCTTTCTTTATATACTAATAAAATAAAATAATAATAAAATATTATTTTATTAATAAAATATCTTATTAAAGTATTAATAAAATAATATTTATCTAATTAAATAATTATAAAATATCAAAATATCTCTAGCATCATTATTACTTTCTAGATTTCTCTCTCTTCCAATTGATCATTTTGCCCTTCATTATCTTTTAAAATTTCATCCTTGAGTCATCATTTAATTTCGTAAAATTGTAATTTAGTCCCTCATAGTTCTTCATCTATTCAATTTGGTCCTAATTCATCCATTTTCCTTAGTTTCTAGATCATTCCACTCTTAAATTATTTATACTATTGGTCCTTCAACTTTTTCATATTTACACTTTAACCCCTCAAATTATGAATATTTACTCTTGTGCAACAAAACTTTTCTCACTTTTACAATTTAGTCCTTTCTTGAATTAATATATCATAATATACTTCTCAATATTGACATAACTCAAAATTTCCCTTTTGTCACTTTATTTCCTTATTTTACTATATCAAGGATAATATCTTACTGTAAAAATTTTCAGGATATTACAAGCTGCACCTCTAGTCTCTAGTGGAGAAGGATACCATATTTGGGTGGTCAAGATAAGGACCTACCTCTAGGCATTTGATCTATGGGAAGTGGTCAACTCAGATGCTAAACCAGCACTATTGAGAGCCAATCCAACAGTGGCTCAGATTAGGCAACATGCAAATGAAAGGACAAAGAGGCACAAAGCCATATCCTGCATTAAGAACTGTGTATCAGATGTAATCTTAACAAGGATCATAGCCTGTGAGACACCAAAGCAAGCCTAGGACAGATTGAAGGAGGAGTTTCAAGGGACTGAAAGAACAAGGCAACAACAGCTTCTGAACTTGAGAAAGGACTTCGAGAACTTGAAGATGAAGGAAGAAGAAACTGTTAAGCAGTATTCAAACAGAATTATGGCTGTAGTTAACAGCATAAGGCTCCTTAGAGAGCAGTTCAATGAAGCAAGAATAGTGGAGAAAGTCATCTCAACCTTACCTGATAGGTATGAGGCAAAAATATCCTCTCTCGAAGATTCAAGGGACCTGACCAGCATCTCTTTGACAGAGCTGATTAATGCTCTTTATGCACAAGAGCAAAGAAGGGCCAGTAGACTCGAGGAGCACCAAAAAGGTGCATTCCAAGCCAAAACCAAGCCTGCCTCAAGCTCTACTGTCAACAAAGGCAAGAAGACTTGGAGTGACAAGTCAAAGACAGATTCTTCAAGAAGATGGGATAGACCATGTAGGCATTGTAAGAGGCCTGGTCATCCAGAGGCCAAATGCTAGTTTAGGCCAGATGTGCAGTGCTAATTCTACAAAAAGATTGGCCATGTAGAAAAGGTTTGCAAAGAGAAGGGAAGACCAAGGCAGAACCAATAGCAACCAAAGGTTGAAGCTCGGGTAGCTGAAGAAGATAGTGACCATGAGGAGCAGGTCTTTGCAGTCTCCTGTTCAGCTCCTCAAGACAAAGTGTCAAGTGGCTTGCTTCTAGACAGTGGCTGCACTAATCACATGTCACCAGATGCTGCCATTTTCAAGTCATTATACAGAAGCTACAAGATCAAAGTAAAGGTTGGCAATGACCATTTTATCAAGGTAGAGGGCAAAGGAGATGTGTTGATATGCACTCCCACAGGTAACAAACTCATTTCAAATGTGTTGCTTGTACTTGAAATTGACAGAAACTTGCTCAGCATAGCTCAGTTGTTGGAAAAGGGCTATTCAGTTGTGTTTAAGGGCAGTGAATGCAAAATTAGTGATCCAAGTAGATCCATGCTCATGACAGTGGCCATGATAGATAAAATCTTTGCTGTTGACTGGAACAAAGCCTCAAACTTAGCTTATACAGCCTCTATTAATGAATCTAAACTTTGGCACCAAAGACTTAGTCATGCCAACTATAGATCCATGGTCCAGCTAAGCAACGAAGATTTGGTTGAAAAATTCATCAACTCAATTGAGAAAGAAGATGTTTGTGAAGTGTGTCAGCTAGGAAAGCAGGCCAGGCTGCCATTTTCTTCAAACAAGGCTTGGATAGCCTCTGAAAGGCTGCAGGTAGTGCACACTGATGTGTGTGGCCCTATGAAGACTGAATCATTGAATGGAAGCAGGTACTTCATCTTGTTTATTGATGATCACACCAGATCTTGCTGGATTTTCTTTTTGAAGCAGAAATCAGAAGTGGCCTCTGTGTTTTTAAAGTTCAAGGCTGCTGTTGAAACAGAAATTGGCTGCAAGCTTAAGACCCTAAGGTTTGATAATGGGACTGAGTATACCACAGCTCAATTTCAAGCTCAATGTGAAGAAGAAAAAGTCAAACACCAGCTCACCAACACTTACACACCTCAACAAAATGGTGAAAGTGAAAGAAAAAATAGGAGCTTGATGGATATGGCCAGATGCTTGATGTTTGAAAAGAATTTGCCAAAAAACTTGTGGGCTGAGGCAGTCAACACTATAGTCTACATTCAAAACAGACTTCCAAGCAAGGCTTTGGCTCACAAAACACCTTTTCATGCTTGGTTCGGGTTTAAGCCATTACTGGCACATCTTAAGGTCTTTGGATGCATATGCTATACATATGTCTCAGTTGTGAAAAGGGACAAATTGTCCAAGAAAGCTCAACCTGGTATTTTGGGTGGCTATAGCATAGTCAAGAAGGGCTATAGGATCCTTGATCCTTCAACAAACAAGGTGCTAGTTAGCAGAGATGTAGTGTTTGATGAGAAAGCATGCTGGAATTGGAAGAAAAATGAGCCAGAGGTAGTTTTTAAAGAACCTATAGTGGATCAGACTGAAAATGGTCAGAATAGTCCTGAAATGGACATTGATGATGAACCACTGATGGGTACTAGATCATTGACTGAAATCTATGAGAGAGCACATGTGGCTATAGTTGAACCAAGTATTTTTGAAGAGGCTAAAGCACATCAAGGCTGGAAACAAGCTATGGCTAATGAAATTTCCATGATTGAGAATAACCAGACATGGGAGTTAGTTTCAAGACCAGCTAGCAGGAAGGTCATTGGGGTAAAATGGGTCTATCGAGTCAAGCACAATGCTGATGGGAGCTTGAACAAACTTAAAGCAAGGCTAGTTGTGAAGGGGTTTAGCCAGAAGTATGGTCTGGACTACTTGGAGACATTTGCACTAGTGGCCAAGCTAGACACCATCAGGCTGCTGGTTGCCTTAGCAGCTCAGATGGAGTGGTAAATCCACCAACTCGATGTAAAATCAGCATTTCTCAATGGTTTTCTTGAAGAAGAAATCTATATGGAGCAACCTCAAGGCTTCAAAGTGCCAGACAAGGAAGACATGATCTACAGGCTAAAGAAAGCCTTGTATGGCTTGAAATAGGCACCAAGGGCCTGGTACAGCAGAATTGACAGCTATTTGCTCAGTTTTGGATTTCAAAAAAGCCTCAGTGAGCCTACTTTATACATCAAGAAGGAAAATAATAAAACACAGCTTATTGTATCTGTGTATGTGGATGACTTGCTGGTTACAGGAGGAGATCAAGCAATACTTGCTGATTTCAAAACTAGAATGCAGCCAATGTTTGAGATGTCTGATCTTGACAGGATGACCTATTTTCTAGGCATGGAAGTGATAAAATCACAGGAAGGATTCCTTCTAAGCCAAAGAACTTTTGCTATGAAGATTTTGAATAAGTTCTCAATACAGAATTGCAAAGCAACAAATACTCCAATTGTTGTTGGAGAGAAATTAACAAGCCAAAGCAATTCAGAAAAGGTTTGTGAAATAACCTATAAAAGTCTAGTTGGATGTTTGCTCTATTTAACAGCCACTAGACCAAATATCATGTTTGCAGTGAGTCTACTCTCAAGGTTTATGCACTGTTGCAATGAAGAGAAATTTCAAGCAGAAAAAAGGGTGCTCAGGTACATCAAAGGTTCCTTGAGTTATAGCTTGTTACATAGCAAGACTGAAAGGCTAAGGCTAGTTGGCTATACTGATAGTGACTGGGTAGGCTCAAAGGATGACATGAAGAGCACTTCAGGGTATGACCTCACTCTTGGCTCAGCTATCTTCTGTTGGAGTTCGAAGAAGCAAAATGTGGTTGCACAGTCAACTGCTGAAGCTGAATATGTAGCAGCTGCTGGGGCTGTGAATCAAGCCATTTGGCTAAGAAAAATTTTAACAAATTTAAATTTACACCAAGATGGAGCAACAGAGATCTATTATGACAACCAATCTGCTGTTGCAATTGCAAAGAATCCAGTTTTTCATGGTAGGACAAAGCATTTCAGCATTAAGCTTCATGTGGTAAGAGAAATGGAGCAAGCGCATGAGGTTAAACTGATTCATTGCAGTTCAGAGGAGCAACTTGCTGACATTTTCACAAAACCTCTTAGCGTGACACGATTTTTTGATTTGAGAGTTAAATTGGGAGTTTGCAACATGCTAAACAATGAGGAGTATTGAAGGTTGGTCAGCATGCAGCACCAAATGCAACCATGAAGCAGGCCATGCAACCCGAGCCATGCATAAGCAGCTAAATCAAGAGGAACTTGCTAAATTTAGTTGCTTTATGTTTTTTTGGTCAATGTAATTCCTTTTGGTTCATTTTGAACTAGGTTAGGTAGAAGTTTGATGTATTTCTCAAGTGATTGAGCTGATAACCAGCTTTGCTCATGTGTACAAGCTTAGTTTTGTAAGTTCCAATGTATTAATAGTAGTTGGTGTAGACTAGTTGACCATATACTGATTTTGGCAAGCTAAATGCTTGGTTTATGTATTGGCATTATGCCATTATTCATTTTTAATGAAAATGTTCATCATTTTTCATCCAAGAAACTTTTCATTGTTCCTTGCTTGTTTTTAAAATTCTGTTTTAAATTTGCTTGTTTCTTCTCCAAGTATCGAGGCTTGCTACTCAAGCTTTTGCTGAACTTTGCTTGATCCTTGCTCTCAACACCAACAAAATCACAAATGTGAGGTGACAATTTTATATGACGTGTGAATGCAAGTGGAAGAGGTTTAGCATTATCAAGAGGTGCATTCGAAATATGGTCAGTGCTTGGAGGAGGTAGGGTACAGGGTGAATAATAGTATTTGGCAAAGATTTAGATTCATCTTTAGGAAGAGATAAAGGGATGGGAATATTTGTAAGTTGAGTTAAAGGTGGAATATCACAAAAAGGAAAAATGTTTTCATAGAAAACTGTATCTCTAGAGATGAAAATTTTGTCTGTGTGTAAGTCATACATCTTGTACCCTTTTTGACCATGTAGGTATCCAAGAAAAAGATATGTTGTAGCTCGTTCACAAAATTTATCCTTTGAGCGAGGCAAAATCAAAGCATAACAAAGACACCTAAGCACACGTAAGTGAGAATAATTTGGTTTGCAAGAGAACAAAAGTTCATAGGGGCTGCGTCTAGATAAAAGAGGAGTAGGATAAAAGAGGAGTAGGGATGTAACTTATTTGGTAAACAACAGTCAAAATGCATTCACCCCGAGATTTAATGAGTAGATTTGCTTGAAAACGTAAGGCTCTAGCAACTTCAAGTATATGTTGATACTTGCGTTCGACAACACCGTTTTGTTGGGGTGTGGAAACACAAGAAAATTGAGTTAAAATCCCATGTTGTTGACAATATAATTGAAGGTTATGATTGGTAAATTCAGTCTCATTATCACTGCAAATACATTTTTACCAAATTGTTTAATTGCCATGGCCATAAAAGAAACTAACCTAGTATAAACTTCTGATTTAGATTGTAATAAGTAGACCCAAGTAGTTCTACTATAGTCATCAACAATACTTAAAAAATAATGAGCCCTGAATAAAGACAGTTGGATATGATTCCTAAACATCACAATGAATTAACTCAAAAAGTTCACGTGTTTTAATTGAACTAATAGGAAAAGAAGATCGAGCTTGCTTGGCTTGATGACAAGAGTCGCAACATTTATTGAAAAACTTAAAAGAAAACGGACCTAAATTTTAAGAATATACATACTATCAAAAGACAAATGTCCAAAACGTTGATGCCATGTGGTATGACTGGAGAAGTTTTAGTAGTGGCGGTTGCTGCTGTATAATTTTTTATTGCACGAAAATGATAAAGCCCATCTCGCATTTCAGCCATTCCAATCAGCTTCCTCGTGGGTAAATCCTGTAAAACATAAAAGGAAGGAAAGAAATGAGCAACGAAATCTTTGGTTAATTTGCTAATGGAAATAAGGTTACAAGAAAATGAAAGTATAAAAAGAACATCTTTCAAAATAATATGAGAATTAAAAGAGGCAACTCCCTTTGACTTTGCTGGTACACACATTCCATCTGGTATTTTTATTGCCAGGAAATGAGGAATGACTATTTGTGAAGAGAGACAATTTTCATGGGAGGTCATATGATCAGAGGTACTTGAATCCAATACCCATTCAGTGTTATCATTAGACAAAATATTTGCCTTACCTGCAAAATTGGCTGTAGAGGTTTGACTCTTTTCAAGGTTAAGCATGGATATGAGTTGAGCGTATTGCTCATTTGTTAATCCAACGATCAGGACAGTACTGGTGTTGCCTTCATCTTTCTCCAAATGTTGTGCACTGTTGGCTGCCTTTGGTTTAGATGATTTCTTGCCTTTCTCGCACCATTCAGGATAGCCATGGAGCTTAAAACAAGTTTCTTTAATGTGCCTCGACTTTTTACAATGTTCACCAAATAGTTTGGAGAGATAACGGCTGCTTGTGGATTTTCGATTGGTATTATAACCTTTGAGTTGCTGCCAAAGAAAGTTTTCGCTTCAATGGATGGTAGTTTGGAATCCACTATTAATTGTTGACGTTCTTCCTAAGCCACCTGTGCATAAACACGAGACAATGAAGGCAATGGATCCATGTTCAAGATCTGTGAACGGGTCATTTTGTATTTTTTATTGAGTCCCATGGGAAACTGATGCACTTTTTCTTTTTCTTTCCCCACAGCTAGTGCCTTTGCTGAACCGCATGTACAAGGTGGAATTTGTGAATAAGTATTAAGCTCATCCCAAATCCCTTTTAATTTGGTATAATAGGCGAAAACAGTCATCCCTTGTTGTAAGGTATTCATCATTTTAGTTTTCAACTGATGAATATGATGAGCACTACCTTGAGAAAATCTCTTATAAATCTGCCCATAATTCTTATGATGCTACAAATAATACTACACTATCATGTAGTGTAGGATGGAGAAAATTAAATAGCCAAGAAAGCAACATTAAATTGCATTTAATCCATGAAGATTCCTCTTGTGCTCCAGATAATGGACGTGTAATGGATCCATCAACAAAGCCATATTTACTTTTGGCTTGCGAAGCATTTGTCATGGCAGGACGCCATGTGGGGTAATTTTTTTCTTTTAGGAGACAAGTTACTAAAGATGTCCCTGGGTTGTCAGAAGCATGAAGGATATAGAGTGAAAATATTTCAAGGTTTGTTTGAGGGGTTTCTGAAGAAGAGTCTTCTGTTAAAAGAAAGAACCGGAATTCTAACCATACTCCGATACCATGATAAAATAAGAAAGAAAAAAAAAGTTATTGTATTTCTTGTATATCATAACAGAATAATGAGATGATTATATACAAGTAGGAGTATTTCTTGTACATCATAACAGAATAATGAGATGATTATATACAAGTAGGAGCTCCAATTAGCTAGTAAATCAAGGAAAATAATATGCATAAATAAGGAAAAAATATACATAAAATATTCCTGAGATTATGGGTCAAAAGTAGAAGTATATGGTAACTGAATATTCCCATTTAGTTCCCTTTGTTAATAGGTTGCTTTACATTTAATGTTAGCATAATTTTTAATACTCATGAATGATTGCAATGCCTATGATGCCACCACAATTCCAAATATTTACAAATTATCATAATTTTTGTAAGAAGAAATACAAATAATTTTTTTTAAATTAAATTGACCTTACCATTGCTTTTCGTATCAGGCAACCACATTTTATGAATTTCCCTTTGATTAGGTAGGGAGGGGTAATTGTTATACATAAATATTTTAATCATAATATAGGTCTCATAAAAAACCCTTGTATTTACCTTTCAATGGATTAGAATAAGGGGTCTCACTTTTTAGAGGGTTTTTTCTCTTTTCAATAAATTTAGTAAAAGAATTTTAATGGTATTAACAACTGAATTTATATTTTTTAAATTCAAAAAATCGAACAACTAAATTTTTGAAATAAAAGTAGAAGGTCTATATTTTAAATGCATAATGAGTAAAAAAAACTTGAAAGTATATTTTAATCTTAATTTTTTTTTCAAAATTAACTAAGCTCAAGCTAATTAAATAAAAATATATTTAAAATGATTTATTAATCTATACGTATTTGGAAAAAGATAACCGCATCAGATTCAAATTGGTGTGTGCCACTAGAGATGGTAGCTAAAACAATGAACGTACACTAATTTAAAATTTGATCTAAACGTAGGGTATAGTTAATTATATTATAAAAATGGAAATAAACACTATGTTCACATTGTAATTTTTTAACATTTGACATTAAATTAAGATGACACATGTTCATACCTTTCTTTACAATTTAATCTCTCTTCTTGAAATCAATTTACTTACTTTTTTTTTTAAATTATGATGTTAGTCCTTTTTAAATTTTAATGGTTACATTTAATTTCGAAATTACCGCTTATTAATAATGATGAATTTAAATAAAATTTTTAAAATATTTATTAAATTGAATTCTATCCAATTATATTTCGAATAAATAATGTAAATGAAATTTTTTAGTTTTTTTAATAAAAAAGATTTAAAAATTTTAGTTTATAGTTCTTTTAAGGTTGGTTTAAACATTTTTAAATGAATATAATTAATGTGGGATAAAATATTGTACATAATACGTATATTCTTTTATTTTTTTCATATTATTTTTTTTTGATAAAAAACGACTCAAGAGTCAATATCATTTTATTGCTTCACGAATAATAACATTGTGAATTTTCATATTGATTTTTATATCAATTAATTAAATTATTTAAAATTTACAGATAATTTTTAACATGAATATATACATATTTAGTATATATTACTATTAATTTATACGGAATTACATTAAAAATCTTGAAATAAATATACACTTAAAATTTTATTTTGTTAATTTATAGTATCATATATAAAAATATCTTTACCATCATTATAATATCATAAATGATGAATAAAGAAACATTCGATTTTAATTTTTATTTGTTAAAACTTACCAATCTTAAAAATTAATTTAAATTAATAAATAAATATATTTTAAAAGATATATACAACAAGTCCGATGCACATCAAATAAAAAATTAGTAAGGTATAGTACTAGGGTCTGGCTAAGTGAGAAATAAATATCTATGTTTACATTATAATTTTTAAACATGCAACACTTTTCATTTCAAGCACTTATTTCTATATTGGGGAAATCACTCTTTATTAATAATATTTATAAAATAAAATTTATTTATTTTTCAAATATAATAAGAGTTAATTACATTCATTGAAGAAAAATAAATATAAAAATCAAATATTAATAATTATAACATTAAAACAAATAAATTTAACAATATTTAACACATAACCTCTAAAAATATATTAATAATATGAGTGAGCATTTGATACACTAACGGTATATTTTTTTTATTCTACAAGCGACCTCAAAATTTTTTCTTCTTTTCAAATGTTTTATTATACGCTTATATAATACTTTTCAACTCCTAATTTTACTTCCAAATAATTTCTCTAATAACATTATTTAAACTATTATTAAGTAGTATTAATAATGACGGATTTTAGTATTATTTTAATTTTAAATAGAATTTAAATATTTTTAAATCCATTATTTTCTTCTATTTTTAAATAATTTTTAAACAAAAATTAATATGTATCGTAAATGTAAGGTTTTATATATTTTTAATTGAAAATTCTCATATACCGACAAAATTGTATATTAAATTAACATAAATTAAAAAAAACAAAATTCTGACAACAAATATGTAACGTTAACCTTTCAAACAAGTCCTTACCAACTCTATTGGTATATTGAACCAGAAAAAACACTTCTATTGCTGTAATGTTGACAAATCATTGGGGCCCACTATTTAGTCACCTCTTTCACTCTTTGCTCGCCACGTCATCTCTCTTACACTTGCATCCTACGTGACATCTTCTCTTTATATTACGCGTTTCTCTAGTTTTCTTCGAACTCTCAAAAAGAAAAAGAAAACACGATGACGATAAGAGTGGCAGGGGGAGAAGGAGAAGAATCGAAGTCTCCGGACACTGAACTTTCCGGCGACTTTTCCAGGAAGTTGAGGGTTTTGTTGACGGAATCCAACGACGAAAGCGAGTTTTCCAACGAGGGTTCGGTCGAAAAAGAGAAACTGGAGGAGATAATGCAAGAGTTATACAAAGAGATAACAGTGACAAGCTCTTCTTACAACACTTCGCCCACAGTAACTTCTTCGTCTCTTTCGTCCTTTGGCGAGAGCTGCGGGGCTTCGTTGTCTGACTCGTCGTCCAGTGTGATGGCTGGCATTGAGTTGGTGGCACCCACGGAGGAGTTATTGGTTATTGGGATGGGGTTTAACGATAACAAAAGTGTAATAGGAGATGAAGTAAAGGAAATGGACGGCTGTGATGATGATCAATGGCTGGCACGAGCTCTAGGCTGGGTGTCAATGGAAATTGAGGAGTCCCATCAGTGGAATTTGGCGTACAGTGAGAGCCCTTGGACTGTAGGGATGTGGTGTCCTTGGGAAGGGTGACATTAATTTAACCCTTTTTATTAGATTGTCACATGAGATACAACTCATACAAGTAGTTTATCTTTAGGGTTTAGATATTTAAATCTGTCCTTACTTTTCATGTATCTCCTTTAAATTATATAAGGGTTGGTTAGAGATGAGTATGGAGCGGGTGAGGTGGGAATTGTTCCCTTCACTTTTTATGTCATGCTTGCATAGCTGTTTAAAACACATATTGGTTATATCCATAACAACTTCAATTTTTTCTACATTACTTCACCCTTCTTTTACTAATGCTATTTTGATTTAATATTGTTAAAACATAATATAAAAATAAAATATATTCATAATCTTTTGAGTTATAATTTTGTTTAATCTCTTTGAGAATGCTCCCAAGTTCTTGTAAGACCAAGATGAACTATAGAGCGACGAAGCTTGTCCGCTGGTTAATCCCAAAGAAAAGCAAGTGAATAAATCTAATAAAGGTAAATGAGAAAAGAGAGCCCTTTTGAGGGGAAATAGAGGTGTACATGGCTAGGCTACTCGGCCCTGCCCGAAGGCCCCGCTTAAAAAATGAGAGGGTTCGGATAAAAATATAAGCCCGAAATATAATTTTGGGTAAAAAATGAGGCCCATTTAGAAAACGGGCTGGGCTTCGGGTAAAATTTTTTTATCTAGGCCCGACCCGGTCCGAATTATATACTAAATATATATTTTTTTATTTTTTATTTTTAATTATATTTACATTTTATTTTCAATTTTAATATAATCACTTTTTATTATATTTTTAATTTGTGTATTGTTTTAAGAATTGTTTTAGTCTTATTTTTTATTTGTTTCTTGTTTTAATATTTTTTTTTATGTTTTTAAATGTGTTTGATTTATTATATTTTAAAATTTTTTATTTAATGAAATAAGTTAAAAAAATTTAATATGGACCGGACAGGACTCAGACTTAATAATTTTATTTCGAATCGATCTTGAATAAATTTTTAGGTCCATACTTCAGGCAGGGCTTGGCCCGAGTCTAAAATTTTATATAGGCCTGACCATGCATACCTCGAAATTAACGTCGATAAGATAAAGGTGGACTGGTATGCAACCACCTCCATTTACATTGCCGAATTTGTAGAGTTTTTGGTGCCCGAGGTCCATGGTGGTCCCTTAGGTTAAGGACCATGACCCAGTTTCCACTACCCCTTCGGTTCAGTGGTTTAGGGTTTCTACCGCTCCACTTACCCCTTGTAATCATTATGGTGCTCTAATGCGGACGACCGTATGTAACTTCAGGATACCAAAGGGCTTCTAGGCCCTGTTTGAGCTGTTTCTCCCTTTTTATCTTTTTATTTGGATTGTGTTGGTCTTGGGCTATGCCTTGAACTGGGTTCGTATGTGTCGTGGCTTAACTATGCCTTGCACTGGGCTTTAATGTAACTGTTTCCTATGTTCAGGAGACATTCGGATAAAGGGATTCATGTTACATCTTTAACGTAACTCCCTCTCCTGTTTCTACTTGGGACATATGCCTAGTTGTCTACGGCCTCGAGCCTTTTCTGGAAATTGAGACCTCTCTTATCCATTGTATCACTGTGTTTTGACTCTATGGAATACATTTTTGATAAAAAAAATTGGTTTAATATGTAATTTGGTTTCTGAGTTTAATATTTTTTTATTATAGTATTTGTATTATTTTTTCATCTATACTTATTTTTTATAAAAATTATACATTTTGGTACTTGAAAGTATCAATGTTAATTTTTTAGTGTTTAATTTAAATTTTAAAGTTGATTTGATGAAAATTCATAATTATCTAATAATATAGTAATTAATATTCATAAAATCAATCTTAAAATCCAAATTAAACTACATTGTATTTGACAAATCAAACACAAAATTAAAAAATCACAATTAACATTTAATTATTCTATTAACAAAATCATAAAAGAAAAACCAAACCTAATAAAATTAGTAATTAATTTCCATCAACTCAACTCTAAAACTTGAATTAAGCACTAAAAAGTTAACATTGTTACTTTTAGGTACCAAAATTGTAATTTCTGTCAAATACAAGTACTAGATTGGACCAAAAAACTAATATAAGTATCACATTATAAAAAATGTCAAATTCAAGTACCAAATCATATATTAAACAAAAAAAAAGGTCAATAATTTATATTAGATTACGGTATACTCACAATGTGAGTGGAAAAAATTATGTAAAAACTATATTTATTAAAAAATTATATTAAATTTAAATGAACCCTTAGTTGAAATAGTAAAATTAAAAATATTAATATTAGAATGTCATTGGTTCAAATTTCACTAAATGTGGGTTTTTGATTTTATACAAAAATATACTTAAAAATAACCTCATAACAATAAAATTTATTTTGTAAAAATAAGGACTTTTAATTTTTTCTATATATTTGATTAATTCATAACATTAACTCAATTAAAAACTTAAATAATAATAAAAACAAAACTTATTAAACCATTATATTAATTGTATTGCGAATTAAATTGACCCTAAAGATATTACTATTTGATAATTGAAATTGTATTTGCTAGTGCACATCAAGTAATAAAGTGGCATAAAGAGATCAGATCAAATTTTAAGTTGCTAAGTACTATAAATTTACTATCTAATCCATATCAACAAAGTAAATTTTAGTTACTACTATAAATATTTTGCTAAACTAAGACACTGAAATCTTTTGAGTTTCTCAATTAATTTATGCACTTTGAATTTTACCCAACACATTTATATGTGATTTAATTCTTTAATTTACGTAATTGCTAATATTAGAATTAGACATTTTAACTAGACCTTTCTAATATCTAGCTAAGATAATCTCCTTTGACCACTAGCTAAATTCTTATGTTAGACAAGTCACGTTAAGTTATTAAACAAAAATCTATTGAGTTGATTAAGACATCAAATATATTCTTATCCTAACATATTTGGTCTAGATCTCAACCCTAATGTTCACTTCTAAGTTATAAAGCTTGGTGATCAATCAAACAAATTAAATAAGTACAGGATTGAATAAATAATTAATATAAGGAAAATAATCAATTAATTGAGATGTAAAATCCATCGTCATTCCAAGAGTTTATTCATCATCTTAAGCTGAAAAAAGTCACAAAAAGATATTCAGAAAAATTTTTTCATAAATGAAAATAATTTAGAGAGGAAACAGATGAAGAATTTGTGCGGAGTTTTCTGAATCTCCTTTTCTGTTTATCTTATTTCATGAGTTTGAAGTTTCACGTGATGTAAGAGAGTTCTCTTTATCCTTTTAAGTGACTTTTTTTTTTTCTTTAAATTTACAGTCTTTATTATGGAGCTCCATTAAATGAAGAATTTTGGGGGAGCGTACTTGCTGCCAAATTTTCTAAATTGAAAAAATATTCTCTCTTTAATTTGGTCTGGTAGAGCCATAGACCCTTTTCTTTTTATTTTTTTTTAAATTTATGCTTCAATTTGTTCATTTTGAAAAAGAAAATAACAATTAAATCTAAAGTAATTCTAAAAAATATGAAAATAAACAAAATGCAAATAAAAGATAATTAATCTAAAAAATTATAAAACTTAATAAAAAAAACTAATCTAAAGCTAGAAATTACTTGTAAAGTATTTCAAAAAAATATAATTAAAATAAGTGTAAAAATGAAAATTATGTTTGCTTAAAAATATTATATTTTTCTTATTTGCTTTTCAAGTTTTTGATGTAGATTGGGCAGTGATTTATGAAGAGAGAAGAATAGAGGGCAAAACAATTTCTAGTTCTACTTGTTACCAAGCTTTAATATAATCAAAAGAGTTCCATGTATTGGATTCTTTATTTTGATGAAATCCATAACCTATATACACATCCAATAATAAATATCTTATTAGAGTTTTTATATTCACAACCAAAATTAATAAATTGTTATATGTCCTAATACTATTGTTGAAATCATTTTAAAAAAAAAATGTGGTCGACTATTATTTTGAAAACAAAAATGGGAATCGCCACCAATCCTTTTTATGAGATGTGATCGGATCGCCTCGTTATTTGATCATTTTAAAAAAATGTTTGATTTATTAAAACAACAATTTTTTTTTGTCTACGAACTTCAGACAACAGGTTCAGGAGTCGGTTATGCACGAGGAAGGGTTAGCACCCTCGATACGCCCATAATTGGTACCTAATTGATTACTTAACGTATTAGTTTCGAAAATTGAAAACTCGAAGAGAATTTAAAATACGATCCTCCTTTATGTTAATGTTAATTTTAATTAAAATTACTCGAGTAAATTAAAATGTATAAAATGCCTCCTTATCTCGAAATAATAAAATGTCACATCCCGTAAGTTAAGACACGACATCTCATATTCTTGAGAATAAGTTTGCCTTTTCTTATTTTTATTTAAATCTCGCGTATTTTAAAAGGAAATTCGATCATCTAGGTTCAACAAGAAAGTCGAGACCCCGTAAGTTGGGGCACAACTTCTTGAGTCTCCAAATACCGAACATTGCCTTATTTTATTTTTTTTATTTTTTAAATTTTAGTTTTTTACGAATTCGGGTAAAAATTAATATAATCCTTAAAATAATGTGTACTTGAATTCATTTGAGTATGGCTTAAAACATGAACTAGTGTTTAATAACGATGATCCAACATGAAATTAAAATAAACGAATAAAGTATAAAAATTGATGATGATAAAAAAAATACACGTATTAGTACAATACTAAAAGATAATTGTGATAGTAATAATAATGATAATAAAGCAGTAATAATAATGGAAACATAAATAAAATAAATAAAGGAAAAAAGAAAAAAGAACATAATAAATATATATAAGGATTTAAAGAATATGTATATGTATATATATATATATAAATAAATAAATGAACAAAACACAATACATAAGAAAAAGAACAAGTAAACATATAAAATAAAAGGAATAAATAAATAAACAAGTAAATAAATAAAGATAATAAAATAATTAAAATGAAAAGGGCTTAATTATAACTTAAATAGAATTTAAAGAAAAAAAAGGAATAAAATGAAACAGGGGGGACCATATTGCGATGCCCAAATAGAATGGAGGGACCAAAAAGGGAAATATCCCAGTCCTCCAAAACGCTGCATTTTATACAGAACTAAAATGAAATAAAAATAAAAACCACGGGGTAAAATTAGAAATAACAAAAAAAAATAGTCCATATTAAAAACAGCTTCAAAAGCAGAAGGACTAAGGGCAAAAATAGACCATTCGATCTTAAAACACGTGGACCTTGGCTGGAGCAGGCCGGGTCAGCCCGTTTCTCTCCAAAACAATGTCGTTTTGTGTTAATAGGCACCAAGTCAAAACGATAATGTTTTGTACCGCTATATAAGTCAAGAAATTTTTTAAAAAAACATTTTAGCCTCTCCTTTAAAAAAAAAACTAAAAACCCTTCCTATTTTTTTTGAACCAGCCCTCTTGCCAGGCCCGATCTCCGGTTTAGGTCTTGGCGTCCCTCCGCCACCGTACATAGCGGTCGGAGTTCCAAAAAGGATTCCTTTATTTTATTTTTTTATTCTTGATTTCGAGTCTAGAGGCGATAAAGAAAAGAAAATTTTAGCCATCATTTTCGCCTCATGACCCCTCATATACCTCTCAAACGAAGCCCGAACTGAAACCCGAAAGGGGTTACACGGCTTTCGCGACGAGAAAGAGCCCCGATGGTGGTGAGGTGCGAAAAAAAGGTAAAAGTCAAACCCTTTTTTTGTTTTATGATATTTTTTTAAGAAAACAAAAATACAGGATAGAAAAACAAATCACCTTTTCCTTTTTACTTTGAATTCTTTTTTTTATTAGTATTCTGTAAAAATATTACATTGATGTGTTTGGCTTTTATAGCCATTTTCAACACTGTGTTTCATTTTTCTATTATTTCTATTATTTCTGCCTTCGTCTCTGCTTTTCTGCTCTGTTTTTTTCTTCGTTCTCTTTGCAGGTCTAAGCAAGGTCAACGGAGGCGGGTTTTTTCCATTTTGGTGCAAAATGACTAAAGGTGCTAGGCCTTAGGACAAGGCGTAGGCGGGGCGATCGAGGGTGGCTACAGATGGGCGCGGCGCATTAGGGTTTAGGGTTAGGTTTTGTTTCTGAATTGGCTTTAGATTTTGGGCTATTTTTTTGGGTCTGTATTTTATTTGGGCCTTGTAAAATAATAGACTGTTATTTGGACCTATTAGTTTGGCTTATTCTTTATGGGCCAGGGAAAATTTGGGCATTTACAGCTGCCCCTCTTTGCTCAATGAAGAAAAGACCTTTAAGAATGACCAATTTTGCCCGGCCTCACCAAACCTTGACTTCTTGGTGTTCATCTTCTTTAAGTAGTCTCGTTCTCACCCACCGTAACTTCAGGGAGATGAGACTTGTAGCTTCGATTTACTCCAATGTAATTTCAGGGAGAAGAGATTTGTAGCTTCAATCTACTCCATTGGAACTTAAAAGAGGTAAGAATTGGTAATTTCAACTTGCTCCGCTGCAACTTCAGAGAGATAAAGTTTGTGTATTTTCCTGCTCCACTACAACTTCAAGGAGATAAGGATTGTGACTTAGATTTGTTTCAATATAATTTTAGGGAGAAGAGATTTGTAGCTTCGATCTACTCCGCTGTAATTTCAAGGAGATAAGAATTGGTAATTTCAACCTCCTCCACTGCAACTTCAGGGAGATAAGACTGATGGCTTCAATCTACTTCACTGCAACTTCAGGAAGATAAGATCCGCTACTTTCAGTCTGCTTCGCTATAACTTCAGGGAGATAAGAATTGTAGCTTTATTGATCTATTACACCATTCTCTAGGTAACATGACTTGTAAAATCCGTTTGATGGGCCTATTTATGCCAAATGATTAGGGTGTCATGATCATAATGCATCAAATGTTCCTAACTATTGTGAATGATATTTGCATGAATGTAGACCATTTTTCGAGAATGATCGTTTTTAATGCTTAGGTTGTCATTGCTCATTATTTATCAAGGTTCTATCATTGATACGCTACTGTGCCTTCTTACTCAGCTGGTATCTTTGATAGAAGATTTGAAGAGATAGCCATAATTTGGACTATCCTTCCTCTAATGTTTTCAACTTTTGAATTTGGGTTAGTTCTAACTAGTGGTCCTGTTTCAAGTCTTTGTGCCATTTAGAAACTTTCCAGAGTAATATGCAGAACTTCTTTTATGTGAATATTATAATTCCAAGAATCATTATTTCAATGAAAAATGCTTAAAAAAGACTATCACATTGAACAAGATAGAATTTTATTAATAGTAAAGCTCGAAGTGGATAAATTAATCAAGATCGGAAATTTTACTAAGACACAAAATAAATAAGATGAAAATAGGTGCCTCAGATATCGCATCACGAGCTTTTCTATTCAAATTTCTCGAAGACCATTTTGAGCTAGATGTGTCTAGGAGATCTAAAGTATTTGTTGATGCCCCAAGATGTAACGCTCCTCCTTCTTGTTAATTCTAAAAGGACAAGACTACCACACGCCCCATTTTCAATTGAAATTTAAGCGCCCATTTTCGGGTTTTCAGCTCAAAACTCCTTTGGTCTCAAGGCGCCCCTTTACAGGTTTTCACCTTGGCCTCTCCATTTTTCTCTTTCTTTCTTTCTCTCTCATTTTTTTATATATAGAAGGTTTCAAAGCGCCCTTTGCGGGTTTTCACCTTGGCTTCTCCCTTTTTAGGTGAAATACTTCTTGGTGGAATCCGAATTCACAGGATTGGGTAAGTTTTTACCATCCATCTCGGCTAGAATCAATGCTCCTTCGGAAAAGGCTTTCTTTACCATATAATGCTCTTCCCAGTTTGACATCCATTTCCCTCTAAAATCCTTTTGTATTGGAAGAATCTGTTTCAAAACCAGTTCTCCCTCATGGAATTCTCTTGGGCGAACCTTTTTGTGATAAGCTCACATCATCCGTTTTGGTACATCTGACCATGACGGATAGCCTTTAGCCTCTTCTCTTCAATCAAATTTAACTAATCATATCGAGACTGGATCCACTCTGCTTCATCTAACTTTACCTCTGACAAAACTCAAAGAAAAGGAATCTCAACTTCGATAGGAAGAACCACCTCCATTCCGTAGACTAAAGAGAAAGATGTTGCCCCGATGGAGGTCCTGACCGACGTTCAATAAGCATAGAGGGCAAATTGTAGCTTTTCGTGCCAATCCTTGTAAGTTTCATTCATTTTCTCCACAATCTTCTTGATATTCTTATTGGCTGCTTTCACCGTACCATTTATTTTTGGGTGATATGGTGACGAGTTGTGGTTTTTGATCTTGGATTGACTACAAACCTCCACTATTGTGCTATTGTTCAAGTTTAGAGCATTGTCTGATATGATTTTTTTTGGCATTTCATATCGACATATGATCTCTTTCTTCAAGAATTTGCTTACTGCTCACTTAGTGACACTGGCATATGAAGCGACTTTTATCTATTTGGTGAAGTAATCGATGCCTATTGGAAGCTTTTGGCAATACCGGCCCGATCACATCCATGCCCCACATTGAGAAAGGCCATGGGGATGTCATAACGTGAAGAGGTGAATGAGGCACATGAATCTTGTCTCCATAGATTTGGCACTTATGACATCTTTTGGCGTAGTAAATACAATCTCCTTCTATGGTGGACAAGTAATAACTAAATCTCATAATTTTCCTGGCCATTGTAAAGCTATTAGCGTATCTCCTACAGACGCCCTCATAAACTTCTTCTAAGATTTTCTTAGCCTCTACTGCGTCTACACATCTTAATAACACTTGATTCTTTCTTCTTTTGTATAGGATCTCCCCATCCAAGATATAGTCAATGGCCAATATTCTCAACATCCTTTTATCATTCTCAGTTGCCTGGTCTGGGTACTCACGATTCCTCACATATCGCAATATATCGTGATACCAAGGGTGATCATCTTTTTCTTCTTCTTTGTCAATGTTGTAGCAATGATCTGGAGCCTCATAAATACTCATTTGGATAGGTTTCACGTCCTCTTACTTTTTTACTCTAATCATAGAAACTAAGGTAGCCAAGGCTTCAGCTATCTAGTTTTCATCTCGCGGGAGGTAGCAGAAAGTGATGTTATCAAACTTCTCCATTAACTCCAAAATTATCTTTCGATAATTGATCAATTTGGGGTCTCTTGTCTCCCATTCGCCTTTGAGCTGATAGATTACTAGTGCAGAATCCTCATATTCCTCTAGCAATTTGATATTTCATTATATAGCTGCACGGATACCCATGATGCATGCTTCATACTCTGCCATATTATTTGTGCAATCAAAATCCAGATTGCTTGTAAAAGAATAATAATCTCCGTTTAGAGATATCAAGACTGCCCTGATTCCATTACCCACAGCATTTGAGGTTCTATCGAAATTTAGTTTCCTAGGGTGGCCTTCTTGAGAACCTTCTTCAGTGACTGCAACATACATCAGATCTTCATTTGGGAAATCAAAATTCAAAGGCTCGTAATCCTCTAGAGCTCTATTGGCCAAAAAATCTGCTATCGCACTCCCTTTTACGGTCTTCTGGTTTACATAGACTATGTCAAATTCGAAAAGCAGAATTTCCCATCGGGCTATTCTTCCATTCAAAGCTGTTGACTCCATCATATACTTCAAAAGGTCCAGTTTCGAGATGAGCCAAGTGGTGTGATACAACATATACTGTCTTAGCCTTCAGGACAATAAGGCACAACACAACTTCTCGATTGGTGAGTACCTTGTCTCACATTCAATAAACTTTTTACTAATATAGTAAATAGATCTTTCTTTCCTTCCAGACTCATCATGTTGGTCGAGTACGCATCCCATGAAATTCTCATAGACCGCCAAATACAATATCAATGGTTTATCTGGGTTGGGTGGCATCAGTACCGGTGCATTGGATAAATATTGTTTGACCTTGTCGAAAGTCCTTTGGCATTCTTCATCCCATACACCTGAGTTATGTTTCTTAAAAAGATTGAAAATGGGGTCACATTTTTCGGTTAGTTGTGAAATGAACCGAGCGATGTAATTTAATCTTCCTAGGAATTCTTAGACTTCTTTTTTAGTACATAGCGAAGGCAACTCTTGTATGGCTTTGACTTTATCTGGGTCAATCTCGATCTATTTCTCACTAACCATAAATCCTAGTAGCTTTCTGGATCTGGCTCTAAAGGTACATTTTGCTGGATTGAGTTTTAGCTGAAACTTTCTCAATCTTAAGAACAATTTCCTCAAGACTTGTACATGCTCCTTCTCTGTTCGGGACTTTGATATCATATCATCTACATAAACTTCAATTTATTTATGCATCATGTCATGGAAGAGGGTTACCATGGCCTTTTGATATGTTGCTCCCGCATTTTTCAGCCCAAATGGCATCACCTTATAGCAAAATGCCCCCCACACAGTTACAAATGTGGTCTTCTCCATGTCTTTAGGATACATCTTTTTCTGATTGTATCCTAAGAAACTATTTATAAAAGAGAATAGCGAGTAACCTACTGTGTTGTCTACCAAGGTAACAATATAAGGCAGTGGGAAGTTATTGTCGAAACCATTCCTTGATTTAAAAATTTTAAAATTTTAAAAAAGGGGTAATCGACTTTTGAAAAACAAATGCATGGAGTCGCCACCGATCTTTTGTTTTGGTGTGATCGGATCACCTAAAAATTTGGTTATTTTAATAAAACATTTATGATTTACTAAAACAACAATTTTGGTCTACAAAAATTTTAGAAAATGGGCTCGGGAGTCGATTACGCATGAGGAAGGATTAGCACCCTCACTACGCCCAAAATTGGTACCAAATCGATTAAATATTGTCCTTATGTCTAAAATTATAAATGTTTTTGAAATGTGGCTTTTTTTAATAAAAGTTGAATAACCCAAGTTAATCGTCAAAAATTTTCTTGTTTCGATGTCCGAAAATTTATAATTCAAAAATCACGAAAGGATGCTCAACTATTTAGTCCAACGAAAAATCGAAACCCAGCACAGTAGGGCACGATTCTTTGAATTCCCAAACATTGATCATTGCCTCACTTTGGAAAATACGAGTGAAATCCTAGAGAGATATTTGATTATTTCGGTCAGACGGGAGATTGCAACCCAGCACGATAGGGCACTATTCCCCGAACTGCCCAAACATCAAACACTTCTTTCGTTTTAAAGGGTTTTTAAAAAACATGGATGAAACTTCAAAGGGATCTTCGATTGCTTAGAATAAATGAAAAAGCGCAACCCAACACGATAGGGCACGATTCTCAAATATCCAATCATCGAACATCTTTTTTTTTGAAAGGTTTTTAATAAGCATGGGTGAAAACCTAAAGGAATATTCGATTGTTTTTGAGCAAACGAGAAATCACAACCCAGCACGATAAGGTATGATTCTCGAATCATCAAACACCGAGTATTGCCTTTATTTGTGAAAAATCTTATTTCGAGGTAACAACATGTCATACCCGGTAAGTTAGGGCACCACACCTTGTATCTCCAAAAATAAATATTTTTTTTAAACTCACATTGTGATTAAAAGGAATATTCCATTATTTAGGTTAAATAAAAAGAATCGAAATCTAGTAAGTTAGGGTACGATTATCTCAAATTACCTAATACGGAATATTACTTTTATGAAAGAATTGTTTTAATATATTGAGTAAGAAAAATAACGTGATTTATAGTAAAACATAAAAGCAAATTATAATATTAATGTGAATAATAACATAATAGGTGCGACAGTGTCAAAAACGATAATATGAGTAATTATAAAAGATGAAGTAATAGCAAGACTAGTAATATGTAAATATAAACAAATGCATGAGGAAAATGAAATGATCGAAGACATAAGCAAATTAACAAATAAATAAAAATGAATAAAACATGGAACAACAAAAATGGCAATGACAATGATAATAATAATAATAATAATAATAATAATAATAATAATATAACGTAAAAAATAATGATAATAATATATGAATTTAAAAAAATATATATATACATACATATACCAAAGACATATTCATAATAATAGTATTGAATATTAAAAGTATATATATAATAGAGACAAAAATATATGCATAATGTAGTATTGAAAGTATTTACATGGGATAATGTATAAAAAAACATATGAATAATGTGATATTAAAAATATATACATAAAAATATAATATATATATAATATAATATATACATAATATAGTATTAAAATATATATAATACATACACATTAGAAATAATAATAATGTTACAAAACAATTATTAATAATACTTCATAAATATATACATACATATATATATATGTTAAAAATAAGTACATATTAATATTAAGATGATGATAATATTAAAATAACCATTGATTACTTTACATATAAATATATACACATATAAGTATGATAACAGTAATTATAATACTAATACTAATAATAAATACAATAATAGTTGTAAAAATAAACACATTAATAATCATGAAAATAATGTGTACATGAAAAATAATAATGATATGATAAAAAACGATACAATATAATAATAACGTAAAGAAAATAAAATAATAATATTTATAATAAAAGAAAATAAAAGAGTGTATTTAAAAGCATATATATAATATTATTTGAACTAATATTAAAAATTAAAGTAGCAAAGATAATATAAAAATCAACTTAAATTAAAAAAGAGACTAAATTCGAATTAAAAACGAAGTTTTGGGGCAAATTTAAAAAAAAAGAAAAGGGCCTATTTAAATGCGCGTGAAACAACAGAGGGCCTAAAGTGCAATAACCCCCTTTATAAAATGCACAACATCAGTTAGGATTAAATTGAAAATTGCGACAAATTTTGGTGCCAAATTAAAAATAAAAATAATTTAATTGCAAAGTAATAAAAAGCGGAGGGGCTAAACGCGCAAATAGCCCCTCCAATGAAAACACGCGGATCCTGAAGTTGGAGCGGGTCGGGTCGCGGGTCGACCATGGGTTAAGAGCCAAAACGACGTCGTTTTGGCATTAGTGGCTTAAACCCAAAACGACGTCATTTTGATGGGGCTATATAAGTCAAAATTCCTAAAAAAAAACTCATTTTTCCATTTCATAAAAAAAAAACTAACCCCTTTCTCTCAAACTCTCTCAAGGCCTTCTCCTTCCGACCAAACTCCGGTTCCGTCCGTAGCCATCCGCCGCCGCCAACCACCGCGCACGGTGGCCGAAAATTTCAAAAAGGTTTTTTTTATTTCTTATATATATACCTTGATATATTTTAATACATGAATGAGAAGAGATGGATTCGAATAATAAAATAAAAAGAAAAAAGAAAAAAACCTTAAGCCGGTTTGCACTTCTTCTTTTTTTTTTATGGCTTTGTTATTATCTTTTTTTTATTGCTTGCTGTTTTTTTTTAGAAAAATCTTCAGAGAGATTACACTTTTTTTTTCAATCTCTTTTTTTTTATCAAAACCCTTCCCCGTTTTTACAATATTCTTGTTTTTGTACCCAAAAAAAATCCGGGATTTCAGGCTTTGTAGCCGAAATACCATGGATTTGCTATCTATTTCCTTGTTTTCTTGCTTCTTTTCTGCCCCTTTTTTTGTTTTTTCTTCTTTTGACTTTTGCAGGTGTAAGTGGAGCAAGTGGAGGTGGCTAGGTTTTTTTTTCTTTTTTTTACTAAAAATTAGTTAAGGTTGTGGGCTAATTGGGCTTTTAGGGTTTTAATATTTAGGCTGTAATTGGGTATTGTATTTATTTATTTGGTTTATTGGGCCCCGACCAAAATTTGGGCCTTACAGCTGCCCCTCTTTGCTCATTATCGTGTAATGAGAATGGAGCAAAGACTATAAAAAGGACCAAATTTGCCCGGTCTGGTTAAATCTCAAAATCTTGCTCCTCATCTTCCCTAAAGGTATTCTGATGTCTTCAGGAGTGTCAAATTTGCTATCTTCAAGTTGCTTCTTGAAAACTCAGGAACACCGATCTGTTATTTCCGATCTGCTCCCTGCCGCTACAGAGACGCCAAATCTGTTATCTTCCATCTGCTCTCTGCTGCTACAGAGACGCCAAATCTGTTATCTTCGATCTGCTTCCGCCACTACAGAGACGCCAAATCTGTTATCTTGGATCTGCTCTCCGCCGCTACAGAGACGCCAAATCTGCTATCTTCGATCTGCTCTCCGCCGCTACAGAGACGCCAAATCTGCTATCTTCGATCTGCTCTCCGCCGCTACAGAGACGCCAAATCTGCTATCTTCGATCTGCTCTCCGCCGCTACAGAGACTCCAAATCTGTTATCTTCGATCTGCTCTCCGCCGCTATAGAGATGCCAAATCATCTTCGATCTGCTCTCCGCCACTACAGAGACGTCAAATCTGTTATCTTCGATCTGCTCTCCGCGGCTACAGAGATGCCAAATCTGTTATCTTTTTCAAGGAAGGTCAGATCTACTATGCTTTAGCATGTTACCCTACTGTTTAGGGGATAAAGGCACATCGATCTTCATTGTCCCTTGACGGACTTAACCTGTATAATGCATATGAGTTCATGCCTAATAATTAGGATGCCATGACTCGAATGAGCCAAATGCTCCTAACTAAATGAATGATTACGAATGTATAAATATCATGAGAGTGGTTTCTTTTTAAATGTTCAAGGTATCGTTGCTAATAGTTCATTCGGATTCTATCATCGATGCACTATCGTGTCTTCCTACTTTGTCGTTATCTTTGATAGAAGATTCAAAGAAATAGTCATAACTTGGACTATTCTTTCTCCAATGTTTCCCGCTTTTGAGTCTGGTTAATTCTGCCTAGTGGCCCTGCTTCAGGTTCTTGTACTGTTTAGAAACTTTCCAGAGTAATATGCGTAACCTCTTTTATGTGAATGTTATAAGTCCAAAAATCGTGATTTCAACAAAAAAATGCTCGAAAGAGATTATCATAATGGACAAGATGGAATTTTATTGAGCAAAACTTGAAGTGAATACATTAAATAGGACAACAAATCTGGTAAGGCTCAAAATAAAATGAGGAAAAGGTGCCCCAGATATCGCAACACGAGCTTCACTATTCTAGTTTCTCAAAGGCTCATTCGAACCAAATGTGTGTTCAGGAGATCCCGCGTCTTTTGTTGATGCTCCAAGGTGTAACATTCTTCTATCTTGCTAATTTCGGGAGGACAAGACTGTCATATACCCCATATTCAAAATTTGAGCTGCCCGTTTTTGGGTTTTCAACTCAAAGGCCCTTTTGGTTCCAAAGTGCCCTTTGCGGGTTTTCACCTTTACCTTTTTTTTTTTGCGAATTCAGAGCGCCCTTTGCGGGTTTTCACTCTGGCCGCCATTTCTTCAGGTGAAATACTTCTTGACCGAATACGAGTTTACAGGATTGGGCAAGTTTCTACCGTCCATCTCGGCTAGAATCAATGCTCCTCCAGAGAAAGCTTTCTTCACCACGTAAGGCCCTTCCCAATTAGGCGTCCATTTCCCTCGAAAGTCCTTCTGTATAGGAAGGATCTTTTTCAAAACCAGGTCTCCCTCATGGAATTCTCTAGGGCGAACCTTTTTGTCATAAGCCCGCATCATTCGCTTTTGGTACATCTGACCATGACGGATAGCTCTTAACCTCTTTTCCTCAATTAGGTTCAATTGATCATATCGAGACTGGATCCATTCAGCTTCTTCTAACTTTAACTCTGACAACACTCGAAGAGACGGGATCTCGACTTCGATTGGCAACACCGCTTCTATTCTGTAGACCAAAGAGAAAGGGGTTACCCCAGTTGAAGTTCTGACTGACGTTCGATAAGCAAAGAGGGCAAATGGTAACTTCTCATGCCAGTCTCTGTAGGTTTCGGTCATCTTCCCCACAATTTTCTTAATGTTTTTATTGGCCTCTTCCACTGCCCCATTCATCTTCGGGCGATATGGTGACGAGTTGTGATGTCTGATCTTGAATTGACTGCAGACTTCCGCTATCGTACTATTGTTCAAGTTTAATGCATTGTCAGATATAATCCTTTCTGGCATTCCATATCGACATATAATCTCCTTTTTCAGAAACTTGTTCACTGCCGACTTTGTCACACTAGCATACGAAGCGGCTTCTACCCATTTGGTGAAGTAGTCGATAACCGCGAAGATGAATCGATGCCCATTGGAAGCTTTCGGCGATATTGGTCCAATCACATCCATGCCCCACATAGAGAATGGCCATGGAGAAACCATGACATGCAGCAGTGAAGGAGGCACATGAATTTTGTCTCCGTAGATTTGACACTTATGACATCTCTTAGCGTAATTGACACAGTCTCCTTCCATGGTGGACCAATAGTACCCGAATCTCATAATTTGCCTGGCCATTGTAAAGCCATTAGCATGTGTCCCACAGACGCCTTCATGGACTTCTTCCAAGATTTTCTTAGCCTCTACAGCATCTACACATCTTAGTAGCACTTGATCCTTTCTTCTTTTGTATAAGATATCTCCATCTAAGACATAGTCGATGGCCAATCTTCTTTGCGTTCTTTTGTCATTCTCGCTTGCCTAGTCCAGGTATTCACGATTCTTCATGTATTGCAATATATCGTGATACCAAGGGTGATCATCTCTCTCTTCATCTTCTTCAATATTATAACAGTGGGCCGGAGTTTCATAAATGCTCATCCGGATGGGTTTGACATCTTCTTGTTTGTTCACCTTGATCATGGAGGCTAAGGTAGCCAAAGCATCAGCCATCTGATTTTCGTCTTTGTGGAAGGTAGTGGAAGGTAATGTCATCAAACTCTTTAACCAATTCCAGGACCAGCTTCCGATAATCGATTAAATTGGGGTCTCTGGTCTCCCATTCTCCCTTGAGTTGATAAATCACTAGCGCAGAATCTCCATACACCTCTAGCACTTTAATCTTGCATTCTATAGCTGCACGGACTCCCATGATACACGCCTTGTATTCCGCCATGTTATTCGTACAATCAAAATCCAATTTACTAGTGAATGGATAATGATCTCCATTTGGGGATACCAAGACGGCCCTGATTCCATTGCCCACAGCATTTGACGCCCCATCGAAGTTCAATTTCCAAGGAAGTTCTTCCAGGGCACCTTCTTCAATGGTAGCAACACACATTAGGTCTTCATTCAGGAAGTCAAAGTTCAAAGGCTCGTAGTCTTCCAAGGCTCTACTGGCCAGAAAATCTACTATTGCACTTCCTTTTACTGCTTTCTGGTTCACATAGACTATGTCGAATTCAGAAAGTAGAATCTGCCATCGGGCCATCCTTCCATTCAAAGCTGTTGACTCCATCATGTACTTTAAGAGGTCCAATTTTGAGATAAGCCAAGTGGTGTGATATAACATATACTGCCTCAGTCTTCGGGTTGTCCAAATTAGGGCACAACACAACTTCTCTATCGGCAGGTACCTTACTTCACATTCCGTGAACTTTTTACTGAGATAGTAAATAGCTTTTTCTTTCCTCCCCGACTCGTCATGCTGACCTAATACGTATCCCATGGAGTTCTCGAATACTGCCAAATATAGTATCAATGGCTTATCGAGGTTAGGTGGCATCAGCATCGGGGCGTTGGATAAATACTGTTTGACCTTGTCAAAAGCCCTTTGGCATTCTTCATTCTATTCACCTGGGTTATGTTTCTTGAGGAGGCGAAAGACAGGGTCACATTTCTCGGTCAGTTGTGAAATGAACCGAGCAATGTAATTTAATCTTCCTAGAAAGCCTCGAACTTCTTTCTGAGTGTGCGGCGGGGATAGCTCTTGTATGGCTTTAACTTTGTCTGGATCAATCTCGATCCCTTTTTCACTAACCACAAATCCGAGCAACTTTCCAGACTTGGCTCCAAAAGTACATTTGGCGGGGTTGAGTTTTAGCTGAAACTTCCTCAACCTCAAGAACAATTTCCCCAGGACTTGTATGTGCTCCTTCTCTGTTCGAGACTTAGCTATCATGTCATCAACATAGACATCGATTTCTTTATGCATCATGTCGTGAAAAAGGGTTACCATGGCTATTTGATAAGTTGCCCCTGCATTCTTCAGTCCAAACGGCATCATCTTGTAGCAGAACGTGCCCCACATAGTTACAAATGTGGTTTTCTCCATATCTTCAAAATGCATCTTAATCTGCTTATATCCCGAAAAACCGTCCATGAATGAAAACAGTGAGTGTCCCGCCGTGTTGTCCACTAGGGTGTCGATATGAGGTAGTGGAAAATTGTCTTTTGGGCTGGCTTTATTCAAATCTCTGTAGTCCACACACATTCGTACTTTTCCATCTTTCTTAGGGACAGGGACGATGTTGGCTACCCAATCTGAGTATTTTACCACCTTCAGGAATCCAGCATCAAACTGCTTTCGAACTTCTTCCTTTATTTTTAGCAATACGTCGGGCCTCGTTCTTCGGAGTTTTTGCTGAACAGGCTTACACTCTTCTTTTATGGGGAGTCGGTGCACCACGATGTCAGTGTCCAATCCGGGCATATCTTGGTATGACCATGCGAAGACATCTTTGAATTCTTGAAGTAATTCAATGAGGTCTCGCTTCATCTCCGCAGTGATACATGTTCCGATCTTCACCTCTTGTCCTTCTTCTAAACTCACAATTTCGACTGATTCTTTATGAGGTAGGATTTGTTTCTCGTCTTGTTCTACCATCTTCAACAAATCATGAGATAGGTTACAGCCTTGGTCATCTTCAAAATCCTGAGAATCATCCATACACACATCTTGCTCGAAAAGAAATTCTGAGTCGCTAGCAGTGTCACTCGTATCATTAATATCTGGGGACCTATTATGAGGACAAAGGCAGATACAAAGAATCAAAATAATTCGAAACATTTATTTACGTGATATGATTATGAATGACGAATGAAAGAATATTTAGAAGAATGTTTCAAGAATAAAAGAATTCGAAAGCAATCATTTGCATGGTTATGAATGGAATTGAAAGGACGAGATAACATTTGTTCAAAAATGATAATAACCGTGCATTTTATTGAAATGTCGTTTTTAAACATTGGCCTCTTTCATAAAAGATTCTTATTACTCCTAGGCCTAGAGCAATAAGTGTGTTTTGGACATTACTCTGAATCCGTTCTAAAAGCTACAAGAATCTCTTCCGCAGTCTAGTTGTCCAGAACACTAGAGGCAAATGCCGGACAAATTCTCTCTTCCGGTCTCCTCTTCGCATATGATGTTGATGTCCAAGCTTTCCAGCCTTTCTTCTATAGCTCCCGTCATTGGTGTGTTTCTCTCGGGATGAATAATTCCCCCGGATACAAATGTTTTCGATATATGGGGGAATGTCATTGGTTCCCACTTGATTTCCTTCCCCGTTAATCGAGCTCTTCTTCTTTCTTGCTTCTTTTCCAGCTCCCTTCTCTTTTATTTTGCATCCGGCTTAAATCCTAAACCGAAGCGGTCTCTCTTGTCTTTTGGCATTGACGTTTTAACCCTTCCTTGCAGATGTTTCCCAAGTCCCTTCCGGGTAAGGCCCCTCTTCCGATCATCAGCTGGAGGCTCATCCTCGTGGTTTTGGACAATTTTGGCACCAGAATTTTGCTTCCCTCGGCGATGAACATCGCATTAAAAAATTCCAAAGATCGAAATGAGCATTCGATTGCTTCGTCATCTGTCTCCAAATAGGGTGCATTATTTCTCACAGTTGCAATAATATCCTCCTCAGCCTTGATCGTTATCAATCTCCCTTCCGATACTAGATTCAATTTCTGATGCAACGAGGAAGGCACTGCCCCAGCCGAATGTATCCAGGGCCTTTCCAACAAGCAATTGTATGAGGGCTTGATGTCCATTACGAGGAAATCCACCTCATATGTGTTTGGCCCAATCTGAAGAGGTACCTCGATTCTGCCCATCACCTTTCTCTCCGTGCCATCAAATGCTTTTATGATATTCTGGCACTCCTTCATGTAAGAGCTGTCTATAGGTAATCTATTCAGCATGGTCAAAGGCAGGACGTTCAAAGCCGACCCATTGTCAATCAGTACGCCTGGCAGCGTGTACCCTTTACAGCGCGTGGTGATATGCAAAGCTTTAGTGGACCCCATGCCCCCGGGTGGTATCTCGTCGTCATTAAAGAAGATATAATTGTCGGCACTTATGTTGTTCACCAAACGGTCCAGCTTGTTAACGGAGATGTCATTGGCAACGTATGTCTCATTTAAGACCTTCATTAGCGCGCTACGATGAACTTCCGAGCTTAGAAGTAAGGCCAACACCGAAATACGGGCTGGTTGTTTATGTAGCTATTCCACCACGCTGTATTCGCTATGCTTTAGGAATTTTAAAAACTCCTTGGCCTCCTCTTCGTTAACTGGCTCTTTAATAGGTTTGGTTGCTTTTCCCTTCATTTCCTCAACCACCTGGGCTTTTCCTTTTGTGGGCTGCACCTCCTCATTCGCCGTATCGTAACGCCTCCCGCTACGTGTATAGAAACCCTTGCCTTGGTCCCCTCTTGAAGCGTCAACCGGGTTCTCCTTTCCCGGTATCATCACACTACAATCATAATTCCATGGAACCTTTTAGCTGTCTTTGTAAGGGAAAACTGCAGGTCTTTGGATTATGACCCTCGGTGGCATTTTTACTCCGGCTTCATTATTTTTGGGTCTCGAAATTATCACCACGGGATAGTTAGGCGTTCGATTTTGTGCCGTCGATTCTCCCTCTGATGCATATATATCTCCCTCTACGGGGTTTTCGGTCTCTTCATAGAATTCAATTTCTTTATTGTTCATCATGTTTTGTACTAGGGCTCTGAACTCCACGCAATCTTGAATTTCATGCCCCACCTTGTCGTGAAACTCACAGTAGTTCCTCTCTTCTTTGGATTCTTCCCTCGAGTCCAACACAATAAATCCTCTCTTGGCCATCTCCTTCTATACTTGCCTCAACGGGGTCCTGACTTCTGCCACCTCATATTTGGTCTTCTTGTTCAAGCCTTCACTTATCCCACTCACTCATTGGTCGGAATGATTGGGAAGTGGGTTTCCTGCTACATTGGGCGTGGCTGGGTCATCAAATCTCACAATCCCCACCTGAATGAGTCTTTCGACTACTTTCTTGAACGCAGTGCAATTCTCGATTGAGTGCCCGGTAATTCTCGCGTGATATTCACATTGGGCGTTTGTGTCATACCATTTGGGATACGGGGGCTGTAGTGGCTCTAGGTAGAAAGGGGATACTACATGAGCGTTGAACAGGTTCTGGTACAACTCCCTATATGTCATGGGTATAGGGGTGAATTGTGGCCTTTCTGTGTTTTTTTCTCGAATTGGATTCTTGTCTTACAGAGCTTTGTTGATTGGTAGTCACCGTTTTGGGTTGATTCACGGTAATTGACTTGGACTGCCCCTTGTTGGATGTGCTCGTGTTGTTCACTTCATTGTCCCTTTTCCTTGGGGTCGACTTTCTGGCACTCTCTCCCGACTCTATTTTGCCGCTCCTCACAGCATTCTCGATCATTTCCCCCTGTCATCACTATGTCAGAGAAACTTTTTGTGGCGCTTCCTAACATATGGGTGATAAAAGGGGCTTTCAAGGTGTTGATAAAGAGCATTGTCGTCTCCTTTTCTAGAAGTGGCGGCTAAACTTGTATGGCCACCTCTCTCCACCTTTGTGCATACTATCTGAAGCTTTCATTTGACTTTTTTTTCCATATTCTGGAGAGTGATTCTATTAGGGGTCATGTCCGTCACATGATTGTATTGCTTCATAAAGGCCTGAGCCAGGCCCTTCCATGAGTTAATCTTGGCTCGGCTCAGTTGATTATACCACTTAGACGCCGCTCCAACCAGACTATCTTGAAAGCAGTGGATTAGTAGCTGGTCATTGTTAACATATCCCGTCATTCGCCTGCAGAACATGGTGATGTGGGCTTCAGGGCAACTTGTTCCATTGTATTTCTCGAATTCAGGCATTTTGAATTTAGGGGGGAGGACTAAATCTGGGACCAGACTCAGATCCTTGGCATCAATCCCTTGATGATGATCCATGCTCTCCATGGCTTTGAATTTTTCCTCGAGCCATCTACAACGTTCTTCCAATTGTTTTTGCGAATCCATCCTCACCTTTTCCTCTTCAGCAGCTTCATCCAAGTCGGGAACGGGCGGATAGTTCGGGTTGTTGACAAAGTTAGAGCCTGAGCCGGTTTGCAAGTTCATCGGAATTGAAGCTCCAGCCTGAACTTGCTGGGGTATGATTGTGACCGATGGTTTTTGTAGGTTAATATCGGGCTTTATCAATACATACGTCGGAGTAAAGCCAAGGGGGTAATGGAGATCTTCATTCGTTTCCTCAACTTGGTCCATGGGGCCCTTTCCCTTATCCATTCCTCCCAACAGCAATTTGGATAACTGGGACATCATTTCTCTCTGGGACTCCATCATTTGCTCCTTCATCTCTCATTGAATCTTGGCTAGCTGCTCTTCCATCTGAGACTGCATTTGTTCTTGCATGTCCTTTTGCATTTGCTCCAATTTCTCGAGTCTCTTATCCATTGATTTTTTTCTTGTACCGTAGGAGTGCGTAGTTGGTTGGTTTTCATTAGTTTCTAGGTTACTGAAATAATTTTTAATTAATTAATTAGAAAACTCTTATGGCCTTTAATGCATAATGATATGATGTAATGCAAATGCATGAATGTAAAGGAGGCATCAATTTTGATTCAATTGCCTTTAGAAAATTTCACTCGAAAATAAAATCTTTTACATAAAGTCGAATCACAAATAAAATTTCGCTCTAACACTTAAAGTCCTTATTTTTTTAAGCAACGAGGCCAGCTCTAACACTTAAAGTCCTAATTTTTCTAAGCAACGAGGCCAGCTCTTGTCCGCGATCCGACTCCACCTCATACTTCACGCTCAGTATGTCCGCTTGAACCGCTAAAGTTTGCAAGTAGTCTGCTACCTCCCGAATTTGGGTTATGGCTTCCCCCATAAGGTAATCTCTGTTTCTGACCTGGTCTTGCACATGGTGAAGCTGCTCTTTCCAACGATCCTTGTTTGCCTCGAAAAACTGGATCCGCATCTCACAGTTCTGCAGTGATGCCTCTAACTCTCCTATTCTTCCTTTCATCTCTTCTATCTGACTCAAGCTTGCCCTCAGCTCTATTGCGGTGTAGCGGTTTCGGTACTGATGCAGAGACTTCTCGAGTTCTGCCACTCTAGCCCTTAGTTCACCTCGCTCGTTTCTGCTTTTCGACAGACTCTTCTCCAAATCTTCGTTTCGTGCCTGAGCTTCTCAAAATTTACTTTCCCACCAATCGGTATTGGCTTTTTCTTCTCGAATTTCGTGGCGCCATTGTTCGGAAGTCTTACCTAAACCCGCAGTCCTCATAGATAGGTGCAGCTTCTTGTAGTCTGTCTTCAAGCTGTTTAGGTCTTCTTCGGCCTTAGTTTTTCCTTTTCTCCATTTCTCAGCCTCTGACCTTTGAACATCAGCGTCTAACCTTAGATGCATCTTCTCTTCTTCTAACTGTTCGATCTTCTTCCTGAGCTCCGAACTCTTCTTCCCGAAATCTTGCCTTATAATTTCCAATTCTGATGGGGCGATTTGTAATTGTTCCCCAATAGGTCGAGCATTCTCCAAGCTTGGCCTAGGAATATTATCATTAATCCTCTTCCTAAACCACTCGCTATACTCGGGCATTACTATGGAACCGACGACTAACCTCTTCATCCAACAAGTTTGCTTCCAAGCATTCGATAACTCCCGAACTCTCTTCTTATAATGAGCACCTTTAAATGAGAATTCACTCTGAGCAAGCCCATAGGTCGTGGGTACAAACTGCCTCGACTTATATTGCCTCAAGGCTAACAGTGGAGTATACCCGGTAGCTCCCCAAATTCCTAACAATGGCACCCAATCGAAGTTACCGCATCGGTACATGATCTCGTCAGGAACCATCCAATAAGCTCTCCACTCGATATCCCCCTCCTTGAGGTTATGAAGAATGTCCATCCACTTCTCCTCTAAGATATCCTCTCTCCTCTGTATAGTTGCTTCTTCTTTCAATGGGAAATAACCCTCAGAGAAGACTTGATAAGAAACTTTGTCTACCTTCCAAAAGTGCCCGTGAAACCATGCCATCAATAATTGTGCACATCCAATGAATCGCCCCTTGCCTGTCTTCCTACATGAGCTCAAAGATCTGAACGTTTCTGCCAATATTGCGGGTACGGGGTGATTCCCTTTTCAAGGCGATCAAACAAGTCAATGACCGCCTCGTCCACGTGCCTCAAAGCCTTAGGAAAGATCACTAATCCGTAGATGCTTAAGGTAAATATATCAACCCTCTTTCTTTTATCTGGATGTGTCAAGATCAAATCTCGCAAATTCTCCTAAGGGATACATTTGCTACCTCCTTTTTGCTGAATCCGAGTAATGACCCAAGGCTCGCTCATCCCAGAAATGCTCATCAGTTTCTTCACGAAAGTCTGACTACTAAAAACCCGAGCATAAGTCTTCCGGACTTGAATTTTGGGACACCTGAGCAAAGTAGTGTATTCCTCCATGGTAGGTACCAAATCCACTTCTCCAAAAGTGAAACACTTGTACGCAGAATTCCAAAACTGCACCAAGGCTCGAAACAAATTCTTATCCACTCTAATGTCTAGCAGGTGGGATACGTCACCATAATTTTGGTAAAACAATTGCTTGATTCCTTCATTCCAACTAGCCCAAATGTCTCTCAACTCTTGCAGCTCGTTCTGTACTACATTGACGCGAGTAAAATCTTGCAACTCCGATACATACCCTTCTGCCAAGCTATCCCCTCTTTCCGATTGCAGCCTCTCCAACCATGTACGAACGGCTGCATTATCCTCGACTTTACTAAGAAATTCATTCTCCATGTCAAATTTTCTAACTTAGTAATTGAATACGGATTAACGCCTCCTTTAGTATGCAATGTTATGCAAAGAAGATAAAACCAAACAAAACACCGGTTATGTCAAATAATAGCGATAGAATGCAAGCACATAAACGATAATTATGACGCATATAGGGGTAAGTACTAAGGCTCGACGAGGCTTCATCCAAGGATGGTTCCTAAGGTTTACTATATGCGGTTTAGTTCTAGAGATACGGTACTCGAACCAGCGGATTCCTCAATCCTCACCCATTATAGGCTCATATGGACCAAGTTCAGTTCAGGGGAATACATTTCCTTATGCCCATGCGGAGGTGAAAACCTCACGAAGACATAAGTACGGATGTATTCCGGAAGCGATCCCCTAGCCCACGCCAAGGTAAAAACCTCACGAAAGCATAGTTTCTCACTCCCACTTAAAAGGTGTGACCACAACGGTCGTGCAATGCAATGCAAAAGTATTCTATAGGACTTGAACCAAAACAAATGAAGTAAAAGGACCATTTGTTAAAAACCAAATTTTAAATTTTCGACAAAAGGACAAAAAAAATCAATTTTGCGGCTTGACTCTCTTATTGTCCCCAGTGGAGTCACCAAGCTGTCGAAACCATTCCTTGATTTAAAAATTTTAAAATTTTAAAAAAGGGGTAATCGACTTTTGAAAAACAAATGCATGGAGTCGCCACCGATCTTTTGTTTTGGTGTGATCGGATCACCTGAAAATTTGGTTATTTTAATAAAACATTTATGATTTACTAAAACAACAATTTTGGTCTACAAAAATTTTAGAAAACGGGCTCGGGAGTCGGTTACGCATGAGGAAGGATTAGCACCCTCACTACGCTCAAAATTGGTACAAAATCGATTAAATATTGTCCTTATGTCTAAAATTATAAATGTTTTTGAAATGTGGCTTTTTTTAATAAAAGTTGAATAACCCGAGTTAATCGTCAAAAATTTTCTTGTTTCGATGTCCGGAAATTTATAATTCGAAAATCACGAAAGGATGCTCAAGTATTTAGTCCAACGAAAAATCGAAACCCAACATAGTAGGGCACGATTTTTTGAATTCCCAAACATTGATCATTGCCTCACTTTGGAAAATACGAGTGAAATCCTGGAGAGATATTTGATTATTTCGGTCAGACGGGAGATTGCAACCCAGCACGATAGGGCACTATTCCCCGAACTGCCCAAACATCAAACACTTCTTTCGTTTTAAAGGGTTTTTAGAAAACGTGGATGAAACTTCAAAGGGATCTTCGATTGCTTAGAATAAATGAAAAAGCGCAACCCAACACGATAGGGCACGATTCTCAAATATCCAATCATCAAACATCCTTTGTTTTGAAAGGTTTTTAATAAGCATGGGTGAAAACCTAAAGGAATATTCGATTGTTTTTGAGCAAACGAGAAATCACAACCCAGCACGATAAGGTATGATTCTCGAATCATCAAACACCGAGTATTGCCTTTATTTGAGAAAAATCTTATTTCGAGGTAACAACATGTCATACCCGGTAAGTTAGGGCACCACACCTCATATCTCCAAAAATAAACATTTTTTTAAACTCACATTGTGATTAAAAGGAATATTCCATTATTTAGGTTAAATAAAAAGAATCGAAATCCAGTAAGTTAGGGTACGATTATCTCAAATTACCTAATACGGAATATTACTTTTATGAAAGAATTGTTTTAATATATTGAGTAAGAAAAATAACGTGATTTATAGTAAAACATAAAAGAAAATTATAATATTAATGTGAATAATAACATAATAGGTGCGACAGTGTCAAAAATGATAATATGAGTAATTATAAAAGATGAAGTAATAGCAAGACTAGTAATATGTAAATATAAACAAATGCATGAGGAAAATGAAATGATCGAAGACAAAAGCAAATTAACGAATAAATAAAAATGAATAAAACATGGAACAACAAAAATGGCAATGACAATGATAATAATAATAATAATAATATAATGTAGAAAATAATGATAATAATATATGAATTTAAAAATATATATATATATACATACATATACCAAAGACATATTCATAATAATAGTATTGAATATTAAAAGTATATATATAATAGAGACAAAAATATATGCATAATATAGTATTGAAAGTATTTACATGGGATTATGTATAAAAAAACATATGAATAATGTGATATTAAAAATATATACATAAAAATATAATATATACATAATATAGTATTAAAAATATATATAATACATACACATTAGAAATAATAATAATGTTACAAAACAATTATTAATAATACTTCATAAATATATACATACATATATATATGTTAAAAATAAGTACATATTAATATTAAGATGATGATAATATTAAAATAACCATTGATTACTTTACATATAAATATATACACATATAAGTATGATAACAGTAATTATAATACTAATACTAATAATAAATACAATAATAATAGTAAAAATAAACACATTAATAATCATGAAAATAATGTGTACATGAAAAATAATAATGATATGATAAAAAAACGATACAATATAATAATAACATAAAGAAAATAAAATAATAATATTTATAATAAAAGAAAATAAAAGAGTGTATTTAAAAGCATATATTTAATATTGTTTGAACTAATATTAAAAATTAAAGTAGCAAAGATAATATAAAAATCAACTTAAATTAAAAAAGAGACTAAATTCGAATTAAAAACGAAGTTTTGGGGAAAATTTAAAAAAAAAGAAAAGAAAACGGCCTATTTAAATGCGCGTGAAACAACAGAGGGCCTAAAGTGCAATAACCCCCTTTATAAAATGCACAGCATCAGCTAGGATTAAATTGAAAATTGCGACAAATTTTGCTGCCAAATTAAAAATAAAAAATAATTTAATTGCAAAGTAATAAAAAGCGGAGGGGCTAAACGCGCAAATAGCCCCTCCAATGAAAACACGCGGATCCTGAAGTTGGAGCTGGTCGGGTCGCGGGTCGGCCATGGGTTAAGAGCCAAGACGACGTCGTTTTGGCTTTAGTGGCTTAAACCCAAAACGACATCGTTTTGATGGGGCTATATAAGTCAAAATTCCTAAAAAAAAAACTCATTTTTCCATTTCATAAAAAAAAACTAACCCCTTTCTCTCAAAGTCTCTCAAGGCCTTCTCATTCCTAAAAAAAGTTTTTTTTTATTTTTTTTATTTCTTATATATATACCTTGATATATTTTAATACATGAATGAGAAGAGATGAATTCGAATAATAAAATAAAAAAGAAAAGAAAAAAACCTTAAGCCGGTTTGCACTTCTTCTTTTTTTTGATGGCTTTGTTATTATCTTTTTTTTTATTGCTTGCTGGTTTTTTTTTTAGAAAAATTTTCAGTGAGATTTCACTTTTTTTTCAATCTCTTTTTTTTTTATCAAAACCCTTCCCCTTTTTTACAATATTCCTTTTTTTGTACCCAAAAAAAATCTGGGATTTCAGGCTTTGTAGCCGAAATACTAGGGATTTGCTATCTATTTCCTTGTTTTCTTGCTTCTTTTCTGCCCCTTTTTTTTGTTTTTTCTTCTTTTGACTTTCGCAGGTGTAAGTGGAGCAAGTGGAGGTGGCTAGGTTTTTTTTTCTTTTTTTTTACTAAAAATTAGTTAAGGTTGTGGGCTAATTGGGCTTTTAGGGTTTTAATATTTGGGCTGTAATTGTGTATTGTATTTATTTATTTGGTTTATTGGGCCCCGGGTAAAATTTGGGCCTTACAGTTATCTTTTGGGCTGGCCTTATTCAAATCCCTGTAGCCTACACACATTCGTACTTTTCCATCCTTTTTAGGGAGGGGACAATGTTGGCTACCCATTTTGAGTATTTTACCACCTTTAGAAATATAGCATCAAACTGTTATTCTTTTATGGGGAGTCGATGCACCATTATATTAGTATTCAACCTGGGCATGTCCTAGTATGACCATACGAAGACATCCTTGAATTCTTGGAGCAATTCAATAATGTCTCGCTTTATCTCTGTGGTGATACCAGTTTCAATCTTCACTTCTTTCTCTTCTCCTAAACTCACGATTTCTACTGACTCACTGACTCTTTGTGTGGTAAGATTTGTTTCTCATCTTTTTCTTCCATCTTAAACAAATCAAGATATAGGTCACCATCTAGGTCATCTTCAAAACCCTAAGAATCATCCATACATATATCTTGCTCAAAAGAAGACTCTGAGTCATTAGCATCATCGCTCATATCATTGATATCCAAGGACTTGTTATAGAGATAAAGGAAGATCCAAAGAAAGAAATTTAAGAATAATCATCTGCATAGTATGATCATGAATGAAGAATAAAAGAATATTAGAAAATTTCCAAAGGACTAAAGAATCTAAAAATAATTATCTATATAGTGTAATTATGAATGGAAAGAATAAAGAATATTTGTTAAAAAATGATAGCAAAGATGCATTTTATAACGATTTTGAACATAAGCCTATTTCATAAAAAAGACTCTTATTACTCTTAGGCCTAGAGTAATAAGTGTGTTTTGGACATTACTCTGTATTAGTTCTAAAGAATAAGGGATCTCTTCCGCAATCCAGTTGTCCAGAACACTTCTAGGCTCATAAGGGTAAATGCCTGACAAATTTACTCCTCCAGTTCCTTCTTCGTATATGACGTTAATGTCTAAATTTTCCAACATTCTTTTTATGGCTTCCTTTCTTGGCGTCCCTCGCTCAGGGTGAATGATTCCCCCAGACACAAAAGTCTTCGATATATGGAAGAAGATCATTGGTTTCTATTTGATCTCATCCCCATTCAACCGTGCTTTCCTTATCTCTTGCTTCTTTTCCAGTTCCTTCTTTCTTTGTCTTGCATCTGGCTTAAATTCTAAGCCGAAGCGGTCTTGTTTGTCCTTCATCATTGGTACCTCAATCCTTCCTTGGAGGTGTCTCCTGAGTCCTCTTCCCGGTAATGCTCCTTTCCCAACAATTAGCTGCAGGCCCATCCTTGTAGTTTTAGATATCTTGGGCATTAGGATCTTGTTCCCTTCGGTAATGAATGTCGCATTCACAAATTTCAAAGATCGAAAGGAATATTCAGTCACTTCATTATTTTCCTCTAGATATGGCACGTCACTAGTCACTGCTGCGATGATGTCCTCTTCAGCATTTATCGTCACTAGCCGACCTTCCGCTACCAATTTCAACTTTTGGTGTAACGATGAAGGCACTGCCCCTACTGAATGTATCCAAGGCCTTCCCAATAAGCAGTTATATGAAGGCTTAATATCCATTACCAGGAAGTCCACCTCGTACGTGTTGGGCTGATCAGAAGAGGTATTTCAATTATGCTCGTTACCCTTCTTTCTGTGCCATCGAATGCCCTCATTATATTTTGGCAGGCTTTCATGTGAGAGCTATCTATAGGCAATCTGTTCAGTGTAGATAATGGTAGGACATTCAAGGCCAATTCATTGTCAATCAATACCCCCAGTAACATATACCCCTTGCAGCGGGTGGTGATGTGTAGAGCTTTAGTCGATCCCATGCCACTGGATGGTATTTCGTCATCATTGAAGAAGATAAAGTTATCGGCACTTATATTGTTAACCAGACGGTCTAGCTTGTGGATGGAAATATCATTAGCGACATAAGTTTCATTTAAGACTTTCATTAGGGCGCTTCGATGGACCTCCGAGCTTAGGAGTAAGGCTAGCACTGAGATACGAGCTTGTTGTTTACACATCTGCTCTACGACACTATACTCGCTGTACTTTAGAAATTTTAGAAATTCTTTAGCCTCCTCTTCGTTGACTGGCTCGTTAACAGGAGACTCAGGTTTGGTTATTTTTTTCCTTTTTCTGTTTGACCGTCGAAGCTTTTCCTTTTGCGGGTTCTGCTCTCGCGTTTGTTGAATCGTAACGCATCTCGCTACGTGTATAGGAGCCCACATCTTGGTCCTCCTTTGAAGCGCCAGCCGGGTTCTCTTTTTTCAGAATCATCACATTGCAGTCGTAATTCCATGGAATCATCTTGCTATCTTTATAGGAAAAGACTGCAGGTTTTTAGATTATGACTTTTGGTGGCATTCTTGTTCCCGCTTCATTATTTTTGGGTCTTAAAATGATGGCTACTAGGTAATTGAATTTTTGGATCTGCGTCATCGATTCTACTTCTGATGCATATATATTTCCCTCTTTGGGGTTTTTAACTTCTTCATGAAACTCCATTTCTTTTTTTTTGTTCATCATGTCCTGCACTAGGGCCCTGAACTCCTCGTATTCTTGGATTTCATGCCTCATCTCATTATGGAACTCACAGTAGTTCCTCTTTTCTTCAAATCTTTCTTCTGAATCTAATACAATCAATCCTCTCTTTACCATCTCCTTCCAAACCCGTCTCAATGGGGTTTTGACTTTTGCAACCTCATATTTGACCTTCTTGCTTCCACCTTCGTTTATCCTGTTTACCCATTGGTTAGCATGATTGGGTAACAGGTTTCTTGCTACATTGGGCGCGGACAGGTCGTCAAACTTCACAATCCCCATTTTAATGAATCTTTCAATTAACTTTTTGAACACAGTGCAATTTTCAATTGAGTGCCTAGTGATTTTAGCATGGTATTCACACTGAGCATTTGCATCATACCATTTGGGATATGGGGGTTGCATCGGCTTTAAGTAGAAAGGAGACACTACGTGTGCATCGAATAAGTTCTGATACAACTCCCTATACGTCATGGGTACAGGCGTAAACTGTAGTCTTTCTGTATTCGTCCTCGTATTGGATTCTTGTCTTAAAGTGTTTTGATGGTTGGCAGTTACCATCTTTAGTTGTCTTACTATAAACGACTTGGAATGACCTTTACTGTACATGCTCATATTGTTCATCTCATTCTCCATTTTCTTTGGGGCTAACCTCTTGGTACTTTCCCCTACATCATTTTGTCGCTTCTTATTGCATTCTCAATCATTTCGCCGATCATTATTATATCTGAGAAGCTTTTAATGTCGTTCCCTAACATATGAGTGATGAATGAAGCCTTTAAGGTATTGATGAATAGTATGGTGGTCTCTTTTTCTAAGAGAGGTGACTGAACTTGTATGGCAACTGCCCTCTACCTTTGGGCGTATTGTCGAAAACTCTCATTCGGTTTCTTTTCCATGTTCTGCAAGGTGATCCTATCAGGAGTCATATCTGTCATGTGACTATATTGTTTCATGAAAGCTTGTGCAGGGTTTTTCCATTAGTTGATCTTGTTACGAATTAGTTGGTTATACCATTTGGATGCTGCCCCAACTAGACTATCTTGGAAACAATGAATCGATAGCTGATCATTATTGACGTACCCAGTCACTCATCTACAAAATAAGATAATATGAGCCAAAGGGGCAGCTAGTCCTGTCATACTTCTCGAACTCAAGAGTTTTGAACTTGGAGGGAAGCACCAAGTCCGGAACCAAGCTCAAATCTTTCGCATCGATCCCACAGTGATAGTCAACATTTTCTATTGATTTGAACTTCTTCTCTAACCACTTACATCGGTCTTTCAATTGTTTTGAGAGCTCCACTCTTGCTCTTTTGGCTTCTGTCATGTCATCCAGATCAGGGACTACGGGGTTAGTTGGGTTATCCCCTGGATTAGAGCCTGAGCCTGCTTGATAGTTGATTGGTATCGAGGCACCAACCTAAAATTGTTGGGGCCTAATTGTAACCGATGACCTTCGTATATACACCTCGACTTGTGTCTGAGCATTTTTCGGGGTAAAACCAGGAGGGTAAAGACGATCTTCATTGTCATCTCCAATATTGACCATAGGGCCCTTTCCTTTCTCCTGTCCACCAGTCAGCAATTGTGTTAGCTGGTTCATCATGTTCCTTTGTGATTCTAGCATTTGGTCCATCATATCCTACTGGATTTTAGCCAATTGCTCTTGCATTTGTGCTTACATCTGTTCTTGCATCTCCTTCTGTATTTGTTTCAACCTTTCTAGTCTTTTATCCATCGTTTTAGTTTTTCTTCGAGTACCGTAACGATGCGTATTTGGTAGGTTTTTGTCAGTTTTTAGATTACTGAAATAATTTTTGGTTAATTAGGGTCCTTTTGTGAAAATTAATGCATACAGTGCGATGAAATGCAAATGCATGAATGCAGAAAAAAGGCGTCAACTCTGATTCAATTCCATTTAGAACAACTTTACTAGAAAACAAAATTCTTTACATAGAAATGGATTACAGATACGGCTTAGCCCTAATGCTCAAAGTTTTAACTTTCCTAAGCAACCAAGCCAATTCCCAGCCTCGGTCTGATTTTAATTCATATTTCAGACTTAATACATCTGTTTGAACTGTTAAAGTCTATATATGGTCAGCCACCTCTCGAATCTGGGCCACAGTCTCACCCATAATGTAGTCTCTGTCCCTAATTTGACCTGAAATCGATGGAGTTGCTCATTATACCGCTCATTACTTGCTTCAAGGAGCTCAACTTGGAGCTCACTGTTTTGTAATACAATCTTGAGTTCTTCGACCTTTCTTTTCAACTCTTCAATCTTAATCAAACTCGCATTCAGCTCTATTGTAGATTTACGGCTACGATGCTAATGAAGCGATTTTTCCAATTCTGTTATTTTGTATTTTAACTTGATCTTCTCATTTTGGGCTTCTGAAAGACTCCTCTAAGGCTTCTTTTCGACCCTGGACGTCTTGGTATTTTCTCTCCCACCAATCAGCTTTGGCCTTCTCTTCTTGGATCTTGTGTCGCCATTGTTCAGACATTTTTCCTAACCCCGCGACTCTCATCGATAGGCGTAACTTCTTGTAATCCATTTTTAGACTATCCAAATCTTCCTCGGCCTTATTCTTTCCTTTTCTCCATTTCTCGGTCTCCAATTTCTAAACATGGACATCTAGTCTCAAATGCATCTTTTCCTCTTCTAGTTGCTCTATCTTCTTACCGAGCTCTGCATTCCTTCTTTTAAAGTCCTAATTTATGATTTCTAACTCAGATGGGACCACTTGTAGATATTCTTCCATCGACCGCGCACCCCTTTGATTTGGCTCAAGAATATTATCGTTGATTCTTTTACTCCGCCACCCATTATACTCAGGGGTCGTTATCGGACCAACAACCAATCTCTTCATCCGGCGAGTCTAATTCTAAGCGTTAGACATCTTTCGTACCGTCTTCTTGTAATTATCCTTCGTATACAGAAACTCGCACTGTGCGAGGCCATGGGTCGCTGGTATGAATTGTCTCGATCTGTACTGCTTCAATACGAGCAAAGGAACATATCCTATGGCTCCACAAATCCCAAGTAGGGGGACCTAGTCAAAATCCCCACATCGGTATAAGATCTCATCGGGAACCAGCAAAGGGGCTCTCCACTCGACATCCTCTTCTTGGGGATTTTGGAGGATCGCCATCCATCTTTCCTTTGATATGTCATCTCGTCTTGGTGTAGCCACTATTTCCTTTAATGGTGAGTAATTCTCAGAGAACACCCAATATGACACATTGTCTACTTTTCAAAAATGGCTATGGAACCAAGCTAGTAGTAGTTGCACACATCCTATGAATCGACCCTCACCAGCTCTTTGGCACGCATTCAAAGACCTAAATGTTTCAGCTAAAATTACGGAAACTGGCGTAATTCTTTTATCCATTTGATCAAACAGATCAGAAACTGCCTTGTCTACATGCCTCAGTGCCTTAGAGAAAACCACTAATTCGTAGATAGTTAAAGAAAAAACATCCACTCTCTTCTTCATGTTTGCGTGTGCCAAAATCAGATCTAGCAAACTTTTCAGGGAATACATTTGCTTTCTCCTTTCTGTTTGATCCTAGTCGTAACCTACTGGTCACTCATTCCAGTGATATTCATTAATTTCTTCACGAAGGTCGAAACATTAGCGGCTCTAGAATAAGCCATGTCAACTTGAACCCTTGGGCGTCGAAGTAGGGCGGTATATTCTTCCACTATGGGTACCAAATCTACGTTCCCCAAGGTGAAACAATTGTAGGCCAGATTCCAGAATTGGGCCAAAGCCTGAAACAGATGCTTATCTATCTTGATGTCGAGTAAGTAGGGTAAATCACCGTAATTTTCGTAAAATAGCTGTTTGACTTCATCACTCCATTGGGCTTACATTTCCTTCAATTCTCAAAGGTCATTTTGTGTCACACTGATACGAGTGAAGTCCCATAACTCTGACGTATACCCCGCTGCCAAGCTATCTCCTTTCTCCAATTACGTTTTCTCCGACCATATACGGACGACCGCATTATCCTCTACTTTATCAAAAAATCCGTTCTCCATGGCAAGCTCTCTATTTAGTAATCGAACTTGAACCGACACCTTTTTTATGATGAAATGACATGGAATCACAAGCAAAACAATACAAGTCAGTACAATTCATATGAAATTAAAGCAAGCAATAAATAACAAGCAGAACACCTATTCGGACGATCGCTAATGGTTTGGTGTGGCTTTACCTAGGGTGGGCTCCTATAGGTCACTACATGTGGTTTGGTTCTAAAGATAGGGTACTTGAACCAACAGATTCCTCGATCTTCACCCATTATAGGCTTATATAAACCGAGTTCAATTCAGGGGAATACATTTCCCTATGGATATACGAAGATGAAAATCTCATGAAGGCATAGGTACGTATGTATCCCGGAAGCGATCCTCCACCCTATACGGAGGTGAAGACCTCATGAATGACTAGTTTCTCACTCTCATTTAAAAGGTAAGATCGAGTGGTCATGCAATGCAATATGCAAAAAATGTTTAAGGACTCGAACCAACAAAGCAGGTATTATGACCAAGATCATAAAGATAACAGATTAAATGCAATGAAAGGATCGTATTTTAAATCAAATTTTCAATTTTCAACGAAAAGACATAAATTAATCAATTTACGGCTTGACTCTCTCATTCAGTAGCTAGTGGAGTCGCCGAGCTGTAGAAACCATTTTTTTGTAAAAAAATGAGGTCAACTATTATTTTGAAAACGACAATGGAAATCGCCACCAATCCTTTTTATGAGGTGTGATCGAATCACCTCGTTATTTGATCATTTTAAATAAATGTTTGATTTCTTAAAACAACAATTTTTTTTTTGTCTACGAAGTTAAGAAAACAGGTTCGGGAGTTGGTTACTCATGAGAAAGGGTTAGCACCCTCGATACGCCCATAATTGGTACCTAATTGATTACTTAACGTCTTAATGTCGAAAGCTGAAAACTCGAAGAGAATTTAAAACACGATCCCCCTTTATGTTAATGTTAATTTTAATTAAAATTACTCAAGTAAATTAAAATGTATAAAACGCCTCCTTATCTCGAAGTAACAAAATGTCACATCCCGTAAGTTAGGACACGACATCTCATATTCTTGAGAATAAGTTTGCCTTTTATTATTTTTATTTAAATCTTATGTATTTTAAAAGCAGATTCGGTCATCTAGGTTCAACAAGAAAGTCGAGACCCCGTAAGTTGGGGCACGACTTCTCGAGTCTCCAAATACAGAACATTACCTTATTTTATTTTTTTATTTTTTTATTTTTTAAATTTTAGTTTTTTACAAATTCGGGTAAAAATTAATATAATCCTTAAAATATAGTGTGTCGAAACCCTTTTTATTTTGAAAGCAATGGGGATCGACTTTTGAAAACAAAAATGTGGAGTCGCCACCAATCTTTTGTTTAGGTGTGATTGGATCACCTAATAAAACATTTTAAAACAATTCCGGTCCACAAAAATTTAAAAATGGGTTCGGGAGCCGGTTACGTATGAGGAAGGGGGAGCACCTTCATTACGCCAAAAAATTGGCACCAAATTGATCCGATGCTATCCTTATATCAAAGATTTTAATAAAAAAGATCCTTCAAAGCATGATTCTTTAAAATATGTGAATCCTTTTTTTGTTTTATGATTTTTTTTTAAGAAAACCAAAATACAGAATAGAAAAACAAATCACCTTTTCTTTTTTACTTTGAATTCTTTTTTTGATTAGTATTCTGTAAAAATATTACATTGATGTGTTTGGCTTTTATAGCCATTTTCAACACTGTGTTTCATTTTGCTATTATTTCTATTATTTCTGCCTTCGTCTCTGCTTTTCTGCTCTGTTTCTTTCTTCGTTCTCTTTGCAGGTCTAGGCGAGGTCAACGAAGGCGGGCTTTTGCCATGTTGGTGCAAAACAACTAAAGGTACCAGGCCTCGGGACGAGGCATAGGCGGGGCGACCGATGGTGGCTACAAATGGGCGCGGCGCATTAGGGTTTAGGGTTAGGTTTTGTTTCAGAATTGACTTTAGATTTTGGACTATTTTTTTGGGTCTGTATTTTATTTGGGGCTTGTAAAATAATGGACTGTTAGTTGGACCTAATATTTTGGCTTATTCTTTATGGGCCCGGGTAAATTTGGGCATTTACAACTATATTTAATATATATATAAAGGGAAATAATTGATTATTTTTTCATTGTGTTTGTAAATTATAACTCTGCAATCTTAATAAAATACCCTTCTGATAATAATTGTCATTTTTATTGAATTTAGTGTTGATTCAATATTAATTCAATAAAAAATTATATAAAAATAATAAATATTATTATAATAATATTTTTACCTTTTATCATTTTTATATGAATTGTTTAAATAAAACCATTAAAAAGGCAACTTAAGAAAACCAAATGTCTATATATTAAACCCAAAGTTGATAAAGATTTATTTATATGATTTGATTGTTGAATAAATTTTTTTATAAATATATTTTTCACCCCACAATCTGAGTATGATTTACTCTAGTCATCTTAATTCAAAATATCAATTTTGTTTATATTTAAAAAAAAATCTATCTAATCAAACTCTTTTCTTGGTATGAAGATACCATAGCTTAAAATATAATAAATTGCAAATATTTTATACGAATATCAAATTTATTAGATTTTATCTTTAAAGTTAATTCCGTATGAATAAATATTTTTATACATTTCAAGATCTATCTTTCACTTCCAACTTTAATTAAAAATATTCTTTTTTTTCCAATTCGTTTTTTTTGTTTTGTTTTGTTTTGCTCAGCAGGAGCAGCAGTATTAATCTCTAAATTTGTTATCGCCTTTTTCTCTATCCCACCAATCGTCTCGTTCCTTTTTTCTCTTTATTCACTGTATGTGTCTTATCTCTTTTTTAGTTTACAGATCTATTTTGTAGATATTTTTGTTGTCTTCATAAGTTGTGATGAATAAAAGACTGTACCTATTGTTGTTGAAACTCCAGCAGCCACCATTAGTTTCTCTTGGAAAGTGAGTGACTCTTTGTCAGCTTCTTAATCTATTTTCATTTTGAGAGTATTTCTGAATAATTAATTATTTCAAGCGTCAGTTTGGACCCATGTTGTCTTAAGTTTTACATTTTTTCCCATTGTTTAATAAACCTTCACTTTTAAAAGTTTTTGTTTGCTCTTGTAGCACATTTTTTAGTCTTGCTTTTGCAAGTGATTTTAGGGATGGTTTTGTCATTGTCCTCTCCAGTTTGGTGGATACTCGATTCTTTTGTCAATTTTTGCCTACCGCTTTAGACCATCCGGGGCAAATTTCCTTATCGTAATAAATGCTTGCAATCATTACAAATATATCGTGCATGAGTTGTGACAACCAATTGTCGACGTGCTATAATGTTTATTTGATGCTAAGGCTAAAATCTTTGTTGTGTTGATGGAACTTGCCCCTCACCACCTACGATGGGTGTTTGTTTATTTTTCTCGAAAAGTATAATCCATTCATGGAATGAATAAATGAATTTTCCTTTAAAAAGAATTTCTCATTAAACTTGAAGTTTCTAAAAACCTAGTCATAAGCTTAGGGTTTACGGTTTTAGAGCTTAGAATTGGGTAAATATTTATTTTGGTACCCGAGTTTGGCCTCAAGGTTCAATTTGGTACTTAAACCATTTTTTAGTCTAATTAGCTACTTTAACTTGACTTTTTTGTTCAAATTGGCATCTGAACTTATCTTCATAGTTCAAATAACCATGTGTTAATTTGGACCAAAAAGCCAACTTCAGATACTAGATTAAACCAAAAAAACTAAGCTTAAGTACCTATTTAGATCAAAATTAAATAAATTTCAAAGTGAATCTTAAAACCTAATTCAAGTATTTAATTGGACCAGAAAAACTTTTAATATTAATTTAAACTATAAAACTAAGTTAAGATATCAAAATATATATTTACCCATTAAAATTTAAGTGGCAGCATCAAAACCAACATAAGGAAACCAAAACCCGATGTAACACAAATGGTTGAAAGATAAATAAGGAGCCCCCCCCCCCCCGGGAATCAAGCAAAGCCAATCATGGTGAATCATCAATTTCTGTTTGCATATATGTGTGTATATATCTATAAATTAATTATCTACTTAGAGACAAAAACATTGATGCATAGACAAGAGTGATTCACAACACTCTACGTAGTATATCTTTCCATCATTAAAAACTTAATACTTAGCCTCACTCATCTCCATCCAAAGTCATTCGCTTTTTGTCTTCACACTCAAAACATCATTATAAAACGATTCACTTGTTTATCAAAGGTATCTTCAACTTGAAAACAATATAACCCTCTTGTCTTTTTTGGATGTGGTGTTTTATTTTCCCATAATTTTAGATATGATATATGCATAAGAGTTAATTTTAGGATCTCTTTTTTGGCTGGTTTAATGTTTTCATTTTGTGTCTCTTGATTTTTTTTTCTTTTTTGTGATTTGAGAAAAAATAACATACTACAAGATATCTTTGAGTTATGATTTAAATTTTAAAATGTTGTAATTAAATTTTCAAAGTATTAATATTATAGTAATAAAGTCTTTCTATTAACTTCATTGATTTTGGATGTCAAATTCTATTTTGATTATGATGTGAAGCTTATTTAAAAACACATATATCAAATTTAAACCTGTAAATTGTTTATCCATGAACAAATGGTATCTAACTTGTTAAAAAAAGAAAAGAAAAGAAAAAGGCTTCCTAATTTCAATAATAGTATATGTTGTTTTTTTATAAATATCATATCCAAATTCATCATAGGTATAAATATATATAAAAATTTGATAATATAATGTGTAAATTAATATTTAATACTTAAACTGATTACTATACAAATACAAAAGATTTAATAAAACAATAGTAATATTTTGAAAACTTAATTTTGAAATTTCATTTTCTTTTTCATTGATCACTTGTTTGTCGAAGGTATCTTCAAGTTGGAAACAATATAATCTTTCTGTCTTTTCTTTCTAATTTATTTGTCCAATTTTAGATGTTACTCTCTCGCTAAATATTTGAAAGAGATTACAAGTATAATTATAGGTATGAATACAAGTATTGTATAAATTACAAATTATACAAATTTGATCGATTAGAATAAAAGTCAACTTAATATAAAGCATAATAAACTGAAAATATGAATACATACTAACTTAGACTAGAATAAATCTAGACAGAGCTCATACATAGTGGGATTTAAACTTGTTAATTTAGTTGTTTCTCAATTATATTGTAAGTTGCAACTAAAGAAACAAGTTGTTAGGATCGTCCCGAATAAGCAACGAACAAGTAAAAATAGTAGAAGAAATTGAGAAGATGAACACAAATTTAACGTGGAAAAACCCCTCAAAAGAGGATAAAAAACCACGGGCAAAGATAATTTTACTATAATGGCAAAAGAATGAAGAGTACAAAAGATAGAGATAAAAACTAAACCCCGAAAACCCGAAAAACAAAGAACCCTCAAACGTAAACACAAAATTCTCTGAATGTGTTATGAGTTCTAATCTAATGGGTGTCTCTTATTCTAAGATTGTAAAGGAGCCTATTTATAGGCTAAATTAGTAAGTCAAATAAACTATACTAATAAATGCTAAATATATTATACTAATAAATACTAAATCTTCTAGAAAGAAAATATATTTTTGTTTAACTTGACTTGCAAGCAATCTCTTAGAATTTGGGTCACATAATTCTAACAATCTCCACCTTGACACGAATTCTTTCAATGCCATCTTTGCCAAAACCCGTCACGGGCCTATCTTGAACTATGCAGGGAATTAACTGAGTCGAATCTATGCTTAGAAGCTGGAAGACTTCTAGCCTTCGACTTGTGCACTGCCAAATCAAAACTAACCCGGGTCTGATTTTCACGAATACAGTGCCCTAACTTTTCAAAACCTGCATCCAAAAGAGAACCTCTCTTCAACGAAACAGTCATACCTTTTTCCCTCCTATGACCAAGTTGCCTCCGCTTCAAATGAGTTGACTTTGACTCCGTAACGGACGAGGGACGTCCGATTTCACCGGTCACTGTAGAACCTTCCAGAATATAAAGACTGCCGGTTCTTTTACCTTTTAACAAAACGAGAGCTCCACGAGATACTTTAATGTCGCTCGACTCAATGTTGATTCTGCATCCTTTCAAGTCTAAAATACTCAAGGAGATGAGATTCTTTCGTAAATCAGGTACATACCTGACATCTGAGAGTGTCCTAATCGTCCCATCGTGTATCCTAATTTTAACAGTACCAATACCGATTATTTTACTAGATGAATCGTTTCCCATGTGCACAACTCCACCTTCAACTGAACTGTATGTGGAGAACCATTCTCTATTGGGACACATGTGGAAAGAACATCCTGAATCTAGGATCCACTCAGACGTAAGCTTGGAGTTATCGCTCGTTGACACTAACAAGAAATCATCACCGCCTTCATCGACCAAATTAGCACCAGCTACATCTTCCTCGTTACTCTCAGCAGCTCTTTTATTTCGCAGTTTATAACAATCTGCTTTGACGTGACCTAACTTTTTGCAATAGCGACACCTTTTGTCTCGTTTCTTTGATGCTACCAAAACGGAAGCTTGTCTATCTGCTTTGCTATTCAAATCAAACTCATTGTCGAGTTTGTCTCTACTCAACAAATGACCCTTCACATCTTCGAACGAGAGTTTGTCTCTGCCATAAATCAGGGTCTCCCTGAAAGACTTGTATGAAGAGGGTAAAGAGCACAATAATAGCATAGCTTGATCTTCATCGTCAATATGAACCTCAACGTTCTTTAAATCATTTAAAAGAGTAATGAATTGACTGATGTGATCTTTAAGAAGCTCACCTTCGTTCATGCGAAACGTAAATAGACGTTGTTTCAACACTAAACGGTTAGCCAGAGACTTAGTCGCATAAAGAGTTTCTAACCTTTTCCACAAGGCGAATGAGGTCTTCTCCATCAATACCTCCTGCAATACTGTATTCGCGAGGCACAACTGGATTGCAGACAAGGCCTTTTCATCAAGCTCTTCCCATTCTGTTTGATTTAGATTCTCAGGCTTTTTCCCTGTAACAACCTTTTTCAAGCCATTTTGAACTAGAATTGCCATCATCCGAACTTGCCACAGATTGAAATTTGTCTCACCATCGAACTTCTCAATTTCAAACCTTGTTGCTGCCATCTCTGAACGGGCTGATCTATGAAAGTTAAACTAGCTCTGATACCACTTGTTAGGATCGTCCCGAATAAGCAACGAACAAGTAAAAATAGTAGAAGAAATTGAGAAGATGAACACACAAATTTAACGTGGAAAAACCCCTCAAAAGAGGATAAAAAACCACGGGCAAAGATAATTTTACTATAATGGCAAAAGAATGAAGAGTACAAAAGATGGAGATAAAAACTAAACCCCGAAAACCCGAAAAACAAAGAACCCTCAAACGTAAACACAAAATTCTCTGAATGTGTTATGAGTTCTAATCTAATGGGTGTCTCTTATTCTAAGATTGTAAAGGAGCCTATTTATAGGCTAAATTAGTAAGTCAAATAAACTATACTAATAAATGCTAAATATATTATACTAATAAATACTAAATCTTCTAGAAAGAAAATATATTTTTGTTTAACTTGACTTGCAAGCAATCTCTTAGAATTTGGGTCACATAATTCTAACACAAGTGAAAAAGGAAAATAACAACAATACATACAAGAGTCTGTTACGCAATTTAGAACTTATTCCTACGTCTGTAGGGGCTTTACTAAGAGGGTAATCTATTATAATCAATACTACAAAATTTAATTTAAATTTAACTCGCTCATTAAATTACACCCTCGCTCTTATAAATTTAACCAATTTTATTTTTCGATTTCACTCTTTCCCTTAAAGCTTACTTACACATTATTCTTTACAAACAAATTGCATCTAATGCAAGTTCATCTAATCAACAAATTACAAGTGCTCTCTTCACTTGTACACTAATTATATAGGCTTTATTAGACTTGCATATTTCCAACTAGTGTGATGGAACAATGCTCCTTAAATATCTCCCAACTAAGTACATTTATAAGTTATGAAATGAACTTTGAGGAGAAAGTAAGTATGAAATAAAGAGACAACTTATTTAATCATATTTCTTCAAAAACATTCTCTCTTCAAATATGGTAAGTATATTTCTCCAAATGAAGAGAGATTTCTTAACCGAATAACGTCACCAATATTAATCTCAAACATTGTAGCTAAAAAATTGATTTTTTTATTTTTTATTTATAAAATTAAGATAAATTAATTTATGTACGTTAAATGAATGAGTAAAATGGTTTTTCCACTAAAATTTCAATCCAATTTTTTATGTTAAGTGTTGATGTGATATTTTTATTTTTTCAAGTAATTAAGTGGAAAGGATAATAAATTTATATTATATATTTTTATTTAACGCATTACTCATTTACCTAATTTATCTTCAGACTAGTTATTCATTATTTTTGAGAAGTGTTTTGAAAATTTTGGTTTAAAAAAATAGTTTGTATTGCTATCAAAAAGTGTTTTTAGAAATAAAATATTAATTTTAGATATAATGTTGTAAAGTAAAAAAAAAGGTTTTAAATTATGTTAAAGTTCATTAGGATATTCCAATAAAAATAGGAGAAGATAATATTATTAATATTTTGATATATAAAATCTAAATTTTAAATATTTTTTAAGCTATCAATACAAATTATTTGTAAAATTTTATTTGAATATGTAAACTCTATTTTAAATATTAAAGAATAATTATTACAAATTCAAATATAAAGTGTTATATATTTGAAATAAATTTCAATAGAAAAATAGTTATATACCTAATATTACAAATATTACTTAAGATACATTTCAATTATCAATGAGAGTTAAAAATGTTATTTGACTCCGAATACAAAAGCTAAAAATTTAAAAGCACTTTCAACTTCAAAAGCATCTTATTCTTTATTGCTAATGTTGCCAAACGTGCTATGGGCTCCAAAAGCACTTTTTGAATATAATGAAGAACGAAGCCTTCATCAACATCAAAACTTCGTAAGAACACCGATTTCTTTGTTTGTCTTTTTTAAAAATGGAACCCCATTGGTTATCCATTTAACTTAATCTTCAATATTGTTATACTCATTCCCTAATAAGGACACATGAAAAAACAATGAGTGGCCTGGTAAGAGCTCAAACAAATGCTCGTGGATGGGCCCCCATCAAATACTCCTCATGGTGACCCTCCGATTGGTCTTGGAAATTGTTATACCCCTTCCCTAATAAAGACATGTGGCAAAACATAGAGTGGCCTAGTGAGAGCCCAAACAAGTGCCCGTGGATGACCCTTGTTGTATACCCTTCATTTTGACCTTAACCAGCCATCCGTAAACCTCACACAGTTTAACTAAAGGGTCACCTACTACATGGCCACTTGTTTTTAGTTACTCACTTTTTGTCCTCCAAAAGGGACCACTAAAAGGCCACCAAGGTGTAACAACCTCGTACTACCTTAACAAGGAGAACGTCAGAGTAGGACCACATAGTATTATGCATGACGATAATTTATATGTAGCAAGCCTGCCACCTAAGCAATAACACGAGCAACCTACCATTGGTATTATGGGAGACATAACACTATACGAAAATGGGATGTCCGTTTACCCTAACACATAAAGAACCAGGGATCCTCTCTCCTTCTCCTTGAAGCATTCTTGCAATATCTTCTTTCTCCAAGAGATTCTAAGTCCTTAGCCTCATTCATTATGTTACTCATGTTTCCCTTCCATAACTCGTACTTTTAGCTCTCTACATGTCACAGGTGAACCGAACGCCTAAGCTCCACCACCTTCTCTTCTTTATCTTTTCCTTGTTATTTCCCTCATCAACAATTGATCCAGTGAGTGTAGACTAAAACCATTACTCCTTTTTCCATTGATAATCTTGAAAACCCTACAAACCCAAATACAGAGCAATCATCAACCCAAACACCTATACAATAGCCTCCACAAGTCACTCAACAACCACCATCTCTCAAACCTGACCAGAATACCAAACAAGAATCTCAACTTCCATTAGGTATCACCTCTACTCTCCCTTGAGACACCCATACTTATCCCTCATATTATCAGTTTCCACCTCCACCTTGGTGGTATGCTTAGTTTATTTAAGGAAATACCATCATTCATTCTATAGACCAAACTTCCCAACATCCCAATTCAAGTTTTCAATAATAGTTTACTAAGATGAAAGAAAGGATAAGATGTCTTGAAGTTCATCTCTCGAAACAACAACACATTTATCAAAAGTAACAAGAGAGGTAACGATTGTTAAACCGACAAATGTCAAGAATGAGTAGATTATTGAAAAGCTTAAAGCTGACAGAGAGCTTGACAAGGCTAACCCACTAGGCCAACAAGAGGAAACAACCCAATCTTTCTTACAAAGGCAACAAAATTGATGGCAGCCAAATGATCCTAACCACCATTCTCAAGACAACCTTCAACCGGCTAGTTCCAAAGAAAGAGACCCTTGTAACCAAGATGTTTCATTAAAGGATCAAATGCAAGCATTAAAGAGTGATTTGTTGTAAGAATTCTGAGGGATTAAACTTGACCAAGTATCATGGAGTTATTCTAATAAGCCACTGGACACAAAACTTTTAACCTACAACCTCCCGTCCTTCTTCAAATTTCCTAAGGTCTCTTATGGTTTAGGTGACCAAAGGGTCATCTAGTTGAAGCCACATGAATATTTTTGGTACAGGGTAGTCCGCACGGTCTTAGAGAGTTACACGGCCTGGCAACACGACTGTATGACCCAACACATGGTTTAGCACATAGTTTGTAATATAACCATGTGACATTACTTCGAATACCCACATGGGCGAAAACACAAGCTGGGACATGGTCGTGTGTCCCATACTTTGAATTGTACATGGTTGGTCACACGGTCATGATTCCAAGCCACACGGTATGGGCTATGTCACACGGCCTTGTAACCCATGTTTTCAAAATTTTGTAATTTTTTCAAAATTTTTGTTTTGTTTCAGAATGGTTTCAAAATATTCTTAAATTATTTTTAGGGCCTCGCAGGCTCGGTTTAAGGGCCCATAAGTGTATTTATTCTATAAATGTAATGTGTGTTTAAATGTTAGTGTTTAATCTAAATAATAGTTTCTATTTGAAGTTAAATGTTTTGAATTGTACTGTAATACTCTGTAACCCTAATTTGGCAATGGAGACGAGTTAAGGGTGTTTCAACCTTGGTACTAGTATCAATCTTATGCCCTTATCCATCTACCATAGGTTGGGTTTAGGAGACCTCCGAGAAACTTCGATCATTTTACAATTAGTCGATCACTCGTTAACCCATCTCAATGGAGTCCTTGAGGATGTCCTAGTTAGAGCTAGGAAATTTTTTCTCCCAGTACATAGTGTTGGATTTCAAAAAAGACTTAAGAGATTCTGATTCTATTAAGGTGACCATTTTTAGCTACCTCTCAAGCCACAATTGACATAGGTAAAGAGAAACTAATAATGAAAATTGATGAGGAAATAGAAGTCTTCAAATGTGTTGATAACTACCCTAACCTTAAGAATGTGCCACCGTCTCTGGTGTATGATTATCTTGTCGTTATCTTATTATCTTGTCATACTGCTAAATTGTGAATTGTTTGAAATGGTGTAAAGTTGCAGTTTGAGTTCGACACCAAGGAGGATCCCAATTCCAAGGAAGGTAACGATCTATAACCAATCCTCAAGTAGACTAAATTGGTTAAAGAATAAGAGGCGCATTCTAGTGTTGATGATACCATGCAAACACCATTTCGAGGGTAACAGATCGCCCGAAAGACCATTTTTAAATTTTCCATTGGCAATTGAACTCGTTTGTAAATAATTGAATCATTTGAGCTAAGACTTTGGATACTTTTGTTTAGCTTAGGTTTTGAATTCATTGCATGTTTAAATTTGGGATGTTATAGGTTTATTTTTTTGTGTAGTTAGGCGTTTGGGCTGATAAACTAGGAAAATTTAAGCATACTACAATGGTATCGCAACACCCAAGGGTTAGTGTCGCGATACCACAAACAATTTCGGTGGGAGGCCAAAACCACCTTTAGGCTATGACATTACTGTAAAATGCTTCTAAAGGGCTGTTGGAGGTTTTTCCATCAATGCTTCTAAGCCAACATCGCAGTAATTCCAATTTGCATAGTGAATTTCATGGTGTTCTAGGACACATGACTAAAGATTGTGTCCATCTTAATGATGCAATTAAATCAACCATTTGGAAGGGTCATTTAAATCAATACTTTTTCTAAGAACCGTATTCGAGGGGTAGGTCTTATGATAAAGAAACAAGACCTTTTACTAATTAGAAAGAGGATAGGGCAATGGGCAAAAAACCTATGCAAGGGAGGTGAAAGTTGTGTTACTGGAAGGAATTTTGAATGGGCCACTTCAAACTCCAAACAAAAGACTCATCTAAAAAGCATTATGTCTGTTGTTGCACTGTTGAAGAAGTTTAGATCCTTTCCCTCCTGGTAGTTTTGATTTTCAAAAGGTGAGTAAGATGTATTGGATGCTGAGAGTGATGACCTTCCCATTGTTTCTGTTAACATAGTAACCTTTCAAGTGAAACATATACTATTGGATATGGGTAGCTATATAGATATTCTCATGTCCAAGGCATTCCATCAAATGGGCCTTAAATATTCAAGTTTGAAGAAGACCAGCCTTATCTACGCCTTCGCCAACTAGCTAATTGCGATAATGGGGTCGATTACTCTCCCGGTCACTTTGGGAGATGGTGAGCACATGGTTACTGAAATAATGGAATCTTTTGTTGTAGACGACTCGACTATTAGATCTGGTGCCCTAAATGTAGTATTTTCATCTATGTACAGTTGTATTTTTTTGAACAAATTGGTTTAATAAAATTATCCATGAATTACATTAATACCCTTTGTATATTATCCTTAATAATTTTTGCACACAAAGAAAAATAAAAGTAAATATTGGCACATTGGTTATTTAACGTTTAGCTAATGTTAACCGGTATTAAGTGATCGAATTGTAATACAGAAAAACAACTTGTATTAGTAGATGAACCTAAACATGTCCTTAGTCTAATAAAAAATGAGCAAATCGATTAAAAGACTAATATGACATCTATCAATTCCAATTAGGGAGATGCTTTGTCTTGGGCATCAGAGCGGATGACTCCCAAAAGATAAAGACATAGATGTAACTGACTAAATTAATAGTACATCGAACTGAATCCATTTATGGATTGATCTACTTGTGACATTCATAGTGTAGCATACCTTAATCCTGAGTGGATAATGGACTACGTATGCATGACTTGTATAATTTGATGTAAGTAAAAACATGAGTTCAGATAGATAAGGAACCAAAAGTTGGTGCTTTAGGTATATGACTTCTGCAGTATATAACATCATTCACAATAGTAGAATTAGGGGATTGGTTTTCTTATTAGGTAAGTACTATTTGTATTCTACTAATTTAACTAGGATTCTTCAATCTCTCTCTATAAACTGATGACACTAGTAGAGTTATTAACAAATAAGTTTTCAATATTATTATTTTGCTCGAAAATAGTGAAAATTTATTTCTAAGTATAAATTCTAATTTTCGGGAATAACAATTCTACTAGTTTCTATATAAATTCTAATTTCCAGGAATAACAATTAGTTTCTATAGAGAGAGATTTACTTTCCTACTGAAAGTAAGAAAATTAATTATGATTCTGTGTTTGATTCATGATTGTTCAAGCTCACACTCAAAGTGATTCGTGGTATGAAAATAGTTGAAAAGGTCATTCGATTGAAAGTCAGTAACAACAAGGATCCATCACATACGAACAAATTCTTTTCGGGAAAAGTTTATTGCTATAATATTACAAACCAGCTCGATTTTCAAATTTTAATATTTTCGTTATGACAAAATCGTTTTCAAACCGGATTTTTCCAACATTGATAGTATACAATGCTACTTTTGGGAAACTTATTCTGAAATTGACTAAAATGGTTGTGGCTATATTCAGCATGATTGTTAAGTTCCCCACCCCTTCTGAAGAGGGATATATGAAGTCCAACCAACAAACTGTTAGATAATGTTGCATTGTTTCTTTGCGATTGATAGAGGAGAATAATGCTTTCCCTCTCCCTTTGAGAGAATGCAACAATGCTCGCCCTGAGGCCTTTGAAGGGATTAATGTGATAATATACTTTTTGGTTTTAACTTTAGAAATTTTTTAGAATTTAAATGAAATACTTTTTTGTTATAACTTTATAATGTACCATAAATTATTTTTATAATATACTTTTTTAGGATTTATAATATAACTTTAGATTTTTATTTTTTTTGCCATAACATTCCTAAACACTCATATGAGTTCATGCTTATGTAATATAATTTTTATAACTTAAACTTATATAAAAAATAATTTTTAAAAGTTAAATCATATATGAGTGTTTGAAAAACAATAGAGTAATTGGATTTGAGTATAATTACCCACGTTTCACCCTCTCCTAAAAGTTGAAAAGTCTAATCTAGGTGCTCCAATTATAACCAATTCAATAAGACCCACCAATTCTAATTGAGGTGCTCTAATTATAACCAATTTAATAAGACCCACCAATTAAAATGGTTACACAAACATGCCACCTTGTGTAATTACACAAGTGTTATTACAAGCAACTACAACTAAATCAAATTACTATGTACTTTTCAAACTTCGCCGTATAGTTTATAGCTTAACTTTCGAGAGAAAAGTTTTAGTAGAAAAAGTTATCTTAAATTGATGTATAGGAGTGAGATTGTAACATGATGAATAAATTAAACTTTAAATCACATCTTGTATTACAGATTGTTAATAAATTACTCTTTGGGCAATGTCCCGTAGACATAAAAAAATCTTCCAAACTATGTAACCAATTCATGTGTAAATCTCTATTTTTACTCTTTCAATTGTAGATCCAATTGCAATTCATCTACATGTCGTTGTTTTCTCACATTGAAAATTCCTGTAGAAAGATTAAGGAAAGACAAAGCACAGAAGGAACCCAAGAAAGTTCAAGTTCCATTTATGGCTCCAGATGCAAACAGGGTGCAAAAGAATAAAAAAGAACAGAGAAAATGATAGATCAATAAGAAAAAAAAGAGAGAAAATGAAGAAGAAAAAGAAAAGTGAGCAAATAGGTTATGGTTTAATAAATATATAAATAAATCATCAATTATTTTCATTTATTTATATTCAATAGAATATATAGAAATGTGGTATTAACATTTAATAAAAATAGATTAGAATTTTAACAAAACAAACCTTTAATTTAATGTTTTTAGTAAAGACTCTAAAATATGAACACTTTTATTCGATTAATTTGACATCTTGAATGAGAATGCCTTTCTAATGTTTTTAAAATGCTTGAGTATTGAAATATCTGTAGATATTTTATTCTTATTGTAATGGGCCAAATCCGTCCGGGCCCAACACAATGGCCTAATGCCCAAAACAAGCCCAAACAACCTAAAATTTTGGTCACTGGAAACCCTAGCAGCCTCCAACGTCGACTGCCCCCTCCATACCTCCGTACCCAGTATCGTACGGCCTCCACGCGTCACGCACACCTGCAAACAAACAAGAAAACAACAGCAAATGGAAACAAAAAAAATAATGGAATAGCAAAAAAAGGAGGGCTTGTATTTTTATTTTTATTTTTGATTGTTCGGCCAGAAAGCCAACAAAACCTTTTCATTGTAAAAAAAACAGAGGTGATATACCTACAAAAAAATACATATTGAATACAACAAAAAATCGAAAAAATTAAGAGGTGATTCTCGATCCCTTTTTTATGTATGTTTCTCTCTTTTGATTTTGCATATGGCTTGAATATAAAAAATAAAAAATAAAAGAAGAGGAGTGTTTACTGTCGTAAATAAACCATCGGAATTCTTGTCCCCTTTGCCGAAATCGAAGTTTGGGATGAGAGTTTTAAGGGCTGAGATTGATGGGTCTTGAGTTAAGACTCTAGTAGAAGCGCGCACATGTTAATCTCCATCGAATTGTAGTGGTGGAGGGTGATTTGCTCAGGTCTTGGGGTCAGCCGAATGATAGTAATGGCTTTTGGGGTTCTTTTTTTTCTTCTGATATTCTTTGGAAAAGGAAAGAGAGGGTGGCTGCATTTGAGAAAAAAAGGAAAAAGGTTTTAAAACCTTTGCTTGAAACGACGCCGTCCAAAAAGGGCGGGGATCTGCCTGTTTGCTTTAAAAGGGTTAATTTCGTGTTGGGTCCTTCTCCTTTGCGCGATCGTTCAATCGCATACCATTTGTTTTATTTACTCTTTTAATTTGATCCTGTAATTTACACTCGTCTGCAAATGGATCCGCGCCTGAGCACTGCGTTTTGGGAGCTGGATTATTTCCAGTTTGAGTCCTTACGCATTTGCACGCACCGCATATTGGTCCTTTTTATTATTATTGTTTTATAAATTATCCTTACTACTTTAAATTCATTTTAATTTAGTTTTCTATCAACACCATGCATTGTTTTCTTGATAATTCGTTTTTTATTTGTTGAAATAACAGTAATAATTTTACTTAGTTTAAAAAAAATTGTTACTTTAAAATCTTCATATTATATTTTGTTAACATTATGTATAGTATTTTATTTAAACATTTTTATATACTTGTACATATATAGTATTTTAGTCGAGTTTTTTGTTTGTGCAATTTGCCATTTTAAAATTCATTTAATATTCTTATAAATATTAATCCATTTTAATTTGTTTTCATTTGTGTAGTTATTTTGAAATTCTTTTTATTATACTATTTACACATTTTGTATAACGTCACATTTAAATATTTTTGTGTATATTTGTACATATATTATTTTAATAGAGTTTTTTTTTATTTAAAATTCTTCTTGTTTTAAGATTTATCTAATGTTTTTATATATATATAGAATTATTCAAAAACTTCATTTTTGTACTTATAAAATTATTGCTTCATTATATTGAGTTATTTTAATTGAGTTCTTGACTTGTATTACTTGCTTTTTAAAAGTTCCTAACATTTATATATATATATATATATATATGTACATATGCATTGAGTTCTCTCAAAAACTTTATCTCGTTTATAACATCATCATTTTAAAACTCTTTTTTATATTAAACCATTTTAACACTTTTATAAAGTTTTGTTTAAACATTTTTATATATTGATACATAAATTATTTTAATAGGGGTTTCTATTTAAAATATTTCTTGATTCACGATTCACTAAACATTTTTATATATATGACACTATTTTGGGAACTTCATTTTTTGCTTATAAAATCATTATTTTTAAGCGTTTCTCTATCTTATATTATCTTAGTACCTTATTTAGTATTTCTTTTAAGTGTCTTTTAAGTACAATGGTACATATATAATTTATAAGCTAACTTAATTTTGTATGCATCATTCATTTCATACCTTTTTACAGATAATTATTCCTAAATATATATATATGTGTGTGTGTTTGGTACGTATATCTTATCGTGTATTCCACCATTTTTTCATATTTTTAAGTTTTCATGTACCTTGTCAATGTTTAAATGAATTTGTGTTTAAAATATTTTGCGTACGTTTTAATTTAAACTTTATTTTTGTAATATCTGTTTCAATAATTATATATCCTTAGTTTTTATGCAAATTGGTCAACCTATATATTATCTGTTCATTTATTCGTCACTATTTTAAAATCATTTTATACCACATTGGCTTCTAATTGCTATGTTGTTCCTTTTTTACATCTTGCGTTGATTATTTTATATCATGCTATGTACGTCATTTTGGCACATTTTTATGTATTGTTTTGTGGTGTTGTATTGTTGTAGTATTATTTTCTTTATTGTATTGTATATAAATTATTTCCCATGCATGTTATCGTTGCATTATTTATTTGTTCATTATTTTATATTGCCATGTTAATTATTCTCCATGCATGATTGAGATTGAGCTATATTTCCAAGCTAATTGTACTTAGTTGTAAGTGTTTGTTAGTTGGTTTAATAAATCGTATTGCCTCCACTCTTCCATTGTCGTATTTTATGCGTACACCTATTACCTCATATCATCGTTTTCCACTTGGTTTTTGAAATACGGTTCTATAAAATCCAAATTTTTACGATTAATTTCGTCTTATTTCGAGTCGAATTAATACGTTTTAAGCTAGTTTTATAATTATTCAGTTAAAAATTCTTTAAAACGAAGACGAGATTTGATATTTGGCAATTCGCGAAATCGTGCCCTAACGTGTTGGGTTGCAATTTCGCATTTGCTCAAAATGATCGAATATCCCTTTAGAATTTCACCCATGTCTTTTAAAAAACCCCTTAAAACGGAGGCGATATTCGATATTTGGCAATTCGCGGGATTGTGCCCTAACGTGTTGGGTGGCAATTTCTCGTTTGCTCAAAGTAATCGAAGGTCCCTTTAGAATTTCACCTACGTCTTTTAAAAATCCTTTAAACAAAGGCAATGTTCGATATTCGGCAATTCACCAAATCGTGCCCTATCGTGCTGGGTTGCAATTTCTCGTTTGTTCAAAATAATCGAAGGTCCCTTTTGAATTTCACTTATGTTTTCTAAAAACTCTCCAAAACGAAGGTAATGTTCGATGTTTGGCAATTCAAGGAATCGTGCCCTATCGTGCTGGGTTGCAATTTCCTGTTGCTTCCAAATAATCGAACATCCCCTTTGGAATTTCCCTCATGTTTCTTAAAAACTCTAAAAAAATAAGGCAATGCTCGATGTTTAGAAATTTAAAGAACTGTGCCCTACTGTGTTGGGTTTTGATGTTCTCGTTGAACTAAATAATTGGGCACCCTTTTGCGGTTTTAAACATAAAAATTTTGGAAGTCAAAATTCATCATGTTTTCAAGGGCTTAAAGGATCATGTCCTATCGTGCTGGATGTGGTGCTATACTCCTCTTAGGCAAGAGAATATTGGTGACCAATTCTGGTTATTCAAATGTTATCAAAAGAGAATCACATTTCAAAAAAAAAATTAAGCTTTGACATAAGGACAGTATTTAATCGATTTGGTACCAATTTTGGGCGTAGTGAGGGTGCTAATCCTTCCTCATGCGTAATTGACTCCCGAACCTGTTTTCTCATATTTTCGTAAGACCAAAATCGTTGTTTTAGTAAAAAAAGAAATGTTTTATTAAAATAACCAAATTTTTAGGTGATCCGATCACACCAAAACGAAAGGATCGGTGGCGACTCCATATTTCTGTTTTTCAAAGGTCGATTCCCTATTTTTTCGTAAAATTTAAAATTAATAAAAAAGGGGGTTTCGACAGGTTGGTGACTCCGCTGGGGACAACAAGAGAGTCTAGCCATAAAATCGATTATTTGTCGTCCTTTTGTCAAAACATTGAAAAATTTGTTTTGAAAATCATGATTGCATTTGTTTATGTGATTATCATGGTACATCTTGGTAGTGTGTTTATAATCTTGATATAAACTAATAGATAAGTTCCTTGGCTGTATGACAAATATATATAAGAACTGTGAGCAAAATATGTGGAAAATGGTGTAGAAAAAGATTGCCTTGGATCTGTAAATTCATGTAATGATTGCTTTGTCATGTGGAGCAAGTAGCTAGCTATTAGCTAACACAAGTGTTGAATACATAAATTAATTTTGCTACTTTTGGTCCAATGTTATACCTTTTGCTGCTTTCTTGGCATTTCTCTGACAAAGCAAACTTGTAATAGGCTACACAAGATTTTGCTTTGCACCCTTGATATTTGAGCTTATCAAATGATAAAAGCAGGATATAAAAATAGAAAAAATCAAGTAAACTACACGATTAATTTTTTAAAAAATATTAAATTGGTTTTTAAATTTTAAAATGTTTTAATTTTATCTTAAAAGTATCAATATTGTAAAAGATTTGTTTATGGCTATTCATCTAGGCTCAAAAGTTCACTTAAAATTTGGTAAAGTTTGAGTAAAAATATTAAGCTCAAAAAATAGGCTTAGACAAAAAAAATAGGCCCGTTTAAAATATAGGTTGAGCTCGAGCTTGAACATTTAAGGCCTAAGCCCGGCTCATTTTTTAAGTTTGTAATATTTATATTATGTAATTTATAACACATAAAAATTAAAGCTATAGTAATATATATTACTTCTATAGTGTATACATTAAAAAAATTCAAGATCAATATGTATAAAACTATAATAAATAAAATTATTAAATATTAAATTAAAATAAATAAATAATTTTAAGTTTTTTAAAATATAATATGGGTAGGTCTAAGATAAGCTTAGGTTAGCCATTTACAAATATGGATGAGCTTGAGCAAAATTTTAGACCCATATTTTGAGCCAGTTCAAACTTGGGTAAGTACAAAATGTGTTAATATCATGCTTAGGTTCAGCTTAAACCCGACACACCCAGCCCATGAACATCTCTAATATAATATCAATAAGGTTCTATCATTAGCCTAATTGTTAGTTTGGACACTAAATGCTAGCTTGGAATGAATGTGAAGCACATTTAAAACACACGACCAAATTTTAAATACTTGTGTACCTAAGGCATGGACAACTTAGATTAAACGTGTCAAATAAATAAACCCTATTAAATTTTAGTGATATTGTATTTCTTAACACGTTAGGTCCAACTGTTCATGTTGTAGATGTACACATATTTAAAATCTGATCTCCATATTTTAGATATGCTCCACGTCATGTTTGAATTGACATTTAATAGAAAAATGGATCGCTTGGTTGATGGAATAACCTAATTAATTTGATATTGATACTTTAATGACCAATTTAGAATTTGAAATACAATTTGAGGGTGTTTGGTGAATTAACCTTAAAATAAATGGGAAGAGGTGAGGAAAATGATGTAGTTGATCAATTTGGCACAAAGGGTATGTGGGGGACCAAAAAAGGGGGCAGGCGGCAGCATCAGCCAAGGAAGCAATATTGTCTCTAAGCCTGCACCAAGCATTTGATGGCTTTTGGGCAATACTTTGAGCAAAACATATATGCCAACTCTCCCATGCAAAATCTTCAACCCCATCTCTTCATATCTGCAATGAAATATCCTCTCCCTCTCACATATATTCCTTCCTAAATCTTCCAAAAACTGCATTTATTTGTAGATATATAACTCTCATCTACTATTGTATAAAAAAAAAAAACTCTCCCCTACTACACTATAATATATATAAATATGAGCATGCATATATATCAATAAAGAAACAACTATCATAATAATAATAATAATAAAGAAACAAATATGGTGGTGATCTTTGTTTATGAATTGTAGGTATCTTTTCTCTTTTCACTGGTAAATGGTAATCTGTTATTTGCAGAGCCCGATATCCCATACACATGCATTTATAGCCCTTTTTTTTTTCTTGACTTTTCATACGGACTTGGATTTAGGAAAAAGAAAAGCAAATAATATTAAGACTTATGGTGATGAATTAAAGGTGGGGTTGTTTTAAAAAATAATTGAAAGTATTTTGATGAAGAATTTTCAGAATTTGTAACTATTATTTTAAACAACTTTTTCTTTCAAAATTTCATAACTTATAAATTACATATGATGCTATTTTGAGAATTTGACCTGACTTAAACGTATTCCAGACTTTCTCAGTTCACTACTTTGAGACTTGATGGAGGTACTGAATACCTAGTGAAGAAAAGTTTGGAAGACATTAATGAGTTTTTGAGCAATAACATTGTAGACCCCTTTCATTATACAGTAGGGGAAAACAAACTTTTTTTTTTTAAATTATAATAATGCTATAAAATAATTTAATTTTATACATTTGTCTGATTGTTTACTATCATGTTAAACTAACCAGAATTAATGATGAAACTAAGATTTATATATTAAAGTATATCACAAATTGAATAAGGACTAATTATAGGATTTTACCATTTTCGAAATATTTTTGAAGGGGCAAAAAGACTGCAGATAGTGTATATGTTTTGTCATAAGACTGGGCATTAGGGTTTGAGTAGTTGCAATCCAACCGCCCCCTCCCACCCTTTTAAGTTTGTCATAGTTTTTATCTTGTTTTGTTTGGGTGAGATGAAGTCACGTGAATGCCTGTGTGGCCTCTTCTTGCCTTTTAATTCCTTCACAATTCCTTTATAAAAACCCCTTCAACTCCATTAATTAGGACCCTTTGCCCTTATCCCATTTCCTTAGCCTAATTCTCTGATTTTTATTTTTTTTAATATCTTCTCTCTCTCGCTCTCTCTTTTATCTCTTGGCAATGACACCAGCATTTCTTAACCCACCACCATCTCCTAATTTCCCCTTTGTGGAGCTAAAAGAAGAACCCCATCATCTTCAGCTTTTTCTCTCTGTAAGAACCCTAATTCTCTTCAATATTCATTGATGTTGAATTTCTTGTGATCCAAACATAGTGAAATCATATACATACATGTATCTTATGTGGATGTAAAACCTTTTTAATTTTTCATCTTTTATCTCTTTGATTATTCTATTTATTTTAGGTGAATAAGTATGAAGGTGGATCATCAGCAAGCGACCAACAAGCCAGTTCATCATCTTCATCTTCATCACTTCAATCAACGGTGGAAGATCAGAAGGCAACCAACGCCCAAAATTCATCCTTTGGAAGAAACGAGGAAAGGAATTACGAAAGCAGTGCAGAGGATAATAAAAATGGGATAACAGTGAAATGGATGTCATCCAAAATGAGGCTAATGAAGAAGATGATGAACTCCAACTCCAACTGCAGTAGCAGTAGCAGTAGCAGTAGGGGATCAACAGATCACAAGTTTCAATATCCGGTGACTGGTAATGGTGAAGCCAACGCCATTAGAGTCTGCTCCGACTGTAACACCACCACGACACCGCTTTGGAGAAGTGGCCCTCGAGGTCCCAAAGTAAGTTCACCATTTAGTCTATATGCTCAAATTCTTTACTATACTAAATTTGAGGATTTAGTCCATAATTTTGTTTTGGGAAGGGCACAGATGGGGATCAAATTCAAAATTGGTATCAATCGAGCATAAGTCTATTGCTACTCTACCTGTGGCTTAGCTAGGGGTAAAAGTGAATTTTTTTTTTTTTAAAGTTCAGTTGAAGTTAAAAGTTAATTTTATTATTATATTAATTTATAATTTTAAGGATTAAAAAATAATTTTATTAAATTCGTCCCTAAGTTTGTTCCACTGATTTGTGAACTTTAATTCAGCATAATTCTAAGGTAATATTATGCATTAGTTTAAATCATTCACATTGTTAAAAAAAATTATTTTTTTAAAAGAAAAATTCAGAATTTCCTATGTTATTTAAAATGCAAAATTATAATTAACAAAGTAATTTTTTTGTTATATTTATCATATAACTCAATCACATTATTTTTTTTCCTTTTTAAATTTGGAATAAAACATAACATTAATAATACTTTTTTTAAAAGTAATATTAATAGTATTAAAAAATTAAATTATGTAAAATTAAAATATGAACATTAAATATTGTAATTGGGTATAATAAAGGGATAAAAATTATAATTTGACCAATTAATTATATACAAATAAATTAACTTTGATGATTAAGATGTGAAAAACTTTGTGCAGTCTCTTTGCAATGCTTGTGGGATTCGGCAAAGGAAGGCAAGACGAGCCATGGAAGCGGCCACGGTAGCGGCCGAAAGCGGTGCTGGAGTTGCAACCGATGCAGCAATATTAATGAAATTTAAGGAAAACAACAAGGAAAAGAAATCACGTATTGGGCAATTCAAAAAACAACAATTCAAGGCACAATCGGATTATAATTCTCCTTATAGTCAACAAAGCCAAAAGAAGCTTTACTTCAAGGAATTGGCTTCGAGTTTAAGCAAGAATTCAGCTTTGCAGAGTGTGTTTCCTCGGGACGTTGAAGATGCGGCAATCCTTTTAATGGAGCTCTCTTGTGGCCTTATTCATAGTTGAATTTCTTTAATTAATAAATTTTGTTGCTTTTATTATGGAAGATTGGTGAGGTTATTTTTGGGTGTGTGTGACCCAAGGGATAGAGATTAAAGAGTGATTAATTCTATATATGTAGTCAAACCATAAAAATTTCAGATTATATGAAATAATGAAAACTATAGCAAATGCCTTGTGTTGTTAGCATTAATCAATGAATCCAAGTTTTAGAGATAATTAGCTTATGTGTATTATTTGTGATTTCGTATTATAATCGTTATATCTCTTCTTAATTTGTATACGTGTTAGTAAGATAAATGGCATTGATCTTACTTTTAACTTCACTTGAGAAAGCGTCTCATTCAACAATCCATCCTGATCATAGGAGTACCAACCTTCCGTGTTCATGACCACCTGCTTGATAGGCCCTTCCGCCCTTCTAAGATGAGATAGGCAACCGCTTATTAATTGTAACCACTCCTAAGTGTGAAAACACGCTCAAGGCAAAGGGAGCTCACCTAGGCATAACAATCTCTATTGACCAAAAGCATAACAAAATGGGCTTTCATGGTGCACATCTTTCATGAATTACACAATGACAACCTTCTTCATAACAACTACTCACGTCACACTAATAGACAAAATGACCTCTCCTATAAATATCCTCCCAACATTGAAGAAGGGGTTGATCTTTCGAGCAATTACCCTCTCTTCTAGCAATTAGCCCATCCTTTTGTTTCTTTTCGGCTCTCCGCCTCTTTATATGAACTAGATTCCTTAGCACCACCACCTACTCCTCCCTACCTTCTTTTCTTGTTGTACATTAATAATTCATGTTTATAAATTTTAACGTTGTTTTGTCTACTTAAATAACCTGTGTTTCCTAAAATATTTTTTTTTGTTGGTGTATTTTAATTGTTGGTTTTATTTTCTGTTCCAAATTATCAAATTCAAACTCCACCCTCTGTAAACATATAACCCAGAGTTGATACTTACAATTATGACCGATATACATACATACATATGTGTATATACATGCATGGGATATGAATATTAAGTTTGGATAAGGTGGAAATTTATAAAATGATAGGTCGAGGGTGGTCACAAAAGCTCTTCCCATGCCGTATTGTCATTTAATTTTCGTATGTATATGACCATGATCATCATTTGATCAATCAAATAAAGACTAAAGAAACATGGTGTACCTATTTGATAGGTTGTTTTATTATAGTTATAAGGTGTAAAAGTTTCTTTATTATTTAATGGATGGATTTAGTTTTTATATTATTAAAAAGAATTAAATCTTAACTTTAACAAAAAAATTTAAAAAGTAATTTAATAAAATTAATATTTATTGTTTAAAAAATTACATCTATTTCTTAACAAAGTTAATATCTTTAAAGTTTTTATGGTTTTGCTTAGAGTTTAACTACAAATGCAAAATAACAATTTTCATGTCATTTTTTAAACAAAAAATGTTAACTCTATTAAAATTTATTTTTTTTGAAGAAAGTCTTATTTAATTCATTTGAATAGTATAAAAATTAAATTAATCCATTTAATAAAGAACATAATTTGATTACATTTCTATAATAGAGAAACTTCATAGGTAATTTTTCCATAATTCTTATATTAAATAAAATTTTTAAAAAAAAAAGCTAATGGAGGGAAGCCTACATAAAACCATTTGATTATAAAATTAATACTAAGCTTATCTTTATTTTATTTTATTGTATTTTTTATGTTTGTTTTATGGTCCATGTTCATGATTCGTGGTTGTTCCTCCCAATAATGTTATCTCCAAAATTTGAACTTATATCTATTTAAATTTGGATTGACAAAAAAAAAAAATCCTAGAATTCTATCAAAGCTTTAATGAATTTTACCCTAAATTTAAAGTTGTGTAACTTTGGCATAATGCTTGTATTTGTAATAATCTTTGTTGAGGCAATTTTTTGAGCAGGGGTAAAGGACTAGTGCCCACTAGTGTTTAGCTTGGCTTTGCTGCCTTGTGTTAAGTTGGCAAATTTTGGCAACAAAAATACTTGGGCTTTGATTTTAGCCGATACTTTGGACGATGTCTAGTCCATCTTTGATATCCAAACTTCTTAAGTTTGGTGGAGCAGATCAAATCGAGCAGAAAATTGGAAGTATATTGTGGAGATTCAGGACTTATCCTGAGTTGATTGAATATTTTCTTTATGCGTATTATCTTGCTAGTCTCAAGGGAATATTGATTGTAATTGATATAATATGTAAGCAAGAATTGTAATTGATATAATATGTAAGCAAGTCTTGATTCCTTATAAATTGAGGGAATTTGTATAAGTGACCTACTAAACTGAAAGAACTTAAATTTACTTGAATCGAGATCTAGTTTGGAAAATTACATTCCATCCTAAAATAACAATGTCACATTAAGATTTTAATCAACTTGACGATTTAGAAATTATACTTTAATTTGACATAATTTGATTCTCTTATTAAATGTTATGCCTTAGTTCAAATCACTAATATTAAAAAAAATTACATTAACTGGCTTAGAAATAAAAAAAAAGTTCAAATCATGAGGTTGAGTTGGATTTTTTTTAAAATCACAAATCATCAAAAAAAATTATATTGAAAACCATAATTTCACCTTTTAAATGACATAAGAAATTTCGGGTTCTTAGAAAAACTTTCACATTAGTCAACTAATGAAACTTTTTAAAAGTGTTAGGGATTAAGACTAAGTAATAACATTAATAACAGTATGAAGAGAAAATTATACCTAATAAAAATATAAAGATTAAATATTCAAATTTGATATAATAAAGAAACAAATAGCAACAAATGTTAGATTTGTAAAATAAATCTAAAAATAAAATTGAATAAACCAGGATCTATCATGTCAAGTCATCAAGAATAAATTAGGGGCAAAACTAAATGTAGAAGCGTACCTGAATCCATGGATTCCTTGAAGTTTTACCGGATCTTGGGGATTTGATCTTCCAAATTAGCACACAAGAAATTTAGAGAATATTTGCTCTCTATTTCCTAATGATGGGATATTAGAAAAGATATCTTGTGTATAATTTGGAGACCATAACCCTAATATTTATAACCTTGGTATATTAGTTCTAACCAATTTCTAATTAGCCCATCATTAATTAGAATTTGATTTGAACTCAATTACTAGAGTATCTATACATGTAACTACCCTTATTATATATGTGATATCCATATTTTCCAACAATCTCCCACTTGAACCACATACATATATATACTAATTACTCTATAATTACGTGTCATTAAATAACCTTATGAGCTCAAAATTTTACTATCATATCCAAAAGGTATTCCGAATAATCTCATCCATTAATTATGTTAACATAGAACCAATGCGACTTTCTTTACATATATCGTAACTAAATCCATCCATGATCACGTATATTAACACAACCAAATGATATAGATCAAGTATGGATGTGTAGCATGGAAATTACATGTAATATGATCTAAACATGTCTATTTCCAACTGGTCCTCTTTAAATTTAAGTGAGGTCAGTTTCAAAACAAAAAACAGAGTGAATAAACTGAATACTTCATTTCTGATCAGAAAATAACCAAATACATAAATGTCTGAAAACAAATAAAAAATAAACTCTTACTAAATCATGATATCCTCAAACAATGTAACACCCATATAAGTAGTGTGTTCATGAAAGACCTTGGGTAGTAAACCTTTTGTGAGCGAATCCGCTATCATGGAGTTTGTCCCAATGTGCTCTACGGATATTTAACCATTTTGCACTCTTTCTTTTACAACTAGGAATTTTATGTCAATATGATTTGACTTAGATGAACTCCTGCTGTTATTGGAATACAACACTGCTGACTTATTGTTACAAAATAATTTGAGTGGTCTTACTACATTCTCCAAAATGCACAGCCCTGTGACAAAGTTCCGCAACCATATTCCATGGTTTGATGCCTCATAGCATGCTACAAACTCTGCTGCCATAGTGGATGAAGCTATAAGTGTCTGTTTGACACTTTTCTAAGATATAGCTCCTCCAGCTAACAAGTAAATATAGCCTGATGTAGATTTCCTACTATCTTGGCACCCAGCAAAATCAAAATTAAAATACCTACGACCTCCAAAAGATCTGATCTCTTATAAGTAAGCATGTAATCTTTTGTTCTCTGAAGATATCTCATAACCCTTTTGGCTGCTATCCAACGGTTTATACCAGGGTTGCTTTAATATTTGTCTAACATCCTGACAATGTACGCAATGTCTGGACGGTACATAGTTGAGCATATATTAAACTCCCAACATTTGCATTTCCTGAATTTCAAGGTTACTTTTAAGGCATTGAGTAAGACTAAATTTGTCTCCTTTAGCGACAGGGATGTCACCTGGTCTACAACTCTGCATGCCAAACCTTTTGAGTACTTTATCGATATAGCTCTTTTGTGACAATCCAAGAATACCTCGAGATCAACTTTGATGTATCTGAATTCCTAAAACAAAATAGGCGTCCCCAAGATTTTTCATCTCAAAATGCTTAGATAAAAACCTCTTGGTTTCGTGCAATAAGCCTATATCATTAGCGACAAGCAAAATGTCATCAACATATAGAACCAAAAATATGTACTTTATGACAGCCCAAAATTGACCCTAGTCGGGAAGTGGTTTCGAGACCGCTAAATCGAGTCGTAAAAATAATTAACCGTCATAATTGATGCTCATTATATGTACATGTGCATGTGTGAAAATTTCGTGTTTGAATTTTGTTAATTGTAAGTGAATTTCATCAAATAGGACTTATGTGAGAAAATTTTAAAATGTGATAGGTCAATGCGTAAGGACCTATTAGTGCATGTGGAAAAAGGGGGGACTTGCATGTCAAATTCCCCCCCTAATGAGTAGTGGCCGGCCATGACAAGCATGGTAGACCAAGTGTGATGGGCAAGACATGTCATAGACATGTTGTGTTAGTGCATCATGAGTGGAAACATGTCACAAACATGTTATGTTAGTGAGGTATGTTAGGAAAAATAAAATAAGGAGCATGGGCATAAAATAATGAAAGCGAATATGATGGAAACAAAAAAAAATGTGTGTGGTTGTCTTTCCCCCCCCCCATTGCCGTGAGTTAAAGAAAAGAAAGGAGAAAATTTTGTTCATCCTTTTTCATCTTAATTTGGCCGAAAATTCTAAGGAAGGAGGAAGGAGTTCTTGCTTCATGTTTGATTTGGAAGAGGATTAGGAGGAGGTTTGGCCATACTTATATCTAGATTAAGGTATGTTTGAGGTTGTGTCATGAGATTCATGCATGTTTTTAGTTGCTAGCTTGAGTTCTAATTAGCCCATGGTTCAAATCCTTGCTATGTCATGGGGATGATATTCGGCCTAGGTGGATTTTGTGTTAATGCCATTGCATGCTAAATATGAAGCTTGTTAATGATGCATGTGATGGTGGATTGATGATTCTTGAATCTCCTTTTTAGCATTTTTGAGTGAGCACATATGTGCATTGGTTGCTAGATGGGGAAGAATCGGCTAGCAAGTTGTGTGCTAAGGCCGAATATAACTTTTGTATGTTAATGAGCAATGCATGTGTTAAATTGATGGAAAGGGAGAGGATGCTTTACTAGTGTATATATGTGTGTATTAGCCAAGTTTTGAACTTGAAACAAGATTATATTTATAATCAATACAAGTAACCATACTTGTAGGAAGTATTAAGCATATAATCGGCCCCAACATAGACATGCATATTCGGCCATAGGAAGAAGATTTGGTGTTGCATGTATTCGGTTGGAGGCAAGCATATTGATGCTTTTGTCTTGGCTTAGAAAATTCGGCCAAGGGGGAAAATTAGCTAAAATGTTGAGTTTGATTCATGATTCCGTACATATGTGACTTTAATGTCTAATGTATAAATATGGGCTAAGTGCCTTGTGTTCCTCTTTTCGATGCTCAAATGATTAAATCAATTTATTTGTTTAATTAAGCTCAAGAGCAAAGGGGAACTACATCCGATAAAGGGAAGGAAAAAGTGGTCGAATAGCCATCGGAATCGTTCGACAACATCCGAGGTAAGTTCTTGAGTAAGAGAGCTTAAATTAAGATTTGATTAGATCATGTTTTAAGCAAATCAAAATCATGCTCTTTGTGTGTGGCTATTGAGCCGAAATTACAAGAATGATAAGTGTCTTGTGTTTGAGTTTTGCTAACGAAAATGAAATACGAATGTGCCATGATTTATTGTTAAATGTGCATGGTTATTTGAATGATGTCCGGGCTAAGTCCCGAAGGCTTTGTGCTAAGTGACCATATCCGGACTAAGATCCGAAGGCATTTGTGCGAGATACTAATTCCGGGCTAAGCCCGAAGGCATTGGTGCGAGTTACTAAATCCGGGTTAAGTCCCGAAGGCATTTGTGCGAGTTACTAAATCCGGGTTAAGTCCCGAAGGCATTTGTGCGAGTTACTATAACCGGGCTATGTCCCGAAGGCATTTGAACGAGGAGCTATATCCGGTTAAATTCCGAAGGTACGTGATTTGGGAATGAATGATCTTGCTGTAAAAATTTCAGCTAATACTCTAGAAACATCCCAACATTGAGGTATGTTTCGTATGTGCTTTAATTTAGTTGAGCCCTTACAAATAAGTATTCGCTCAGTTGATAAACGAGCTACCGGCCTTTGGCTAAGTTGATCTTTTGTGTATGTACATAAGGGTTGGTAATGTGAAGCAAGTATGATATCGAAAATTTGTGCATATGAAATTATCCGTTTAGCTATATGAATGCTATACTTTTGTTGTGCTGGAATTCCTTGCTCAAAACTTACTAAGCATAAATTGCTTACTCCGTTTCATGCTCATCTGTTTTATAGATTTTGGTTCTCCAGCTATCGGACTCGGGATCTTGAAGTCGAAGTCGCCCACACTATCAAAGCCCCCTTTTGGTACAATTTTGGTTGAACTTCGAAATGGCATGTATAGGACTACCCGTTTGTTGTGGGTCATGGACCCTTTGGACTTGTATAATTTCAGATAGCCATGCGAAAATGGCTTATATATGTTTGAGTGTAATGTTTTAATCATTTGGTATGGATATGGTTATTGAGGGGTGTGGATAGGCTTGACAAGGATTGGCCATGGGAATGGTTAATCACTATCATAAATTGTGCTACTTATGCAAAAAGGGCTAGTTGAATCATGGAAACTATGAAATAGGTAAAGTCTACCTTAAAGGCAGATGCTGACAGCAGCAGTGATGTAGATTTGGAAAATCACTAAAAATAGTAGGATTGGAATTAAATAATGAATAAATTATGTAAACGAACCTTGATGAATCTATTTTCATAGGAAAGTAACGAAACGATCATATGGACAGTATGTTAAGAGATATTCAGGTTCTCGTGAGACAGGTCCAGAACGGTTTCTGGATTCCCTGTTCCGACTTTGGAAATTCATTATAAATTAACCAGAGACAATTAGGAGTCAAGACATATATGTATAGATTCCTCTATGAGTCTAGTTTCTATAGAAACAAACGGCATCAGTATTGAAGCCCTGTACATGGAGATATCCAAGTTGTAATGCGCAAAGGTCAGGGTAGTCGATCCCTGTAACATGGGAGACTTTGACTAATAAACTGTACTAATTGGTCCAACCAAAAATTATAGAAAAAAAATATGTAGATGGGCATATGAGTCTAGTTTCAGGGAAAATTTACGGAACTGGATTCCGAGTTTCTGAACTCAAGATATGATTTGTAAAGCGACTATTACGCAGATTGGCAGTGTCTAGAAAATTTTTAAAGTTTGTTAACACCTTGTGTTCGACTCCGGTGACGGTCTCGGGTTCGGGGTGTTACATTTGATTGGTATCAGAGCTATGGTTTTGTCGATTCTAGGACTACCGTAATGCGTTGGGTCTAGCTATACATGCCATTTTATGTGATTATTTGATAGTGTGGTGATTTCTGACATTTGCAATTGTGTTTATTTATAGTAATGGATCCCGATCCCGACCGAGCGGTAGCTGATGATCTTGAGAGTGTAGCGCCTGCTCCCGCACAAGGGACAGTGCCGGTGGACTCTCAACCTAATGCTAGTAACCCGAATGATGAAGCTAGACAAGCTTTCTATAGCGTGATGAATGATTGGTTCAACCAATACATTCGAACTAATACGGCTGTTCCACAACCTCCCTTCCCGACTAATACAACCCCCGCACCTACAATACCTCCGGTAACTGACCAAATAAGGTCAAATAAGCCCCCAGTTGACAGAATCTGAAAACATGGAGCTACTGAATTTAAAGCTACGGATAGCGACGATGCCGAGCAAGCTAAATTTTGGTTGAACAACACTATCCGGGTACTCGATGAGCTATCTTGTACACCCGATGAATGCCTAAAGTGTACTATCTCCTTGCTACGCGATTCTGCCTACTATTGGTGGAGTACTCTGACTTCTGTTGTGCCCCGAGAGCAAGTAACTTGGGAGTTTTTCCAAACTGAGTTTCGGAAAAAGTATATCAGTCAGAGATTTGTTGATAAAAAACGGAAGGAATTTCTTGAGCTTAAGCAAGGTTCTATGTCAGTTACTGATTACGAGCGAAATTTGTTAGACTTAGTAGATACGCTCGGGAATGTGTTTCGTCCGAGGCTATTATGTGTAAACGCTTCGAGGATGGGCTGAATGAAGATATAAAAATGTTCGTTGGCGTTCTTGAAATACGAGAGTTCGTAGTACTTGTCGAGCAAGCTTGTAAAGCCGAAGAGCTTAGAAAAGAAAAACAAAAAGTTGATGAGGGAACTGGAGAGTTTCGTAAAAGATCCTCGGGAAAGTCTCTTCAACAGGCATCGAAGAAATTTCGAGATGATGCGGGCCAGTTTAGAGGCACTTCGGGCCTTTTTAGACGAGATCGTGATCGACCCCCTGTGGGTACACGAGGCACTTCGGTCACCAGTGTTGGGAATGAACGTCGAGACAGAACGAAATGTCGATATTGCGGCAAATGGCATTCGGGGAGTTGTAGATTCCCTGACCGCTCCTGTTACAAGTGCGGATCAGTTGACCACTTCATTAAAGATTGCCCGAGGTTGTCTGAACAGAATGTAAATCAGAGTGGGAAACCGGGTGCTACCACTGCTCGAGGTAGACCATCTGGAAATACGGGCAATGCTGGTGGTGGTCAGAGAGGATCTAGAGATGCTACGACCAGATCCGAGGCTCGTGCGCCTGCTAGAGCTTATGCTATACGTGCCCGCGAGGATGCTTCTTCGCCTGATGTTATTACCGGTACTTTTACTCTCTTTGATACTAATGTAATTGCTTTGATTGACCCCGGTTCTACTCATTCTCACATATGTGAAACCTTAGCATCCAGTAAGACTCTACCTATTGAGTCTACTGAGTTCGTAATTCGGGTGTCAAATCCCTTGGGTCGTTACGTGCTTGTCGACAAAGTGTGTAAGAAATGTCCCCTAGAAATTCGAGGTTCCTGTTTTCCGGCGGACTTGATGCTTTTGCCGTTTGATGAATTTGATGTTATTCTTGGTTTGGATTGGTTGACCGCGCATGATGCGGTTGTGAATTGCAAAAGCAAGACTATTGATTTGAGGTGCGCAAATAACGAAGTAATCCGAGTTGAGTTTACGGACTTGGAGGGGATACCAGCTGTAATATCAGCAATGTTGGCCCAGAAATATGTAAGAAATGGGTGCGAAGCATACCTTGCGTATGTACTTGATGACAAAGAATTAGAAAAGAAACCCGAATCTGTGCCGGTGGTTTGTGAATACCCGGATGTTTTTCCTGAAGAATTACCGGGTTTACCACCTGTTCGGGAGGTAGAGTTTGGTATTGAGCTTGTACCTGGGACTACGCCGATTTCGATAGCTCCGTATCGTATAGCACCAACCGAGTTAAAAGAGTTGAAAGCTCAGTTGCAAGAATTAACGGATAGAGGTTTTGCTCGACCAAGTTTCTCACCTTGGGGTGCACCAGTATTGTTCGTGAAAAAGAAGGACGGAACCATGAGGTTGTGCATTGACTATTGTCAACTGAATAAAGTGACGATAAAGAACAAATATCTGTTACCGCGTATCGATGATTTGTTCGACCAACTGAAGGGAGCCTCAATGTTCTCAAAAATAGATTTGAGATCGGGCTATTATCAGTTGCGAATTCGAGAATCAGACATACCCAAAACTGCCTTCAGGACGAGATATGGTCACTACGAGTTCTTAGTGATGCCGTTTGGGCTCACTAATGCCCCTGCGGTATTTATGGATTTGATGAATCGGATCTTCAGACCATATTTGGATCGGTTCGTAGTTGTGTTCATTGATGACATCTTGGTCTATTCAAGAGATGTGACCGAACATGCTGAGCATCTGAGGCTAGTGTTGCAAATTTTGCGGGATAAGCAGTTATATGCTAAGTTCAGTAAGTGTGAGTTCTGGTTAAGAGAGGTTAGCTTCTTGGGTCATGTAGTATCCGCATCGGGTATTCGAGTTGACCCGAACAAAATTTCAGCCATACTTAACTGGAAACCTCCGAAAAATATTACTGAGGTTCGGAGCTTTTTGGGGCTCGCCGGTTATTACCGACGATTTGTCAAGGTTTCTCGATGATAGCCACACCAATGACGAAGCTACTTCAAAAGGATGTTAAGTTCGAATGGACGGAGAAATGTCAGAAAAGTTTCGATCAACTGAAAACTCATTTGACTGAAGCTCCAATTTTAGTGCAACCCGAATCAGGCAAAGAGTTTGTCATTTATAGTGACGCATCCCTACTTGGGTTGGGTTGCGTATTGATGCAAGAAGGTCGAGTTGTGGCCTATGCGTCGAGACAATTGAAGCTACACGAGAGAAATTATCCGACCCATGATCTCGAACTAGCTGCCATCGTATTTGCTTTGAAAATATGGCGACATTATCTGTTTGGTGAGAAGTGCCATGTATTTTCGGATCACAAAAGTCTCAAATATTTGATGACTCAGCGAGACTTGAATCTGCGACAAAGACGTTGGCTTGAGTTGTTGAAAGATTACGAGCTTGTCATTGATTACCACCCGGGAAAGGCTAATGTGGTTGCGGACGCCTTAAGCCGAAAATCATTGTTTGCTTTACGAGCGATGAATGTGCACTTGTCTGTTCTACCCGACAATGTGTTAGTAGCTGAATTAAAAGCCAGACCATTATTGATTCATCAAATTCGTGAAGCTCAGAAAGTTGATGATGAATTGGTTGCAAAACGGGCTGAGTGTGTTCCGAACAAGGAATCAGAGTTTCAAATTGATGATGATGATTGTTTGAGGTTCAGAAGTCGTTTGTGTGTTCCAAGGAATTCGGAACTCATTTCGATGATTCTGAACGAAGCCCATTGTAGCCGAATGTCAATTCACCCGGGGAGTACGAAAATGTACAACGATTTGAAACGTCAATTTTGGTGGCATGGTATGAAACGAGACATCTCCGACTTTGTTTCGAGATGTTTAATATGTCAACAAGTGAAAGCGGAACATCAAGTGCCTTCAGGATTACTTCAGCCGATCATGATACCCGAGTGGAAATGGGATCGAGTCACAATGGACTTTGTGTCTGGACTGCCATTGTCAGCAAGTAAGAAGGATGCGATTTGGGTTGTTGTTGATAGACTGACTAAGTCGGCTCACTTTATCCCCGTGCGTACGGATTTTTCATTGGATAAACTAGCTGAATTGTATGTTTCTCAAATTGTGAGATTACACGGGGTACCTATTTCTATCTTGTCGGATAGAGATCCGAGATTCACCTCACGGTTTTGGAAGAAATTGCAAGAAGCTTTGGGTACCAAGCTGTATTTTAGCACTGCTTTTCACCCCCAAACCGATGGTCAATCCGAGCGGATAATTCAGATACTTGAGGATATGTTGAGATGTTGCATCCTCGAGTTCAGTAGTTCATGGGAACGGTATTTACCTTTGATTGAATTCGCTTACAATAATAGTTTTCAATCAAGTATTAAGATGGCACCTTACGAGGCTTTGTACGGTAGTAAATGCCGTACACCATTGTTTTGGACCGAGCTCGGTGAAAGTAAAATTTTCGAAGTTGATTTGATTAAAGATGCCGAACAGAAAGTAAAGGTAATCCGTGAAAGTCTGAAGGTAGCCACAGATCGTCAGAAATCGTATGCGGATTTGAAACGAAAGGACATTGAATATCATGTGGGAGATAAAGTGTTCCTTAAAGTTTCGCCTTGGAAAAAGGTACTCAGGTTTGGCCGTAAGGGCAAGTTGAGCCCGAGATTCATTGGGCCGTACGAAATCTCCGAACGAGTTGGTCCGGTTGCGTATAGATTGATTTTGCCCCCTGAGCTTGAAAAGATTCACGACGTCTTTCATGTTTCGATGCTTCGACGCTATCGATCTGATCCATCGCACATAATTAGCCCATCAGAGGTTGAAATTCAAGCCGATATGAGTTATGAAGAAGAACCGATGCGTATCCTAGCTCGTGAAGTGAAGGAGTTGCAAAACAAAAGGGTTCCGTTAGTGAAGGTGTTATGGCTCAAACACGGGATCGAGGAAGCTACTTGGGAAACCGAGAGCTCGATGAAAGAACGATACCCAAACCTATTTACCGGTAAGCTTTTCGGGGACGAAAATTTCTTAAGTGGGGGAGAGTTGTGACAGCCCAAAATTGACCCTAGTCGGGAAGTGGTTTCGGGACCGCTAAACCGAGTCGTAAAAATAATTAACCGTCATAATTGATGCTCATTATATGTACATGTGCATGTGTGAAAATTTCGTGTTTGAATTTTGTTAATTGTAAGTGAATTTCATCAAATAGGACTTATGTGGGAAAATTTTAAAACCATAAACCCTAAACCCTAAGGACCTATTAGTGCATGTGGAAAAAGGGGGGACTTGCATGTCAAATTCCCCCCCTAATGAGTAGTGGCCGGCCATGACAAGCATGGTAGACCAAGTGTGATGGGCAAGACATGTCATAGACATGTTGTGTTAGTGCATCATGAGTGGAAACATGTCACAAACATGTTATGTTAGTGAGGTATGTTAGGAAAAATAAAATAAGGAGCATGGGCATAAAATAATGAAAGCGAATATGATGGAAACAAAAAAAAATGTGTGTGGTTGTCTTTCCCCCCCCCCCATTGCCGTGAGTTAAAGAAAAGAAAGGAGAAAATTTTGTTCATCCTTTTTCATCTTAATTTGGCCGAAAATTCTAAGGAAGGAGGAAGGAGTTCTTGCTTCATGTTTGATTTGGAAGAGGATTAGGAGGAGGTTTGGCCATACTTATATCTAGATTAAGGTATGTTTGAGGTTGTGCCATGAGATTCATGCATGTTTTTAGTTGCTAGCTTGAGTTCTAATTAGCCCATGGTTCAAATCCTTGCTATGTCATGGGGATGATATTCGGCCTAGGTGGATTTTGTGTTAATGCCATTGCATGCTAAATATGAAGCTTGTTAATGATGCATGTGATGGTGGATTGATGATTCTTGAATCTCCTTTTTAGCATTTTTGAGTGAGCACATATGTGCATTGGTTGCTAGATGGGGAAGAATCGGCTAGCAAGTTGTGTGCTAAGGCCGAATATAACTTTTGTATGTTAATGAGCAATGCATGTGTTAAATTGATGGAAAGGGAGAGGATGCTTTACTAGTGTATATATGTGTGTATTAGCCAAGTTTTGAACTTGAAACAAGATGATATTTATAATCAATACAAGTAACCATACTTGTAGGAAGTATTAAGCATATAATCGGCCCCAACATAGACATGCATATTCGGCCATAGGAAGAAGATTTGGTGTTGCATGTATTCGGTTGGAGGCAAGCATATTGATGCTTTTGTCTTGGCTTAGAAAATTCGGCCAAGGGGGAAAATTAGCTAAAATGTTGAGTTTGATTCATGATTCCGTACATATGTGACTTTAATGTCTAATGTATAAATATGGGCTAAGTGCCTTGTGTTCCTCTTTTCGATGCTCAAATGATTAAATCAATTTATTTGTTTAATTAAGCTCAAGAGCAAAGGGGAACTAAATCCGATAAAGGGAAGGAAAAAGTGGTCGAATAGCCATCGGAATCGTTCGACAACATCCGAGGTAAGTTCTTGAGTAAGAGAGCTTAAATTAAGATTTGATTAGATCATGTTTTAAGCAAATCAAAATCATGCTCTTTGTGTGTGGCTATTGAGCCGAAATTACAAGAATGATAAGTGTCTTGTGTTTGAGTTTTGCTAACGAAAATGAAATACGAATGTGCCATGATTTATTGTTAAATGTGCATGGTTATTTGAATGATGTCCGGGCTAAGTCCCAAAGTCTTTGTGCTAAGTGACCATATCCGGACTAAGATCCGAAGGCATTTGTGCGAGATACTAATTCCGGGCTAAGCCCGAAGGCATTGGTGCGAGTTACTAAATCCGGGTTAAGTCTCGAAGGCATTTGTGCGAGTTACTAAATCCGGGTTAAGTCCCGAAGGCATTTGTGCGAGTTACTATAACCGGGCTATGTCCCGAAGGCATTTGAACGAGGAGCTATATCCGGTTAAATTCCGAAGGTACGTGATTTGGGAATGAATGATCTTGCTGTAAAAATTTCAGTTAATACTCTAGAAACATCCCAACATTGAGGTATGTTTCGTATGTGCTTGAATTTAGTTGAGCCCTTACAAATAAGTATTCGCTCAGTTGATAAACGAGCTACCAGCCTTTGGCTAAGTTGATCTTTTGTGTATGTACATAAGGGTTGGTAATGTGAAGCAAGTATGATATCGAAAATTTGTGCATATGAAATTATCCGTTTAGCTATATGAATGCTATACTTTTGTTCTGCTGGAATTCCTTGCTCAAAACTTACTAAGCATAAATTGCTTACTCCGTTTCATGCTCCTCTGTTTTATAGATTTTGGTTCTCCAGCTATCGGACTCGGGATCTTGAAGTCGAAGTCGCCCACACTATCAAAGCCCCCTTTTGGTACAATTTTGGTTGAACTTCGAAATGGCATGTATAGGACTACCCGTTTGTTGTGGGTCATGGACCCTTTGGACTTGTATAATTTCGGATAGCCATGCGAAAATGGCTTACATATGTTTGAGTGTAATGTTTTAATCATTTGGTATGGATATGGTTATTGAGAGGTGTGGATAGGCTTGACAAGGATTGGCCATGGGAATGGTTAATCACTATCATAAATTGTGCTACTTATGCAAAAAGGGCTAGTTGAATCATGGAAACTATGAAATAGGTAAAGTCTACCTTAAAGGCAGATGCTGACAGCAGCAGTGATGTAGATTTGGAAAATCACTAAAAATAGTAGGATTGGAATTAAATAATGAATAAATTATGTAAACGAACCTTGATGAATCTATTTTCATAGGAAAGTAACTAAACGATCATATGGACAGTATGTTAAGAGATATTCAGGTTCTCGTGAGACAGGGCCAGAACGGTTTCTGGATTCCCTGTTCCGACTTTGGAAATTCATTATAAATTAACCAGAGACAATTAGGAGTCAAGCCATATATGTATAGATTCCTCTCTGAGTCTAGTTTCTATAGAATTGGCCGAACCAAAAATTCTATAAAAAAAATATGTAGATGGGCATATGAGTCTAGTTTCAGGGAAAATTTACGGAACTGGATTCCGAGTTTCTGAACTCAAGATATGATTTTTAAAGCGACTATTATGCAGATTGGCAGTGTCTGGAAAATTTTTAAAGTTTGTTAACACCTTGTGCTCGACTCCGGTGACGGTCTCGGGTTCGGGGTGTTACATACTTAGTCCCATTGAATTTGTGATACACACAATCATCAACAATATTCATATCAAAATCGAATGAAACAATTATTTGATGAAACTTGTGGTACCATTGATGGGAAGCTTGTTTGAGTCCATAGATGAATTTTTTCAATTTGTAAACCATATTCTTTGTGTCTTCCGACTCAAAATTTTTTGGTTGCACCAAATAAAATTTTTCTTCAATGTCGCCATTAAGAAATGCAGTCTTAACATCCATCTGATGTAATCAAGATCAAAATGAGCAACAAGCGTCATGATTATATTGAAGGAGTCTTTCGATGAAACTGGAGAGAAAGTCTTTATAAAATCAATACCTTCTTTCTGAGTATATCCTTTAGCTAGAATAAGCGTCTTATACCTCTCCACATTACCATTTTCATCCCTCTTACTTTTAAATATCCATTTATAACCAATTGATTTTGCACCTTCAGGAAACGGGACAAGTTCCCAAACTTTATTGTCTTGCATAGATTTATGATCATCTTTCATGGCATCAATCTACTTTTTAGAATTAGAACTTTTCATGGCTTGATGAAAGTTGATTAGATCATCCTCCATCATTTCATTATCATCCTCATGTTCTTCGAGAAATATAATATAATCATCAAGAATAGCATTTCTCCTTTCTCTTGTGGACCTCCTTAATGACACTTGTTCTTGAGGTTGTTGAGTTTGTTCTTCTGGAACAATTACCTCAATTTGAATGGGGAGTTGTTCAACATTGTCTTGTAAAGGTTTTAGATTTACTTCTTAATCAATGATAGGTATAAAAACCTGAACATCATCAAAAGTGATAGTAGGAATTGAGTTAGAATCTAATTCCTCCTCAAAATCAATGTCTGTAACCTTATTTCTCCCCCCAAACTCAACATCCTCAAAAAATGTTATAGTTCCTGTCTCAAAAATATTCCTTATTATGGGATCATAAAATTTATAACCCCTAGATTGCTCAAAATAAACAATAAAGTAGTTGCTTACTGTTTTGGAGTCCAGTTTCTTTTCATGTGGCCTATAAGGCATTGCCTCAACTGGACATCCCCAAATGCGAAAGTGCATTAAACTAGGCTTTTGACCTGTCCAAAGCTCATAAGGTATTTTTTGTAACTGTTTTATTGGGTACTCTATTCAGAATGTAAGCTGCTATCTTTAATGCTTCTCCTCAAAGGGACTCAGGTAAGGTAGAATGAGCAATCATGCTCCTTACCATATCCTTAAGAGTTCTATTTTGACTTTCAGCTACACCATTCATACTAGGTGATCCTGGCATGATATACTGTAGGGCAATATTGCATTCCTCTAGGAATTTTGCAAATGGTCCTGGACATTGTTCACCTGAGCCATCATATCTTCCATAGTACTCACCACCACGATTAGGTCTGGCGTTTTTAATCCTTTTGTTGAGTTGATTCTCAACTTCAGCTTTATAAGCTTTGAACATGTCCAAAGACTGAGATTTCTCATTAATAAGATATAGGTGCCCATAACGTGAGTAATCGTCTATGAATGTTATGAAATATTGTTAACCATTCCAAGATACCGTAAGGAATGACCCACAAATATCTATATGAATTAATTCTAAGATGTCTGACGATTTGTTAGCACCCAATCTCTTGGTTTTGGTATGTTTTCCCTTAATGCAATCGACACAGACATCAAAGTATATGAAGTCAAGGAACTTTAAAATACCATCAGACACAAGGCGTTTAACTCTAACTTTTGAGATATGACCTAAGCGTCTATACCATAATGATGCTGAATTTTCCTTATTTAATTTGCGTTTAATACCACATGATTCCACATGCAAGATTTCATTATAGGATGCAACTGTTTCTAGCAAATAAAAGTTGTCATAAGTATTTAAATAACTAGTTCCAATAACATTTGAATTTAAAGACAAATTAAATTGATTCTTTCCGAATGAACAATAATATCCAAATTTATCCAACGAAGAAACAGAAACTAAATTCTGTCTAAATGATGGTACAATAAAACTGTCTTTTAAATCCAAATAAAAACCAGTTTCTAATAACAACCTAAAATGCCGAATCACTTCCACTTCTATTAATTTTCTATCGCCCACAAATATGTGTCTTTCACCATCACTTGGCTTTTTGGTAACTCAGGCAACCCTGCATAGAAACACTTATGTGAGTAGTAGCACCAGAATCTATCCACCAAGTGTTTCTAGGTATAGAAGCTAAATTAATCTCAAAACAGACCAAATTAAGAATTATACCTTTCTTTGCTCACCAAGCATGATATTTGGTACAATCTTTCTTTACGTGTCCAAACTTGTTACAAAAAAAACAACTCTCTGTAGCTTGTTGTTGTTTCTTTTGAGCTGGACCCTTAGCAGCTTCATTCTAGTATTTTCTTTTCTCGCCCTTCTCTTTAGGGGCATTAGCCAAATGAGCACTTTCAGACTTATCACGCTTCAACCTTTCTTCCTCTTGCACACAATGAGAAATAAACTCATTTAAGGTCCATTTCTCCTTTTGACAGTTAAAACTAATTTTAAATTGATTAAACTGTGCAGGAAGCGATACCAAAACCATAAGAACAAGCAATTCCTCAGAAAGCTCGATCTTAGGTGCCTTAAGTCTTGAAGCAATATGGAACATCTCCATAATGTACTCTCTTACGTTTCCTTAACCTTTATACTTCATAGACATCAAAGAAGTCAGAAGTGATGTCATCTCAACCTTATCGTTTTTAGCAAAACATTTCTCAATTTCATCAAGGAAACCCTTGGCCTGGGTAATCTCTTCAGATTCTGTGCCTCTAAAGGTTTCTGGAATGCTATGTTTCATGATCATTAGACTCATGCGATTTGAACGATCCTACCTCTCAAAATCCCTCTTAACATCAGGGATGTTTCCGCAGTGAAAGGTGCAGGTTGTTCTTCCCTTAGTGCAAGGTCTATGTCCATACAACCAAGCACTATAAGTAAGTGTCTTTTTCATTCCTTAAAATTAGTCCCATTAAGCATGGGTATAGAATTTATATTAGCAGATATTGTGGCAGTAGAAGATGAATTAGCTGAATGTAGAACAAAAACAAGCTTAAATCAATATTCATAAGTAAACAATAAATTCAAGATAATGGCTAATCTCATCTCAAAATACCAAATAGAACATTAATATCAAGTCTTTGGACAATAATATTAACAGTAAGTGGTACTATTGTTGTAGCAATCAAACATTGACAATATATTATGTCAAACAATGAATTAATCTTTGGACTATCTTATTGCTCATATAAAATACCTTATAATTGTCACACATTTATCACCACAGATGTCGTTGAAATTCTACCAAATATTAACTTACCTTTGGGTCAATTAATAAACGCGTGAATCACAAAAACATATAATCATCACCATAGATGTCGTTGAAATTCTGCCAAATATTAACTTACCTTTGGGTCAATTAATAAACGCGTGAATCACAAAAACATATAATCATCTTAATATTTCAAATAAACTAATCTACACTTGACGACATTTTGTTTCAACTAATTTATTTAAAATATTAGACATCCTTAATTAAAAGCCAAAATCTGAATTTATTTGTTTCAAAATATTTACCTTAATTTCATCTTTCAATCAAATTAAAAGATAATCATATATATTTATATAATTTCCCAAAATTAACATGCATTAAACCAATCAAAGCATGTATATATTATATATTTATACATACAAAAATACAACATACATTAAACCAATCAAAGCATGCATATATTATATATTTATTTTTTAACATCAAAATAAATTCCTTATACCATTAAAAAAATAAAAACATATATAATGCTTTCAAATAAAAGGCACAAAGTGACAAAAACATGATTTTACAAATACAGTAGCACAAATCATGAATAAAGAAAACAATTGAATCGCAAGAAAAAGATTAAAACGCAAAAACTTTTGTAATTGAATTCATCAATTCGAAAATCACTCAAATTAAAAAATTAAAACAAAATCCTAAAGTTTTAAGATGAATTCAAGATAATCAAGATCTTAAAAAAAATTACTTTAATATAAACCTTCAAAGATCAATATATAAACTAATGAAATTTCATGAATCAATTATTCAAAAGAAGAACCTTAATCAATTCTCAATGATTCGATATGACGAGGCTTGGATGCCACTTGTTAGATTTGTAAAACAAATCTAAAAATAAAATTGAATAAACCAGGATCTATCATGTTAAATCATCAAGAATAAATCAAGAACAAAACTAGATGCGAAAGCGTACCTGAATCCATGGACTCCTTGAAGTTTTACCGGATCTTGGGGATTTGATCTTCCAAATTAGCACATAAGAAATTCAGAGAATATCTGCTTTCTCTTTCCTAATGATAGGATATTAGAAATGATATCTTATGTATAATTTGGGGACCATAACCCTAATATTTATAACCTTGGCATATTAGTTCTATTCAATTTCTAATTAGCCCATCATTAATTAGAATTTGATTAGAACTCAATTACTAGAGTATCTACACATATTTGACCCATACTTTATTTAATAATTAAAGCCCAATAAAATTCTAACCAAATTAGATCACTTTTAATTTGGGCTAATCTATTATGATGTAAATAATAACATGTAATTACCCTTATTATATATGTGATGTCCATATTTTCTAACAACAAATTGAAAATTTGAAGGTGAATCAAAATTAAGACCTCGAAAAGTATATGTATTTATTTCTTTTCACGAATCTAATTTACTCAATAAAAAAATTTATGACACGCTCATTATGTAGGTTAAAATTTTTTATGTAAAAATATATTTATTTAAAAATTTTATCTAAAAATCTATTGAGCTTTAGGACCTCAAAAATGTGGCAATCCTTTTAATAACTATTTTCTAGCCTTATTCATAGTTGAAGTTCATTACCTCTTTTTCTAAATAAATTTTGTTGTTTTTTTGTTATACATACTCATCTAGAGATATTCTCGTCACCATACTCGACCAACGGTCTACCTCATTAGGGAAGTTACCTCGCTTTACACATCTTCACCTAGAATCTAGGGTATGCCACTCAACTATTTTGAAAATTTGTCATCCACATACCCTACGACCTAATCACATTAAATCACATTGTTAACCTAATAGGGAATCATTGAGTGGCATGCCTGCTTATTAAAGGGGGATACATGGCATAGATAAGTTAACCTTATATATACTTCTTTTGACTTTCTAAAGGTTGATTCTCTCCTTCCTCCTCCTTCAACAGCCATCCTTCTCTCTTAAGAACATCCAAAACATACTATAGTGCCTTAGTTGCCTCTTCCTTTCTTTGTGGCTTTCCACCCTGTTAGGGATCAACCCGTATATGCAACGAGAAAACAAAATTAAAAGAAGAGAAGATCAAACACATAAATATTTATGTGGATCCAAAGAAGAGGACAAAAAACTACAGGCAAAGGAGACTTCACTTAATCAACAAAAATCAAAAGAGTACAAGATGGAGATAATCTCAGCAAAAAACCCTAAATCCCAAAAGAACAATGCACTTTGGCTAAAACCCGAAATTCCTTAAAACTCACAAAACACTCTCAATCTCAAATATGATGAAAATGATTAATCTAGGTTACAACAACCCCTTTTATAGGCTGAATCATAGGTTAAACATGACTAAAATAACCCTATACTAATCAAAGTTTAACTAGGAAACAATAGTAGAGTTTAATTAGAAGAAGAAAACCTAGTTGAATTGGGAAACATTTCGCCACAACACAACGTTGTATATCCCTCGTCGAGGTGTCATTTTTCGTGTCATCGGGACGTTGACTATCACATCGTCGGGACGTCAGCATTTTCTCGTTGCAACGTCGATTTGTAAATACGAGGCACACTCTACAAATCTTTACCTTAACTCGTATTTTCTCATACCTCCTTTTTTGAGCCCATCATATGTTTATCTAAAGCTTTGCAGGATACTCACCAAGTCTAAACCGGCGTTTGAACTTGAAAACTGAAAGACTCTTAATTGCAGATCCATTGTCTAACCTAAAAGATTCATATTTCTTAGACTGACGTCGAGTTAACTCTGACTCCGTAATTGTCGAGGAAATTATTGTTATATTAAATCATGATTGAACCATAAAGAACATATAGACTGTCAGTCTTTCGACCTTTCATCAAAATGAGAGCTCCACGGGATATGTTAATGTCATTTGACTCGATAACGATTTTGCAATTTTTTGAGTCCAACATACTTAAGTAGATGAGGTTTTTCTCTTAATCAAACACATTCTTGACACCTGACAGAGTCCTTATAATTCTGTCGTGCATCCTAATCTAAGCAGTACCAATACCTACTATCTTTTAGAATAATCCATTCCTCATACGCACAACTCCACCTTCAATTGAACTATGTGTAGAGAATCAATCTTTATTGGCACACATGTGGAAAGAACACCTCGAATTTAAGATCCATTCGAACGTAGACTTAGAACTTTCAATTGTGGACACCAACAACCAATCATCACCCTTGTTTTCGTCCATATTAGCATAGTTACTTCATCCTCTTTGCTTTCAGCAGCCCTTTTGTTCTTATTTTGCAGTTCGTAACAATCTGCCTTAATGTAACAGTTCTTTTTGCATTAGCCAAACTCATTGTCAAGTTTGTCTTTACTCAAAAAGTTTCCCTTCACTTCCTTGAACGAGAGTTTATCTCTTTCATAAGTCAGGGTTTCCCTAAAAGACTTATATAAATGGGGCAAAGAGCACAATAGTAGCATAGCTTGATCTTCATCATTAATATGAACCTTAATGTTCTTCAAATCATTCAAGAGAGAAAAAAAACTGACTGATATGAACCCTAATGGAGTTATCTTTCCACATGCGGAATGTATACAGGCGCTGCTTCAATCCCAAACGATTAGCTAGAGATTTTGTCATATATAAGGTTTCTAACTTTCTCCATAAGGTTGCTACTGTTTCTTTTAAAGTACCTCTTGCAATACATCGTTCGTGAGGCATAACTGAATTGCAGACAAAGCCTTCTCATCAAGCTCATCTCATTCTAAATGATTTAGATTTTTAGGATTTTTCCTGATAACGAATTTTTCCAGGTCGTTCTAAACTTGAATTATCATCAACCGAACTTGCCATAAACTAAAATTTATGTAGTCGTTGAACCTCTCAATATTGAACCTCATTTCCATCTCTGAACGTGTTGATCTACAAAAGCTGAACTTGGCTTTGATACCAGTTTGTTGGGGATCGAACAGTATATGCAACGAGAAAATAAAAGTAGAAGTAGAGAAGATCAAACACACAAATATTTATGTGAAAAAATTCCTCCAAAGAAGAAGACAAAAAACAACGAGCAAAGGATATTTCACTAAATCAGAAAAATTGAAAGAGTACAAGATGGAGATAATCTCAATAAACAACCTTAAATCCCAAAGAACAAAGCACTCTAGCTAAAACCCAAAATTCCTTAAAACTCACAAAACTCTTTCAATCTCAAATATGATGAAGATGATTAATCTAGGTTGCAACAGTCCCTTTTATGGGCTAAAAAAAGTAGAGAAATGACTAAAATAACCCTAGATAAATCAGAGTATACTTGGGAAACAATAACAAAGTTTAATTAGGAAAAGAAAACCTGGTTGAATTGGTAAACACGTTGCCATGTTGCAACATTGTATGTCCCACGTCGGGACATCATTCTTCGCTTCATCGGGACGTCGTTTTCTTCTTGTTGTCGGGGTGCCATTTTCTTCTTGTTGTCGATGTGCCATTTTCTTCTCGTCGGGATGTTATTACGTCATCGTGACTTCAGCTCTTTCTTGTCGCAATGTCAATTCATAAATACAAGGTACACTTCGCATATCCCTAGAGTAAATTTCCATTTTCTTTTCATTCACATTTTAACTATCACCAATTTTTATTATGAAGTATTTTTTATTTTTAAAGAGAGAGAAGAACAATGATTAATTCTAGATATATGCAACCAATGCATTGTATTTTTAGCATTAACCAATGAATCTAAGTTTTAAATAATATATATTTATATATAAGAGTTAATAGTTCGTGTAATTTGTGTATTATTTATCTTATTAATTTATTTTGTCTATTTGAATAGCTTTAGTTTCTTAGAATGTTTTGTTATCATATTTTAATTATTCATCTCGTGTTTTGTTGAAAATTATCTGATCCAAACTCCATCCTCTCTATATGTGAACGACATAACCCTACCACATGGTGGAGTTGAAACTTACAATTATGGCATACATATGTATACATACAATTATGACATGCATGGGATATAAATATTAAGTTTAGATAAGGTGGAAAGTTATAAAATGATAGGTCACGGGTGGTCACACAAGCTATTACCATATATATTGTCTTTTATTTTCGTGTGTATGGCCATGTCATTGTCATCATCGTTTGATCTATCAAATTATTATTTTAGTCATTTTATTATACTCAACTTTAGAAGTTAGTTTCTATAATTTAATTTGATATAAATTCATCCTCTTTTGCCTAAATCTAAATTACTAACACAATTAAAATTTCATTAATTGGCTTAGATTTTTTAAAAAATTCAAGTTACAAATTAGCGTATACTCATATTTTTCAACTTTTAAATGATAGAGAGAATTTCAGGTTTTTAGAAAAAAATCACATTAGTCCATTAATAATACCTTATAACAATTTTAGTTATTTGAATTAAGGAACATTACTAAAAAGATTAAATTATAACAAAAAGAATATAAAAATTAAATTTCAATTTTAATATAAATAAACTAGCAATAACATATTGAAGATTTGAATGAAAAGAGAGAGGTGTTAGAAAAATAGACCTCAAAATAGTTATATCTATTTATTTATTTGCATGAATCTGATTTATTCAATAAAAGGTTAGATTATAACACATTTATGATGTAATAGTTTTTCGATGAGAATGGAATAAAGATGTAATAGCTATTATGTAGTTTGGTTGATTGGATGGAATAAATTAATAATAGTATTAGGTTATTTTGTTAGATAATGAAATATGCAAAGAATAATTTAAAATAATAATTTTATCCTTAAATATATATTTTTATATTATTAATATCTTATATAAATTAAATATTAACCATAATATGATAGAAAGTATTTGATAATATATTAAAATAATATTTTTTTCAATTAAAAGATAAATATTATATCAAAATAGAGTATAATACTCCATATTGTTAATTGGAATATATAGAGAGAGAAAGGGGAGAAGGGATCCACTTACACCAATGTAAAGCTTAAGTAGCTTTACACTCTTCCTTAACTTTTGATACTATTAATATTTTAACAATTCAACCGTTGAATTTATCAATATATATACTTTTCATGCATGTAAATTTTTAAATCGATTCGATATCTCTGTCATATCGATCTAAAATATTGTCTATATTAATATATATTTAACTATAGAAAGCTTTTTACATGAAACAAATAGTTAAAAAATTTTAATTTATGTCAAATTTGACTTGCATGATCTACATCAATGGATCATGAAATATAATAGTTGGATTGTTAAAATATTAATCATATAAAAAGTAATGTAAGGATGTAAAACCTGTAACATCTCGAACTAGGGCCTAGTCGGAACAGTGGTTTCGAGACCACAAATTCGAGATGGTAATACTTATTTTATGATTATTATAAATTATATGATATGTTTCTATGCTTGTGTGAAAATTTCATGAGGAAATTTTATGCGAAAAGTGCTTAATTAGACTTTAAGGACTAAATCGAATAATTTGTAAAACTTGTGTTCTAGAAGCAATTTACATGAAATTGAATTAGACTATTAATTACAGGTCCTTAAAGAGTAATTTGACCAAGTTCTAAAAATTTGGACAAAAATGGGCTTGGCAAGGTAAAATTTGAAAGAATGCTAAAAAGGGCATTTTGATCATTTAGGGGTAAAATGAATTAAAAGACAAAAATTAAAAGCCAAATGTGTCCATCTTCCTCCCATGTCCTTGTGAATCAAGAGGAGAGCCATGACTAGGGTTTCCAAGCTTTCAAGCTCAATAGTCAATGATCTCGAGCCCCGTTTTTAACGTTTTATGCATTTTTGAAATCCCGGTAACATGCTCTACTCATTTCTACCATTATTTTGAGCTAGGGTTGATGTTTAAAAAATTTAACCATGCATGATATGCTATTATTTTGATTTCTAATGGTTGAATATGAAAGATTGGAGTGTATTTAACACCTTTTACTAAGTGATTTTTCATGAAAAAGCCTACAAAGGACTAAATTGAAAAAGGTGTAAAATAGGTAACTAAAAATCTATTTTAATGAGAAATGTGGGCTGGCATAAGCTTGAATATGGTTCGGCTAGGCTTGGTTAATCAAGAAATTGAACACATTTCATTTTATGAGCCTAGGGACTAAATTGCAAATATGTGAAAGTTTAGGTGAAAAATTGTAAATTTGCTATAATATGATTTTTGGGTCAATTTGAATAAATTGAGTCGTAAATAAGCTATATTTGAAATGATAGATCAAGGAAATCAAGATTCAGGCTTAAATCGAGAAAATACAAGGTGATGGATTAAAATGGTAACTTTGTCGTTTTCGTATTCGAGGTAAGTTCGCGTGATTTAACAAGCCTATTATTCATGTTATTATTGTTATACATGAAATATATCTTGCTATGATTGTATTGAATTTGATGTTAATGGAAATTTGATGGAATATGATATTTTAAATGAAATGAGTAAGTTTGTATAGAAACAAGGTGACATGTTATTTTGATTGTATGGATTTATGCTCAAATAAAAATGAAAATGTGTTGATTTGAATGTAAATTACATGATCATCTATGCATATTGATATACTTGATGAAAAGAGAAAATCCTGGTTGAATAAACAGGATAATCGATGGTTTCTCGAAAATGAATTAACGGCAGAAAGGATCTAGCCCGAACGGGTGTTCCTTTAGTGATTGAGCCTTCCGAAGAATAGATTTAGCCCAGACGGGTAATCCGATTAGGGTCTAAATTTAGCCTGGACTGGTAATTAAGATCCGAGCTCATTAGATTACATGTCATTGTAAGGGATTTAGCCTGGACTGGTAATCCCGCCGTAAGAGCGAGGTTCGCGAGAGTGCATACTTGATAATGATCACTTGCATGATTTGACAGTAAATAGGATATCCATCGAGTTTCTGAGAAATTCAACGAGATTAATATGAGAAATGGAATGGAAATACTTGAAATGATAAACTCATCTATGTTTAGTTGATACTAGTATGATGTATATGATTGTCCTGTTTGGATGAGTGGTTTTGCTAAGAGATAGCACAGGTACGTACTCGAAACCCATGAGCATGTGTTTGACGTGTGAAATGAAATGGACTTGTGGTAAGAATGCAAATAAATGAGTGATACATATGAAAATAATTTCTATGACAAATTTGTGATAGTCATCATTATGTTGCACTAAAACAAATTAGGACAATAACAGTGGTTTGATTTTGAAAATCCCTCAAAAATTGTAGAAATTGAATTAAAGGCTGAATAAAATATGGAATTAAATCTTATCAAGTTTAGTTTCTTATAACGAAAACGGTGTAAGTAAAGGAATCTCCTATTATGAGATATTTGAATTTTTGTAAAATAGGGTCAGGGTGATCTCTGACTCCCTTGTCTTTACTTTGGAAAATCATTAAAAAATTGTAAAAAAATTATTATGGGTTATAAATTATATTATTAAAATCATTATGAGTCTATTTTCAAGAGAAATAGACAGGAGCATCATCCGAGTCCTGTACTATGAGATAATTAATTCGTAGTAAAGAGAGGTCGGAACTGCCAGACAGCGAAACATGGGTAACTTTAAAGAATAAACTGTACTTATTGGCTTGACCAAAAATTCTAAAAATTTTATGGTAAGAATATATGTGATTCTAGTTTCAGGAAAAATTAATGGATCTTAATTTGGAGTTCCCTAGCTCCAGATATAAATGATTTAGTGACTGTGACTCAAGAAAACAGCTTGACTGGATTTTGAATAAATAGAGAGAAATTGAAATAGCATATTAATTCCTTGCTTATTATTTTCATGCGAGCTTACTAAGCGTAAAGCTTACTCCCTCCTTTCCATTTCTTTTAGTGTTGTCAGGTCAGCTCGGGGTTGGAGAACGTCGGAGGTGACATCACACTACTAAGTTATCACCTTGGGATATTGATACATAGGTTGAGAAGTTTCAAGTGTGTGACATGTATAGGGATTAGTTTTTTTTTATGATATGTGTTCTATGATTTGGCCAAATGTATTGGCTTGTTTTGATTTATTTGTATATGGTCATAGGGTGTGGCTCATATTGAGTATGGTTTGCAAATCTATCTATCCATGCTATGTTATAATGTTTAAATGATGTGAGCATGATGGTTGGCGATGCATGATTGGTGTTGTGACATGCATGTGTGATGAATGCTTCATGACCATTCGAAGTGGTAATGACCATGGTATAATGTGAGAATATGTCAAACGTGTATGATGCCTCGAAAATGTCATGTTGTGTCTTAATAAAGAGTGTTTTAATTATTAAAATGTTGCTATGAATTGTGATTATGACGTGTATAAAGATGTAAGGGATTGTGAGTAACATGAAGGCTTGGAAAATAGCCTAAGTGTTGGCCACACGAGCTGAGATACGACCATGTGTCTCATCCGTGTGAGGGACACGGGCATGTGGCCTGGCCGTGTGGTTTAAATTGTGTGCTAACGTCATAAACAGAGAGTTACACGGCCTCAGGACACGAGCGTGTTGATGACACACAGGCGTGCCCTTGTGTCCATACGGGCGTGTGACCCTGTTTTATTAGAAAATTTCTAAGTTTTCCCAGAACTTTTCAAAGTTCTCGGTTTAGTCTCGAACCATTTTAAATGCATGTTATGGGCCTCGTAAGCCCATAATAGGGACACTATGAATATGTTTGATTAGTTTTAATTTGGAACGAAATTTTATAGCTCGGATTGTATGATTGTCTGCGTTTAAGTCCAGTAATGCCTCGTATCCTGTCCTAGTGTTGGACACGGGTAGGGGGTGTTACAAAACCACTTAAATTACACAGTGGTTTAAGTAGATCCGTCCCAATATATATTATTGAGAAAAAAATTAAAAATATTTTTATTTTCTCTTTTTAAAAAAAAATTATGAGCCCTCTTTTTTAATTTCAACTCTGTTCCTCTTTAAATCATTTCTCTATAAATCCTCTTCCGCTCTCTACAAAATTCATCTTCTATTAACTTTCTCCCATACTTACTTCCATTGACCACTATTGTAACCTTTCCAACTCGGCAGAAACGTTAGACCCGAATTCGAAAGATTACATTAGCCATGAAGTGACTCAGTGAGCTATCGCGATTTTGAAAACAGACATTTTAAAACATTTTTTTAATTTAGCAGAAAACTTAGTCAAATATCGACTTATCTATCTTCAAAACTTTAATTAAGATATAGTAGAGGAAAAGTGATAAGTGGTTGTTTTTAAATAAAAACTGAGGATTATGCATAACTCAATAAACATATCTTGTTATCTTATAGTTAAATTAAATGTCATGCAATATAAATCTCAAATCCAAAATCTCATGCCACAGTTTGAAATAAAATGATAATACAAACTCTGAGTAATGAAATATCAAATAATAAATCTAAAAATATTTTAGAAAAATTGAATCGAGACCCTCCAAATGTCATGTCTGTGTCTTAACCTGGTGGGCTATTTGTAAGAATGAAAATTAAAGGGGGAGTGAGCTATGACACACAGAGTGAGTCTCATCACAAGTAAATTAGTGCCAAATAGTAATCCAAGCGTATGTAATAATAGTTTACCATACATTAGCAATCATATAGCATAACATAAATTAACAATTCATTCAAGGATGCTTATGCTCGATGATTTAATACATAGCAATTTCAGTTTATTAGTATAAATAGGTCCTACCCTACCGTTACACTCCACAATAAGAGTTCCCCAAAACACTTATATCCCGGGCACTCTAGTTTGTGGATAAGACACCAGTGTTGTAAGTTAATAAGCTATTAGTAGTTGTGTAACAGCCAAATTTTTCAGTGGTGTCGGAAACAGTGATTCGAGATCACTAAATCCGACGAGTAATTTTAGAAATTTTAACAAATAATAATTATAGGCCAAGCGCGAACTTAAAAGAATTATTTTTAATTAGTGAATTTTGCGATTTTAAAAGAATTAATCAAGTAAATTTGGTTGAAAACGAGGTATCGAGACCTCAAATTTATAAACCGAGCCATAAATATTTTTATAAATATTTATGGAGTATTATTAAGTTAGTATTAAAGTTTCGTTAGAAAATTTTAACGTTTGGTTAGTCAATTAATTAAAAAGGACTAAATTGAAAATAATGCGAAATTTATTAAATTGTGATTAAATAGTTTAAGTGATTAAAAGGGAGGGATTTAAAAGGCAATTTGACCCAAATTGTATGGGCTGGAAGGTTGGGCAAGAAAATCAGCAAAAAAGACAAGGAGAAACAAGGGCAAAATGGGAAATTTTGCAAATTAAACATATAAAACAAGACAAATTTGAAAAATCTAGAGATATCATCATTTTTCTTCAGAAAAAACGCCATGGGAGGTCTGAAAGCTGCTGGTTTTTCATACTTTGACATATGTGAGTTCAATTCTTACCCTTTTCTTTGAGATTTTTATGTTTTTGTGACTTTTACAATTAGGTCCAAGTATTTAATTCATTAGTTTTTGATTTTATGAACAAAATTAAAAGCTATCATTGATAATTTTTAGCTGTTTATGATGAAATAAAATGAATTTGAAGCTTTGATTTTGTTGTTTGATGATTTTATCAAGTAATTTCCATAGAAATTGATTTTAGGACCTAATTGTGAAAAAGTTGTGAATTAAGGTTTAGTGTTAAAATTCTTATTTTTAAATATTGTGTAATAGTTTAGAATGATGGAATAAAATGTTAATTGAGAAAAATTAGCTTAATAGATGGGCTAATTGAGTAAGGACTGAATTGTATGACCTTTGAAATTTAGAGGAAAAATGGTAATAAACATCTTGAACTAAAACAATATTGGACAGCAGAAGCAGACTAACTTTGAAAAATCACCATAAATTTTAGAAATCGAATTAGAAGATGAATAAAATATGAAATTAAATCTTATTGAGTCTAGTTTTTCATAGAAGAAACGGTGTAAGCAATGGATTTGTAAATTATGAGATATAATGAATTTTGTGAGACAATGTTAGAATGAATTTGGGTTCCCCTATTTTGATTTTGGAAAATCAAAAAAAATTGGAGAAAATTAATTAGAGTCTCAAATTTATATGCTTAGAATCCTTAATGAGTCTATTTTCAATAGAAATCAATGGGAACATTATCCGAGTTTTGTACTGTGATATAATTAATTTTTAGTGAAGAGAGGTCAGAACTGTTAGATAGTGAAACAGGGGAAATTTAAATGAATAAACTGTACTAATTGGCTAAACTAAAAATTCTTAAAATTTTATGGTGGAATTATATGTGAGTCTAGTTTTATGGAAAATTTACGGATCTTAATTTTGAGCTCTGTAGCTCGAATTATAAATAATTGAGTGACTATGACTCGTGTGAACAAATTGATGAGAGCATTAATAAGTAAATTGTGAAATCGTACTTACAAGAATGTTATATACATTAAGGATGTGGAATGGAAAGGAGGAGGAGGAAAAATATATATGAATATTCAGTTAGCATGGCTAATTTGCATGTTTTAAGCTCATGGACTAAATTGAATAAAAATAAAACTTTAGGGGGCAATTTTGTAAAAATGTCAAAAATGACTAAATTGAAGGGAATAAATTGTTTTATTATCTAAATTAATAAATTGAATGAAATTATCAATTTAAGATTGGGTGAAATTTGGGAAAATGGTAAATTACCAATATGCCCCTAAATCTTGGTATTTCTGCAATTTAGTCAGGTAGGTTTGGATGCCCTGAATGAGCATGTAAATATGAAAATTTAAGTATTGTATCATATTTTATATGATATTTTGAATTGAATATATGAAAAGGATGTTACATGAAACATGAAAATGAATACTAAATAATATAAATTAATTGAAATTATTCTGAAAATTTCGGTAATGCCTCGTATCCTATCCCGGTCTCAGGTACGGGTATGGGGTATTACAAGTTGCGAATACACAATGGGTTTGCAGATAATAGCTTCCAGTATAAGTTATGAGTAAACCACAATTACTTGCAGGTTAATACACTGTCAGTAGCTGTGAATACACAACACGTTTGCAGATTAAAGCTGGTAGTAACTTGTGGATAAACCACCAGTATTTATAGTTAAAACTGTCATTACTTCCTCCTTTCAAAGCTTCTTGCCCCATGTAGTGGAGTATGGCATACTATTAATAGTACAATACAGAAACAGTGGACATGCATAACATGTATTCAGTTTTAGTAGTAGCAGTGGACATGAATGTCATAATTTCAGTTTATCAATAACAATAGGCATGTTGTTCATGCAATCAAAGATTCTGTAATATGAGTAATAGTGATAGTACATCAAAAATCGAATAACAGTAAACAAGTTTCAATCACATATCATGCATAAACAGAAATAATCTAATCAACCAAATCATGGAATTCACATTATTCTAAATATTAGGGACCTAACTATAAGAGGTAAAACCCTAAAAATAGTTTGCGGATCATTCAAGGGCTAAATTGAACAATTTATAAAAAATCTTGGTAAAATTGTAAAATCTTATAATCAAGGGACACACGGCCGTATGGCTAAGTTGTGTGATACAACCGTGTGGTAGGCTGTGTGGAAAGGTTGAGGCCGTGTGCGATTCGAACTCTTAGGGTTTCAAGGTGGACATGGTCATGTGAGGGGGTTGTGTGATCCACACGAATGGCCTATATGCCCGTGTCGTTAGTCGCGTGGCGTGTAGGTTGTGTGGCCCTATTTCGAGGCACGATTTGTCCCGATTCGCTTGTAAAAGAACACAAACCTATCACCAGGGTCTCAAACGATGATCCTCACATCCAAGTCTGATCTGGGATACCTAAAATAAGTCTTTCAATCAATAATTACGTAAGAATTAATAACAGATTTCAAGAAAAATCAAGATTTCAGAAGATTTCTAAAAAGTTCGTAATTGAATTTGAAGATTAGTGAGAAATGTTGTTATTTCAAAATTTACGGTTTTCTACTAATTGAAACTAGATTACTTACTAAAATTTTGATAAGAATTCAGAGGTTGGCGACGATAATTTCGACAATCGGTGGAAAATGATTTACACTCAAGATTGATTTAGATTCGAGAAAATAAGAAAATAATCTCAACAATGGAGAGCAAAAATTGTGTAAAGAAGAAGAAGATGAAAATAAATATCAAAAAAATAAGGGAATGGAGCAAATAAATTTTGTTTTGATTTGGAAAGATAATTATTGTTCTTTTGTAAAGAGATTTAATACCTAGTGTTTCTTGAATTTGTGTAAAGAGATTTAATACCTAGTGTTTCTTGAATTTGAGAAGTTGTTTGGGTAATTAACCATTCTACCGAAGATAAAAGAAATGGTGGGGAGAATGGTGTGTTTCGAACCAGGGTAATAAAGGGTGTAGTAGCCCAAATTTGGCCGGGCTTAAACAGAAGAAAATAAATGGGCAAATAAATATTAATTTATTAAGAGTCCATTTACAAAGCACCAAAATACAACAGAGCCCAAACATTTAATCCGGTCGCTACCCGTGTACCCATTTACATCCGAAGCCTAATATCTAAACACTACTGGCCCAAATACTTAAAACCCAACAACCCACTTATGCCTGTGACCCAATTACAGCTAACCCAACAAAATATTACACTGCAGTTTTAACCCATATACTAGGTTAGCCCAAATTTAAAACAGCCCAAAAGGCCTAAAGGACTTAAGGGAAGTAGGAAACCCTAGGGTTACCTAAACACTGTGGCACCGCAATAGGTTCTAAAGGATTCGGGGAGCGTCTGTTTAGTCCCTGAAATCGAGGCCGCCATTAATGCGCTGTCCCGAGGGCCTTCAATGCCCACCAGTGCCCCGGTCACCGGTTGTCCCTCCGTCCGGCCCCGGATCGCGTCACGAACAGCACGACCATCACCGAGATCTTCAAGGTACCTGCAAAATGGAAAAGGAAACACAGCAGATACAAAAAAGTAGAGCAAGAAAAAGGAAACTAAAACAAAGGAATCTCAGCAGATCACGGTCAAAGATACGGTGGATACAGTAGACAAGAAATGGAAAGAAATTAAAGATTTATTTCCCAGGTTATGTAATGAAACACTGGCTATAAAGCCATCTTTTGTAACCTGTAAGAGGGATCCTTTTTTAAAAAAAAACACACAGAGAGATATTGAGAGAAATAAAAATATCGAAAGAGAGATTAACAAGAAAAATCTCAGCAGCGTTTTTAAGATCAAAGGTGATTTTTTTTTCTTTTTTATTTGCTCTCCTATATCATTTTCAAGCATATACAATAACGAAAAACAACAAAGAAGCAGTTTATATTTCGCTTCTAAATAATAGTTTCTAAATCAAAATAAAGTTATCGTTTTCTTGTTTCTTTTAAGTTTTTTTTACGAAATAACAACACAAAAAGAAAAGGGGAAGATTTTACCGGCGAAAGGAGGAATTTTTGGACCTCCGGCCACCGTATACGGTGGCGCGTAAGGCGCGAGTGAAGGCCCGATGACCAGAACTGTGACGACCCTTGGCCGGAGCTCAGAGGACTCTTCAGAGCTTTTTTTGGGTTTTTTTTTTAAAGAGATAGTTAAAATGAATTTTCGTGGGTTAAAAGGGTTTATATAAGGCCCAAAATCCGGCCCGATCTGACTCGAAGGATCCACGTGTTTTTAACTATTGGGATATTTATCCCTTTATTCCTTCCACATTTTTCTTTTTTAAATTAGGTTTATTTTACCTTTAAATCTGGCCCAAATTTTTATCCCTGTTTCAATTTAGTCCCAACGGAAACCACTCTAAGGCCTATAACGAAACGATGCCATTTAGGGACAAGGGAAAATTTCCTGATGAATCCCTAGGGTTTTAGTGGCCATTTCAATTAGGTCCGATCTCAGTTATTTTTTATTAAATTAGCCACTGACTTTTATTTATGTTCAATTTTAGTCCCGTTTATCCCTTTTAACTTATTTATAACCTATTTATTTTAAACTTTATACATATATTATTTTATTTTAATATGAATATACGTATTATATATATTTTATAATTATTTCCTTATATTTTATTATATTATATTACTTTATATTTTTCTATTATCATATTAATATATATTTTAACACATATCATTACTTATTATTTATTATATCACATAATATTTATATATTTTTATATTATTATATTATTTTACATTTTAACAATAGATTATTTCATATTATTATCATCTATTATATTTTTTTTCATGTATATTACTATTCACATTATTATTTTCATATTAAATTGATATTAAATAATTTATTAATTATTTCCTTTATATTTTTTAAAACCTATGTATATTTTTATCCAAAACTATAAAATTACTATTTTATATATTATTATACTATTTCAAAATTCATTATTAATTACTATGTTTTCATGTATTATTAAATATGTTTATTATCTTATATTTTACATAGTACAATATCATAGTATTTATATTTTATTATTTTCCTAAAACTAAAGTTATTATGTATACTATATTAGCATTACATTGCCAAAAATTTGATTTTAATTCACACATTTTTTAAAAAATTACTCACTTTATTTATATTTTAATATATATACACAACCCCTTTTTTTGTATATTATGTCAATATATTAAATGTTGGTCTCATAATTAAATGTTGAGTGTTTGGCATATTATCATTTTTTTATATATATGTGTCAAATTGTATATCATGCATCATTTTTATGTTTAAATATATGTTGAATTACATGTTTATGTGTTTTTACCTATTCTTCTTAAATATATTGCTTTTTTTATGTATATTTTACTTATTTAAAATTTGCCATGTTTTATTTCTTATATATATATGTTAGTTAATGTATGATATTTATGCTATTGTGCTTTTATTTACCTATTATTATAACATGTTATCTCGTATATGCTCCTTCATGCATCAATTTTAAAAACAAGACTCTAAAGTTTTCAAAAAATAAAGGCAATGCTTGGTGTTTGGAAGTTTCGAGAAAAGTAGTGCCCTAACTTACTGGGTTGCAACTTTCCTCGTTGAGTTCAAATAATCAAGCACCCTTCTAAGTTTTTAAGGTTTTCAAAATGCAAGCAACTGTCTTGGAATTTCAAAGCGTTGTGTCCTAACTTACTGGATATGACATTTCGTTGTTTCGAGATAGGAATTTCCAAAAGGATTAACTTAGTGTCAAATGTCTTAAAAATATTGTGTCCTAACTTATTGGATGTAATATTTTAATTCATTTGATACAAGTGAACCTTAATTTTCAAAGTCAAAAATATTTAAAAAAGGATTGCACCTTAAATTTTTTAAATTCCCGACATTAAAGACATTTTGATAATCAATTAGGTACCAATTTTTGGGCGTTACGAGGGTGCTAACCCCTCCTCGTACGTAACCGGCTCCCGAACCCATTTTCTGATTTCGTAGACCTAAACTAATGATTTTTAAACAAAATGTTTTAAAAGGTGATCCAATCACACCTAAAAAGATTGGTGGCGACTCTTGTTTTCGTTTTTCAAAGTCGAACCCCGTTTGATTTCAAACTCAATTTTAAAAAAATGGTTTCGACAAAGGGAAAAAATGGTTAACCATTTGTGCTATTACCCACTCTTTTTATATTATTACTAAACTAATATATATTCTAGTTTCATTTTGTTCCTTGGTTGCTAAAAAAGGAAAGAAAATTAGAAGAGCGTGGCTTAAACCTTAGATTTTTAGAGAGGATACTAAATTCTTAACTATTTAAACTATCACTCATTTCTTGATTAATTATTACTTCTAACATTATATATTTTGAGGCGTTACAACCATGGTTTCCATTAGCGACCACAATGTCTTTACCCAATATATACTTCGATTTTTTTCATATATATTTTTCACTCCCATCAGTCTTTCTCTTTTCAAGATTTCTAACTCTTAAACCTTGACTTTTTTTCGTAAAATTTTAATTACCATAGACAAAATTTTCCTTTAATTTTCTTTTATAGAAACATTTCTTGTTTTTTCAATTTGAACTATAAGTTTCAAAAAACCCAACCTAAATTTAATTTTATAACATATGGCTAAGATTGTTGGATAATGTCTAGAGGAGGTTTCCTTAGTTTAGCAATAGATCTCCCTGTTGAATCATCTTCTATTGATTTCTTTGACATTTTCCCTTGTTTGCCATGAATCGTAAAAGAGTTTTTTTTTAATGGAAGAATTACTTCTATTTTGATTTTCTCTAATATTTTTTAAGTTAGAATACTGGAATTTTAGTTCCTTTTATTATGGTTGAGTTTGATGGTTGTTTATTTCATGCATATTTGAGGAATTTTTTTGAAGTCCTTATTCTTTATTGTTATAGTATAGAGATACTTTGTTATTCTCAAATTGTTAGTTTGTTAGTCTGTTGTATTCAAACTGTTAGGCTGTTAGCAGCAGTTACTAGATAGCAGTTAGTTCATTCATCTACAAATACCTCAGATGTACTATTCAAAAGAGGTCAAGAAATAATACAGCACAGTTTTTCAATTTTTAATTTTTGTTTTCAATAAATAATCTAGCTTAGTTTCTTTTACCTGAGATCTCAACATGGTATCAGTCGCCTAAAAGCTTCACGTTCTTATCCATGAATACCACAACCTCTGCTGATTCTACTTCTGTCAAGACTGGTCTTAGGCTTTCACCAGTGCTCGGCTCATTCAGTCGTTTCCTTGCCATGAAACAGTAAAATTAGATGATAACAATTTTATTCAGTGGCAGCAGCATATTAGACTTAGCATTGAAGGATATGAGTTAGCTAGATTCTTGGACGGTACTGTACCTATTCTGTCGTGCTTTTTGACGTCTCCAGAAGGCTCTCTCGTTCCGAATTTAGATGCTTCGGCATTCCTTCAACAAAATAAGTTATTAGCTTACTGGCTTCTTTCAACCATTTCTCATTCATTACAAATGTCTTTTACAGAGCCTCGTTCGACCTGCTATGTGTAGACCACCACAACACATCTCTTTGTAGCAATGACCGACACGAAGCTCTCTCGTCTCTATCACGACCTTCTTTCCATTAAGAAAGGTAATCTTTCGGTTAAGGACTATGTTGCAAAGATCCAAAACACGAGTGCATTGATTAAGGCCTTTGGCTCTGAATCTCAGAGGCAGAGAAGGTAGAAATAATTCTTACAGGCTTACCTCTGAATTTCGACACCGTTATCACCTTGGCATCTTTCTCATCAAAACTGCTGTCGTTACGTCTCATTAACTTTTACTTGAGTACGAAAACCGCCAGATCCGTATGCTCCAAGAAGTACCTCTTCATGCTAACCTCCTAGAGTCTGGTCTATCGTAGTTTAGTGATCAAGTGCGTGGTGGTCATCCACCGTCCGGAGGTCACGGGTAAGGATTCCGGTCTCGCATAGTGTCAAATTTGTGGGTATTTTAGACCTGTTGCTAAGAAGTGCTTCTATAGGTATAATAGGTAATCTGATGGCACACCACATGTGGATCGGGGCTCTAATCGAGTCGAACATCCGTTTGCTGGTCTAAACTTCTCTTTTTTGTCACCATCTGGTCCATTTTCTGGCCTATTCACTGGTCCTCCCTCATCAGTGCCACAAGGATATTTTTTTAGTGGTAATCAATGGCCATTTATTATGCCGAATTTTTCTCACATGGTTAATAGGGTTTCTAACCCATTCATTGCTTTTGATGATAAAAGAGGTGCAAGTATGTTTAATGGGGCCCATGGTGGGTCAAAATTTGGCTGAAAGTATTCACTTGCAGCTCCCACAAGGTCACATGCATATGAAGCTGCTAATAGGATGCCCACACATGCTAAGCCATCAGGCCCATATCTGGACGTTGGGGCTGCTCCTAGTTCTTTCGGGCCTCAAGGCAATTCCTTTCCAAATGGGCCACATTCTAATCATGTTAAATTTTCTCCCTCTTATGGGTTTGGTCGCGAACTTGGGCCTAATGGGGCTAGTGTGTATAATGGGTTTAGGCCTTCTGTTCCTTGGTGAACCAAACCAAGGGCTCGAGTTTACACTAGATCCAATCCATGCATTAGGCTCCTACGTATACCTGATTTACATGTGTCTGATATATCTAACACTTCAGGGTCTAATGTGAATGCCACTCAGTTTGGGTCCAACTTTGATGGTTCTGATTCTTATGTTCCTCTGCCAGTTGGCACTGCCTCATGGTATCCTGATTCTAGGGCGACACACCATGTTTGTCACGATGCGTCTGCTCTGAATAGTTCTACACCTTATTCAGGTAACTCTTCTCTTTTAATGGGGGATGGCACTCTGACTAGGATTATATCTGTTGGGAATTTAGTATTACCTACTCAGCATAAATTGCTTCGTCCATCTAATGTTTTGTGTGTACCAACCATATGGAAAAATTTCATGTCTATGTCTTAGTTTGCCACTGACAATAGTGTCTTTTTTGAATTTCAGCCGACCTATTATGTTATCAATGACACCAAGACTCGGGAAATATTGCTGAAGGGCCACATTCGTGATAGGCTTTATCACTTCTCTTAGCCTATGATACGTGATATTCGTGACAGGTTTTAAATATTTATAATGAATCGTTCTTGAAACTAACTATTATCACGATGAAGGCAAGTGTACCTATCGAACAGTAGTATAGCTTTAGCAAGACTGGATTATCAAACCCAAAGGAACTAAAAGTACTAGTATTAACTTTCTTTTTATTATTTAGCCTAAAAAATAAAATGGTTTGTTTGTCTAACTAATTAATTAAACTAAGAAATCAAAGAAAAGAAATTTGGGGAAAATAATTTTTAAAAAACTCGATTGATTAAGACAATACCTAAGGAAAAATCCACCTAGACTTCACTTGTTATTTGACTCTGAATGGGACGATTTATTCATTCAACTTGTTCTGTAGAGATCCCTAAGTTATATTATTATCTCTCTCGAGATTAACAACGTCTAACCCTAGATTGAATAATTGAAATCTCTTTCTAATTAACGCCCTAGGGTTGCATTAACTCGATCTATGGATCCTCTTATTAGGTTTCACCCTAATCCGGTAAAATCTTGTCACCCTATCTCTAGGCGCGCAACCAAATCCACTTAATTATGACAAATTTACTCTTAGACAGTGTCTATTCCTCCTCTGAATAAGAGCTTAACTTGAATCAATATCCTGGAATATCAAAATAAGAATCAAGAACACATAATTAAGAATAAGTCAAATATTTATCATACAATTCAGATAATAATAACAAGATCCGTCTTAGGTTTCATTCCCCTTAGGTATTTAGGGGTTTTAGTTCATACTAATGAAAGAAAACATCTCAAAAGAATAAAAATAACAAAACATAAGAAAACCCAAAACTCTTGAGGGAATTTGAAGGGAGATCTTCAATCTTGATGGTGAATCCGGCTTCTGAGATGGATCAATCAGCTTTCCTTGATCAATTCATTGCTTCCTCCTCTACATCCCAACTCTTCTCCTCTTCTGGGGTGTATTTATAGGCTTTGGAATGCCTAAGAGCCCTCAAAATTGGCATTTTCTAAATTGGACTAAACTTGGGCTCGGCAGGGACACGCCCGTGTGACACGCCCTTGTGCGATTGCTTAAGGCCTTGATCAAGGCTGTTAAATGGGCACGGGCGTGTGATCTACCCGTGTAAATCATGCTTTGACCTTGCCAAAGGGACACGGCCGTGTGGTCTACCCGTGTGAGGAAGTCCAGGCCGTGTTGATTTTATACGTTGGCCCATTTTTTCTATTTTTGGCCCGTTTCTCGTTCCTTTCACTCTCCTATGCTCACCTAAGTATGAAACATAAAATTAAGGCATTAGGAGCATCAAATTTACCAATTTTAAGGAAAAATCATCCATAAAATGTGATAAGCATGGGATAGAAATATGTATAAATTACGGTTTATCAGCCTACTGTGCCTACTTCATCTTGTGTGGCTCCCTTTACTGCTAACATTGGGCTTCCGACTCAGTTTTACAGTTGTGACATTTTTACTCTCTAGCACAATCGTCTTGGTCATCCATCTGCTTCTGTTGTTAAGAATGTTTTAGATAAGTGTAGTATTGTTTTCAATAAAAATTGTCTTGATATTGTTTGTATTACATGTCAAAAAAGGGAAATCGCATAAACTCCCTTTTTCACTTTCAATACTGAATATAATGACCCTTTTGCCTTGGTGGTCTCCAATTTATGGGGATCTGCATCTATTATTTGTGGTCGCAATTGGTATTATGTCTCGTTTATTGACATGTGCACTCGCTTTACCTGGATATATATTATTCATCAAAAGTCTCAGGCAGAAGATTGCTTTGTTCAATTTCAGCAATTAATAAACAGATTCAGAGTGATTGGGGAGGATGGTTTCACATGTTCACGTCTGTGCTGGTGACTCAAGGGATAATTCATCGCTTGTCCTGTCAATATACATCATAATAGAACGGGGTGGCTAAGCACAAATACTGGCATATTGTCGACATGGGTATCATGTTTTTGGCTCAAACAAATCTTCCTATGGATTATTGAGGGTATGCGTTTTGTTGTGCTGTGCATCTCATCAATCGACTCCCTACCTCAGTTCTTAAAGGATAATGTCCATTCAAGGTGCTGTATGGCCACGATCCCACATATGATCATTTACGCGTCTTTGGGTGCTATTGTTTTTCGTGTCTGCGTTTCTTTCTGCATCACAAGTTGGATTTTCGGTCAACCTTGTACATTTTTGGGTATAATTCCCACCATAAAGGATATCAGTGTCTCACAACGGATGGTAAAATCATCATTTCTCGTCATGTTTTTTTTATGAACACCGATTTTTGTTTCTTTTGATTGCTACGGGCGAGTCCTTATCTTCTGATCAATCTCTCTCTTCAACAACGTTCCTCTTGTCAAGCCTGTTTGTTCTCGACCTCTAGAGCCTTCCTCTACTCAAACTCCTGAGATATCATCACCTCTTGGTTTCTATCCCTCCACTTCTGTAACTTCTCGGGATGCTATGGGTTCAACCCTTGAGCTCCGTTCTGTTCTTTTTTTACCTGACGACGATTGCAATGTAAATTCACCTACGGTTCCTTCTAGAAGTACAGCTCCTCCTACTATTCTAACGAACACTCATCCGATGGTTACACGCTCAAAAGCTGGAATTTTTAAGCCCAAGGCTATGACTGTTGAAGCTACTGAACCTCACACGATTGAAGAAGCTTTCTCTACTACTGAATGGCGTGATGCTGCTCAGGCTGAGTACGATGCCCTCATTAGTAACTCCACCTGGGAACTTGTTCCAGTACCTAATAATCATAAAGTGATGGCTGTAAATGGATTTTTAAGTAAAGAAAAATCCTGATGGCACAATCGCCTGTTGGAAAGTTAGGTTAGTAGCTAAATGATGTTCTCAAATACCTGGGTGCGATTTCAAAGAAACATTTAGTCCGGTAATAAAACCTGTTACTGTTTGAATTATTTTATTTGTTGCTATTACCAAAGGGTGGCAGCTTCGTCAGGTAGATGTGAATAATGTCTTTTTGAATGGCAATTTTACTGATGAAGTGTTTATGCAGCAATCTCTTGGGTATATTTAGTATGACTCTAATGGTACACCTTTGGTCTGTCGTTTAAAGAAGGCTTTTTACGGCCTACGACAAGCTCCGCGTGCTTGGTTCGACAAGTTGATGTCTTTTCTACTCTCTTCTGGATTTCTTTTGTCCAAATCTGATGTATCATTGTTCGCTATGGTTACGCCATCCATCACTTTTTATGTTGTTGTGTATGTTGATGATATTATTATTACTGGAAGTGAGCCAACCTGTATAAATAGTTCTGTTCGACAGTTGAATAAGGAGTTCTCCTTTAAATATATGGGTGATCTCCACTACTTTCTAGGGTTCGAGGTTACTCGTTCTCCTACAGGGTGTCTTCATTTATGCCAAAGAAAGTATATCTGTGATCTGCTCGATAGAAGCTCTATAACTCATGCAAAGAGTGTTCATACTCCAATGATTAGTTCATCTCCCCTCTCTAAGGATAATGGGGAACCTCTTCATGACCTTACTAAGTACAGAAGCTTGGCCGGTGGACTACAGTATGTGGTTCTGACTCGACCTAATGTTGCCTACGCTGTAAATCGCATATGTTAGTCCATGCATGCGCCCACTACTATAAATCTAGTTGCATTAAAACAGATTCTGTGATATTTATGTGGTACTCTTGATTATGGAATTATTTTTCGACCGTCCGATCGACTTTCGTTAGTTGGATATGCCAATGCTAACTGGGGGTTGGATTTTGATTATCACCGTTCTACAACAGGTTACTATGTGTATTTTAGGCACACAACTATTTCCTGGTGTTCCAAGAAACAACAAGTCATCTTGAGGTCCATAGCTGAAGCTGAATATCGAAGTCTTGCTGCTGTAACTAGTGATATTGCTTGGCTGGTCTCGTTACTACAAGAGTTACAACTTCAAACTGTTGATCCGCCTACTATTTGGTGTGACAATTCTAGTGCCGTTGTTGTAGCTGCTAATCCTGTCTTACATTCCAATTTCAAACATGTAGAACTTGATATATTCTTTGTGTGTGAGAAGGTTGCTGATGGCTCTATTATTGTTAGTGAGGTTCCTGCATGTGACCAGGTTGCTGACATTCTTACCAAGCCACTCTTTGTTTCATCTTTTGCTCGAGTTTGTAGACTTCTTCGGGTGTTGCCCGTCGGGAAGATGGATGAATGTTAGAGTATAGAGATACTCTGTTATTCTCAAATTATTAGTTTATTAGTCTATTTTATTCAAACTGTTAGGCTGTTAGCAGCAGTTACTAGATAGTAGTTAGTTCATTCATCTATAAATACCTTAAATGTACTATTCAAAAGAGGCCAAGAAATAATACAGCACAGTTTTTCAATTCTTAATTTTTGTTTTCAATACTCAATCTAGCTTAGTTTCTTTTACCTGAGATCTCAACATTTATTGCGTTGATTAGTCAATTTTGATGGGAGAGCGTGGAATGGTTATTCAGGCCATATTTGTCATTGTTTGCAATAGGTTATTCCAATGAATAAAAATGTGATGAACTAAACACTTGAATCACTCTTGCTTTATGAATGATGCCTGAATAAGTTGATTTTTCATGCCAACCAAACAGGTTGTACGATAAAACAAAATCAATCAGGTATTATTTGTGTTTTTCTATTTTCTTTTTAATTTATAAAATTAACAATATAAAAATAATTTATTTTTAATTATGTTTCTATTAAATCTTAAATATAAATTTATGTTACTAACAAATTATTAATATAAAATAAGGAAAAATATTTTGTACAATGTTGGAGTTTTTAGACTCCACAAGCAGAGTTAGGAGGTTAATAAGTGCCCTATAGTGTATAGTAAAATATTAAAAATGAATTTAAAAAAAAAGAAACACATGCGATTTTTTTTAAGTTGCTTATGAAATAATAAAAAGTACATTGCAAATGCACCAAATACTCACCCATAAAATAATTATAATATTTTCATTATTAATGTATTAGTTATTATAACTTAATTAAACTATGGATTCATATTAAATTACACTTATTATTTTAGATCATTTATCACTTAATTAGATTAAATTAATATGGATCATTTATCACATATTAAATTAATTTTTAATATCAATTTTGTGTTAAATATTTCAATAATATTGAATAAAATTGTATTTACAACATAATTTTCCTAATTAATTACCGGTAGTTATGTTAATATAATAAATTCACCATTATAACCTAATAACCTAGTTGAATTACGTTTAATCAATGTTTACCTTAAAAGGAATTGGAAGACAAGAATCCGTCATATTTCTAGATCTCAGAATATGGCTGCTGATCGAATAGTGAAATGTAATTATGATAATCAGTTTGGGTTGAAGCTTTTTGAGGATCCCCCAATTTCAGTTCAAGAAATTTTACAATCAGATGGAGATTTCCTAAATAGAGTTGTGTGATTTTATTATTTTCGCTTAATACTGTTTGTTTTTACTAAAAAAAATAAATTCACCATTATAACATACTTTAAATTACTTATTCAAAAACATCCCTTTAATTACTCCATTAAAACATCCCTTAGTATTTCAAACATTGATTAATGTCAATTACAAATGTCTTTTACAGAAATTTTTTTTAGTACACATTATTGAATTGAAATTAAAATATTAAGGACCTAAAAGATAAATTTATACAACTTGCAAAGGATGAAATTATAAATAAAAAATTAAAATGACCTAAGTGTGTAATTGACTTGTAATATTACATATTTATTTAATAAAAAAAGTAAAATTGTCTATCTTGTATTGAAAATAGATAAATATAAATTAACATAAACATTTCGTTAGGTAATTATAAATAATACGAAATTATTATCATATATTACATGATAATAACATATAATTATCATAAATTGCATTGCTATTGTTATTTGTGAAAATATTGCATGAGAATTTTTTTTATTTTAATTAAATACAATAGGAAATTTTATTAAGTAATATTTATTCGTATGCATTTATTTTTATTAATTTTAAAAGAGATTAATATAGTCACATATTTTTTTTAAATAATCATACATGAAAGTGTATGTGGGGGTTTTAATTTCATTTTGGTAAGAAGAATACTTACGTTATTGAAATTTCTAAGTCACTGAAGTTTTCAACATATTTCTTAAAAAGATAATAAATTCATAGACAAAATCGTCAAGATAGTACGAGATAGAGAATTTAATTTACAGTTGATAGAAAATCTCATTCAAAGGAATTTTTCTCAATGTTTATTATTTTAGATGTATTTTCTTTTTCACCAAAAAAAATGAAATAAATCTGAATATGATAATATTTTTCTCAATTATGATAACCAGATATTTCTCAATTCCTTTCCTTTTCGAATTCACTCCATATGTGTTAGGTAAATCTCTTCCAACTCTCTTTTCCTAAGTAGATTAAATAAATCTGATTATGATGCTATTTTTCTGTTCATAAATATGATGTCAGTTATGAATATACAAACATTAAATATTATTAATATAAAATATCGTCAATATAATATCCATTCAAATTAATTAGTGTTGATAAGTTACATTATTCTTTTAAAAAATAATTGAATTTAAACTTTAAAAATGACATTATTACTAGAAATAAATTATAAATATAAGCCATAAAATAGACATGAAAACACCTAAAAAAATATTAGTCCAAAAAAAATACATAAAAAATTATAGGAAATATTATTTGAAGAAATAAATATATGAATTGTTGCCCATCTTTTCAAGCTTCCTTTATATACAATAAGTTGGGGTGTCTCACATTTAACCAAAATATTCCTTATGAGAACAAAGTCCCCACAAAGGAAAGTAATTAAAATTGGAAATTCTTAAAATATTTTTCTGCCATGTTTGACCAGCAAAGCCCAACAACTCCCCCTTTTTCTATAATATTACAAATTGTATGCAGTATGTATATACCGCCCAACAATATTATGTGTATTAATCTAATCTAATTATTTTTATTTACTAAAAATTTAATACAAAATTTGAGATATATTGAAAAATTAAAAGATAAATAAGTTAAGAATGCACAATATTATGTATATTAAGTTATATATTAATTTTTTAGTAATTTTTTAATTAATTTTTACTTTTAATATTAATTTAAATATTAACAATAAAACACTAACTATAAATAATAAATATTAAAGTAGGATATAAAAAATTTAAATATTTAAATTCAATTTTAATTGTTTTCAATATTTTTAAAATAATTTAATTATTATTTTTCAAATATTCAAAAATAAACATTAACATATTTAAAAATTCAATAATATTTTTATAGTATCTTTAATTAATTTTTTTTATATTTAAATTTATTTAAGGTTTAAAAATTATGTGTTACATTTTTATTACAATTAAAAATACGTATTACATTTTTATAATTTAAAAAATATGTATTACCAATTTTAGAAATATATATATATTTTTGAATGTTCCATATTATTTAATCCCCTGTAATTTTTTTAATAATATTATAAATTTTATCAATGACTTTAATAAGAATTTTGTATGATTTTAATATCGCTTAATAATTTAAAATTTTGTTTATAACATTTATTACCATAAATAACAATAGTTTTTATTTAAACTACCGAGTTTATATTAGTTTAATACATAAAATGTCAATGTGTCAAGTAAATATGCTAACTTTAAATATGTTACTTAAGATTATTTCTAAAGACACATGTACATAGAATGAGTCTTGGTTGTATTGATGAATTACATTTTATAATAATATGATATTCTGAGCTCAATTATTGTGCTTTTGATATAAAATTAACTCATTTATATTTATTATGATTGTATGCACAAATTTTTGAAATTATTTAAAATAGTAAATTCTTTATAATATATTGTTGTGATCATGATGTGACATATATGTTACTTGAAGTTCTATAATCTTTAGTTATAATATTGTAATATATGTAAATAAGTATGTGACTTAAACTATATACAACGGCCATAAAATTGTATTTGCAATTCACTATAAAATGATAACAATGATGAGTGTTACTTTGTTGTGCAAGCTAAAAGTTTTGTTCTATTAAATATTATGTTTTTATCGCATTGATCCAAATGTGAGAATGTAAGATTTTAGCCCTATTTTATGAACCCAATTTAAAAGGAATAATAATTTTTACTTTAATAGAAATTATATATTATCCCTTCATTCGATTACTTGATGGATGCATCAAACTAAAGGATGATCGTTATAAATTGATCATCCCTTCTACCTATTAGAGTTATGCACATAAAAATTACAACCCTCCATTATTTAGAGTTTGTGTAATTAAGGTAAAAAGTCAAGAGCAAGAAATTAAATTATCTAGTGTTCTTCGTCAAATCTAATAGCATACTCCAATTCCACATCAAGTAATTCTTAAGCTTATGAAAATCATATTATTCCAAACTTCCTAAAATCATTGTTTGTGCAAAATTAAGGTTTTAGTTTGCATTATATCAAAATCATAAAGATTTTTAAAGTGTTGGCAAGGCCTTGAGATTTTAAGTGCCCAAGTGTGAGAAACTAAATACATTTACGCATGTGTAGGTTTGAATTTAAATTTTATTTTGTATTTAAGTTGCATCACATGTGAGCCATATTTGAATTAATTATTATGGTTTTACTTTGCATGTATATCTTTTCAATCTAAATTATGGGCTTAAGTTTCATCATCACATGTGGCTTTGTCTAAATTTATTATGACATAGATCTAAACTTTAGATATATTTTAGTTACTAATCAGATTGTTTCTAATTGTTGTTAAATTGATTTATTTTTTTAACCATAAATTGTATTTGTACTTTAAAAGAAACTAAATTTCTAATTCGAATTAAAGATCATTATGTTTTATGTCCACTATTTGTAGGTGTTTTATATATTTATTTTGGATTTTTAACTTTATTTTTATTGATTTCATATAAAGTTAGAAAAAAAACGAATGTTAAAATATGTTATTAGTCTATTTTTTAGATTTAAAAATTTAAGTCTAATTTTTAACATTGATAAATTTTTTTGTCAAATTCAAGTTAAATACAATGTTTTTTTTTATATGGTTACCAATTTTTTTAAATACGTTACACTAGAAAATTTAATAGAAAAATATTAATAATGTTAATAATTGGACTTAAATTTTGAAATATAAAAAGTAGAATGACTAAATTCCTAGAAAATAAATATAAAGATTAAATTGTAAATTTATAAATAGTACAAAGACTTGTAGCATATTTTAACCAAAGATAAAAACCTTCTCATAGTAATATTTTTTATTTTGTAAAAAGAATTACTTTTTAGAATAATATTTAGTGCATAAGACTCATGCACCATGCAGTGAATAATAGCATGACACATCATCATTAAGTTAAACAAAAAAATGAAGGACTTGTAAATAAATACAAATAATTTTATTTAAACGTAATTAAATATTTATAATAACTATTATAAATAAATATTAATAACTCTTGAATTTATAGGATCTTAAGATTAAAGGTTTAGGGCCTTAAGCTCAAGTTTAGGGTTTTCGGAATTTATTTATAATTAATTTTTATTTAATTATATTTAAATATAATATTTATTTATAAAACCTTCATCATTTTTATTTTATTTGGTAATGAGATATTATATTATTATTATTGATAGTGGCCGTACAATAAACATTATCCATTAATTTTAATCAATTATAAACTCAATTAGTTTATAGTTGATTAATGACACAACTCAATTACAGATTTAAATATAGTATAAATAGATAGACATGAGTTAATCACGTGTATAAGTATTTTTTTTTAAATATAATTGTAATAAAAAATAATACATCAAAGTAGATATTCCTAAAGCAAGGGTTCCAAACATCCAATTTAACACCCCAAACTCGGCCAGACGCTACGACCGAATCCGGCGTGTCACATTGAAGCGTTACTAGAAAAGTCATGTTTTATCTAAAGTCTTTCTTAGTGTTTAAAGAACATCTTCGTTAAAGATTAAAGTGAATGGAAGCTGTGCACCAGGTAGGATGCCAGAAAAGAGGAGGTGAGTCAATTAGACTGCTTAAGTACCCAGCTCTTCACGGATCCAATCCTAGACATGCACACAATTCGTTTAAAACCATTTGGAAAGGTTATTAATTTTGAAAACATTTTCGTTGTGGAAGCCTTGCTTTGTTAAAGCGATATTTTGAAATTAAGTAACCTTTTTAAAACGCGCCCTAGAGCTATTCAATTTCAAAACCTTTAAATCCATATCATGCCTAAGCTAATAATCATACTAAAGCAATTAAAAATAATTAAAGCGGCTTTATTACAAATTAAAACCCGAAAACATAAAGGAAACAATCTAAAATAAAAGTGAAGGTATAAACACTTATTTTAAACAGTCCACATGGCCACTTTGAATCCCTCCAGCTCTAAGTCCACCGATCTAAGGCTCACCTGCAAAGATGGGAAAAAGGGGGTGAGTTTGGAAAACTCAGTGTGTAAAGTATCCCAACCAGAGCCCAAATCAGTTCAAGCTTTACTGGGCCTAAGCCCTATTAAAAAATCAGAGTTAACTGGGCCTTAGCCCATATCAATATTAATCTGGGCCATAGCCCCTTACAATATCAGAGTATACTGGGCCTAGCCCATATCAGTGTCAATCTGGTCCGTAGCCCTATTACAAGTTGAAATATGTTGGGCCTTACCCATATTAACACAGTTGGGCCCATTTAAATACAGTTGGCCCATAACAAAACAATCTCATATGATTAATGCATGATAACCCCATCCAACCCTGCACTTGCCTCCGTCCATCCCTACACTTCCTGTGGGGAATAAATCACCCACGCCATCCCTACACTTACAGTGTTAGCACCGGTTGCGGCACTAACTATAATCCGCAGCAAAGCTGCTTATATCAGAATATGTGGCATAGCTACCAGAACGAGTTCTTCCTCCATAATAAAACCCAACCCTATGCAGTATGACATGTATGCAGAGAATATATAATTAACAAGGCATGCTTCAGAAAGACAGTCAGATTATAGCGTAAGAACAGTTATTTACCCTCGAGGGGCATAATCGTAAACTTACCCCTTTAGGGGTATTATCGTAATTCTACCTTACAGAGATATTTCAGTAACTTTATCAGTCTTTTTAGGGTTTCATGCTCATTACAATTATTAACGTATTAACAGAAACACTTACCAAACATTTTTACCGAATTGGGCCCGTTGGCCCATTTAACCCAATTTCGGCCCATTAAGCCCAAATATACTGAAGTGCACGAAATTGTGCACTCTGCAATCTTACTGTTGAAGTTACCAAAATTATCAATACAAACAATCCCATGAGCACTCGTATGCTCGTAAGTTCTCGAAATGCCGACTTTTCGGCATTTCAGCTTTTCGACTTTTACCGATCTAGTCTACTAGTGGGTGTCATTTACACACCTGATTTGCGACAACTGCTACCAAAATCTCTCACGATATCCTACAATTGGTCACTAGACATATCAGATCCAAAGTATAATGACAAACATCATAAACTTACTTACCGTAATCGGCCATTAATGAGATCCTACCTTTGCCAAAACTAATGACTAGATCTCGATCTAGTCGTTCCACTTGTCCACGCCTTCGATCAGCAACCTCTAGATCACACTAACACCAAAACAAATCAATTGTTACAACCCTTAGAGCCTTAAGCTCCATTCGACAGCCTCCCTATGCCTTTAGGGATTTCGGCTTTTCTAAAACCCGAAATAAAGAATAGATCTGAATATTTACCATAGATTCTTTAAACCAAAACGATTCCACTTCAGTTTCTACTCAGATCTGATGCAGATCTAGCCTTTAAACACTTGCAGAAATCGAATCTTAGAGATCTAAAGATTCGGCTATATGTCCCTAAAAACTATTGTGTTTTCGGCTTTTGGAACTGTGAAGAGGAATATGATTTGGTATGGTGGTTTTTGCAGTGGTATTGCCGACAGGGGTTAAGGTTTAGAGGATATGAAAATTGACCAAAAGAGATGAAGAAAATAGGAGGATTTTGGCTAAAAGAAATTGGCACACGAAACAACTTTTGGGATTTCAGCTTTTATGGCAATCGGCTATAGAGGTTTAGAAAAGAATGGGAATGAAAGAGGAGATGAGTAGAATGGTAGGAATGTTTTGGCTAGAGAAGAAAAGAAATGAGAAAAGAAAATAGAAGAAGAGAGGAGAAGAGAAGGAAGAATTCGGCACTGAGGAGATCTAACTTTTCATTTTTCGGCTTTTTGAGATACTGAGAAGAGAATAGAATGAAAGGGAAGGCTCTAGGTGGCTAACCCTAATTCGGAAAAACAAAAAGAAAATAAAGCTTGCCCTAATGGCCATTTAGACCCACGGCCCAACCTTCCTGAAGCCCTAACCGAATTTCCACTTAAGCTCTATCACACGCTCGGCACATGCATAAAAAAAATAAAAGTAACAATACGTTTACTTTGTGACTTGAACTCTGGATCCCCCTAAAAATCCACACGTCACTCCCCAAACACCTAGATGGCACCACATGCCACTTTACCACAGATCTTTTTTTGTCCTATTTTACCACTTCAATTTTAAAAGCCCATATCGCCAGAACCCTCTCTCTCCAAAATTAAAAATTCAGGAATTGCCTCGAATTAAATTTACTCTTGGGCCTTTTTTCCCACACCATAAACCCTTCGTAATTTATTTAATTACTAAACTAAACATATGAAATAATAATAATAACATCCAAATTATTCGGGCCATTTTCCATCCGAACCCAAACTCAAGGCCCAATACTTCTAGGCCCAAAAATCAGGGCGTTACAACTCTACTCCCCTTAAAGAAATTTTTTCCTCGAAATTTTCAAACTATCAACTAACCGTATTACTCAAGTCAAACCACTATGCTTCTGCTGCGCACTCTAATTAAAAATAATTCTTAGTATGACCCAGAACATCTCATTACCAAAGTAAAGAAACATCTATCAAGTACGCATACAACTCGTAACACACACTTAAATAAAATAAGCTTGGCAATCCTGAGCTCGATGCTCCTTGTATCCACATCTAAAGCATGCTCCTGTCTTCCTATGGCATTCACCCGGATGACGCCCGTTGTAGTTCTTGCAGGTTGGAAAGTTTGGTCGTGTCTTAACATGTTTCACAGAACGAGGCTCAGTCTTCTGAGAACTAGAATCCTTCCTCTTCTTACACTCTAAGCACCCCGCTTGAAGCGTTTCCCTACTTTCCTTAACCTTGGTCTCCAATACTTCTTCTACCACTTTCCTTACTATCTCAGCCAGTGCCTCAGTCCCAAGCTCCGAGTTACCACTACCCGAAGTTGGCAGACTTCGCTTTCCCTTAGAATCCATATCAACACTCTACATTATCAGCATGCATAAAAATAACTACCAAGATCTCGATTCAAAAATTTCAGTATTTATACAGACGTTCTATGCATAAAGAGTATTTCAAAGTTCTTGTTTTCGCAGTATCGTATCCTAGCTACAGTCTTAGTCTTCTAAAGTTTTCAGTTTTCCCTACTGTTTCAGTTTCCATAGTTTCAGTATTACCCTAACTACAGAATCATAGTAGGGTCTCAGTACTATCTATAGTAGTATAACAATATTTCAGTACAGTACAGAATAAAAATACTTACAGACTTGGTGCCGGGGATTCAGTGTGCCACTTCTTCGGTTATCAAATTTCAGAAACCTAGAAAAACTTAAACCATTTTAAGATTGAACCTTAAGACATGTACACCTTATAAAATATCTTTGAAAAGAATTTTCTAAAACTGTTTCCAAAATACCCTTCTTGGGCCTAAGTTTAGCAAAGTTTTTCGAAAAACTTTTCGGACCCTGATCCACAGCCGAGTTGTTGCAATCGGGCTCTGATACCACTAAATGTAACACCCCAAACCCGGCCTAGACGTTACGACCGAATCTGGCGTGTCACATTGAAGCGTTACTAGAAAAGTCATATTTTATCTAAAGTCTTTCTTAGTGTTTAAAGTATATCTTCATTAAAGATTAAAGTGAATGGAAGCTGTGCACCAGGTAGGATACCAGAAAAGAGGAGGTGAGTCAATTAGACTGCTTAAGTACCCATCTCTTCACGGATCCAATCCTAGACATGCACACAACCATTGCCACACTTTAACTGAGTGATTGTTCAGGGAAAACCAATTCTTTTAAAACCATTTGGAAAGGTTATTAATTTTGAAAACATTTTCGTTGCGGAAGCCTTGCTTTGTTATCGCGATATTTTGAAATCAAGTAACCTTTTTAAAACGCGTCCTAGAGCTATTCAATTTCAAAACCTTTAAATCCATATCATGCCTAAGCTAATAATCATACTAAAGCAATTAAAAACAATTAAAGCAGCCTTATTACAAATTAAAACCTGAAAACATAAAGGAAATAATCTAAAATAAAAGTGAAGGTATAAACACTTATTTTAAATAGTCCACATGGCCACTTTGAATCCCTCCAGCTCCAAGTCCACCGATCTAAGGCTTACCTGCAAAGATGGGAAAAAGGGGGTGAGTTTGGAAAACTCAGTGTGTAAAGTATCCCAACCAGAGCCCAAATCAGTTCAAGCTTTACTGGGCCTAAGCCCTTTTCAGAAATCAGAGTTAACTGGGCCTTAGCCCATATCAATATTAATCTGGACCATAGCCCATTACAATATCAGAGTATACTGGGCCTAGCCCATATCAGTGTCAATCTGGGCCGTAGCCCTATTACAAGTTGAGATATGTTGGGCCTTGCCCATATTAACACAGTTGGGCCCATTTCAATACAGTTGGCCCATAATAAAATAGTTTTATATGATTAATGCATGATAACCCTATCCAACCCTGCACTTGCCTCCGTCCATCTCTACACTTCCTGTGGGGAATAAATTACCCACGCCATCCCTACACTTACAGTGTTAGCACCGCTTGCGGCACTAACTATAATCCGCAGCAAAGCTGCTTATATCAGAATATATGGCACAACCACCAAAACGAGTTCTTCCTCCATAACAAAACCCAACCCCATGCAGTATGACATGTATGCAGAAAATATATAATTAACAAGGCATGCTTCAGAAAGACAGTCAGATTATAGCATAAGAACAGTTATTTACCCTCGAGGGGCATAATCGTAAACTTACCCCTTTAGGGGTATTACGATAATTCTACCTTACAGAGGTATTTCAGTAATTTTATCAGTCTTTTTAGGATTTTATGCTCATTACAGTTATTAACGTATTAACAGAAACAATTACCGAACTTTTTGTACCAAATTGGGCCCGTTGGCCCATTTAACCCAATTTCGGCCCATTAAGCCCAAATATACCGAAGTGCACGAAATTGCGCACTCTACAATCTTACTGTTGAATTTACCAAAATTATCAATACAAACAATCCCACGAGCGTTCACACGCTCGCAAGTTCTCGAAATACCGGCTTTTCGGTGTTTCGACTTTTCGACTTTTGTCGATCTAGTCTACTAGTGGGTGTCATTTACACACCTAATTTGCGACAACTGCTACCGAAATCTCCCACGATATCCTACAATCGGTTACTAGACATATCAGATCCAAAGTATAATGGCAAACATCATAAACTTACTTACTATAATCAACCATTAATGAGATCCTACCTTTGCTAAAACTAGTGACTAGATCTCGATCTAGTCGTTCCACTTGTCCAAGCCTTCGATCAGCAGCCTCTAGATCACACTAACACCAAAACAAATCAATTGTTACAACCCTTAGAGCCTTAAGCTCTATTCGACAACCTCCCTATGCCTTTAGGGATTTCGGCTTTTCTGAAACCCGAAATAAAGACTAAATCTGAATACTTACCACAGGTTCTTTCAACCAAAATAATTTCACTTCAGTTTCTACTCAGATCTGATGCAGATCCAGCCCTTAAACTCTTGCAGAAATCGAATCTTAGAGATCTAAAGATTCTGCTATATGTCCCTAAAAATTATGGTGTTTTCGGCTTTTGGAACTGTGAAGAGGAAGATGATTTGGTATGGTAGTTTTTGCAGTGGTATTGCCGACGGGGGTTGAGGTTTAGAGGATGTAAAAATTGACCAAAAGAGATGAAGAAAATAGGAGGATTTTGGCTAGAAGAAATTGGCACAAGAAATAACTTTTGAGATTTCGGCTTTTATGGCAATCGGCTATAGAGGTTTAAAAAAGAATGGGAATGAAAGAGAAGATGAGTAGAATGGTAGGAATGTTTCGGCTAGAGAAGCAAAGAAAGGAGAAAAGAAAATAGAATAAGAGAAGAGAAGAGAAGGAAGAATTCGGCACTCAGGAGATCTAACTTTTCATTTTTCGGCTTTTTGAGATACTGAGAAGAGAATAGAATGAAAGGGAAGGCTCTAGGTGGCTAACCCTAATTCGGAAAAACAAAAAGAAAATAAAGCTTGCCCTAATGGCCATTTAGACCCACGGCCCAACCTTCCTGAAGCCCTAACCGAATTTCCACTTAAGCTCTATCACACGCTCGGCACATGCATAAAAAAAATAAAAGTAACAATACGTTTACTTTGTGACTTGAACTCTGGATCCCCCTAAAAATCCACATGTCACTCCCCATACACCTAAATGGCACCACATGCCATTTTACCACAGATCTTTTTTTGTTCTATTTTACCACCTCAATTTTAAAAGCCCATATCGCCAGAACCCTCTCTCTCCAAAATTAAAAATTCAAGATTTACCTCGAATTAAATTTCCTCTTGGGCCTTTTTTCCCACACTATAAACCCTTCGTAATTTATTTAATTTCTAAACTAAACATTCGAAATAATAATAATACCCAAATTATTCGGGCCGTTTTCCACCCAAACCCAGACTCCAGGCCTAATACTTCCAGGCCCAAAAATCGGGGCATTACATCCAACTTTCAGCCATGATTAAAAAATTCAATCCAAAGTTATGTTTAGTTGGCATGAATAACTAAACGGTTCCTGACTGATTCAACAATAAACAGGTATTCCTTAGTTTGGTTCACTGAATCCTTCATTCAACGAATTCCCATTCCTCCCCCATTCCATCTTCTCCCGTAATAGCCATTCCCCACCAGAACCAAAGAATAGCAATGCAGAGCCTCCACCGAATAAAGAAAAAAAACATAACCTCCCATTCTTGCCCTTCACCACTCTCCCTTAGCAAACACCTCAAGCCACCACACCCCATCCCTATCTCCTCGTTCAAAGATGAGCTATTAATCTGTAATTTCACCGGAAAAAAGAAAAAGAAAACAGAGATAGGAGAGATGAGGAAATCGTTCAAGGATTCTCTCAAGGCTCTTGAAGCTAACATTCATTTCACCAATACCCTGTAATTTCTTCTTTCTTTTCCCCTTCCTTGATTTTTTGTAAATGAACATCATGATTTTTTTTTCTTTTTGTAGATAGCAAGGGATTTCAATTTCAGATTGGGATTGTATCTACAAAGACTACAATATTTTTCTATTCGCTAATTGCTCTATCAATGCATCAGTGATTTCCCTTTGGATTTTTCTCTTGATTTGGGGTTTCTTTTGTTTTGGTAAGTTTAAATTTTCATTTTATCTTTTTTTTTGTTTGCTTTGGGTTTGTGCGTTCATGGCGATTTGTTAAAGCTTTGTTGCTAATTAACTTCCTTTTTCCTTGCAGGTGTTCTTATTTCAAAAGGCTGTAGTGTAATGTTGCTGGAAAGCCCGCAGTGGTCACTCGTGGATTGTAACCTGTTGAAACCAACTTTAATTATTGATAAATCAAGTATGCATCTGCAAGTGTGTTTTTGACCTCTTGAATTTCTTGTTTAGGTAAGAGCAACAATTAAGGTGAAGGCATAATGTGTAAATCGATTTTTTCTGCTCTAATTCAAGTGGATATTCTAGACTTAGTTATAATGGTTCGGTGCTTTTAAGGTTTTTTTTTTCTTCTTTTATGGAAAGAGTTAATTGGCTATTCCATATATGAACTTGGTTCTAGCCTTTTATTCAATTGCAAAATATAAAATAAAAGTGCAATTTGCTTGGTGATTTAGTTTCTACTGGTGTCTCTTTGATGCAAAACTGAGTCTAGTATGCTGTAATTTGATCTCTCTTTGCAAGATGTAGATGCTCTACTTTATGATCAAGAGCATATTTTTTTTCTCTTTGAATGTTGAAATTGATTTACTTGGATCTATAGGTCAAAGTTCTCTAGTTCATACGATCAGAGTTTTTGTGTTTCAGTGAATTTTTATGAGCTGTTGACATAGCAGTAAAAGTTTTCAATCTTTAAATTTAACTCTTTAAAATATTCTTATTGAAAAATATATGAAACCTTTTAAAGACTGAGTTTTTCAGCATCTCTAACGGTTAAAACAAAGAATAAGACAAAAAATAACTTTTTTAAAAAATTCTTACATCTAGAAGTGAAAGCACAGGGGCTTGTTTATATATGAAGTTCTATGTTGTTTCTGTACCATGGTCCAGTGGCAATATTCAAAAGATTGAACTATCACATGTTATCTTATAAGGTCTAGTGCATAGTTGATCCATATTATTATACAATCAAGCATCTTATTTTGCCCTTTTAGGTGATTTGTTGCTTATGATTGATTTCATAGCTATATAATTGTTGTTCAAAAGATTTTATCAATTATCAGTTCTTTGCTTCCAAATCTGGCCTCTAGTTTTTTGTTATCTAATGACATTTATATCTGTTAACTTTTAAAGTTTATACAAAAATGATGTGATGTTTTACTGGTTAAAGGCAAGGACTAAACATAGGATTAGGAATATTAGGTGAGCTATTAATCTGTCACGGCCGTTGGGTGAGTTGTGATTTTATTTCCAATCGATTATTTGGATATTTCACATGAATGATCTGGCATTTATCATATGTCCTTGTTTTGAGCTTCTAAAATGTAAGCAGTAGAAGGAACTTAAGTGGGATTTCAGGTGCGAGTCAAGGTTTTAGCAAGATGGAGAGATCAAGGTACTGTTCCTTGCCTTCTAAGGAACTATATAATTAAAAGACTTTAATGAGTTGCATATTACTTGTTTCACTTAATTGTTTACTTTTCAAATTCTGATAAAGATTTTACTTATCTTGGATATTTTAGCCGGAGATAGACAGTTGTTTTACCTGTACTATAACGATTAGTACTTTGGTTGGTTTTACATGAGGGCCCTCATTTTGTTACTGCAGGAACTATAACGTACATATTCACTAGGAAGGTGATTAGTACTACATGCGTAGGGCGCTCAGGATAGATTTGTCTATGTTGTAGGAGGGTGAAAGCGGAGTAGAGTTTATTCCTTTTTTATTCAATTGACCTAATATTTGCTTCACAAGAAAGGTATTTTCATGTAAGCAATTGTTGAATGACACATTTGTACTATTTATTCCTATTTTAGCTTCCTTTTCCAGTGTGCTTTTAGTCTTTTCTTCTGTAAACTTGTTTCTGTTCTTGAACATGATATAAGGCTGGTGCTTCTTAGGTGATAACTTCGAGTACCAGGGAAGAAACTTAATTCCGAGTGCTTTCCACTGTTGATATGGTTATATAGAGTGACACTCGTAGGAAGGTTGGAAAATGGCTTTTGTTTCAAAGGAAGAAAAAATTGAGGATTACCTTTTCAAGATTGTACTTGTTAGTGATTCAGCTGTTGGGATATTGAATTTACTTGCAAGATTTGCTAGGAATGAGTTCTACCCAAATTCAAAGTCAACCATAGGAGTAGAGTTTCAAACTCAGAAGTTAGATATAAATGGGAACGAAGTTAAGGCACAGATGTGGATAATGCTTACAAGAACCAAGTGGATATACCTTAAATATGTTCGTATCTGAGTTAGGTTCATCAAGCAGGATTGAGAGGTGAAAAGATCGATGTTGTTGTTAAGGTAAGTCCCCTTGAAAATAATTTTAAAACCTCACATGTCTATGTGATTTTGACCTTTCAAGTTTATGGCAGGTGCAACATCCGGGAATCCAAGATCTTATGATGACCGACATTTGTAACTTGCAAGCATTTGCACTATACATTCAGAAGAATGATGTCAAATTTGATCTGTTTTCCGTTACCAAGTAAATGGAAAAGAAGGTATTTGTATTCACACTGATGTTATTTGCAAAACACATCTATCCTTCTTTTATGTATTTTTCAAATTTATGTAAATTGAGAGTATCGTTCCACTTGGATTTGGATTTCTTTTTTCTTCTGCATGTCGTTAATTATTTATCCTTTGTGTTGTCAAGATTGGATATGAGTTTGACTTTCTAAGAGAAGCCAATGCTATGGAGAGAATTTGCTATTTCTTATACGAGAATAACATAAATAACTTTGAGTTTTTAATTAACATAAAATGAGGAATGGCTTTTGAGACAAAGGGATTGCGGATCTCAGCTCCTTCTGTATTTATATCGAGTTTTCTTCATGTTTTTGAATAACATAAAGAACTATGAGTTTTTGAATAACCTAAAATTAAGGACTATGGTTTTTGAATAACAAAGGACTATGAGTTTTTATTTTTTATTTCACATATGAAAAGAACTAATGTTACTAAAATTTAGTAATTTTTATGTAAAATTTGAAGGTTTTTATTTCACCAAAAGATTGCTATAAATAATTAATTTATTAAAGAGTATACCTTATAATTCATTGTTGTTATCATGTTATTATAAATGATCAAATAAAATATATAAAATATGTTTTCTATTAAAATTGATTATTAAAATAAAATATCGTTAGAGTCATTTTTATATTGGCGATTGTGACCTAAGAGAACAGGTGAGAGGCTAGATTAAAGCAAATATATTAGACATTGAAATATTTTTAATAATAATTTTATATTAAAATTATTATTAAATATTATTAATAATTATATTAAGAATGTTATTAAATTATATATTATTTTATTAAATTGTATTTAATAATAATTATGTTAAAATATGATTAAATTATTTTTTTTATTTTTACTAAAATATATTGAACAATAATCTTATTAAAATTTAATAATAATGATCATCTATCTACAAAAATTCTGCTAAGGGTACTTTGGTCATTTAAGTTTTTTTCCTTATACTATTACAATATTTATTTTATTCAACCAACACAAGAATTCTATTACAGCTCTATTCACTTCCATTAAATCAAATAATTGAATTACTGATTACAGTTCTATTTCATTACAACTCTACTCAATTACAGCCCTAGTCCATTATAGTGAATCAAACGTACCGCAAGAGTAGAAATTGAACCGACTAAAACCGGATGTATGGCAAAGAGGGTTGGTATCAGTTAAGTTGGATGACACGTACAGTACTACTTCCGAGGATGATTTTTGAGATTGAAATTTTGTTGGTCAAATTCCAAGCAAAGATTCATTTGATAAAACCTTTTTAACACATACTAATCATATTTTTGTGCGTATATGTATAAATAAAGAATACAGATATACGCCTCTTATCTCAAATTTTAAATACAATCTTATTGATTAGTGCATGTTATTCTTAAAATAGTGACAATCCATAATAAAACTGGCATAAAAATATTAAATATTCATTCAATAATTATGTAATAGACGAATTTTAATAGAATTCAATTAGTATTTTTAAATTTGAAAGAGTAAATTTTTAATTATAGTAAAGATAGATGGCAGTGAGAGGTTGAGGGTGAGGGATAATCAAGATAATGAGATTGTGAAACAGATATTGCCAACACACAAGCTTCAATCTTCATCCAAAGAACCAGAAAGGGAGAAAAGAATAAGATTGAAATTTTATTTTCCTGAGATTTGTTTGATTAAAGAGATGATGCCATGAATTGTGATCCATTGAATTTCAATCCTTTTTCTTGCAATTACTTCCATTCATTTTCTTTTGGAGATTTGTGATTTCTTTTTTATGTTAGTTTTGGAATCTGACATGTTATGTCCTCAAAAAAATCTGTCTTTTTTCTCCATAGTTGCAGCGTCACCCATCATCCACCAAAATTCTTTAATTTTCCCATAAAAATAATATTTCTTTTCATGATTTTCAATTACATTTGATTATTTAAGCACAACCATATATAAATATAGACAAAAGTATACACACAGTTCTATCACCAACCCACTTTCCCTTCTCTCACTCATGAAATAAAAATTAAACCTTTTAGCCTTTTTGTTTCATTGCCTCACCAACCCAAAGTTTCTTTTTCTTTTTCTTCTCCATTGCATTTTCATTACCAAAACCTTAAGAAAAAAAAAAAAAGCAACTTCTTTGATGGAGAGGGCAAGGAGGTTGGCTAGCAGGGCAATCCTTAGACGCTTGGTTAATGAAACCAAGCAATCAAGCAATGGGCAAATGAGCTGTAGATCACCTGTTTTATACACTCCTTCAAGGTATGTATCTTCACTGTCGCCTTTTGGTTCCAAGTGTTATAGCAGATCAGATTTGTTAGGAGGTAGAAATGTACCAAACAGTTTTGGGTCACAACAACTTCGATCCATCTCTGTTGAGGCATTAAAATCGAGTGATACTTTTCCCCGCCGCCATAACTCTGCAACCCCTGAGGAGCAGACCAAAATGGCTGAATCTTGTGGGTTTGATAGTCTTTATTCCCTTATTGATGCAACTGTGCCTAAAGCTATACGTATTGATTCCATGAAGTTTTCAAAGTTCGATGAAGGGTTAACTGAGAGCCAAATGATTGAACACATGAAAATGTTGGAATCTAAGAACAAGATTTTCAAGTCATTCATTGGGATGGGTTATTATAACACTCATGTTCCCCCTGTGATTTTGAGGAACATAATGGAGAATCCAGCTTGGTACACTCAATACACACCTTACCAAGCTGAGATATCTCAAGGCAGGCTTGAGTCTTTGCTTAACTTCCAAACCATGATTACTGATCTCACTGGTTTGCCTATGTCAAATGCTTCATTGCTTGATGAGGGAACTGCTGCTGCTGAGGCTATGGCCATGTGTAACAATATTCTGAAAGGGAAAAAGAAGACTTTCATCATTGCTAATAATTGTCACCCTCAGACAATTGATATTTGTAAGACTAGAGCTGATGGTTTTGATCTTAAAGTGGTTACTGCAGATCTTAAGGATATTGATTACAGCTCTGGTGATGTTTGTGGGGTTTTGGTTCAGTATCCAGGGACCGAGGGCGAGGTTTTGGACTACGGGGAGTTTATTAAGAATGCTCATGCTCATGGTGTTAAGGTTGTCATGGCAACTGATTTGTTGGCATTGACAGTGTTGAAGCCCCCAGGTGAACTTGGGGCAGACATTGTTGTTGGCTCGGCACAAAGGTTCGGGGTGCCGATGGGGTACGGTGGCCCTCATGCTGCGTTTTTGGCTACATCTCAAGAGTATAAGAGAATGATGCCTGGACGAATTATCGGTGTTAGTGTTGATTCTTCAGGGAAGCCTGCTTTGCGTATGGCAATGCAAACCCGGGAGCAACATATTCGCAGGGACAAAGCTACCAGTAACATATGCACAGCTCAAGTAAGAGATTCGTCCTTAATCTGTGATTATTGTTCATAATACATATTTCTCTTTGTATTTGGATGTATTGTCTTTGCTTTGTTTGACTTGATATATTGTTTTATCTAGGCATTACTAGCAAACATGGCTGCTATGTATGCTGTTTATCATGGACCTGAGGGCTTAAAGGCCATTGCACAACGTGTTCATGGTCTTGCTGGGGTATTTGCTTTGGGACTGAAGAAACTTGGCACCGTGGAAGTCCAGGGCCTTCCCTTCTTTGATACTGTAAAGGTTACATGTGCTGATGCCCATTCAATTGCTGATGCTGGTTACAGGAGTGAGATAAATCTTCGGGTTCTTGATGCCAAAACAGTGAGTCTGATTGCACCTACCCGTTTGTTCGGTCAACAAAATATTATATATCATGAGATAACCGGTACTTGGCTGATTTGCAGATTACTGTTTCGTTTGATGAAACAACTACTTTGGAAGATGTGGACAAGCTTTTCGAAGTATTTTCTGGTAGCAAACCAGTGAGTGCTAATAACCTCCTCCATTATAACAATGTTCACACTTGTATGTTTTTTGCCTTCTTAACCTTTATCTAACTTTCAGGTCTCATTCACTGCTGCATCTCTTGCATCCGAGGTTGAGACTGCAATTCCTTCTGGACTAGAACGACAGAGCCCATATCTTACACACTCGATATTTAACATGTATGTCACTTCCATAAAAAGGATGAGCTACTTGTAGTATATAAATCATATTTGTTACCCTCACTTTCATCTTTTTTCTTTTCAGGTATCACACAGAACACGAGTTGCTTCGATACATCCACAGGTTACAGTCAAAGGATCTCTCCTTGTGTCATAGTATGATTCCATTGGGATCTTGTACGATGAAACTAAATGCAACGGCTGAAATGATGCCTGTTACATGGCCTGGTTTCACGGACATTCACCCTTTTGCCCCTCAAGTGCAGGCTCAGGGTTATCAGGTGCTAATTCACAAGCATCTCTTCACCTAGAACATGTTGATACTTTTTTTTGTTTTTTATTTCATGTAGTCAAGAGTAGATTTAGATCTACTTTAATTTATTGATGAATTATGGTTTCTATTCTACTAGGAAATGTTCAATAATTTAGGTGAACTGTTATGTACCATCACTGGGTTTGACTCATTCTCTTTGCAACCTAATGCCGGGGCTGCTGGCGAGTATGCTGGACTAATGGTTATCCGTGCATATCATATGGTAAATGACACTAACCTGCTTATAATCCTCTTCATTGAAAGAAAAAAAGAGATCCTTTTACAACTTCTGTTGATTATGCTGATGCATACTCTGGATAAATACTGCAGTCAAGAGGGGACCATCACCGCAACGTGTGCATCATACCTGTTTCGGCACATGGGACAAATCCTGCAAGTGCTGCTATGTGTGGAATGAAAATTGTTTCTGTTGGAACCGATTCCAAGGGTAACATCAATATTGAAGAGTTAAGGAAAGCTGCTGAAGCTAACAAGGACAAGTTGTCCGCTCTTATGGTATGAATCCATTACATCCATTGCTACATTTACGTTTAAAGTCAATGAAATTGGACATGCAAATCCAACTTATCAATTCAATTTCAGGTTACTTATCCTTCAACACATGGAGTGTATGAAGAAGGCATCGATGAGATATGTAAGATTATTCATGACAATGGAGGTCAAGTTTACATGGATGGGGCTAACATGAATGCCCAGGTCTTTTCTTTTTCCACTTATTCTAACTTTTTGTTTTTACTCTTTGTTCTTTTTTTCTAATCTTTTTCCATACAGGTCGGTTTGACAAGTCCGGGTTTTATTGGAGCCGATGTTTGCCATCTGAATCTCCACAAAACCTTCTGCATTCCACACGGAGGTGGTGGACCTGGCATGGGACCTATTGGTGTCAAGAAGCATTTGGCACCATTTTTGCCTTCACACCCTGTGGTATATACTCCATGAGACTTACCTATGCACATATATGTATATTTGTTAGCATTTATCACTTGCATTACATTGCAAACGGCATTTAGTGGTGGATTCTTCTGCAGCAAGATTTTCTGACCCAATGTTGATTTCTTTGTAAATGTACTGTAGGTACCCACAGGAGGTATCCCAGCCCCAGAAAAATCAGACCCTCTTGGTACCATTTCCGCTGCACCTTGGGGCTCTGCACTTATCCTGCCGATATCTTATACTTATATAGCCATGATGGGATCCAAGGGACTCACTGATGCTTCAAAGATAGCTATTTTGAATGCAAATTACATGGCAAAACGCTTGGAGGTATCTGCCTTTCTCCTTGAAACACTGTCTTATTAATCTTTAGAAATTAGGCATTTATTATATAGTAAATTGACTGTAATAAGCTCGAGTTATGAATTATCACTCCAATTATGATATCAACCTTTTCATCTTCTCTTATGGTAATTGATTTATGTTATCAGAAACACTACCCCGTTCTTTTCCGCGGAGTTAATGGAACAGTTGCTCATGAATTCATTATAGACTTGAGAGGTTTTAAGGTAATCATGTAGTACACAAACTTTTTGAGCTTTCTTCTATATACTGGTTTGTTTCCATGGCTGATTGCAAGTCACTGTTGCTGTAGAATACTGCTGGAATAGAGCCTGAAGATGTTGCCAAACGTCTTATGGACTATGGATTCCATGCTCCTACAATGTCGTGGCCTGTTCCGGGCACGCTCATGATTGAACCTACTGAAAGTGAAAGCAAGGTATGGTTTCACCAATATCTACCTACATTCGATATCCCTCTTCTCTCTTTCTCACTCTTGTCCATATTTGATATCTTTTGCAGGCGGAGCTGGACCGGTTCTGTGATACTCTTATCTCCATTAGGGAAGAAATTGCTGAAATCGAGAATGGAAAGGCTGATATCCACAACAATGTTCTTAAGGTGAAATGGCTTGTCCCTAAACCATTTTCATTTCCCTTTCTTTGATAATGACCAAAATATTTATAGCTCAATAAACCTACTACTGCTGGAACTATAGATTTTATTCACGAGCTTATACACACTTGCAGGGAGCTCCTCATCCACCATCTTTGCTCATGGCCGATGCATGGACAAAGCCGTATTCTCGGGAATACGCTGCCTTCCCTGCTTCCTGGCTTCGAACTGCTAAGTTCTGGCCTACTACAGGTATGCCTGAAAACCTCTTTACAGTAGATTTGGCTTTTCCTGTTTACGACATTAAATTGGTGTGCATAACATTGAAATTGGAAGCCCTATGTTGAGCATGAATTTGCATGTTTTTGCTGTATCAGGACGTGTTGACAACGTATATGGTGATCGCAATGTCATCTGCACCCTTCTTCCAGTATCGCAGATGGTTGAAGAGGCTGCTGCAGCCAACGCGTAGGCCTAGGCCTCATCTATGTTGCGATTGAAGCCAACGTCTTCTTTTTCCTTCAACAAAAAAGGGGTGGGGGGGGTCCAATGTCTTTCTTGTTCATGTACATAAACTATTCACCATTTGCATATGTTCATCTAAGCTGTGACTTTCATTTTATTGGTATACTTATGATCATCTGCTTCAATAACCCCCCCCCCCCGGGGGCCGCCCAATAAAAAAAAGTAAATGCAATTCAAATGCTGTACTTATTATCATTGCTCTATTTCGTAAAACCTATTGGGCTAAACTCGATCTTGTATTCTAGTTGAAAGATAAAGCAGCAAAATATAAGCACTTGCCTGATTAAAAAAAAAAAAAACTCTTTAAAAATACCTAGACAGCCTAAAAAAAAAAATTCAGTACAGTAACTTTTGATGTATCAAGAATGGCTTTTTAAATATAGACTAAAGCATCTAAGCAGGCTTAGTTAATTTTGACCCAAAATTGAAATTTTGAACTAGTTGATGCATATAATTAAATTTGACTATATTAAATATTTTCTAACTCAAATTCTAGTTGAATTAGAAACTTGAAATTGAATTGAGTACAAATCAAAATGACTTGAACTCAAATTAATTCGAACATATGATTTGATTTGAAAAAATAGAGCCTCAAATTAAAATGATCTGGACCTAAAATTATAGAAATCAAATAAAAAAAATATGTTCAATTGATTGAATTGAGAACTAATTGGTCTTACAGTTTACCATAGAAGTTGAACTAAAATATTAAGCACCCAGTCGAAACTTGAAAAGAAATTAAAAAAATCGGTTAAGAATTGAAAAAAAAAATGGTTTTTTTTTCATTTATATAATTTGCTTTTTTAATAGACAATTTCCTAAGTTTCTGATTTTATTTATATTTTTAATTTTATGCAATTTTCTTAATTAGTATTATTTAATATTATTTTTTAATTTTTAAGATGACAAGATGAATTGAAAATTTAAGATATAATCAATTTGACATTGAATTAATTTTTTTGAAAATATTACATTTTTTAATAATCCAAATATTAAACAAACCCGAATTTAAGGTCATGGTGAACGAGGAATATACTCATTAACTTGTGGAGCATTCCCAAGGGACTAAATGAAATTTTCAGCAAACATTGCCGACAAACGAAAAATACCCATTTCCTTAAACAGGTCTTTCTCTCCCGGTCAGAATTGGCTAGATTCTTGGTAGCCAATATACGTCAATGTTACCAAAATTAGCTTAGAAAAGCCTTGCCTGCCTTTGGATTTGCAAAATTTATCACCTTCTAAATGCCCACGAGTTAATATGATTTTGTTAAAGATTATTAGACGTCCGAAAAATCGTTAGGCCTATCCTTATGTCACTTAGGCAAAAACATGAGTTTTGGTTGATCAAGTAAAATGCTTATTTAATTGCCATAAATGATAGAAACAAGCCAAGAAGATAAATGCTTTGCTTTTAGTTAGATATGTGTTGATAATGTCTCTCCTCCTGAGCTTGGATAATAGGTAAGTTGGGTTCATAAAAACAAATTGAAACAGGTGAATTGAGAGAATAAGAGATTAGATTTCGAAATTCTCTCTGATATTTAAGTTAATATTTGTCAGAATAGAGAAACAATGGCAAAAAAGTAAAGGGTCTACTCATTTCATTCATAAAAATTAATAATCCAATAAGGACCTAGACTGTTATTTATACAACAGGAACAAGAAAGCTGAGAGACCAGTACTAACAACTCTCCTAACTGAGCCTCAACTGTTTATCAGTTGGAAATGGAAACAGTTACAACAGTTAACAGACTTAACTAACTTTTAACTACAATAACTAACTATATTGCAGAAGCATTAATAGTCAGCAAACTTTCCTAGGTACATTCCTTAATAGAATCTATGAAAGTCAGTGAAAAATTGAAAATAATAATGTGAATCAAAACAAATGGGAGGTCATACTTAACATCAACTTGAACTTTAATATATATAATTGATAATTGAGTTTTGGGGAGGTCATACTTAAGGTCAACTTGAACTTTAATATATATAATTGAGTTTTGGGCTCCTTGTTGACTGCCTAGGTCTAACAATTAGCCAAACATTGACCGATGCAACGTCTTCTATTTGTTAGAAACATTGGTAGTTCATACTTTGTGCACGATTCTTGAGATGTGTAGAAGTTTTTTTTTTCTAACTAGAGGTGATTTCTCTAAATGCCATGTGACATTTGCCTTTACTAGAATTTAGAGTTTGTGTCTTAAAGAGCTTGAGCTCGTAAGGGCTTCCTGCCAATTGGAGCTTTAGCTCCTTTGAGCCTTACAATGGACCATGTTATGGATATTGTCCATTTAACATAGATATAATATTGCATGAGAACATAAATTTGAAAATTTAGATTTCATTTGCTATATAAATTGTAAGAATAAAATGCAATGAATTAGTTGGGTTTTAATATAATATATATTTGGACAGTATAAAAAGCATAAATTTGTTGAATTTCAAATTCACTCTTGATTAGGCATCCAACAAATCCATGGGTTTGAGAAATAATCATAAATGTTATATTTCAATTTGTGTTATCACTCAATTTACACTCTTTTTGAAATTAAAATTTAAAATATTAAATCCAAGTTATCAAGCATTACATTTTTTTGGCCATCAAAACTGTTCATCTTTATATTCATAAAAGAACTTTACAACAATTCAGAATACATTTGTTACAACTAAAGCAAAATAACACTTGTTACAACTAAACAACACATGAACAAACCAAACAAAATACATATGCAAAACAACATATATAAATAAACTAATGGTAGTTAACAAAAAGATCATACAATAAAATGAATTTCCTAACACCTAGAATCAAACACCTGCCCATAACTATGGTAGAGTTAGCAACCTATCTTTATTCAAAATTTTCACCAAATAGGATGATGCATATTCACCCATTTTATCATATAAATCCTTTTTTGAATTGCTTGGCAAACCAATCTCTGGTTTTATTAACGTTTAGAATAATCTTTCTAAAAACTAGATCCTCAAAATAAACTTTCATACCATTTGCATTTCTTATTATTACTATTAATTCTATTATTACCTTATTTATCCCTTTACGTTCAATAATAATAATTTCACTATCATATTCAACTTGAATTTTCTTGAAGCCTTTTTTTCATTGCTAAACTCATTTTTCAAGATTATTCATAACATCGATACTTTCATCTAACCGATCAATCATACAACAACTTGCATATCTCAAAATTACACCAATTCCAATCTTCTTATTGTTTTCATCATACATACCATAACGATTAACCTTTCACAATTCTTCACATAGTTTACTCCAACACCCTGCCTGTTCATATTTCTATCATTCTTTCCTTTTTGATCATTCACAAGCAGCCAAGACTCAGCTGCAACCTTCTGGATTGTCTCAATGGCTTGAGCAAGTTAAAGTTATTTTTCTTGAAAATCACTACACATCTCTCTTTCCATGTTGTCTATAAATCATAGGCAATCACAATCATCATCAAACATTTCTCCCTTTAATCCAAACCTTTATCACTCATCATTATAATTATCCAATCATCAAGAGTGGTAATTTTATCTTTTTCAGTTCTGAAACCTAAGTTGATTTTCTTTTTTTAAAGAAAAGATATTAATGAACTTCTATGCAATGGTTTTACTCGATTTATCCAATTGTCTTGATCATGGGATATCATTCAGAAATAGGAATATGTGTTATCAAAAGATTTCATGTGATTACTTTTAGTATGGAACAAGTCCATCATCCACTTTGATAGCTTATTCACCAAAACTGGTTATATTGTTTCTCTATTGATCAAGAGTTTCGATTTTTGAATAGTATTGTCATCCAATAAGAAAACTTTTAACTTTTTCTGATGAACAATTTGGAGAGCTATTAATTCTAACAATTGATTGTAAAGTTGATTATTTAGACATTTTATTTCACAAATATGGATCTCAAACCTATGGATAGGTATATTCCATAAATTCTCAAAGGAAAAAAGGAAGTGCGTTAGACTAAAAGAGAAACAACTTAGAAAAATAGGAAACAAAGTGATTTAAAATTTTTTGTTTTGTTGATAACCTTAGACCAATAAACCGAATATTGTTTTTTTTATGCCAACTAAATTATCAACCTTATTGTAATAACTAGGGCTTTCACTACAATCATGAATGTTTTTATCCGTATCATTTTTAGCCAAGTCTTTGTTTACACTAGCATTTCCAACAGTGCCAAGGCTTTCCATTAATTTACTTAGCCTATATATGTATTCCAGTTCCCCCTTAGACAAGATCAAATGAACTATGATTTTTTCATAAAAATCTCTTACCTTTATTTGCATGAAAATACAATAGATTAATAGTGCAACAAACTAGCCTGACCCGTTCGTCGGATCTAAGTGCAGGAGCCACAACTGGACTGGGTTATCATTCATACTAAAATCTCACTAAAAATCTAAGTAAATACAACCCATTCACACCATTGGTGAAGTCCCTAGTGGTATCCTGTAACACCCTCAACCCGACCTGATTTGCCGAGTTTATATCTCGGGTACTACACACGAAACTTAACTGAATTATAGAAACAATTGACATAAACTTCTTATTGAAAACGTTATTCTTATTATTTTATTGAAATACTTAATATCTGAAACAAGGGAAAGTATTAAAAATAAATTTTTACACCAAACTCGTTACAACTTATAAAATATAAAAGTTTGTTATAAATGGACTCTTAGGGCGTAACGATATACCACATGTAACACCTCAAAATTTGGAGTTGAAAGTTTTGAGATTTGTAGGTAGTGTCAGTGGCTAGATCGTACAATTGGGTTTGTTTTCGTGTTTTATGTTAGAATGGGCCTGCTGGTTTGGTAGTTTGTTGTGTGTTAATTTGCCTTTGGGTTTGAATCTTCTTGTATGCTCACGGGAGTAATTTTATTTTAGATTTGTTTTTTTAGTTGCTAAAATATTTATTAGTTTTAGCTATTTTAATTAATTTTTATTTTGAGAATAGAAAAAAATCTCAAAAAGAAAAAAAAGAGTGTTGCACGTTCTTCATCTCTTCTCCATTTTGTTCTCTGTGACTTTTCAATTTTCTTTTTTCCTAAAAAGACAATATTCAGTTTCTTTTGATTCTTTGCTTCTTCTATTTTATTGTTGTTGTCGGTTGTCAAAGGAGTTTTGACCTCTAGTGTTCTGTAAATTAGAAAAGAAGAAGGTAGATTTTGCTTTTGGGGATTTTGATAATGTCTCTTTCGTTTTCTATTTTGTTATTGAATTGAAGTTTTTGTTAATTTGTATGTTAATTGAGGTTTTTGGATTGGTTTGGAAGAGCGAATTGAACGATTCTAGTGTTTGTTATCGCGTCTAAGGTGTGTGTTCGAAAACTCTCCCTTTTCGTTATCGAATTTCTGATTTGTTTCCGTGAAATTCGACATATTTCATGTGTTTTTGAATTTGACCAGTCGAAATGTTGATTGTTGTGGAATTGCTTGAAATTCTGAGTGTTTTTGGTGTGTTTCCGTGTAATTGAGGGCTGAGGATTGTTTCGGCATCAAAGGCACATTTTGTAGCCTGTTTTGGTGTGATTTCGTGACCATACAAGTGGCTAGACGGGCGTGTGCCGCACACGGGCGGTCCATATGGCGGTGTGCAATAGGGAATTTAGGGTTTTCGATGATTTTTGGTACTAAACAGCCTGGCCACACGGGCATGTGTCCCCACACAAGCGTGTGAGATCTCCACACGGCTGTGTCTCATCTACTCTTAATTTTTAGCACTTTTAGACAGTAAGTTACACGGGTTGCTCACACGGGAGTGTGTCCCCACCACACGGGTGTGTGTGGCCTTCACATGGGTGTGTAGACCCCCACATCGCCTGGGCACTTCCATACAGTCGTGTGGCCTTATGTCGCCAAATTTTGTCCTATGTCTGTTTTGATCTGATTATGATTTTGTGTATTCCGACCCTTGGCTAGGTCTTTGTAAGGGTGGTCGGGACTTTGTTTTGACTTGGACTTGTGTGTTATTTGCAATCATAGCTCTAATTAAGCAATTCGGTTGAATGTTAATTGATGTTATGTTATGTTTGATTTTGATTCCGGGTATTTGAATGTGTGCATTTTTGATTCTGTATTCTGTTTCTGTAAGTTTGTCTTCAAATGGTGTGCATTTTGCATTTGTATTAATCTTTTTGGGTTTGGTTGCGAAAAGAAGGGAGTCTAATCTATTTTGGCAGTTTCAACTATAAAATGTCTATACAGCGGTTTATCGCAATGCACATTACGACTACATATTAACATTTGAGTGGCTTAGTCCACATACTTGGTGTGTAGGGTTGGATGAGCCTCTCGGGGTCCTATGTGGTTTGCATGGTTGGATGAGCTTAATTAGGTCTTTTTGGGGTGTGATTGAGGGACGGAGAGGTGTTTGGCTGGTTGGGTGGGTTTCTATTACTTGTTGCATTCATTCCGCATTCTGTCTGTCTGTCTAATTGTAAGACTAACTGTTTATAGAATGAAGTGTTTTAGTGCTGATACGTTTACTTTGTTTGTAAAGACTATTTGTATATTGGGTTGCTATTGAGTTTTATTTTTTTTATTGTAACATTTTGGTGTTCATTTATCTATCATTTTTGAACTCACACTGAGCTCGTGTAGCTCACTCCCTTAGTTTATTCCTTTGCAGGTACCCTCATTTTCTGTAGCTGGACTTGGAATGCTGGGGGTCTCACAGTGACATGTTTTAAGCCGGACTAATAAAAGGACTTTTTAGAATTTTAAATTTGTGAACTATTTGGGATTGTAAACAGCTATAAAGACTGTGGTACAATCTAATTTTGGATTTTTGTAAGTAGTATTGTTTTGATTTCTAGAAACTTTGGAACTTTATTTCCAAGCGCTTTCAATGTGACTTGAATTCTCTGTTTTGAATCCTAAAAAGGCAAAATGGTTTAGTTCGATTTTAATAATTGTGTTCGAATGAGATTTTAACAACTCGTTTTGTAAAATTGTTTTAGATTACTTTGGTGATCAATGTGACCTCTAAAATTCGGTCTAAACTCCTAGGCTGGGTTTTCGGGAGTTACACCACGCCACTTTTCCATTGTGCATAATAACCCACTTCCTTGGTACCTTGGCATACTCTTGGCATCGTCCTTCTTGGCGCAATCTCTTCCCATACACTTAAAAACAACAACAAACATTATAAGTTCAAGAGAACTTACTAAGCTTTATCCTAAAATACCCTGGTAGATACTTTATTTTATTTGAAGAACATTTGTGTGCCAAATACCGTTTTGAACCAAAGACTTCCATTTCGGGCGAATACTATTACAATTTTGGCATACACTTACACGCCAACTTACATACTCTTAACTTACCAATGTACCAATCAAAAGAATATATCTTCAGAGCCCACTTTAGACAGACCAACTCTTCACACATACATTCATTCCAGAACAGTTGTTCACAGATGCTTATCGCTGGCGGATAAATACACATTTTCCGAATACTTATTTAGATTTGCATACCATCAAATTACCAATCAAATCATGCTCTGATTTGATATCATACAAGCTCACACTAATAATGCACTATATAGATCATTCAGAAGAATTCCACATCACTTTATTTTAGAATCCCAGATACTTAGGAAATACAAAGACTCAGTTTTAAAAAGATTTTAGAAGAGGACATGATACTGTTCAAATATGGCATATACCAGATAATCAGATTTCAACACTATACAACACAAACGGTTTCAAATAAAAAATTTCTTATGTTTCTTAACTGTGAGTACGCCCATATTCAACACTAACAGATTAACATGAATGATACCCTTCCTAGCATTTAGACACATATTTCTCTTCAAGAACTCAATTACTTTACAATCTAATTATAATTAGATTTCAGCACTATACAACACAGACGAATTCAAATAAACAATTTTTTATGTTTCTCAACTGCGAGTACGCCCATATTCAACACCAATAGATTAACATGAAGGATACCTTTCTTAGCATCTAGATACATACTTCTCTTCAAGAACTTCCTTAAAACTTATCTAATTACTTTACAAATCTAATTCCATAAAAATAATCTCGGACATATCATAACATTATCTTAGCAATAATTATTACAGAACAATCAGGATTTACCTAGACTTACCATAAAGGTGGATAATTGCATTTTACCAGACAGGTTTATCAGAATACGCCGCAAGGGCCAAATAGAATACACCAAAAGGGCATCCTATAGAATCACATGTTTACTGTCCCGACAAACTTTCGTAGGAGGTGTCATGGTTTTCTCCCTCATTGAATTATACATAAGTTCATGTATCGTGATCTGCCCATTCGATTTACATATCATGGAAGGCTATACCATGAATATTCATAGAGACATATCTTTCAATGGGTCTTAACCACATGGTCTTATAACATTCATGTATTGTGACCTGCCAGTCCAGTAATCATCTTACTGAAGGCTACACCATGAGTGTTTCCAAATCCCATCAAGATGTCACGGGTCTCAACCTCATGGTCTTACAATTGTTTTCATATCGTGATTTATCAATCTGGTTAGCAATATAAATGCCCTACCAAAGACTTTACAAAGGGACATTTCTTATCATTTACTTATCCATATTTATTGGTATTCCAGACTAACTCATACTTTTCATATCTCAAACTTTACCTGGATACTTATCAATCAACATTCCTCTCAATAGAACTTATAACATATCATCATAGCATTTATCTCATCTTTATTATACTCGTACACTTACCGATTATTATAGATATAATCATCTTCTATATATATTTTTTCTTCTACGTGAAAAGTTTACATAAGAGAGAGAGTCAGGGTAGAGACTTACATGATACTCACCTACTGTAGTTCTAAGCTCCAGACTTAGATATCCTTCTCGAACCAGTAGCAAAAATTGCTTATAGAATATAGGACCACCATTAAAACTCATTTACATACAACTTACTATCATCTCAAACTCTGACAACCCCCATGCAAAGCCTTATGCTTACAACTTACTATTTATATACCACATACAGACTCATTTTTTCAAAAATAGCTAACATGCAGAGCTGTAATACTTACCCAGAGATGGAATGATCACTGATTAAACCAAGAATCCTTAACTTCCTGCTTAATAAGGAAAATATACCATTGTATTTAAGAAAAAAGAATTAGAAAGTACTCTCAAAGGAAGAAGAAGAACCTTTCTCAGAACCCCTCCCACACATATAAATATGACCCATCCGACCTAGTGGAATTTAACAAATGTCACATTTCAAAATTTGCTTTCTTAAACTTTACAATTTTTGAGAAAAATATAAACGAGAATCCTGCACTATAGATATCAGACTAGTCTATCCAGTTGGTTCAAATCCAGGTTACTTTACAACCTAACTAATACAGTACTTCAGACAAATAAGGCATACTATACCTTTAGTGATAATTCATATCATACTTACCCTTTTTCACTTAACACAATCTTTTCCTTTAAATAGCAGAATATCCTAAAATAAAATCTTCACTTACTTACACAACAATTACTATACACCCACACCTATGCACCAAAAGAAACATATGAATGGATTACACTTCGCCAAATAGATTATTTTGCCACTATGTGCCAAAATAATTGGTTTGCCAGACTTGAGGTGTGACATACCCCTTTCATATGTGCATGGCACTTTCTTTCATTGCCCCATTATCTCGACAAGATCTGGATTGGTTCCTCATTGAGGCTTTATCCCCGTATCTCCTGTATTTACAAAACAACCATTGTAAATTAATATGAATTTAGTGAATTTCTTTTTTCACATACATATCACACCTTATCGGTGTTCAAATAAGCAGATGATAATAATAAATAATAACAATCCAATTACTCCCTGTTCGTTAGGGTGTTTATTTTTAAAACCATCATAGTAAACCTTTCTCCCAATCCCGATACTATCCATTGGCGGGTAGATTGTTGAGCCATTTCCTTTCGACTATTCTACCAGCCTTTAATAATTTTCTTAAATGTCTAGCCATAATTTTTATCCCTTTTCTTCTATTTTACTTATGACCAAGTAGTTCTCATACTCTCACCATCAGGCCTTATTAGCGCGGCCTTCCGATTTTCCTTCCTAAAGACCTAAGTGAAAATTCCCATCAAGTTAGTTCGTGGTACACTCTTTCCTTATTTTAACCCGATATTGTTTACTCACTTTCCATCGCTGATGGAACTAAATGAGATCCTACACTAATCTGGTGAATAGAATCCAATTTAGTTTAAATCGTAGTCGGATTACTTTCTTGTAATCCGTCTTAATCATTTTTCCTCTCCCTTAAACATAACACATCCTCTTGCTATGGACCACTAATGCTTGAAATACTCAGACACTACTGCTGAGTGTCAATCTGGGTTCATGAGTTCTCTTTCTTACCCTCTGGTTCCCATGAAACAATAATTTGGCGGATACCTTTACTCTAGAGCTTCCCCCTTAAAGAGGAATAGTCTTGAAAAACAAGTCTGTCTCTTTGAAGTTTCCCTTTTTTGGGGTCTCCTATTATCATTAGGGTTCTCGCTAACCCCTTCATTCCGTATGGATTAGTCGGCGTACTCTTAATTAATTACTAGCTTGTTGGGTTTCCTGAACACTCTAGGAAAGTCCTTTATAATAGATACTTAACCACAAGCCTTAGTTTAACCATTTCTCATACGCCTAAATATTAGGCACCACTAGTTCTATGACTTCTATACTAATTCTTGATTAACATCTCTTTGCCACTTTGGGTTACACGACTACTATTTTTGTAGCCCTTTCTCATTCCCATTAAGTTCCCATTCTCTAGAGGATTCTTTCAGCCTACTGCTCGTTTGTCTTCTTTTCATAATTCCATTTCCTTTTCAACCCTATTTCTATTGGCAGGTTGTCCCATGATCCTATTTTGAATTCCTTACCCAGTTTATTGTCTTGATGGACTTTCTCTTTTGCTTTCTACAAGTTTCCATAGCCGAGCTATGGTCTTTGCAAGTACCCTATATTTAATGTCCTAGCAGGCTCCATTAGTTGTCATGGTTTGACTATGGTTTTTCGCTTATGTATTACCATGTTTAGAGTCTCGTCGGATCATCCCGTGTTTAAAGTCTCATCAGACTATCTTGTGTTTAACGTCCCGTTGGGTTATCTTTGATGCCATAGCGTCTTTCAACTATGTCTTACTCTCTCTACCGTCAAATCATCTTTTGACACCATAACATCATTCAGCTATGGTCTTACACAATATCACCCGTGTTTATTGTCCCGACGGATTACCTAGGTTGCTATAGTCCAAATATGATCTTACACCTTATATTCCTCATGTTTACTATCCCAGACTACCAATATGCCACAGTCCAACTATGGTCTTAGCCTTGTTTACCATGATGCCATAACATCTTTTAGCCATAGTCTTACTCATTTCAGTTTTGATGTCATAGCATCTTTCAACTATGGTCTTACATATTGTAGGCGTATAGCCTTCGATCGATCACATGACCTAGCCATGATCGTTCCTATTCACTCTTCCTATTTTGTCCCATCCATCCCTCCATTTCATCATCCTATACTTTGCTGCTTGAACATCGCAGTTGTAACACTCTATTCTCGCCTTGATCGTCAAGCCCAAATATGGGTTTCCACACCATCATCTCATCTCATGTACATCAAATAGAAAACTAGATCCAAGCAAACCATTCTTCTTTTGTTAACCCGTTTAAGTTTTAAGTCATCCAATTAGTTAATTTACATTGTTACATGCAAATCATTCATTAATCGGCCTTACATACAGATAGAATCATGTAAAAGGGTTATTTAACAAAATTTCATAAAATTATTCGTAGGTATCGATACTAACATTGAGGTATCAATATTTTCTTTCAGTGGTATCGATACCACTTGGAAAAATGATACTGAAGTAGCTTATTGTATTCCGAAAAAAATCCTAATTATTGAAAATTATCTGTACTTGCTATATATTATCGATACTTTAGTCCCGAGTATCAATACTCAAGATAAGGTATCAATACCAAATCCCTATTCTGTTTTTCTATACGTTTTAGTTCACATAGGTATAAATTTTCAAAGCCAACTATTGATACCTTTGCTACTGAAGCTAAAAATGTAGCATAGAAGAGCAAATAACTAATCTCAAATAGTTCCTAAGCAACATACATCAAGTACTTTGTTCATTTTATCATGCTATGGCTAACTTTATCAGTTCAAGGTGTCCAATCAACCAAGCAAAAATTGTTATGCCAACATCAATTTTTAAAAATTCTAACATGAAAATAACATGAAATTCTTATAAGCCAAATCAAAATGTTTAAAGATCAATAACCCAAAATAGTTCTACCACATTACCCATTTGCCCAATGCGAATATAAATAATATAGCACCTACAATAAATAACCAGTCTTTCTTAGATCACTCCCTTGGAAACCACACTACCCACACCGTGATGTCACTAATAAGCATATGTTGAAATGAGTGGGTAAGCTTAAACAAACTCAGTGAATGCAAAGAATTTCCACAACGCAAACATAACATCATGCAACACAACTAATCATTACTCACAAGTACCTTATTCTTAAGCTAACATCATGTAGTATTAAATCATGCATCATCTAATAGGTCATTCTCATAACGTATACATACTCAGTCAAGAATAGACATATTCCACGTGATTACAAAGATATGATAGATTGGCACTTGAGTTATGAAACATATAGTGAGCTCTATCATCATCACACATCGAATACGCGGATCTTATTTACACCATATAGACTCAGAGTCAAACATGTCCCAAAAAGTAAAGTATACATCTAACACTCTCATTTCCCCTCACATGTCCCGTTGAATGGCTCAAATTCCCTTATCCCTCTAAACATGTACCAGGGCCTCAATGCCAGAAACCACTATACATATAAGTGAGTACTCACAATCTTATGGCATGACAATTGTATCCAATGGTTCCAAGATCACAAGGCTAAAATATCTGAAAACAACACATATTACTTATCAATTCCGTCTACTATCACTGCATATTAGCGTCTTTTGCAACGCACTAGCATAATCATATAACATATATATTATACATTTATTTCATGTATGTAATTTCACTTTACACAATAATCACCATACTCACTTATCAAATTTCATGTACAATACATAACCACAGGATAATTATAGATTTAAGAAAACTTACGCTCGGAACTTAGAGTAAGTGTTTAGGCTATATCTAAATTCCCAAGTAACACATGACTCGTGTTTAAGAGTAGCAATTCTATACACTCACCACTCTATACTGTTGTCGAAAAGACGAAAGCTCAACTAAATCTTTCCTAGCTCGTAGCAAGCTCTAACGAATCTGGGGCTTTACCCACAAAAATCATACAATAACCCTAGTCAAATAACAACCAAAAATTCACTCAAACCAACTAAACATAAGCTTTAAGCTAAGTTCTCATATAACTTAAACTATTAGCATAACAAACTTTAAATCCTAATATCTCAATCTATACTCAATCTTTTTGCCTAAAATTAGTTCTATTCATCTAATTAATCATCTACGCCTAATTCAAAACCTTCAAACTAGATAAATCTACTCAATTCATGGCATCGACATTTTTCGACATATTTTAGGCAATTTTGACAAAATTCATTAAAACATGAGAAATCATTAACGAAGCTTTAAGGTAAGTTTAAACACCTTCTAATCATGCTAAAACAAGTTGAAAAACACTTTGAAATCAAGTTTTGACTCAAAATCCTGGAATCCACCATTAATGGCTCGATTTTCGACTTTTATTCGAAACATGCAGTTTGAAGGCTAATAATTCAGTTTTAGAGTCTAAATAACATTAAAAACCAACAGATGCATGAATGATTACCTTTGTTGAAAAAATGAACAAGTTTTGATGTAAATTAAAAAAAATTACGTTTGAAGAAGATGATGAAATCTACGGAGTTTTAAGTGTTTTTCTTGGAGATTTATAATTGTAAGTGACTTAGAAATTATAGGAAATCAAGGTATTGTGGTTTAGGAATAAGAAAATTGAGTTAAAGATCAAGGGAATGGCAAAGGGGCGGCAAAAGGAAGAGGAAAATAACGTGAAAACTATAGGTGAAAGGTGGTTTTTAGGTTCAATTTTAAAAGTTAGTTAAATTGCCATATAAATGTTCACTGTTTTGACTCTATTACAAATCAATCCTTTTTCTAAAATTTAAGGTTACTAGAACACTTTTCAAAAATTGATTTAACTTTATGAAAATCATTATCGAAAGCATTATCAAGTACCAACCTTATGAAATTCTGAGCTCATCTAGGCCAAAATTCCTAAAATACCCCAAAAACTCTTAGGCCCTATTTTGGGGTGTTACAGTAGTATCCCCTCTGTAAGGTCCAGAGCTTTGTGCATCACAGTTTGCACTTTGTAACACCGTATGGTGGTATCTAACAGGACTGCTCTCTTTCCTTTTCATAACTCCTTCTAACCCATCATTAATTCCCTTTTACGATTTCATTTTTCATGCATACTAAACTAGAATGACAGATACTCATAAATTCATGGAAGCGCATCATGCATATCAAGGGTAGAGTGCAGAAACTCAACTGATGCCTCGGTGCCCTTTCTGCTTAGCTTCTCTAGACGTCAGAGCTTCCTTCCTCCTGGTAGCTAAGCAAGGCAACCAAACCATGGGTTAAACCTAGTGTTTTCACTTTAAAGCTCAAATTTCTAAGAACATGCAGAACTATTAGAAATGGTTTTTGGGAACTCTTAACCTTGTTTTTTTTTAATTCTTATGCATATCGAAGGGCTTAGAACCTTACCAGTGTACTGGTTTCCTTAATTTTCCAATTTAAACCTCTCGATCATTGCTCAATGCAAAGCTTTCCATTACCATCGCTTCCTCGAAACAACCACGAAGGTTAAAGAATAAGAGAAAATGAAACAGGCTGAGAGGAATTCGTTTGAGGATTCATTTCTTAGCTATTTATAACCCTTCATACATGGTCTCCAACTGCATATCAACCGTTCATCCATAATCATTTTTTCTCCTACTAAAAGATCGACTGGTTCTAATCCAACTAAATCGGACTTGGTTCTCAACCATGCTCTATTTCGTTTCTAACTTTTCCTAGTTTTTAAATAGAGACCGTCAATTTACGATTGCTTTCAATTTAACCCTTAATTGTTCCAAATTTTCGAGTTTAAAGGAATTTGGGTGTGACAAATAGTCATTAAGTAAAAAATCAATTGAATATTTTATTTCCCATCAAAAGAGCTCTTTTTTATTTTAAATTTCTATAAACACTAGAAGGGTAAACACTATGATGGAATAAGGCCGTTGCATGCACAACGTCCTGGCTGCAATATGATGAAAAGTTATTCCTCCCAAAATAAAAAAACCGAAACCTTCTACTCCCCATGTCAAATTTACAAGCTGTACCTTGCCAGTTAGTCCATAAGGGTTGGGCACCCATATTTTAGGACCATATAATCAATCTTGTTACATGAATTGCGCCAAAGCCAAAGCAATCTACTCCTAAGAGAAATAAATAAATTCCAAAAATCTTAGGCAAATCTAAGTGAGGTTTTCATGTGCATTGTTCAAAAAAATTCTAGATCTCATTATACCAAATGCTAGATGGTTGTCAAGAAGCATAAGCCAGAAAACACAATATATTCTTTAGTTACACCATCCACAATGTGTCCAATCACATAAGAGAAAAACATGTTCAATAGACTCATTATATTGCCAAAAAATCAAACAGTTGAGGTTATTCCTAATTATCCTTTAAACCAAATTCACATTTTTAGGTAAATCATTCTCAATCAAATGTACACTTGAAGTTATATGAACCTTCCATATAATCTTTCAAATAAAATCAAGATTCATATATGATGAACCAGGGTTACCCTTTTTTTTTCTTTTTAAGAACAAAATATATTGGTTTAACTGAATATTCACCACCAGAGGTGTTAGGTTATATAAGTTTGTTTTAGCGTCCACTCTTGCACATAAAAATTCTTTGTATAGCATCCTCAACTTGACATGAAATTCCAGTTTAAATCTCACTTAATTGCCAACACCTTTCCTCCTTATTAGTAATTTGCACTACTTTCATAAGTAAATTTTACATTTGACTAACATCAATGTTAGGATTCAACAACTTTATATCAGGAACCCATTGATCGCAACATCATTACTACCTAATACTTTCCACCAATTTTCCTCTTTTATCACCTTTCTTCCTTCCAACAAACTTTCCTAAATATATGAAACTCTAACTCTTTTTTAGATTTTAAAAAAAGAAGAATTAACAAAATATCTACCTTTTAATACTCTGACCTATAGTTCATTAAGATTTTACACTATCATCCAACATTGTTTAAATAAAACTGCCTTATTCATCACTTGCATGTCTTTAAACCCCAAACCTTCATTTCTTTTTTGAATAGCCATGATCTTCTATCTTATCTAGTGTAGCATCATTTCCTCTTCTTTTTGTCTAAAAAAGAATCCATTTTTCATTGAATTGATCCCCTCACACACTTTTTTAGGAAACAGTACACATTACACTATGTACACATGCATTGCACAGGCAATAACCTTTATAAGTATTTCTTTCCACTATGTGATAATAAATTCTATTTCTAGTTTTTTAACTTTCTAATAGTCCTATTTTTAATGTATCTCTCAACCTTACACTTATTTTATCCCTAAATGAAGGGATTCCTAAGCATGTACCTAGATTATTTTCTCTTAGAATACTCAGTTTAATTTCCATCCTCCTTTTCAAATCTTCATTTACATTAGAGATAAAAATTAACTTGACTTCGACAAAATTATTGTTTTCCCTAATGCTTCTCCATATTCAATTAAGATTATTTTAAAAACACCACAAGTTAAAGAACAAATATTCATTTGCAAACAAGACATGAGACCAAACGGGATCGACTTTACTAATTTTAACTCTATACAAAATTCTAGACTCAATTGCAAGGTTGATTGCTATAAAAAAGACATCAAAAATAAACAAAAAAAGGTAAATGGATAGAGGGTCCTTTACCTTAAACCTTTAGTTGGATACATTGTATTTTTTTTTTGTTTCCCATTAACAATAACATTGTCGGGAACAAAGGTGACACACTTCCATATTCAACTAACCTATTTATCATTAAAGCCTATCCTAAGTAAAACGTCCTTAAGAAAATCTCACTGCACCCTATCATATGCCTTGTTTATATCAAATTTCACCATCATATACACATTATTCCCCTTCTTCTTTAGCTTTAAGTAGTCAAAGGTCTCATTTTCGACCAAAATGTTGTCTTGTATTTGCCTACCCTTCATAAAAGTATTTTAATTTTATGTATTTAACTCCCCATCCAAGACTTTATCTATTTACAATGATCTTGGAAACAACCTTGTATGAAAAATTATAACACCTAATGAGTCTAAACCATGATACATTCTTAACTTTCTCAACTTTTGCATTAAGCACAATCATTTCATTTATATTTTTCAACATTACACCATTTTGAAAATTTCTTTTACTTTCTAAGACACAATTCCCCTTACGATGTCCCAATACTATCGGAAAAACACTTCATTATAACCATCAAACGTATTTGCCTTCTCTAGCTCTAACTCAAATGTAAACCTATTCAATTCCTTATTATAAATAGTAGTTTTTAACCAACATTCATCGCGTATATAATGAATTTGGGACTTCATTTAAAATCTACCCCCAAATCCTTGGTCCTTTTGTAGTAAATAGGTTACCGTAATATCTTTCAACTATATCCAAAATTTTGGCTTCTTCTTCAGTCCATCATCTCTTATCATCTTTTATAGCAAAAACTTGTTCCATTTTAGTTTCAAACTTTGGTTAAAAACTTTTTTTTTCTCTCGTCCATAATTCCTTTATATGTTTAATTAACTCATTCATATTCAAACTAAATCCCACATCTATCTACTGATTCTAACATTCTACCACCCTATTCATTAAATCCTCAATTAATGGCTTATTGTTTGGACTTTTTTAATCGATATCCTTAGCATGTTCTGACATCTTTTTTATGGCATTAGTTAGCAAGCATAATAACGATTAAAATGCCTACTCCACTACTTGGTAACTTGACTATACTTCTCACTTTCTGTCCTTACAACCTCAAACTTAAAAGATCTTTTGCCCTTCCCATCAACATAGTTCAAATATGCTAATATTGGTGCATGATTAAAACTAAAAGTTAATATATTAAACACATGACACCCGAGAAATTCTTTATTCTAGTTTATTTTTACATAAATTTTTGACAACCATTTAAACTTTCAGGCGTAGCATAGCATTTACTAATAAATTTCAATTTATCCTCAATTTGTCCACCCTACTTTCCATATAGTTTCAATTATAAATAGGAGTTGTCGGTCATGTTTCTTCACCAACTTTGTAAGCACTCTCTAGTTATAGGATAGTAATTTTGTAAATTTTAAATGGTTGTTATAGGATAACCACCTTCAGAATCTTACTAATTTTTGTCTCATCTGTCTTGCTCCAATTACTCTGATCTTAATTACTTCCCACTGATTGATGTGGCATAATTTGATATATGCTATTAGGTCCTTTTCATGCTCTTTTTAGCTTGCTTTTTAGTGAAATTAAATCTTTTCGGTATTAATAGTTAAGTACTTTGAATTTAGTAATGGGTTATATTTTTGTGGTGTTTTTAGTGTTATGTAAATTTAGTGTTACATAAATTTTTAGGATCAAATGGAACTTATCTTATGTTTCATTGCTTGTGTAAGAGAGTTAAGAAATAATAAAAACTATGGAATTGAAAGATCCTTGGTAAAACAGGATAAAGTCACGACCTCAAAATGCTCAAAGTCATGACTTAAGTCACTTCTTTGGACCTATGGAAAGATGTTTAGCCAAAGTTGCGACTTCAAAGAAGCATAAGGTTGTAACTTAATATATTGAAGCCAAGGAACAATGTCGTAACTTACTTGATCAAAGGTATGACGTTGATCATCCAAAGCTTGAGGGGAGCCAAATAGAGACCTACGTCGTGATTTGGAAACTTTAGAATATGTGACATTGACATGTAAAGTCATGACATTTTTTCTCATGAGGTTGTAACATTGATGCAAAACTACTAGCAAAGGAGAAGCCCTTTGGTAATGTTGTGTCATTGCAAAGATTGAAGTTACGACGTTGATTTACAGAATTGAAGTATTGACGGTTATTAAGAGGCAAACTTAGGGAATTTTGACCTCAAGTTAGAAGAAAAAGTCATTTTAAACAAGGTTAAGAATTTCATTTAACCTTTTACCATAAATATTCCATTTGTATCAACTAGGAAAGAAGAGAGAAAGATTAAAGAGAGTTAGCTTAGACATTTTTTGACTTGGGTTTTTAGAGTAGTGTAAAGATTTATTGTTAGATTCTTTTAATTCTCTTTATTATGGATTGGCAATGATGGAGATTCATGCAAGCTCTAACTCAGACTTTAAGTGCTTTATTAATGAGCAATTCTAAACTCTTCTTTTAAATTCATTGTTATTTCTATATTGTTTAGAATAGTTGTTGTTGTTGTTGTTTTGAATTCCATGTTGAGCTATATTAGTTGATAGTTGATGAGGATGTTAGATATTGGTTGTAGTTAATGTATGTCTCCATGATTGTTTTCAATTTTTTGATTAAATAGAGAAACTTAGTAGACTAGAATTGATACATTTAGTTGAAAAGCTAAGATGATAAGATTAATAGGAGATTCTATTGTGTAAAACATTGATTTGATCATGCCAAATAGTGAGACTGAGAGGTAAACTATCAACTAGGTGAGACCGAGAGGAAATCCTAGATAGTAATTTCTAGATGTGAATGAGATTGATAAGTGATTTCTATTTAAAAATAACAATCAATTCAATTCACTAGATACATACTTAGGGCCTTTTGGATGCTCATTTACTGCCATTGTGGTGCGTTTAGCACCATATATCCCTCAATTGTCATGAAAAACATTGTTTGGATGATTTAAGTCCAGTGCGTTTTAAACACTCGAGCTTGAATTTCCCACTAAAGTTTCATTTTACTTCCCTAGACCCTCATTTTACAAATGTATCCCTTTTTTTTTGAATTATCCTTTTTTTCTTATTCATTTCTACTTGAAATGCCACTTGTGTATATATAATGTCTATTTATAGTATTTTTCATTTGTTTCAAATAATTATTAGAAAATTTATTAAAATTTATTTACCACTTAATATATAAAAAAGTGTAGCACCCCAAACCCGGCCCAGAAGTTATGGCCGGATCCGGCATGCCACATCAAAAACGTAAAAAAATTTTTCCATTCTAAGTCCAGAAAATCGTACTTGATGTTCAAAAGATTAATTCATTAAGGGTTAAAGTAAATGGAAGCTGTGCACCAGGTAGGAAACCGGAAAAGAGGTGGTGAGTCCATCGGACTGCTTAAGTACCAAGCTCCCTTCGGATTCAATCCTAGACATGCATACCGCCATTGCCATACCTTAACGTCATGGATATTTCTAGGAAACCGATTCGATTAAGTCATTTTTAGGAAAAGTGATTAATTTTGGAAAATACTTTCATTGCGGAAGCTTTGGTTGTTGTCGTGTTATTTTGAAATCAACTGTTGTTTTTGAAAACGCGCCCTAAAGCTATCCAATTTCAACAGTTAAAATAAGTATTACCTATCTTAGTAAAACATATTAAAAACCATTAAAAATAAATAAGCGGCCTTATTACATTTAAAATCCCAAAACCTCAAACGTAATTAAAAGGATGTCCAGTTCACCAGAAGAAAATCAAACTTTCAGAACGGGTGGCCACTCCGAATTCCCTCACAGCTCCAAGCCCACGATGGTTGGGGATTACCCGCGTGGATGAAAATAAAAGGGATGAGTTTGGGGAAACTCAGTGTGTAAAATAACCCAACCATAGTCTAAATCAGCTTAAACCAAAGAAATAAAATAAGTTGGCCTTAGCCCAGAACAGAATTCAAAATAAAGCCCATAGGCCCATAACAGAACATATATTACATGTTTATGCAGAAACCCAACCATATCCAACCGTATACACCCCCATACCAACCTTACACCGTGTGGGGAGACAACTCGACCCACCCAACCGCTACACACCATAGAATTTGCAGCATGGCTGCCAGAACAGATAATGTGACAGAGTCACCAGATACAGATAATCGTGGCAGAGCCACCAGAACAGATATATGTGGCAGAGCCACCAGATCAGATATTTGTGGCAGAGCCACCAGATCAAATATTTGTGGCATAGCCATCAGAACGCTTCCTCCATAATATAACCCATGTCCCCATGCAACAGATATATAATCATGGCATACATCATACAGAATCAGATCGTCATGCTTTTCAGTCAAAATTAACCCTAGGGGTATAACGGTAATTTTGCACCTAGGGGTATAACAGTAATTTTCCATACATAGGGGTATTATAGTAATTTAGCTACTTTTAGGGTTTTCATGCATATCCTAACTATTTACGTACTATCAGGACACTTACCACGCATACTTACTGAATTGGGCCCGTTGGCCCATGAACCCGATCTTTGGCCCATTAAGCCCAAATTATCAAAATGTACGAAATCGCGCGTACTGCAGTTTATTACTTTAGGTTACCAAATATACAACCCAACTATCTTACGAGCATTCGCACACTCGCAAATTCCCAAAATACTGACTTTTCGGCATTTCGGCTTTTCGGCTTTTGCCAATCTAGTCTATGAGAGGGTGTCAGTTACACACCTGTTTGCGACGATATGCTGACGAGATCCACACACGAACCGTCTACAATTGGATTACTAACACGTTAATCTAATTATTCAAATACAAACCACGTATTAACCCCTTACAATATTCGGCCAATCATACCTACAGATCATAGTAAGCTTATAAGAAAACAATAAGCAACTCATTAACAAATTTTTGTCAATGTTTACCACATAATCATAATTTCACTGCAAGCTGTCTTCCTGAGCAACAGTCACTAAATCATTTATAAATGGAGCTACAAAACTCCAAATCAAGTTCCGTTAATTTTCCTTGAAAATATACTCATATATCTTTTATCCATAAAATTTTCAGAATTTTTGGTTTAGCCAATCAATACCAGAATTTTCTCAAAGTTTCCCATGTTTCACTGTTTGACTAATCTGACCACCCTTCATTACGAATCAAATTTCTCATTGTACAGAATTCAAAATATGTTCTTGTTTATTTCATTAGAAACTAGACTCAATAAGCTTTAATTACATAATTTATTAAGCTTCTAATTCATCTCCCACAATTTATGGTGATTTTCCAAAGTCACGTTACTGCTGCTGTCCCAAGCAGATTTATTACCAAATCACTCTTTCACACATACCTTGCATGCATGTTATTTAAACATGTATAACACCAATCAATCATCACATATCTATGATTTTACTTAAGTATAATCTCCATTTCATCATTTTAAAGCACAACATGTTAGCCGATTTTTTTCCTTTAACATCTAAGGGACATGCATGCTCATTTGTTTGGCTCAACTTCACCTATCTTCCATTTTTTCTTCAAAAGAACATGAAACAACAACCATTTCCTTCATTTTAATTCATGACTAAATGCTCACAACACAACTAAAAATCAAAATATACTTTAAGAGTTAAGGTAGAATCAAGAAGAACTCATGAACCTCAAAATAGAAGCAAGGTACCAAGAACTTACCTTCAATTTTCCTCCTCCTAATGACCAAATACTCAAGAGCTTTCTCCTCTCCTTTCTCTTCTCTAACTTTCATCTATGATGAACAAAGATGGACAAAACTTTGTTCTTTTCACCCCTTTTTCTTTTAATAAAACTTCATATTTCATCCATTTAATTCTTTAATACAAAAGACATGAAATTCTTATCATGAAACATTTAACTAACCCATTATCATGAAATATTTACCTAACCCATTATCATGGAACATTTACCTAACCTATTATCATTGAACATTTACCTAACCTATTATCAATTTGTACCATAAATTATGGATATCAAGTGTACATTTTGTCTATAACAACATGATGGCTGGCCACTTCATGTAAAATGGGAGGTTTGTCATGCAAATCCTCCTATTTTGCACTCCTATTTATTTGGCCACTTCAATTTAGCCTATAGCATTTTCAAACATTTTCACATAGGTCCTATTTCATGATTTCACCCCCTTTTTGTTATGGAACAAAAATTAACTAAAATTGACGGGTTCTATCTTAAGCTTGGGCTTTCTAGAGGCCCACTAACATAATTAAACCTATGCCAACATTCACAGGATTCCCGAAAATTGGGGCGTTACAAAAAGAATTATTAAAAAATAATTAAAATATTTATATAAATATTAAATATATAATATAATATAATATAAATTTAATAATTATAAAAGGTAAACATCTATTGCATAATGATTATATAAGTTTTTTATTTAAAAATATAAAAAAAATTATCATAATGAATATGATTTTAATTTTTATTTAATAGAAAATATTTTTAAATAATTTAATTTTAATAAAATATTATTATAATCATTTTAAATTATTATTTAACAAAAAATAATTATATTTAATTATTTAATAAAAATATATTTTAACTATTTAACTATCATTTAACATTAATATAATTTTAATCTAATGTCTGTAATAATCATTTTTTATTCTCATCTCATCGCTACCGCTGCATTTAAATCCAAACATATATTCTACCATTGGTTTTATTTTCACTGCTATAGTATCCAATCTCATAGCTATAGTAATTACTCTTACGGTCGCCGTTATCTTTAATCTCACCGAAACTAATTGCACCGCCCATCCAAAGGAAGCCTTAGTTTTATAGATGTCTAGCTGAACAATTGACCATCATATTGTCATTTGCATTAATCTTTAACAAGAAATAGAGAGAGCCTTAGACTAGATAGTCGAGAGAGTACTTTAGTTTAGTTCTTCTTTAATGACTTTAATATTGATTGTGATAATAATCCTTAATTTGAGTAAACTGGTAATTACCTAACTAGTAAGATCACAATTTGTTCATTGTTTACAAGTCAATCCCTAAGGAAACAAGCATTGGAATACTACCAAAGTGTTCCCTTGTAATATATTCTCTATACTATAACTTGATATTGTTATGCTTTCGGTCTTTTCTTGTGTAAAAGTAAAATTTTATATGTTTTGTGGGTAGAGTATACATAAGGGATCATTGGCGCATCCCATAAATTCCTTTTTCCTTTCACTTTATTATTTATTATTCTCCTTCTTGTTACTAATTTTCATCTTTCACTAAACTTTTCCTTGATCTTCACACTTCAAAGCCTCATTAACCTTTCTATAAATTCCCTTTTCTTCTTCATTCCCATAGTTCATCATATATATTCCTTACCTATCCCTCTTTATTTTGAATCCATATAGCCTTTGGTTTCAAGAATTTTAAGTCATTAATATCTTAGTCCTCTCATTTTTTTATATACATATTTTCTAACCCTTGAACAATTTGTACATTATTAATTCTCACCATCACCCCATTTTTCTCATCTTTATTATCCTCAAGAGGCAGTTAAATTATATATATTTCCCTTCACTATATCCTTTAAAATATTCTTGGTTTGTTTTATTTTAATTTCATCTTTATCTTTCACACTATTTATACTTCCATAATTCACCTTTATTGAACAAACCTTTAACTTGTAGAGTACTTTCACATTCCCCCTTTTGTAATGCTAGGCAATTATTTTATTGTACACTCTTCGATCTATATTGAAAACACTGTTACCTCTTTTTTCCTTTTGCTTTTGTATTTCCTTTCCCCCACTCTCTTATTCATGCACTTTTTAAGTTCCTACCTTTACCTTAAGTTCCCCTCCTTACTCTCTTTATCCTTCTTAATCTCAAATCTCTACCCCATTCTTATTCTTTCCTTTTAATGCCTACCCCTAAACTAAGACCCCCTTCATTTTTTTTCATATCTTTCTAAACTTCAAACCTTCATATCTTTCTAAACTTCAAACCTATCACCCTACCTATTGTAATGCTCTAGAATTTTTTCGATATTGGAAAAGCTATTTTTAGGTCAAAATTATGAACCGAGCTATTTTGGAAAGCCAAATAAAAGTTGTTTGTGACTAATAGTGATTAATTAAGGTAATTATTATGTTTTAATTTGTAGTAATTAGTGAGTAATGAAATGAAGACTTAATCATAAGAGCAATAAAATTTATAGGGTCCACGTGCAAATAGGTAAAAGTTAGATTTCGAGTCTTAGGATGGTTTATGTTGTTATTTTACCAAGGATCCATTAACAAATGGACCATTAAATTGAAAGGGGAAAATAGTTCTCTTTTTTTTTTCACGATTGGGCTTGTTCTTCCATTTTCTCTCAAAGTTCTCTCTATTCTCCCAATTACTTTTTAAGAATTTGATCTCAAATTATTAATGTTGAAAGATAAATATACTTTCCAGAAAATACTTTAATGTTTTAAAGATTTGATTTGATTTGATTTCTTATTATCTTTTATTTTTCTCTATTCTTTTAAAAGAACAAAGCAATGAAGGGAGATTGATTTCTTGGTTGTTCTTGGCTTTAATATTTAAAAATCCAATAAGGGAATAATGATTTAAAATCTATTTAATGATTTTTTTAATCCATAAAAATTGTTGTCTAATGGTTTCTTCCATTTAAAAGCTATATCCTTATTCATAGTAGTTAGAGAGAGAAAGTAGTGATTCTCGGGATTTTTACTGTTTTTAGGTTAATTTAATGATGTTATTAAGTTTAGAATGCTAGGAATCTGTGAAAAAATTAAAATAAAATAAAATAAAATAAAATAAAATAAAGAAAAAATAAAATAACACACAAATTTTACGGGGAAACCCTTTCGGGGAAAAAACCACGGGCAGAGGAGAAGAAAATTCACTATGTCGAAAATTTGAATCAATACAAGAGGAATAGACTATATCTATTTATAGGCTTGTAAAGCCATATTCTAGTAGGATTGAAACACCTTATCCTAATCAATATAAAATAGATGGAGTTTAATAAGGTTTAAAAAACTTTATTCTAAAATAAAATAAAAGAAGTCTAGTTCTATATGGATTTTACTTTTATTTTATTTTCCATCGTATTTTATTTAAATAAGAATTTGGGTCACTTAATTCTAACAATCTCCACCTTGACACAAATTCTCAATGAACAAGTTCTTCATCGCGAACTTTCAATAAACTAGTTCTCCACCTCTTCCATAAAACCCCTTAAGGGTTTAACTTCAACAATGAACACCAACCAAGGCTAAGCAATGCTCAAACTTGGTTATAGGAAGTGACTTAGTCATCATATCTGTAGGATTTTCATGAGTACTAATTTTGCTCACAACAATATCACCACGAGCAATAATATCACGAACAAAATGATACCGAACATCAATGTGTTTTGTTCTCTCATGAAACATTTGATCTTTTGTAAGAAAGATGGCACTCTGACTGTCACAAAATACTGTGCTGATTTGAAGGTCTTCATTAAGTTCACTAAAGAGTCCCTTCAACCAAACAGCTTCTTTACAAGCCTCAGTAATCGCCATGTACTCAGCTTCAGTGGTAGACAAAGCGACTGTAGTTTGCAAAGTGGCTTTCCAACTGATTGCACAACCTCCGATTGTAAAGACATAACCTGTGAGAGATCTTCTTCTATCAAGGTCTCCAGCAAAATCAGCATCAACATACCCAATGACTCCATCTCTAGTTCTTCCAAACTGTAAGCAAACATCAGTAGTACCTTGTAAGTATCTTAAAATCCACTGAACTGCTTTCCAGTGTTCTTTACCAGGATTCGCCATGTATCTGCTAACTGCACTGACTGCATATGATAAATCTAGACGTGAACAAACCATAGCATACATGAGAGATCCTACTGCACTAGAGTATGGAACATGTGACATGTACTCAATCTCATCATCTGATTGTGGAGACAAAGCTGATGAAAGTCTGAAATGAGCTGCTAAAGGAGAACTAACAGGCTTAGCACTCTGCATATTGAACCTGCAAAGAACTTTCTCAATGTACCCCTTCTAACTTAGGTACAATTTACTTGCTTTTTTATCTCTAAGAATCTCCATACCAAGTATCTTCTTTGCTGGTCCTAAATCTTTCATCTCAAATTCTTCACTTAGTTGGGCTTTGACCTTTCTTATCTCTACTTTATCTTTTGTTGCTATCAACATGTCATCAACATAAAGAAGTAGATACACAAAAGAACCATCATTGTTTTTCTTAAAGTAGACACAACTATCAAAACTACTTCTTTTGAAATCATGAGAAGTCATAAAGGAATCAAACCTCTTGTACCACTGTCTTGGTGACTGTTTCAAACCGTAAAGGGACTTTTTCAGCAAGCAAACATAGTCCTCTTTTTTCGAGACTGTAAAACCCTCTGGTTGTTGCATGTAAATATCCTCATCAAGTTCTCCATGCAGAAATGCAGTTTTTACATCTAACTACTCAAGCTCCAAATCATGCATGGCCACAATACCAAGCAAAGCTCGAATCGAACTATGTTTAACAACTGGGGAGAACACATTTGTGAAGTCCACTCCTGGAATTTGACTGTAACCCTTTGCAACAAGCCTTGCTTATATCTGGGTTCTTCAACTCCTAGATCCCTTCTTTCTTTTTAAACACCCATTTACAACGAACAACCTTTTTACCTTTAGGAAGTTTTACAAGATCCTATGTTCTGTTTTTGTGGAGTGATTCCATCTCCTCTTGCATAGCAAACATCCACTTTTCTGAGTCTTCACAACTAATCGCCTCAGAATAATTAAATGGCTCTTGATTCGCATCTATATCTTCAGCCACATTTAAAGCATAAGCAACTAGATCAGCCTCGGCATACTTCTTTGGAGGTTTAATTTCTCTTCTTGTTCTGTTTTTGGCGATAGAGTATTGCGGTGAAGAAGCAACTCTATTCTCAATTTTTGTACTGGCTTGAGGAGTTGATTCTGTATTAATCTGATGCTCCACCTGCTTTTGGTTTTCTTTATTGGAAGAGTCTTTAAGAGATAAGTTAGGTAGCATAGCAGTTTCATCAAAAATAACATCTCTGCTAATCACAACTTTTCTATTTTCAGGACACCATAACTTATAGCCTTTTACACCAGCTTTATAACCAAGAAAAACGCATTTAATGGATCTCGGTTCCAATTTTCCATTATCAACATGAGCATACGCAGGACACCTAAAAATCTTTAAATCAGAATAATTAGCAGGATTACCAGACCATACCTCTTGTGGAGTCTTTTTCTCAATGGCAACGATGGAGATCGGTTGATCAAAAAACATGTAGTAGAGGCTGCTTCTGCCCAAAATGACTTCGGTAAGTTGGCATTTGACAACATACATCGAACCTTCTCCATGATCGTTCTGTTCATTCGTTCTGCAACGCTGTTTTGCTGTGGAGTATGACAAACTGTCAAGTGTCTCATGATCCCTTTTGACTTGCACAATCTATTAAACTCATCAGAATAGAACTCTAAGCCATTGTCTGTACGGAGGTATTTTATCTGTTTTCCCGTCTGTTTTTCAATCATAATTTTCCAAGACTTAAATGTGGAAAACACATCGCTTTTCTGCTTCAGGAAGAATACCCAAACTTTTCTGGAAAAATCATCAATAAAGGTTAGCATATAATTAGCTCCACCTCTCGAAGGCACTCTGGATGGCCCCCACAGATCAGAATGAATATACTCCAACGTTTTCTTCGTGTTATGGATTCCTCTAGTGAATCGAACTCTCTTTTGCTTCCCAAAAACACAGTGCTCACAGAAATTCAGTTTGCAAATTCCTTGCCCATCAAGAAGTCCTCTTTTGCTCAATTCAGCTATGCCATTCTCACTCATATGCCCTAGGCGCATATGCCAAAGTTTAGTAATATCATCATCTGACAAGGAAAAGGAAGCGATAGCTGCATCACCAGTAACAGTAGAACCCTGCAAAACATATAACTTAGCAATTTTTCTCTGCCCTTTCATCACAACAAGAGACCCTTTGAAAATCTTTAAAACCCCACTTTTAGCTGTGTATCTGTACCCTTTTGAATCAAGAGTACTTAACGAAATTAAATTTCTTTTCAATTCTGGAACATGTCGTACGTCACTAAGTGTTCTGACAACTCTATCAAACATCTTAACTTTAATTGTTCCAATACCTGCGATTTTACACGAAGCATTATTTCCCATCAAAACAACACCTTCAGACACTGTTTCGTAAGTTGTAAACCAATCCCGATTGGGACTCATGTGGAAGGTGCAACCTGAATCAAGTATCCACTCCTCACTTACTTTAGAATCATTGACAGAAGTGACTAGAAGTTCACCATCGCTGTAGTCTTCTACAACATCAGTTTCACCGAAATTTTTTGGTTGTTTTCCCTTTTGATTCGCAGCCTCTCTTTTAATCTTATTTTGTAGCTTATAACACTCAGATTTAATGTGCCCTTTCTTCTTGCAGAAGTTACAAGTTTTACTTCTATTTGAAGACTTCGATCTACCCTTAGATTTACCATGAGGATTCCGTTCCTGTGTCCTACCACGATCATTATCAGTATTCCAATCTTGTCTCCCACGAACAATGAGACCCTCTCCCTGATAGTCGGGTTTAACCACAAGATGTTTCATCTTATCATACGAGGTTAAAGAATCATAAACCTCATCAACTGTGAGAGACTCGCGGCTATATAAAATCGTGTCTCTAAAGGTTGAATAAGACGGGGGCAACGAACAAAGTAGAATCAACCCTAAATCTTCCTTATCATACTGAACCTCCATGGCCTCCAAGTTTGAGAGAATTTCTTTAAACACTGTTAAGTGTTCATGTACAGACGCACCTTCCTCCAAACGATGACCATAAAGACACTGCTACATATGCAACTTGCTTGTTAGAGTTTTCGACATACATATTTGTTCTAGCCTCTTCCATAATGCAGCGGCAGTCTTCTCTTTCATTACATCTTGCAAAATTTCGTTGGACAAATGCAAATGTAATTGTGTTAACGCCTTTCGATCATTACGCTTCTTCTCTTCATCTATTAATATCGAAGGCATCTTATCTATCCCTAGCAGGGCATCCTCCAGATCCATCTGCGCAAGAACTGCTTGCATCTTAATCTTCCATAATGCAAATCTGGTGTTGCGATCCAACAGTGGAATTTCATACTTCAAAGATGCCATTACTGTGATTGAGATGAACAACCCGGAAGCTCCGATACCAATTTGTGAAAGAAATAAAATAAAATAAAATAAAGAAAAAATAAAATAACACACAAATTTTACGGGGAAACCCTTTCGGGGAAAAAACCACGGGCAGAGGAGAAGAAAATTCACTATGTCGAAAATTTGAATCAATACAAGAGGAATAGACTATGTCTATTTATAGGCTTGTAAAGCCATATTCTAGTAGGATTGAAACACCTTATCCTAATCAATATAAAATAGATGGAGTTTAATAAGGTTTAAAAAACCTTATTCTAAAATAAAATAAAAGAAGTCTAGTTCTATATGGAGTTTACTTTTATTTTATTTTCCATCGTATTTTATTTAAATAAGAATTTGGGTCACTTAATTCTAACAGAATCAAGTCTAGTTTGACTGCGGACTTAGTTTCTAGGAGTTATCATTAGAGGTTTCTAGCAAAGATTTCAATGTTATAAGGTTAGCTTTAAGTTCCTAAATATGAATGAGTTTTCTGGAGTGGATTTTGAAGCGAGAAAGTGTATCGCTTGATTTCATTCCATGTTTTTGTTGAATTTTAGAAGTTTTGATTGTTTCTACTTACTATCCTAGCTTGATTTATTATGTTTGAAACAAAAGAAGTTGGTGAGAGCTCAAAGGTGAAAGGCAAGGAGAAGATTGGTGAAACTAAAATAGTTTTTGTTTGTGCGATTTGAATTCTAATTTATATTGTCTAAATTGAATTTCTTAGGTTTACTTATGTTGGAAGTATTATGATATAATGCTATGATATTATGCATAAGCATTTGAATTAAAAATGAAGCATGGTTGATATTTGTTGAAATTGTCAATACTTATGGTAGAATGCCAATTGTATTTGTTATTGTTTATTTGTTTCCGTAAAAATAATATTTGATTATTGAGTTATGATTAAATATGGAAATTGATCCATATAAACGATTTTGGATAGTTCTTGGGTATAGTTGGCATGTCATAGGATATGCTTTAAGCTCATGTGTTGCGGGTTACCCTTGTGCACCTAGGGAACTTGTTTTGTGGCACTTTTTGCAACCTTGGGGATTTGGTTGGTTAAGTTGTGTTATGCACACATCAGAGATTCATTATTATGTACCTTTATATGTGATTATTCACTCTTATTTAGGGAATCAATTAGATATACGTGTATCCATTTACGAGTTTGCTTTCGATTAATTGAGTACTAAAATCTGTTAGTAAGAAATAAATTTGTGTTACTAGATTTCATGATAAGATTTTGGATGTTTTTATACTATGTTTGAAATGAAAATATGCAATTGAGCCTTGATGTATTGGTGGAATTTTTGTAATGCTATGATATCATTCAAAAATGTTTTTGAGAGCATGTCTAATTGAGTTTGTGAAAATATACTACCATGATTCTAATTTTAATGTCATTAATTATGCTTTGAAATTTAGCTTCAACATATGATATATTTGAAATTGTTTGGCACCATTAAGCATTGTTTGCTCAATTTGTGAATTTGTTTTTCATGCAAAGACACTTGAGATTTGTTTTCCTTAGAGTTCAAGTGACACCAGTTAGGTGGACTCCAGATATGTTTTGATTTGTAATAGGTTTTTGCATTTTTTTTAGTTTTGGGCTTATATTAGGACCATAATGTGAATTTTAATTCATGTTGGTTTAATTTTGTTAATACCTATTTGGTATGTTGGTGTTGTATTTATGTTTTTATTTGAACTTTAAGAGTAAATTTGATGTTCATACAATGTGGTTATGCATGAAATTTTACTTAGGTAGTTACATTTTGATTGCAAAAGTTTTTAAGCATGAATCTTTGTGTTTTAGACTTGATTTGACATGTTTAATGTGTGTAGGTTTTTGGGGTATGTTTGAACATGTTTAGGGTCATTTTAGAGTATGTTAGAATCGCTTGAAATGGTTTTTTCTACACTTCTGGGCTCAAGTCTTGAGACTAATATGAATAAGTCTTGAGACTTATTCAAAGTTTTGGTTCATTTCTATAGTTGGATGAATAAGTATCTATACTTGTAGGGGTAAGCGTTGATCGAATCGAATCAAGTGAAAAAATTTCAAGTTAATTGAGTTGAGGAGTTCTATTTTATCATCTTATGAAATTTTTTTTGAATTGAGTCAAATGAAATGAAATTCGAGTCGAGTCAAATCGAGTGAAATTGTTCAACTTAAATTAAAAAATTAAACATTTCAAATTAAAATCTTGTTACAAAATAACTAATTTCATATTAGAGCACATAAATTTGAAACCATATATATTTGAAAAAAATTTCAAAGAAAAAAAAAAGCTTTAGTATGATAGACTTAAATCATTAACTAACTTATTCAGCTCCTCAAAATTATTATTGTAGAAAATTTTTAATCTTTTAACTTTCTTTATATATATATTTTTATCATTTTTATAAATACTTTGAATTTTAAAAATTATTTTGAATTGTTTTGTAATTTTTGTTAAAAGAGAGACAAATTTGCTCACTTTCAAACTTGACAAGGACTAAAAGGGTATTTACACCAATCTGTTATTCGAATTATTTAAGTTATTTGACTTGTAAAATTCAACTCAATTCAAACTTGAAACTTGAATTACTTATTCAAGTTGACTCGAATAATTTGAATAACTTGAACAACTTGATTTGATTAACTCGAAATTTGATTTTTTTTTCAGATCGAATTGAGTTTTACTCACCCCTAAATACTTGATCACTAGGTATCGAGACTCGGCCCTAATTATCGACACTTGTACCCTAAGTCTTGAGACTTAATGCTTTGCTTTCATATTTTGGACCCTAAATGTCATTTTAAAGCCCGCTTAAGATTGATTTTTGTTCGTAACATTTTGTACCTACATGTAATCATTAAATATCAATTTTCATCATGTGTCACTAATTACATTGTATGATCCGATTGTTGGATCTAGTGTCCTAAGTGTAGAATTTTTGTCTATGTATACTTGTATTTTTTGAACAAATTGGTTTAATAAGAATATCCATTAATTACATTAATACCCTTTGTATACTATCACCAAAGTTTTTTTCACGAAAAGCAAAATGGAAGCAAATATTAGATCACTAGTTATCTAATATTTAGCTAATACTAAGTGGTATTACATGGTTAAATCTTAATACGAAAAGACAACTTGTATTAGTAAATGAACTTAAACATGTCCTTAGCCTAGTCAAAAATGAGTAAACCAAATGAAAAACTAATATGTCGTCTATCAGGTCTAATTGGGGAGATGTTTTGTCTTGAGCATCGGAGCAGATGACTTTTAAAAGATAGAGACATAGATATGACTGACTAGATTGACAGTACATCAAATAGGACCTAAGTAGAATGGATCCTAGATCTATTTATGGATTTATTCACTTGTGACGTTAATAGTTTGAAATACCTGAACCTTGAGTAGATGATGGACTATGTTTGCATGACTCTTATACGTTTATGTAAATAAAATCCTAAGTTCAAATAGATAAGGAGCCGAAAGCTAGTTTGTTGGGTATACAACTTCTGGAGTATGCACTGTCATTCACAATAGTGGAATTGATAGTTCAACTAGTGGGTAAATGATATCATCTCATTGGCATTACATGATAGATGAAAAGTAAACATGGCCATGATTCGTTTGTCTTTGTGATAAACAACTTGATAACTATTTGCTAACAATTGACTTTTCATAAAGGAAAGTGGTTACCATGAGATAAAATAGGATCATATTGGGAGCACGGATTTATCCTAAAAAGATCAAAGATACCATATAAGGGTAACACACTTATGACAATGTCATTGGACAAGTATTGATTGAGTAGCTTTCATAATGGTATGTAACTAGGGAGAGCTTAGTCACGATACTATAGTCGAATAACTTCCTGACTAAATAAGTTTATAAATTAATTGGTGAAAGCTAAAACTTAATTATAAATTATTTGTTTCCTAATTACATATGTCCAATCAGTCCCTCCACTAGCTCATTGAAACCATAAATGAATTGTGTTGAAACCATTTTTTATTTTGAAAACAATGGGGATCGACTTTTGAAAACAAAAATGTGGAGTCGCCAGCAATCTCTTGATTTAGGTATGATTGGGACACCTACTAAAATGTTTTATTCCATTAAAAGTAAATTTGGTTCACGTAAAATAAAAAAATGGGTTCGGGAGTCGATTACGCATGAGGAAGGGTTAGCACCCTCATTACGCCCAAAAATTGGTACCAAATTGATTTGATGCTATCCTTATACCAAAAGGTTGAAAAGATTTTTCAAAGTATGATTGCTTTTAAAATGTTTGAATAGTTCAAATTAGCGGTCAAAATTCTCTCGTTTCAAAGATATGCAGTATCATACCCAACACGATTGGATACGATCCTTTATACCTTTAAAAATACGATTGATTTTTGACTTTTGAAAACTCGTACACTAAAATTATAAAATGTTATCCAAATATTTAGTTCACCGAAAAAATTATACCCAGCACGATTGAGCACGATTTTCCCGAATTTCCAAATATTGGATATTGCCTTATTTCAGAATTTTTGAATAATAAAGAAAATTGGAAATTCGCTCAAAACACGTTTATTTGTTTTAAAATAAATGAAATACTTAATGCATAGTATCGAAACATTTGCATAGGAAAGGATTAATGAACATGAACTAATCGGATACAACAAGTCACAATTAATAAATCCAATAATTATGTACAACCATTCTGAGTAAAATGTAACCAAATTCTTAGTCATGGATGGTGAACAATTACAAAAATAATATACAACAATAATTAACATGGCACAATATAAAACGATCCACAAAATATATACAAAATAAAATGGAATTAGAGGTCAATATAGTATAGGACATTTTCAAAATAATGATGAATTAATTAACACATAACATAAGTTGACAAGTTGGTATGAAAGCTAGGGATATATAATTATTTGAAATAAATATTGTTGAATAAAACATTTGAATCGAATAATATGCAAAATATTTTAAACACAAATTTTAAAAATTGACAATATGCATGGTAGCTTAAATAACATATAAAATATAAAAATAAAATAAAACACATGATAGGATATAATGTACATAACAAATTCATAAAACATGTATATATAAATAAATTTGGAAATAATTATTTGTAAAAAAAATAGCATGAAATTGATAATGTATGAAAAATTAAGTAAATATATAAATTATACATGTAACGAATTTAAAAAAAAAAATCATATACACAAAAACGTAAAAACTATATTTACAAAATACATAAATTTAGTGATGTATATTTATAAAACTATATTTATAAAGGGAAATTTAAAACAAATAATATATAACATAATTTTACATGTAACAAATTGATTTGGGTTGATGGAACATATAAATAATATATACATAAGGATAATATGAGAGTGTATACAATAAATAAATTGTATGATTTAAAATATAATTCTTAAAAGAAATGCATTATACGCATAAATAATTTTAAAGAAAAATGTATATACATAAGAAAAATGTTAATATGAAATCAATAACGTGGACTATAGTAAAAATAATTTAACATGAGCTATATACATGTGAAGACACTTTTTAAATAATTGAATGTTAAAATAACACGGAATAAAAATATAAATTATAAAATTAACTTAATTTTATCATAAACTAAACACTTAATGAAACTAAAAAATAGTTAAATACAAATTTACTAAAAAGTTATATGTATAAAAATAACATGGCTTATATAATGTATGTAGATTAAATATAAATATTAAATATATACTTAATAATTTATATGACACATAAAATAGACGAATTTCTAAAGAACGGGATATAAACATTAAAATATGTGAATGAATTCAAAAGAAATTACAAAATAACATGAAATTAATAGCATACATAAACTAAAATGAATTTTATTACAAATAAAACATCAATTATTAAAAGGATGGAATAAAAGAGAAGAGATTATAATAATGTTTTTTTAAACAAAATTCATTTATCAAAGCAATGCGAAATATCGCAACCAATAATCAAACATGTAAAAGAAAATGTATATGCAGTAATAAAAACTTAATTACAACAAACTTGAAACAAGAAGAATAATTTACAAATAAAATAATTGAAAAATAGGATCAATGTGCCATGCACACAAATGTGCGAGGACTAGAATTGGAAATATCCCGAGCTCAAATCGCTACACTGAATCGCGGACCAAAATAAAAAGGCACAGAAATCATAGAGCCAAATTAAAAAACAAAGTAGCCAAATAGGGCGCAATTGGAGGCTTCGAGCGGAAGGAAGGATCCAGCGCGCAATTTACCCATTCAAATAAAAGGGCGCAGATCCGACTTGTTTATCGGGCCAATGTTCGAACCTTCCTGGGTATAAACGGCGCCGTTTTTCTTTATGGATGATTTTAAGCCCTTTTTTCTTCAAACATGACCTAATTTTAATCATTTTTTTTAGAAACAGCAGCAGCCATTAACCCCCAATTGCTAGGGTTTCACTTGGCTAACAGACGACGAGCCAATATTTGATTAGTGGCCGACGACGTGCAATTAACAACCCTATCTTTGCCCGTGAAAGTCGCAACCATGGAGATCTGGTAAACCAATCCTTTTCATTTCCCTTTTTTTTTAAAAAAAAACTTCAAATCGTACTTTGTTTCTTCGAAAAATCAAACAAAAACAAAGAAAAAAATAAAAATTGAAGAATACATTCGACCCTCACCCGAGTCTTTTCATTTTAGAGACATTTGGGTTTTCATCGGTGTCAATTCATATACTAAAAAAATCTCACCCCACCAATAAAATAGATCGAAAAAAAGAAGAAAAAAAAATCGAGATCACCTTCTATATTTTTGATTTCTTCTTTTCTATTTTGTGTCTATAGTATGTGTACAGTGTACGTAAGTTTTTTGTAGGTACATTCGTCGGCTTTTATAGTCGGATTTATAGAGTAAAATCAAAATAAAATTACATTTTCTTGCTGTCAATCGCTGTAAATTCTGTTAGCCTCTTTCTCGTGCCTTCCTTTGCTGTTTGTTTTTCTTTCTCATAGGCTCCGTTGATGTGGATGTACGGAGGCGCGCCTGGGATGTACGGAAGTAGACGTGCGTGAGAAACCCTCGTGGGAAGCCAACCCTCTAGTTTATTCCAGAAGATTCTGGCATTCTTAGGCTACTAAAATTATTTTTGGGTGTATTGGCCCTCGGGTTTGGGTTGTTGGGTTTGAGGATTTATTCAATTGGGTCATGAGTTATTGAACTTTTATTGTATTGTTTTTTATTTTTTCATTTTAGTTTTGGGTTTTGTAAATGGACTTTGGCCCTATAAACAATTTGGTCTTTCATTGTTTGGTCTTATAAATATATTTTATTTTTTTGGTTTTTTTTTTGTTTTTTATGGGCCCAGGCAAAATGGGCCTATTACAAATTGTATGTAAAACCAAATGAACAAAAATGGATGGAAATGATGAAGTCAGAGAAATAAGTCACATTCATAATGGATGTGTTTTTTTTTCACTGAGTATAGAAATTACTTAAGAATTAATTTAAGGTTTTCAAATTATTATTTATTTAATTAAATAGGTGAAGTTTGAAAATGGAATTAAATTAATTAATCATTATGAATCTGTTGAATATGGAAATTAAATATATTTCCTCATAAACTCTTTTACGGTGAAGTTGTCATGACTTTAACGGAATTAAAATTAGGTTGAAATAATTATTTAATTTTAAAATTAATTTATCTAATTAAATTAATTAAAATAAATAATATTTATTTTGGGAAATAGAAAACATGTTTTGGATTGGATTAAATAAAAAAGTGTTAGGTTAAAAGCCCAAGAAGCACATATAATTAGACCTAATACAAGAGAGACCCAAGTATTCTAATACAAGATGAGAGGGGTGACAACCCTATTAGTTTTACAAGGGTGTGTTTCCCACCCTATTCTACTTATAGTATAATATTATTTTCTACTAAATAAATATTATTTTTGTTTTACTAATTCATCCAGGATTCTCCTATCTCTCCCTATAAATATATGACACTGGTAGAGCTATTTGGTTAACAATATAAGTTTGATATATTATTATTCTGCCAGAAAGTAGTAACAATTTATTTTCTAAGAATAAATTCTATTTTTTGGGAATTACAATTCTACCGGTTTTTATTCAGAGAGAATTACTTTCCTATTGAAGGTAAAAAATCATTTTATGTTTTGTGTTTAGTTTGTGATTAGTTTGTGATTGTTCATATCACACTCGAATTTCATTAAATACAAAAATTTAGAATATTAAAGGGTTAAACTGGAAGAGATTGCAAACTAGCAGTCTCTATTGAAAAAAAAAACTAGGAAGGAAACATGAATTGTTGAGAACCAAATCTGGTCCGGTTAGATTAGAACAAATCAGTTCTTTTGTGGGGGAAAAATGAGTACAAATGGATGGCTCCTAAACGGTTGAAGAATGTGAGAGGAGGCTATAAATAGCCTAGAGGTGACTTCTGGAGGGGATTAATCTCAATTCTATTTCATTTTCTTCCATTTATTCATCTTCTTCATTGCTGGAAAAATGAGTTTTAAACTGGGTTACTAAGCTTAACCCCTAAATCGGTTGTCTTACTTAGCTGCTAGGAAAATGGAAGCTCTGGTTTCGGGAAAAGCTAAGCTGATGAGGCAAGGAAGCATTAGGTGAGTTTCTGCACTCAATCCCTAAAATACTATGTATACTATAAGGTTGCATGTGTTATGAGTATCCATCATTCTAGTTCACTATGCATTATTTTAGAGTATTTAGTTATTAAAGGCATGTAATGCATATGAGGGAAACCTTCCTAGTTTAGGCAAAGTTAGGAAAGGAAAATGGAAAAGTGGTGATTCTTGAATCAAGATCACTAAATCCGATGAGTAAGTTTGAAAATTTAGTAAATTAATATTTATGAGTCAAGTGTGACATTAGAAATATTCTTGAATCAGTGAATTTTGTGAATTAAAAGAATTTATTAGGTCAAATGGGTCAAAAATAAGGTATTGAGACCTCGAATTCATAAACTAAGTCATAAATATTTTTAGAAATATTTATGGAGTGTTATTGAGGTAGTATTAAAGTTTTGTTAGAAACTTTTAACGTTTTGATAGTTAATTAATTAAAAAGGACTAAATTGTAAAAGGTGCAAAACTTGTTAAAGTGATTAAATAGCTTAAATGTCTAATAAGAAAGGATTTAAAAGGCAATTAGACCCAAATTAAATGGTCTGGATGGTTTGGGGCATGAAATAAGTAAGAAAACAATGTGAACAAGGGAAAATTGGAAATAACCTAAAATTTATTGGTTAAAAAGGATTTAATTGAAAAATCTAGGGATTTCATCATTTTTCTTCAGCTAAAAATGCCATACAGACCTCCTAAGCTGGTTTTTCATATTTTTGCATCATTTGAGTTCAATTCTTACTTCTTCTTTGTAATTTTTATGTTTTTGTGACTTTTACAATTAGGTCCACCTATTGAATTCATTAGTTTTTTATTCTATGGGTGATATTGAAAGTTTCCATGGATAATTTTTGTATATTTATAATAAATTATCATGGATTTGAAGCTTTAAATTCATTATATGATGAATTTATTAAGTGATTTTAATAGAAATTGATTTTTAGGACCTAATTGTGAAAAGTTTAGGATTAGGGTTTCATGTTGAAATTCTGAATAATAAAGGGTATATAGTAGTTTAGAATGATAGAGTAAAGTGTTAATTGAGAAAAATAAACTCAATTGATGGGTTAATTGATTAGGGACTAAATTGTAAAAATTGTAAAATTTAGGGTAAAAGTGCAATTTTGAAAATTGAAGGGCATAAATTGTGAAGTGAATTAGAATTAATTTAGATGCTAATGAATGGAAAATTTTACATTATAGATCAAGAATCAGAAGATAAACTTGGAAAAGAGAAAATTACTGATTAGTCCCTGATTCTCTACAACTTCTACAAATTGGCCTAGGTAAATATGTAACAGCCCGATTTTGGGGCTAGTTGGTGTAACACCCCTCACCCGTATCCGACGCTAGGATAGGGTTCGCGTGCTACCTGTCTTAAACTTCTCTTTTCACAAGCAATCTATCTCGTATACGGGCTTATGAGCCCCAAAACATAGATCCGGGGTGATTCGGAACCCAACCGGGGCCTTATGAAAAACTTAGAAAATTTCATACATCAAGGCTCCACACGCCTGTGTGGGTACAGAACGCACGACCGTGTGCAAGGGACACTCCCATGTCCCAAACTCGTGTCTAAAAACCTGGGCATTCTGCCAAAACTACACGGCCTAAGCACACACCCGTGCCCTATAACTGTGTCCTTCACACGGTCGAGACACACGACCGTGTCTCTTGTCTGTGTGCTACAAGCATGCATACTGAATTTATGACACCGCCTGGGCACACGCCCGTGTGGCCTACCCGTGTACTAAAATGACTTGAAAGTTTTAAGTGCAGGGGACGTACGGCCATGACACACACCCATGGGTGTGAGCCGTGTGTCACACATGGCCTAGACACACGCCCGTGTGTCTTACTCGTGTGGACAAACTAGGCTATTTACCAAGCCATTTTGTCACCCATTTTGTACAACCTACACAAGATCATGTCAATATACAATTTTCACCCCAAAAGACACCAATTCATTCAAAGAAAGAACATTATATGCATTCATCAAAATGAATAATAGCCATTATTCCAAGCCTAATACAAAATGAAAGGCTTTTATCTTAAACCAAAATACATGAACAATTTCTCAATAATACAACTTATTAGCCTAGCCTTATACATGCCACAATAAAAAATATGAATCCAACTATACCGGGTATAACGGATGATAGTGTGATCGATATCTCTGACTTCAAGGGATCCTTGAGTAAATTGGCAATACTGAAAGAAAAGGGAAAAGAAAGAGAGTAAGCATAAAGCTTAGTAAGTTGCATATAATAAGTATACAACAACATTCTCACCATTTTCCATCATGCTTATAGCTCAAAGGTAAACATAACTTAACTTACTCAAGTCTCAATTTCTAAATTAAGCTCGTTTCTCATGCTTATCATATAGGTACCTATAACACTCGTAACATGATCATCATTTCTTTATCAAAATCGAACTAAAACTTTCACCATTGAACCGTTTTGGGATACTACTGGATATTCTATGAACCTTTGACATGGGATAAATTGCCGATGCCATGTCCCAGACATGGTCTTATACTAGCTCTCATATATGCGTGCTGATGCATGTCCCAGACATGTCTTACACTAGCACAACTCTTAGCCGATGTGTGTCCCAGACACGTCTTACACTGGCTATCTTTGTCGAGGACGATGCATGTCCTAGACATGTCTTACTCTGGCACTCATAATATGGCTGAAGCATGTCCCAGACATGTCTTACACTAGCCCTTGTCTGGATGCCGATGCCATGTCCCAGGCATGGTCTTATACTGGCTCTCATAGTGCGGCCGAATCATGTCCGAGACATGTCTTACACTGGCACACAAATCACCCAATGTCTTGGCATGAATATCCAATTCATATCCTAAGGTTCAACGGGATATTTCTACTATCTCAAATATCACAAGGCATTCTCAATTTATAACTTAACAATTCGTACAATATCAATTCAATGACAATATGAATACAAGTATTAATAATATAGTTGTACTATTTACATACAACTTACCTTGGACTACAAAAAGTGCTTGACTAAACGACTTAATCGGATTGCTTGGCTTTGCCTCGATCTAGGCTTGGTCTTTGCAAATCTTGATCAATATTAACAATAGACATCCTTTTAGTCACTAAACACAATTAAGCATTCATAAATTCAAAACTTTGGTAAAATAACCATTTTGCCCCTAGGCCTTGGAAAATGACCATTTTACCCCTATGCCCGAAAATCATTTTTTTATCGAATTTCTTTGTATTTTTAGCCTATCTAAACTCTTTTTACTACTATAGCAATCCCAAATTCTCACCATAACACACTTATTACTTAATTTGCAACTTATGCAAACTAGCCCCTTTAGGTGTTTTCATGCTAACACCTTTCACAAAAGTTGTTTATAACACAACCAGAACTCATATTTTCCATAAAAACTCAGCATATAACACAAATAAATCCATGGAGAAATCCTAAACTCTTGACTACTTTTTAAGATATCACCCTCATTTGAAAGCTCATGTTTCAAGAGTCTCAAAAATATAAAAATCTTGAAGAAAACTCATTAAAATCACTTACTTATGAGTGCTTTAAGTTGATAGAGATTTTTGAGCTTTCAAACCCCCATTTTAGCTGATATTTTCGGTGGTAGAGAAGAAGATGAGAAGGTGATATCATCTTTTCTTATTTTATTACTATATTAGTCAAATTAGCCACCAAACCCAACCAAACTTGGACTTTTTGACCAATTTGTCTCCCATGGCCGGCCAAGCACTCTAAAAAGGTCCTAATTGCCCTTTAAATACTCCAAATTTTGATTCTCTATGTATTTAACACATTTGGGTACTAAAAGGTAACTTTTGCCTTTTATGCGATTTAGTCCCTTATCGCAATCGGGCTTGAAAACATTAAAATAAACTCACTAAATTTTTCATGCACTAATATAATCATGATATAATATAATAATTATAATAAAAATAATTTTTCTATCTTCGAATTTGTGGTCCCGAGACCACTGTTCCGACTAGGCCCTAAATCGGGTTATTACAGTCAGAATAGTGGTTTCGATACCATGAATTTGACGCAGTAAAATTTTTTTATTATATTTTTATGATCTACAATTTTACACAATGATTCCGTTAAAATTTTGTTCAAAAATTTTGACGTTTGGGCACTCAATTTAGTAAAAAGGACTAAATTGTAAAAAGTGTAAAAGATGAGTTCTACATGCTAGAGGTGTCCAATTGCTATGAGATCTTAAATTAGAGGTCCTTATATGATAATTAGACCATTTTTTAAGTTAGTGGACAAAAATGGACATGGTGAGATAAAATTTTAAAGAAAGGCCTTAAGGGCATTTTGGTCATTTGGTAAATAAAAGAATAAAAATGGAAAATCAAGTCAAAATTTGCTCATCTTTCTTCTACCTTGGCCGAATTTCATAAGGGCTCCATAGCTAGGGTTTCTTCAACTTTCAAGCTTGATTGTAAGTGCATCCTAGCTCCGTTTTTAATGCTCTTTACATTTTAAAATTCCTCGTAACTCGATTTACCTATTTCTACCATTATTTTGAAGTAGGGTTCAAGTTTAAAAATTTACCCATGTGTGGCATGCTTTTATTTTGATGTTTGATAGAAGATATTGTATGTTTAAGGTGTGATAAATAACTTTTACTAAGTGATTTTTAGTGAAAATGCATAAAAAGGACTTATTTGTAAAAGTTGTGAAAATAGGTAGTAGAAATATGATTTGATGAAAATATGGGCTGTTATGAGCATGATTTAGGTTCAGCTAGGCTTGGGTAACAAAGAAAATTGATACATTTCATTTTACGAGCCTAAGGACTAAAATGTAAATATGTCAAAGTTTAGGAGCAAAAATGTAATTTTGCCATAAGTTGATTTTTAGACAGAATTGAGTAATGTGATAATTAAATAAGTTAAATTTTCTATTATAGATCAAGAAAAACAAAGTTCGGACCTTGATCGGGGGAAAAACAAGGTTATTGACGATTAGGTCCATTTCCAACTATTCTGTACCGAGGTAAGTTCGTGTGTAAATAAAGGAAATGTTATATTTTTATTTTTATATGTTTTATTACGCATGAATTTTACAAATAACAATATGGATACGTTCGACGAAGAAATGACAAGTGAGAAACCCTATTTGAACTTTAGGAATAGATTAGAATACGAGTGACATGTCACTAGGAAACCATGTGTTATGTGATCTATGTGAATCCAAGTATTGGTCATGTACGTCCTACCTATGGCTGGTAGTCCGGCATGTGTTGCGGATACCTGACAGCTTGTGTGAGCAGCCCGTGCAGTTACATCTTGACTGACAGCTGGTGTGAGCAGGCCCGTGATTAGCTCGTGTGTGAACCTTATGTGTTATGAGATATGAGGTAGCATTGGCTACGTATGTGGCACTTATGTACAAGACCTTCCGTGTATCCGATAGTATTCCAAGTGTTCAACGTGTATTCCGAAGATTATGACAAAGATGACAAAGTATGTGACTATTTTACGAGTTGGTAAATGTATGTATGTAAAACTCAAGAGTATGGACTTTAGTATGAGATGAACTCTCAGTAAGAATGCTATTGAGTAAGTTATGTCTAAGATACATGATGATATTTATGTTAACTTATGTTTAGTAATTATATGTTTAATGAATGATTTATGTTGCTCATTATTTGTATGCAAACTCACTAAGCTTTAAAGCTTACTTACCTTTTCTTTCCATTCCTTATAGTGTCGCAAAGCTAGCTCAGGGATTGAAAAACGTCAGAGCTCGATTCACACTATCAAATGATTGTTTTGGGTATACTTAGTTTCAATATTTTGAGTATGGCATGTATAGGGACTTGGTCATTTTGTTATATGCCATATTTGAATTGGCCAAATGTGTTGGCTTATAATGATTGATAATTCATTTTGTAAATAGCCATTGAAGTTGGCTAATATTGGCTTAAGTATATATATGCATATGATGATGTTTTCATGGATGTGTGAATTTGCATGGACTGAGTTGATAAGTAGGTGATGTTTGTATGTGATAGATGGTTGCATGTAAATGATACATTGATATCTTGTTTATGGCTGAATTGGTTGTATGAATATATTTCGATTGGTGATGCTTGTGGTTGTGAAGGTTGGTGCAAGTAAGGGTGGCAAAATGGCTTGGTAAATAGCCTTACTTTTGTCCACACGGTTAGACACACGGGCATGTGTCTAGACCGTGTGTGACACATGGCTTGCCCTATGGGTGTGTGATCTGACCGTGTGTCCCCTGCATGTTTGAATTTTAGCTTCGAATTGGCCACATGGGTAGAGACACGACTGTGTGTCTCAGCATGTGAAGGACACGGCCTAGGGACATGGGCGTGTGCTAGGGCGTATGAAGTCTGCACCTATTTTATGAAAAATTATGAAAATTTAATCGCCAACACGGCCTAAATACATGGGTGTGTGACTTGGCCATGTGACTTTATTTTGTTGATGACGTCATAAGCAGAGAGTTACATGGGTTAGGGACACGGGTGTGTGTGACCACACGGCCTACCCACACGGGTGTGTCCCAAGCCACACAGGCGTGTGACCCCTATTTTGATGAAAATTTTTCTAATTGTTGGGAAGTTTTTTAAAGTTCTCGGTTTAGTCCCGAACCATACCTAATGCATGTTTTGGGCCTCGTAGGCTCATTTTAGGGACAATATGAATGTTTATGAAAAGTTTTAAAATTGAGTGGAAATTCATGTCTCAATATCAAATATTTGTTTAAGTTTAAGTCCGGTAATGCCTTGTACCTTATTCCGGTGTCGAATATGGGTAAGGGGTCTTACATTTAATGGAATCAAAGCTACAATTTAGTCGGTTCTCGGACTAACGTAGTGTGTGTACGTGTCTAGCTATACATGCCATGTATAAATTGTGATAGTGTGACGACTTTTGACAATTTTAAACTATGTTTTCATATAGTAATGGATCCCGATCAAGTTGTGGTAGATGATGTAGAAAGTAATGTGCCAGCTCCCACCCAAGGGAAGGTGCCAGTTGAGAGTAGAACCGTAACTGTGGGTCAGGGAAGAGAGGCTCGGGAAGCCTTTTTCCAGATGATGAACAAGTGGTTCTCAGGGTTTATTCGAACAAACTCGACCGCTCAACAACAACATACTCCACCCCCTCCTAATCCTCAACTTGTTCCCATAGTGCCTCAAGGTATGGACTTTATGAGATTGAATAGAACCCCAGTTGATAAGATTAGAAAGTAAGGGGCTGAAGAATTCAGAGCAAATGCCGATGATGATCCCGAAAAAAGCAAAATTTTGGCTTGAGAATTCTATTAGAGTATTCGATGAGTTATCTTGTACACCCGATGAATGCTTGAAATGTGCTGTATCTTTACTGAGGGACACGGCATATCACTGGTGGAAAACACTAGTATCCGTGGTTCTGGAAGAGAGAGTTACATGGGAACTCTTTCAGGAGGAGTTCTGAAAGAAGTATATCAGTGAGCGATTTATCGATCAGAAGCGTAAAGAATTTCTTGAGCTGAAATAGGGCCGCATGTCAGTTGCTGAGCACGAAAGAGAGTTTGTTCGGCTCAACAAGTATGTAATACCCCTTACCCGTGTTCGAAACTGGAATAGGGTACTAGGCATTAACGGACTTAAACTCAAACAAACATTCAAAACCGAGACATGAATTTCTACTTAAATTTAAAACTTTTCAAAAACATTCATATCATCCTTTAAACGAGCCTACAAGACCCAAAACATGCATTAGGAGTGGTTCAGGACTAAACTGGGAACTTTAGAAAACTTCCCAACACTTAGAAAAGTTTTCATCAAAACAGGGGTCACACCCGTATGGGTAGGCCGTGTGGTCACACACGCCCGTGTCCCTAACCCGTGTAACTCTCTGTTTATGATGTCATGCACCAAAAGATGTCACACGGCCAAGTCACACACCCATGTTTTAGGCCGTGTGGCAAATTTAATATTTGAATTTTTTCATAAAATAGGTGCAGACTTCACACGCCCTGGGCACACGCCCATGTCCCTAGGTCGTGTCCTTCATATGGCTGAGACACACGACCGTGTCTCTGCCTGTGTGGATAAAATAAGGCTATTTACCAAGCCATTTTGCCACCCGTACTAGCACCAACCTACACAACAACATGCAACACCAATCCAAGCATATACATACAACCAAATCAGCCACAAATAAGATATCAATACATCATTTGCACATACTAAAAATTATCATGCATAAACATCACATACTTTCTTTTCTATTCATGTCAATTTCATCTTCATGATAAGCATCATCACATAAACAAACCAATGACCAATAAGGACAATATTAGCCAACTTCCAATGGCCATACAAAATGAATCATTAACCATTACAATGCTAGCACATTTGGCTAAACCAATATGACACGTAAAAAAATGACGAAGTTCTTATACATGCCATACCCAAAATATTGAAACCAAGTATACCCAAAACAATCATTTGATAGTGTGAATCGAGCTCTGACGTTCCTAGATCTCGAAGCTAGCTTGGCGACGCTATAAGGAATGGAAGGAAAAAGGGGAGTAAGCTTTAAAGCTTAGTAAGTTTGCATGCAAATTATAAGCAACATAAGTCATTCATTAATCATATAACTACTCCACATAAGTTAACATAAATATCATCATGTATCTTAGACATAATTTACTCATTAGCATTTTTACCAAGAGTTTGTCTCATACCAAAGTTCATACTCATGGGTTTTACATACATACATGTACCAACTTGTAACATAGTCACATACTTTGTCATCTTTGACATACTCTTCGGTTTACCCGTTGAACACTTGGAATGCTATCAAATACACAGAAGGTCTTGCACATAATTGCCACATATGTAGCCAATGCTACCTTATATTTCATAACACATAGGGCTCACACGCGAACTAATCACGGGCCTGCTCACACAAGCTGTCAGTCAAGATGTAACTACACGAGCTACTCACATAAGCTGTCAGGTATCCGCAACACATGCTAGACTACCCGACGACCAATAGGATGTACATGACCAGCACCCGGATTCACATAGATCACATAACACATGGTATTCTAGTGACATGTCACTTGTATCCTAAATTATTCCTAAGGTTCAATTGGGATTTTCTCATCGTCGAAACTTCATTGAATATTTCCATAGAAACAATCATACAATTTTTGCAATATTAAGCATTAAATACATAATATAACATTGCATTATTTACACACAAACTTACCTCGATACAAAATGGTAGGAAATGGACCTAAACATCAATAACCTTGTTTTTCCCCCGATCAAGGCCCGAACTTCATTTTCTTGATCTATAATTGTAAATTTAACTTATTTAATTATCACATTACTGAATGCTGTCCAAAAATCAACTTATAGAAAAATTACATTTTTGCCCCTAAACTTTGACATATTTAGATTTTAGTCCTTAGGCTCGTAAAATGAAATGTATCTATTTTATTTGTTACCCAATCCTAGCTGAACCTAAATCATGCTCATATCAGCCTACATTTTTCATCAACTAAGATTTTTGCTACCCATTTTACAACTTTTTACAAATAGGTCCCTTTTAGGTATTTTCATGAAAAATCACTTAGTAAAAGTTGTTTATCACACTTAAACATATAGTATCCTCCATAAAACATTAAAATACATGCATGTCACACATGGGTAAATTTTTAAACATGAACCCTACTTCAAAATAATGGTAGAAATAGGTAAATCGTGTTACAAGGACTTCAAAAATGTAAAGAACATTAAAAATGGGGCTAGAAAGAACTTACTATCAAGCTTGAAAGTTGAAAAAACCCTAGCTATGGTGAGCTTGAGATTTTTGGCCAAGGTAGGAGAAGATCGAACAAGTGACTTGGTTCTCCCTTTTTATTCTTTTATTTACCAAATGACCAAAATGCCCTTTTTGGCAAACTTTAAAATTTTATCTCACCATGTCTATTTTTTTCCACTAACTTAAAAAATGGTTTAATACCAAATAAGGACCTCTAATTTAAAATTTCATAGCAATTGGACACCTTTAACATGTAGAACTCAACTTTTGCACTTTTTACAATTTAGTCATTTTTTACTAAATTGAGTGCCCAGACATCAATATTTTCGAACGTGATTTTCACAGAATAGTTCCATAAAACTTTAGACCATCAAAATAAAATAAAAATAGATTTTTCTACATCAGATTCGTGGTCTTGAAACCACTGTTCCGACTAGCCCCAAAATCAAGCTGTTACAAAGTATGCTAGAAAGTGTGTTTCCTCTGAAGCTATTATGTGTAAAAGGTTTGAAGATGGGATTAATGAAGACATCAGACTATTAGTGGGTATTCTTGACCTGAAAGATTTGTTGTGCCCATAGATTGGGCTTGTAAAGTAGAGGAACTGACCAAAGAAAAGAGAAAAGCTGAGTCTGAGGCTAGAGATGCAAGAATGAGGCCTATGAGTAAGTCGTTCCAATCTCAGTCTAAGAAATCTAGAGAAGTGCATTCTTGTTCTCATGCTTCACTTGGATTCACAAATAGAAATCGTGGAATCAGTATTTGGGTTATAAAGCTCAGACTACTTCTATCGCGAGTGTTGGTAATCGACCCAATAGATCTGGATGCACACATTATCGAAGATGTCACCCTAGTAAGTGTCGAATGAATGACCGATCTTGTTTCAAGTGTGGTTCCCAAGATCATTTCATTAAAGATTTCCCTGAGATGATTGAAAAAGAAAAGTTTCGGAGTAAAAGGCCAAGTAATATTGCTTCTAGAGGGAGACCCCTGAGAAATACCTGGAATGGAGCTAGCAGAAAAAATGTGGCGAAGGATTCAGTAGAGAGATCCGATGTTAGAGCACCAACTAGAGCTTATGCCATTCGTGCTTGTAAGGATACATCTTCTCCCGATGTTATCACCGGTACTTTTTCTCTTTATGATACTACTATTTTTACTTTGATTGACCCGGGATCTACCTATTCATATGTATGCATAAAATTGGTAATTAGAAAGAATATGCCTGTTGAGTCTACGGAATTTATGATTAAGGTGTCAAACCCTTTAGGCAAGCATGTATTAGTTGATAAAGTATGCAAGAAATGTCTTGTGATGATTAGAGGTCACTGTTTTCTGGATGACTTGATGTTGCTACCGTTTGATGAATTTGATGTTATATTGGGTATGGATTAGTTGACTATGCGTGATGCTATAGTAAATTGTAGGCAGAAAGTCATTGAGTTGAAATGTGAAAATGGTAAAATTCTTCGAGTTGAATTAGATGAGTCAGATAGATTGCCTGTGGTGATTTCTTCGATGTCAGCTCAAAAATGTATAAGAAGGTTGTGAAGCTTATCTAGCCTATGTACTGAATACAAAAGAGTCTGAATTGAAAATTGAATCAGTGCCGATAGTTTGTAAATATCCGAATATGCTCCCGGAAGAGTTGTCTGGGTTACCTCCAGTTAGAGAAGTTGAGTTTGGCAATGAGTTAGTTCCTAGTACTTCACCGATATCTAATGCTCCACATAGGATGGCTCTGACTAAATTAAAAGAATTGAAAGCTCAGTTGCAAGAATTGATAGATAAGGGTTTTGTGAGACTGACTTATTCTCCTTGGGGTGCTTCGGTATTGTTTATAAAGAAGAAAGACGAATCCATGAGATTGTGAATTGACTACCAACAGCTCAACAAGGTTACCATAAAGAATAAGTATCCTTTACCAAGGATTGATGACTTGTTTGACCATTAAGAGGAGCAACCGTTTTTTCAAAGATTGATTTGAGATTTGGCTACTATCAGTTATGAGTTAAAGAGTCAGATGTGCCGAAAACTAGTTTCAGGACAAGGTACGGGCACTATGAATTTCTTGTTATGCCATTTGGATTAACTAATGCCCCTACTGTTTTCATGGACTTGATGAACCAAATTTTTCGACCATATTTGGATAAGTTTGTAGTTATTTTTATTGATGACGTACTGATTTATTCTCGTGAGGAGACCGAGCATGCCAAGCATCTGAGAACTATTTTACAAAATTTGAGAGATAAACAGTAGTATGATAAGTTCAGTAAAAGTGATTTTTGGCTCAAAGAAGTTGGATTTTTAGGCCATATTGTCTCAGGTGATGGTATTCAGGTTGATCCAAGTAAAATTTCGGTAATCATTGATTGGAAGCCATTGAGAAATGTGTCTGAAGTTAGAAGCTTTTTGGGACTAGTCAGTTATTACTGATGATTTGTTAAAGGATTTTCAATGATTGCTACCCGATGACGAGATTGTTGCAAAAAGACCTCAAGTTTGAATGGCCTAAAAATGTCAGCAAAGTTTTGAGAAGCTGAAGACACTATTGATAGAGGCACCGGCTTTAGTGCAACCTGAACCGGGAAAAAAATTTGTGATTTATAGCGACACATCACTGAATGGACTAGGATGTGTGTTGATGCAAGAAGGCAATGTGATAGCTTATGCCTCGAGACAATTAAAGCCACAAAAGAAGAATTACAAGACGCATGATTTGAAATTAACTGCTATTGTGTTTGCTTTGAAGATATGGCGACACCATTTGTACAGTAAGAAATGTCATGTTTTTACCGCCCATAAGAGTTTGAAGTATTTGATAACCCAGAAGGACTTGAACTTATGGCAATGAAGATGGCTCGAGTTGCTGAAAGATTATGAGTTGGTGATTGACTATCACCCGAGTAAAGTGAATGTTGTCGCAGACGCCTTGAGTAGGAAATCTTTTTTTACTTTGAGAGCCATGAATACACAGTTGACTTTATCCAATAATTGTTTGATTCTAGCTGAGTTGAGAGCTAGACCAATGTTTCTTCAGTAGATTTGCGAGGTTCAAAAGTGTGACAGTGAATTGCAAGCCAAGAGAATTCAGTGTGAATCGAGCAATGACTCAGAATTTCAGATTGACTTTGATGATTGTCTGAGATTTCGAGGTAGGATATGTGTTCCTAAAGATATAAAGTTGATTCAGAAGATTCTTAATGAGGCACATAGTGGTTGTTTTTCTATTCATCCGGACAATACAAAAATGTACAATGACTTGAAGAAAAGGTATTGGTGGTCAGGCATGAAAAGATATATCTCCGAGTTTGTTTCGAGATGTTTTATTTGCCAACAAGTGAAAGCTAAACACCAAGTGCCTTTTGGTTTTCTTCAGCCAGTGATGGTACCCGAGTGGAAATGGGATAGAATTACGATGGATTTTGTAATGGGTTTGCCTATGACTCCAAGAAAGAAAGATGTCATATGGGTCATGGTTGATAGATTGATGAAATCGGCTCATTTTATACCGGTACGTACTGATTATTCACTTGATAAGTTAGCTAAGCTGTACATTGCGAAGATTGTGAAATTGCACGGGGTGTCTATTTCTAATATCTCTAATAGGGATCCGAGATTTACTTCGAGGTTTTGGAAAAAGTTGCAAGAACCTTGGGTACGAAATTGAATTTTATTACTGCATTTTATCCACAGACCGACAGTCAATCCAAAAGGGTAATTCAGATACTTGAAGATATGCTTCGATGCTGTGTTCTAGAATTTGAGGGTTGTTGGGAAAAATATCTACCATTGGTCGAATTTTCCTATAACAACAGCTATCAGTCAAGTATAAAAATAGCACCTTATGAGGAATTGTATGACCGCAAGTGCCGAGCACCTTTGTATTGGACCAAAATTAGTGAGAAACAGATTCATGGGGTCAACTTGGTTAAGGAAACCGAAGAGAAAGTAAAAGTAATTCGAGACTGTTTGAAAGCTGCTTCAGATAGACAAAAGTCTTATGCAGATTTGAAAAGATAAGAGATTGAATTTCAGATCGGTGACAAAGTATTCCTTAAAGTATCTCCATGGAAGAAAATTCTAAGATTTAGCTGTAAAGGCAAATTAAGTCCGCTATTTATTGGGCTGTATGAGATTACCGAAAGAATAGGACCGGTAACATATCGATTAGCTTTGCCATTTGAGTTAGAGAGGATCCACAACGTGTTTCATGTGTCTATGTTATGCCGTTATAGATTAGACCCTTCGCATTTAATTTCACCGACGGAAGTTGAGATTCGTCCAGATATAACTTACGATGAGGAACCGATCAAGATATTAGCCCGGGAAGTAAAATAGTTGAGAAATAAAAGTGTAGCTCTAGTAAAAGTTTTATGGTAAAGACACAGTATTGAGGAAGCTACGTGGAAACCTAAGGAGGCTATGAGAAAACAGTACCCAAACCTATTTTCTGGTAAGATTTTCGGGGACGAAAATCCCTAAAGGGGGAAGAGTTGTAACAGCTTGATTTTGGGGCTAGTCGAAACAATGGTTTCGAGACCACGAATTTGACACAATAAAATTTATTTTTATTATATTTTTATGGTTTATGGTTTCAAGCAATGATTTTGTGAAAATTTCGTTCGAAAATTTTGACGTTTGGGCACTCAATTTAGTAAAAATGACTAAATTGTAAAAAGTGCAAAAGTTGAGTTCTACATGCTAGATGTGTCCAATTGCTATGAGATTTTAATTTAGAGGTCCTTATATGATAATTAGATCATTTGTTAAGTTTTTGGACAAAAATGGACATGGTGAGCTAAAATTTTAAAGAAAGGCCTTAAGGGCATTTTGGTCATTTGGTAAATAAAATAATAAAAAGGGAAAATCAAGTCAAAATTTGCTCATTTTTCTTCTACCTTGGCCGAATTTCATAAGGGCTCCATAGCTAGGGTTTCTTCAACTTTCAAGCTTGATTGTAAGTGCATCCTAGCCCCGTTTTTAATGCTCTTTACATTTTAAAATTCCCCGTAACTCGATTTACCTATTTCTACCATTATTTTGAAGTAGGGTTCAAGTTTAAAAATTTACCCATGTGTGACATGCTTGTATTTTGATATTTGATGGAAGATATTGTATGTTTAAGGTGTGATAAACAACTTTTACTAAGTGATTTTTAGTGAAAATGCATAAAAATGACTTATTTGTAAAAGTTGTAAAAATGGGTAGTAGAAATGTGATTTGATGAAAAATGTGGGCTGTTATGAGCATGATTTAGGTTCGGCTAGGCTTGGGTAACAAAGAAAATGGATACATTTCATTTTACGAGCCTAAGGACTAAAATGTAAATATGTCAAAGTTTAGGGGCAACAACATAATTTTGTCATAAGTTGATTTTTGGACAGCATTGAGTAATGTGATAATTAAATAATTTAAATTTGCTATTATAGATCAAGAAAAATGAAGTTCAGACCTTGATCGGGGGGAAAATAAGGTTATTGACGATTAGGTCCATTTCCAAATATTTTGTACCGAGGTAAGTTCATGTGTAAATAAAGACAATGTTATATTTGTATTTTTATATGTTTTAGTATGCATGAATTTTATAAATGACAATGTGGATACGTTCGATGATAAAATGACAAGTGAGAAACCCCGTTTGAACATTAGGAATAGATTAGGATACGAGTGACATCTCACTAGGAAACCATGTGTTATGTGACCTATGTGAATCCGGGTGTTGGTCATGTATGTCCTACAGGTGGCTGGGTAGTCCAGCATGTGTTGCGAATACCTGACAGCTTGTGCGAGTAGCCCGTGTAGTTACATCTTGACTGACAGCTTGTGTGAGCAGCCCGTGTAGTTACGTCTTGACTGACAACTTGTGTGAGCAGGCCCATGGTTAGCTCTTGTTTGAACCCCATGTGTTATGAGATATGAGGTAGCATTGGATACGTATGTGGCACTTATGTGCAAGACCTTCCGTGTATCCAATAGTATTCCAAGTGTTCAACAGGTATTCTGAAGAGTATGTCAAAGATGACAAAGTATGTGACTATGTTACGAGTTGGTACAAGTATGTATGTAAAACTCAAGAGTATGGACTTTAGTATGAGATGAACTCTCTGTAAGAATGCTAATAAGTAATTTATGCCTAAGATACATGATGATATTTATGTTAACTTATGTTTAGTAATTATATGTTTAATGAATGAGTTATGTTGCTTATTAGTTGCATGCAAACTTACTAAGCTTTAAAGCTTACTCCCCTTTTCTTTTCATTCCTTATAGTGTCGTCAAGCTAGCTCGTGGATTGAGGAATGTCGAAGCTCGACTCACACTATCAAATGATTGTTTTAGATATACTTGGTTTCAATATTTTGAGTATGGCATGTATAGGGGCTTGGTCATTTTGTTATGTGTCATATTTAAATTGGCCAAATGTGTTGGCTTATAATGATTGATAATTCATTATGTAAATGGCCATTGAAATTGGCTAATATTGGCTTAAGTATATATATGCATATGATGATGTTTTCATGGATGTGTGAATTTGCATGGATTGAGTTGATAAGTAGGTGATGTTTGTATGTGATAGATGGTTGCATGTAGATGATGCATTGATATCTTGTTTGTGGCTGAATTGGTTGTATGAATATACTTGGATTGGTGATGCTTGTGGTTGTGAAGGTTGGTGCAAGGGTGGCAAAATGGCTTGGTAAATAGCCTTATTTTTGTCCACACGGGTAGGTACACGGGCATGTGTCTAGGCCGTGTGTGACACACGGATTGCCCTATGTGTGTGTGATCCGGTCGTGTGTCCCCTGCATTTTTGAATTTTAGCTTCAAATTGGCCACACGGGCAGAGACACGGCCGTGTGAAGGACACGATCCAAGGACATGGGCGTGTGCCCAGGACGTGTGAAGTCTGCACCTATTTATGAAAAATTATGAAAATTTAATCGCCCACAGGGCATAAGCACATGGGCGTGTGACTTGGCCGTGTGACTTCATTTTGTTGATGATGTCATAAACAGAGAGTTAAATGGGTTAGGGACACGAGCGTGCGTGACCACACGACCTATCCACACAGGCCTGTCCCAAGCCACATGGGCGTGTGACCCCTGTTTTGATTAAAAATTTTCTGTGTTGGGAAGTTTTCTAAAGTTCTCGGTTTAGTCTTAAACCACTCCTAATGTATGTTTAGGGTCTCGTAGGCTCATTTTAGGGACAATATGAATGTTTATGAAAAGATTTAAATTCGAGTGCAAATTCATGTCTCAGTTTCGAATATTTGATTGAGTTTAAGTCCGGTAATGCCTCGTACCCTGTTCTGGTGTTGAATACGGGTAATGTGACAGCCTTAATTTGACCCTAGTCGGAAAGTGGTTTCGAGACCACAAAACCGAGTCAAAAAAAATAAATAACTATTATATTCTATTCTTATAATATGTGTAAATGCATGTGAGAAAGTTTCATGCTTTGATTTTGTCATTTGTATGTGAAATTTATTAAATAGGACTTATGTGAGACATTTTTGAAATGTGATAGGTTAATTTTAAAATGGTCTATTAATGCATGTAATCAAAAAAGTGGACTTGCATGTCAAATTCCCCACTTTAATAGTAGTGGCCGGCCATGATAATGATGATAAGCAATATGTGTTATGTAATAATATTATAAAATGGTAATGGCTTAATTTATGGAATAAAAAAATTAGTAAATTAAAAAGATATTAGAAAAAATCAAAAGAAAAAGGCTTGTATCATATTCTTCCTTAGTAGCCGAATATTAGAGAAAGAAAAGGGAGGAAATAGCATTCGGTCACTTTGAGCTTGAAATAAGGTATGTTAATGTGATTTTTGTAACGCCCCTAACCCGAATCCGTCATCGGAATAGAGTTACGGAGCATTACCGGAGTTACCCATTCATTTATCAGATAATTTATTAATCCGATATCTTTTCTTTTCCACGTTCAAGTCTCGTATTCAAGTCATCCGGATCTTTATAAAGAAATTTGATTGTCGTTTTTATTTATTTCATGTTATAATACATTCAACTAATACTCTAAACAAAATTATCATTTTACCCCTAAACTTTTAATTAATGACGATTTCATCCTTAGGTTAAAATAAAATAAAATAATTACAATTCAATCCTTATTTCCAGCCGTTATTCTCACACAAATTGATAACAACCTATGAATTCTATAAAATACCAGAATTTTCTATAATTTCAACACTTTTCAATTTAATCCTTAAAACATGTTTTTCCCTGATCTTGAGCTAAATTAATAATTTCATTCAATTTTGTAATTTAAATAATAAAATAATCCATTTCATGCAAATTGGTCATTTCAAACATTTTTTTACAAAATTTCCTATAAAAATTTACTTTTATTCAATTTAGTCCATGAGCCTAAAACATACAAATTAGCCATGCTAGCTGAATGTTCATACATATTTTCCTCCTCCTCCTCTCCATTCCACATCCTTAATTGATATAACATGCAACAAGTAACATTATCAATAATTTCACTATTTACTTATGTATATTCAAAACTGTCCATTTGTGTCATAGTCACTAAATTATTTATATCTTAAGCTACAGAACTCGAAATTAAGATCCTATAATTTTCCCTGAAACTAGACTTACTTATATTATTACCATAAAATTTTCAGAATTTTTGGTTTAGCCAATAAGTACAATTTATTCTTTAAAGTTTCCCCTATTCTGCTGTCTGACAGTTCCAACCCTTCTTCACTAAGAATTAATTATCTCATTGTACGAGATTCGGATGATGTTCCCGCTTATTTCTATTGAAAATATACTCTTTAAGGATTTTAAAAATATAAATTTAATCCCTTAATTATTTTTATCCAAATTTTGATGATTTTCCAAAGTCAGAATAGGGGAACCCGAAATCATTCTGACATTGTCTCATAAAACTTATTATATCTCATGATTTACAATTCCATTGCTACACCGTTTCTTCTATAAGAAACTAGACTCAATAAGCTTTAATTTCATATTTTATTCATCCTCTAATTAGATTTCTACAATTTTTGGAGATTTTTCAAAGTTAGACTATTGTTGCTGTCCAAAACTGTTTTAGTGCAAAATGTTGATTTTCATTTTGTCCCAAATTTCACAGTTCATACAATTCAGTCCTTACTTAATTAACCCCTCAATTAAACTAATTTTCTCAATTAATACTTTTCCTAGACATTATAAGTTATTCCATAACTATTGAAATTCAGAATTTCCACATAAAACTCTAACTTCAAACTCTTTTACAATTTAGGTCCCAAACATTCACTTTCTATTCAATTCTTTCAATAAAATCAGCATATAAACAATTTAAAGCTCTAATTCTATATCAAATCATCATATACTTCCAGCACATATTCATAGAAACTTTCAATTTCTTTCATAGAATCAAGAACTAATGAATTCAACAAATGGACCTAGTTGTAAAAGTCACAAAAACACAAAAATTTCAAGAAATAATCAAGAATTGAACTTACTTGCAGTAAAAATATGAAAAACCAGCTTAAGGGAACTCTTCCATGGTGTTTTTGCTGATGGGAATGCAGAAAAATAAAGAGAAATCTAGATAATTCCACTTTAGTCCTAGCTTTATTAAGTAAATTTTGCAATTTTCCAATTTTGCCCTTATTTTCTTGGTGATTTCATGCTCTTTCCGTCCAGCCCAAATAGACCTTGGGTCTATTTGCCTTTTAAACCCTCTTTCTTTTATCATTTAAGCTATTTAATCATTTCCCACAATTTTGCATTTGACACAATTTAGTCCTTTTTGTTCAATTAGCTATCAGTACTTTAAAATTTCTTGACAAAACTTTAATATTAACTTATTAACACATCATAAATATTTATAAAAATATTTATGGCTCGATTTAAAATCCCGAGGTCTCGATACCTCGTTTTCAATTCTAATTATTTTAATATATATATTTTTTGTACATTTCACTATTTCAAAATTTTTCCTAACTTCACATTTAACTTATACTCACTAAATTAATAATATTTCCTACTCATTTTTCGGATTTAGTGATCTCAAATCACTGTTCCGACACCACTGAAAATTAGGCTGTTACAATTTTTATGTAATTATTTATGAAATTAAATTGGTAAGTGCTTAGTATAGTTAACCCATGGTTTAAATTCATGAATCATTGAATATATATGCATTCGGCAAGTTGCTAAATTTGTGTTATTTTGATAAGTTTTTGGAAGGTGTTATTTAGATGTTAAAGTAGCTTAAATGATGGTTGAATAAGTTGAATTCATTGTTGAGAGGTATGAATTGAAGTTGCCGTATGTATATATATGCATTTTGGAAAGAAAATTTTGTTGTTATTTGAGTTTTTATATATATGCACATTCGGTCATGGGGGATTTAAGATGAATTTAATTGTTATAGATTGTTTTTAAGGTTTGTTAAATTGTTGTGGTCATTGCCGAATATATGTTTAGTTAAAGAAAATTTTAAATTGTTTAGTTAATTAGTAGGTTAATGGTGTGTGCATAAATTATTTGAAATATAAACTTTGTATGAGTATTAAAAGTTGTATATGAATTTGACCTTGGGAGAAATGTTAGTATAAAAATGCTTGAAAGTTAAATAGGTGATTGCTTTAATGACCAAATGTGCCAAAGAATAATGCATGATCTAGCTGACCAATATGTGTTAAGGGAACATGAATAAATATATTTTGATGAGCTATACATTCGGTTATAGTATGAAATGCAATGTTAATACTTAGTTGCTAGTATGTATATGTGTGCTAGCCGAATTTGAACTTGAATAATGATTTGAACACGATGTATTGTATTGAGATTATGCTTAAGTGAAATTATAGAATTGTGATGAAATTGATTGGTGATATACATGTTTAAATAATATGAATGCAAAGAGTTGTGAAAGAGTAAATTGTAGTAAATCTGCTTGAGACAGCAGCTGTAACGTGAATTTGGAAAATCACCATAAATTGTGGGAGTGGAGTTAGAAGCTGAATAAATTATGCAATTAAATCTTAATGAGTCTAGTTTCTAATGAAATCAACGAGAACATATTTTGACTTCTGTACAATTAGAAATTTCATTCGTAGTAAAGGGTGGTCAGACTAGTCAAGCAGTGAAACAGGGGAAACTTTAAGAAAAATATGGTATTGATTGGCCAAACTAAAAATTCTGAAAATTTTATGGATAAAAGATATATGAGTCTATTTTCAGGGAAATTTTACGGCAATTGATTTGGAGTTTCGTAGCTCCAGTTATAAATAATTTAGTGACTGTTGCTCAGGAAGACAGCTTATTGTGAATTTGTGATTATGAGGTAATCATTGATAAAAATTTGTTAAGGAGTTGCTTAATGGTTTCTTATAAACTTACTATGATCTATGTGTGTGAAAGTCGAATATATATATTATATTTCTGAAGAAATGCTTGAATAGTCGAATAATGACTAGTTTAAAATTTTTGAATTTAAGCTCAAGAGCAAAGAGGGTCGAAGTTGGATAGGGGAAAAGAGAAAGTAATTGAGTAGCCTTTCCGCAACCGTTCAAGTATATCCAAAGTAAGTTTTGAATAGTCACATTTAGTACATAATTGATAATGTCTTGATATGTGTATGATAATTGTACTGCGATCTATTGATTTTATTTGAATATAGTTGAGTGACAAATAATTTATGTTTAAGGCTTAAAGCCGAATAGACATTAGAAGTTAAGCTTGGAAAGTAAAATGGATATATATTCTTATGTATGTTATTGAGCCAAAAGTTATATGAATGGTGCCCATGTTATGCTATTATTCGAATGGAATAAATGAACTATGACTGTGAGATGTTATTTGAATTGAATTTTCTTGCGAATAAGTATGCATGACATTCAGTGATGTATATCCGGACTTAGGGTCCGCAGGCTATGTGCTGGAATTATATCCTTACTCAGGATCCGCAGGCTATGTGCTGGAATTATATCCGGACTTAAGGTCCATAGGCTACGTGCTGGAAATATGTCCGAGCTAAAGTCTCGTAGGCTTCGAGCTGGTATTATACCGGGTTTAAATTCCCGCAGGCTTGTGCTGGCAATTGGTTTCAAGTCCTAAGACCTGACAGGCTTAATGCCAGTAAGTTAAGTAAGATTATGATATTGAATGTTCGCAGTAAACCATCGTCGAGTAAGTACTATACATTTAAAATGTTCAGGTACGTATTACTTACTCATCGGTGAATTGATTTCGAAGTGAATCATTAGCATCAAAGAAGAATATATATATAAATATGATTGATGGTTATATTTATGAATATGAGAATGATTTAATCGGTCATGGTATATTTGTATATGAATTATATGTCAAAATTTCTTTATGTACTCATGTACATTCAGTAAATGATTTTGTGAATTATTAGTATTAAAGAATGATACTTAAGTGTGAATGATTGTTATATCTACGAGTAAAACAATGGCCTGTTCGGTCAAATGTTGTTAATATATGAGATTATTTGATTTAAATGCATCTTATGAATTTTAAGTAGAAGAAAAATATGTGCTGAGAAATCTATGTATATGTTTATGTGTATTCGGCCATGAAGCAATTTGAATTGAGAATAAGTCTGTTTAAATGAATGTTTCGATTTTCGATAAGTCTTTAATTGTTTGTGATGCTTAAAACTTACTAAGCTTTGAAAGCTTACTCTGTTCTTTATTTCTCTGTTTTATAGATTGTTGATTTTGGCCACCGACTCGGGGATCGTCAGCAGTTCATCACACTATTGATCTTTTTGGTAGAGTTATATTTTGGACTCGATATGGCATGTATAGGTTAGGCTGATGATAACTATGTTTTAAAATTGTAAATATTTTGGTCATACGAAAATGGCGTATAACTTAAATATCAGTATGTATTTCAACTCGATCTCTGTTTATGTTTATTGAAACTGTGAATGAGATAATTAAATGTTTAGTTCGGTAATAACTCTTAGCCTTAATCCGGCAATCGGATTTGGGTTAGGGGTGTTATAGGTAAAGGGTGTTACATCATAAGGTTGACCTTTATGATTATTTGTGAATGTAGAAATGATATAATGTATTGTTTTATGTGTTGTCATTGAATTGAATGTTTAATGTTCTGTGTAGTTTAACAATCGTGAATGTAGAAATGATATGAATAGTGAATTGAATGTTCAAATTGAGTAGAACACTGGATTGAGTACAATCATTTAGTGACAAGTGAAGTGACAAGTGATGAATTGATGAGTAAAATCATGGTATAACCATAGCAAAGTGTGGAATGTAAGACCATAGCCGAAAAGTCCATAATTGAATTATGGCAAAGTGTACGTAAGACCATGGTTGAACCATGGCAATAAGTGTACATGTATAAGACCATAACTAGGTTATGGCATCATGAGTGAAAGAATATGGTAGGGCCATGACAATATTAGTGAAAGACTATAGTTGGACTATGGCATTGAACAAACGATGTACTCAAATCCGTAAGATGTTCTATAATTTGACAAGTGTTGGTAAGTGTTATATGAATGAAAGTGAAAGAATTTAATTAGTTGTGATATTGAGCTCAATCAAATAAATTCAATGTTTGAGATTGTGATTGATAGGGAAATTAATGAAAAGCTCTATTTAATTTTTTGTTAATATCTATTCGGTAAGATGTATTTTAAAGCCTATGAACTTTCTAATCTTTCATAAGCTTACTCCTGTGTGTTTAATGTTCTATGTAGTTTAACAAGAGTTCGGAGGATCGGATCAACACATCGAGCCACACTATCCAGATTTTCTCCTGTAGATTTTACAAAGTACCTTATGGTTTATATGACATGTATAGGATGGAATGAAAAGAAAGTAATCTTGTAATCTGGTTATGAAAAGTTTATATACATATATGTTAGTTTATGTGCATATATTTAATAGTATTTATTAATAGTTAATGAATGGAAATTACAAAGTAAGTTTATACAAATGAGTAGTGTGTTGACATATTATGTTTAAAAGTTGATATTTGACCTAAATTGGTTGTTTGGTTGGGATATATTAGTGTGTACAAATGTTATATGCAGGTAAATTTTGAAAAAGGTGAGAAAAGTGGCCTTGAAGTGGCCTATTTTCGTCCACACAGGCAGACACAACGTGTGTCTTGACCATGTGTGACACATGGCCTGACACATGGGCATGTGGTTTAGCTGTGTGTCCCTTGCACCTAAAATTTGAGAAACAGAATGCTCAGGATTGAGCACACGGGTAGGGACACAGGCGTGTGTCTAAGCCGTGTGTGCTACATGGCCTAGAACACGGGCGTGTGTCTTGGCCATGTGAAAACTGCACCTTAATGTTTTGCAACTCAAATAGTTACATGGGTTAAGGAAACGGCCGTGTGACCTGTGTCACTTGGCCGTGTGAGCTCTCACACGGCCTACCCACACGAGCGTGTGACCCTTATACATCAGTAAAATTTTTAAATTTCACAAAATTTTCCTATGGTCTCGGTTTAGTCCCGACCCGATCCTAACATTCATTTTGGGCCTCGAGGGTCTATCCTAGGGACGTTATGGTTAATATCAAAAAATAAATAGTAATTGATATGAATTATCTGTAAATGTTCTGAAAACTCCAGTAATGCTCCGTAACCTTGTTCCTGTGATGGATACGGGTTAGGGGTGTTATAAGACCGATTGGAGGCTATACGCTTAAAGATGAGTAAGATCATAGCTGAAAGATGCTATGGCATTATGATATAAATGAGTACGACCATGGCTGAAAGACGCCATGGCATCATGGAAACAAGACTAAAGCCATGGCTGAAAGATGCTATGGCATCCTGGTTTTTCATTAGGACAGTTAGAACGACGAAAATGTGCAAGTGTACACAATCATAACAAGTAATAAAGTGACAAGTAAATGTTGAGTTATTATACCCACAAGAACTATGAAATGAATTATTTATAAATGCAATTAAAAACACTTTGGTGAAGAAAAATATTTTGATTTGAGGAGGTGATTAAAAACTAAGATTTTTAACTAAGTAAAATGAATAAAAAGAAAATAAAAGTTCCAATGCACGATTTCAAAAGATGATTTTAATCAAGATGACATAATTGTGTTAGATTAATTACATTTCTTAACTTAGAATTACAAAACTCATGTGCATATTGTTACGAATTTAATTCACGGCAACTCCGTAATTTGCAAACTTATGAACATACTCACCTACCAAAATCCATTTATCTCTTGACTATATCTCCACATCAAATCAACCGATTAAACAAATTTAAATAAGAAAATGTGTTAATGCACATACATACTTATGAAATTAAAATAATCTCTTGTACATATCTCTATGCTAATTCAAAAAATTAATTCAATTTTCCTAAGCACATAAAAGATTACGTGAGGTAACAATGTATTTCTACCTTAAAATAGTTTAATCACAATAATCTCGTAAGTTATACAAGACAAATGTATCGTTAGATATCGTTGCTAATTTAACCCTCAGCTACCTTTGATGATTAAACATGCATTGATTAAGTATCATGTCAATTAATTACAATTTCAATCCATTTAAATAATTAATTCATTAGTTACCTTACAATTGTAATGCAAGGATAACTTAATCATGGTTTTACTTAATCAAACATCTTACCAAGGCCTATAACAGCACAAATACAATTTTAATAAATTAAGTGGACAAAATGCAATCAACCTGACACGAATTAAATTTAAGACATATTAATTAAATTAAACATATCAACATCACAAATATTCATAGACATGTTCATAATAACAACAAAAAAATTAAAAGGATAAGGAACAAGAATCAAATCTAGTGTTTCTCTGAGGATTGACTAGCTTGCTCTGCTCTTCCTTCTCTACTTGTTCTTGTTGAATCGAGGCTTCCATGAAAACTTGAATGATGCTCCAAATGGTGGTTGAAGGACTCTTTTTCAAGAGGTGAAATCGGTAAAGGAATGGGGAAGAAAATGAAGAATAGTGTTTGAAGAGAGACAGTGAGAGAGAAGTGAAGAGATGAGAAGGTTTGAGATGTGTTTGAAGTGAGCAGCCAAGGGGTATTTATAGGTTGAGATGGCTGCTAAAAATAGAAAAAATCATCAACCAAAGACTCCCTCATGGCCGGCCACACATGTGGCATGTTTGAAGGTTTCAAACATGCTATTTTTAGGTAGGGGCAAATCTAGAAAGGCATGAATAGTGGAAGGATTTGAATGCAAATTGAAGGAGTCTTCAAGGGCCATTTTGCAAGCCAAATAATCATCCAAAAAAGCTGACTGGGTCAGCATGTGGAACGGTTTTAGGTAGCCCAGTGCTCGGTTGGGTTGGTTTTCTCAGTTCAACTCAACTGGGCCTCTTTTCATAATTTAATTAATAATAATTATTTAACCCAAAATAAATTAGATTAAAATTAAAATTAATTATATTATTAATTAATATTCATTATTTGGACTGTTTTAGGCTGAAAAATTAATTCGCCTTGATGCTTCAAAATCACTTCTAGGTTTTGTGCTTTTAGTAGTGTCTATCGAGCTGTTTTTCGCTCTTTGTGTGAATCTGTCAAAAATAAATCAAAATTTAATATAAAATTAATTAAAATTCAACATGTTAAAATTTAAGTGCAATTTAATTATTTTATAATTATTATATATTTTTCAATAAGAATTTTACCGAAATTGCATGAATTTGAGTTAAAAAAGGCATGAAAAAGTGTGTATATTTTCGCGTTTCCAACAGTAAATACAAGGAATATAAGGCGTAAGACCATAGTTGAACAATGGCAATCCAGGTAGTCTGTCAGGACAGTAAACACGGGGAATATAAGGTTTAAGACCATAGTTGTACTATGGCAACCTAGGTAGTCCGTAGGGTCGATAAACACGGGTGATACTGTGTAAGACCATAGCTAAAAGAAGATATGTCATCAAAAGATGATTTGGCGGTATAATGAATAAGACCATAATTGAAAGACACTATGGCATTGTAGATAGTCCGAAGGGACATTAAACACGAGATCGACCAACAGGTCGTTAGACATGGGATAGTCTGATTGGACATTAAACACTAGAATACAAAAGTGAAGAGTCATAGTCAGACATTAACAACTAATGGAGTCCTTCAGGACATTAAACATAGGCACTTGCGAAGAGCATAGCTCAACTATGGCAGCATGGAGAAAGAATTAGAGAAAGTCTACTTGGATAATAAACTCAGGAAGGAATTCAGAATAAGATTATAAGACAACCCAAAAATGGGAAAAAGGGTTGAAAGGAAATGGAAGTATGAGCTAGCGACAGATGAACGATGGGTTGAAGGAATCCACCCATGAATGGAAAAGTAATGAAAATGAGAAAGGTCTACAAGAATTATAGTTGTGTAAACCAACAAGATGTTAACCTGGAAGTAGTCAAGAAAGTTGATGTACCAATGGTTCCCAATGTTTAGGAAAATGACAAATGGTTTAACAAAGGATCGTGGATAAGGATCTTCCATTAAGATATGGTGCCCCAAACTCGGTTGGGATGGTCTGACTTGAATTTTGAACATCACATTAGCCACTAAAGTGACTTTCTGTTTAAACCACCACAAAACACACCAACCGACCAATCACTCCACACAATTAGTCATGGAATATTTAATAAAAGCCTAATATCACGTTTCTGTTATGCTACTCTAGTCAACAATCAACAACAAGACTAATTTACAATTTAATATTTAATATAAATTACATTGAAAACTTTAGTTAAACATACATGCATGCACTAGGGTATTTTTTAAAAAGGCTATATTTGTAGGAACTTGGAAAACCGTTTAGTTTAAAAACATATAATTAGATTTAAAATGTAATATATAGTAATATTTTGGGAAAAAGTTTTCCATTTCACAAAGTTTAACAATAATATTGTAGGATTTAACATATAAGTCTTATTTTGGAAAATTTATTAAAGAATCTCGCACAACCACATAACATTATAAATTAATTAGTTAGCAGACATTTAACAGTTTACATGACTTGACCAAATTCTGTGTTACATCTCATGCATACCAAGAACATGTTTGTATCCAAATCACACATAAAACCTCTAAGGCTTACCTTAATGACTAGTGACTCTTCAATCTCCAATTACAAGTTAGTCGAATAGTTATTCAAACCAATCATCAAACAATCATAATCCATTATTCAGTCATCTATCTAATGCAATGATAAAAGTTTTAAACCAAACAATTAAATAGCCCGTAGTGTCCAATTACAACCCGAAAATTATAAGTCTAATACTAAATCTCATAATTTGGTCCTACATTGCCTTCCCCACTAGGTTTGGGAACACAATGACATACCTAGATATAGCCTCAATTTGGATCACTTGGATAACTCACTTCCACACCTCCTCGCATGCTATATCACTGAAATGTTATAAAAGAGAGGGTGAGCTTATGAAAGCTCAATGAGTGCTCAAACATGCTACAAATAAACACATCAGTTAGGTTAAAAGGTGACAAACAATAACGGTTCACACATTATTGTAGTCTACACAAAATAGTAACTCACACGACACAACAATTCTCGTACAATAAGCAGTGCAGATATAATAAGTAATTTGCATAAAATGGGCAGATCACATAAAGTATCAATTCGCACCAAACATCTATTCATATGAAATAACAATTCTTACCTTATGACAACTCATGCAAAATAATAGTTCATATGAAATATTAGTTCATACTGAATAACAATTCATTCAAAATAATAGTTTATGCTCCATCATAACTCATATATTCTAAATAATGATAAATTGACATTTTTGTGATTATGAAACATATAGGGGACGCTAGCACCACCTATAACTGGACTCTATCACCACATATTGGATAAACGGATCTCCAAAACACACCACATGACCCATAAAGTCGCATGCTATTTTTATGTAAGGCTAGCACGTATGCTCACACTCTCCAAACACACAACACTATCTATGTTGAATGGAGCTATGCTCGACATTCCCTTATCTCTCCAACACATCTCCCACAATGCCCATCGTAATAAAAAGGGTGAGTACTCACAATTATATGGCATGCCAACTATATCCAATGGTTCCATAAGGTCACAATGCCAAAATATCTTTTTAACACATTCACAATATTCAGCATAATAGGGCTCGCAATTAAGCAGAGCTAACACTTATAACGCAGATCGCAATAGAGCATGGTTCACAAATAATATCCCTTCCATGCAACATATAGTGCACTCATAATCACAGTTCACATACCATTCATGACATAACTCACATAAATCATTTTTCACATATTTTATTTAGCATAGAGCACGCAATACATATAATACAACTCAAAATCTCACAATACACAATTTGGCAAATTAATATAGTTCGCCATATTAATACAGATCACCAAATTAACACAGTTCTCCATAATAATATAATTCACCAAGTTAACATGGTTCATAATTAAACACGGTACACAAAGATAATTGGCTCACACTACAGTTGAGCTTACACTTGGCATTTCACGATAATATAATTTTGTGCTAATCAAAGCTCACAATATCGTAAAACTCTATAATTCACTTACGGGTTCGTGCATGTATAAATGTGCATTATCAATAAAATTCATATGTTATAAAAATCCATATTATAATATTTATTTTTATATCCATTCGCAAGCATTACATAACCATATACAAATATATAATACATATATATACATACCTATTTGGTGACTTTTGTCATGTCAAATTTTAGCATACCTTAAAAATCCCATAAATTTATATATTATGTAACACAAAACTTATAAACTCTTAAATTATATAATAAAACCCACGCACATATATGTATATTACCAACTCCCTCATTTATATATTAAATATATAACACCCACTAATATTTATATTGTATACAAAATAAAGCCCATCTATATATATTATAAGTTCATGCATTTTGCACCATTAAAATCGCAAAGCTTGCATACCCAACATTCAACAAAATTGCAATGGTTTTCACTAGGAGAAATCAAGGTTCGCACACTAATTAAGTAGAGGAACCGCATATGTTACCTTAGCCTGTGTACTGGAGTTTAAATGTAGTATATCAAACCACTCACCTTAGCAACCGTTGTTTTAACTACCATGCTCAAGTAAGCTTCTATTTTCCTTTGTCCATGGTTGTACACGCTCCCAAATGAATTCGAATTTTTCACACACATCAAACACATTACAAAGGCACTACTAACATCAACAAACACCATTAAATCATTCCAAAATCCTACAAAGCCTATTAACCTCTATACCAAAAATTTAACTAGTTTTGTCGAAATAGGTGTTTAACCACTCAAATCTCACATTTAAGCTTAGATTTCAACTTCATACATCCTAAATATCATCTAATTACATATCTAGACCATCAATTTTACCCAATTTCACTGATTTCATTTTTTCCAAAAAAATCAAGCTTTTGTGATCTTTTAAAAAGGGGAAAAACATTTAAATTAAGATAAAATACCTTTAATTAGATCAAAATGAGTTAGAAATCACTTTAAAACAAAAACTTAGCCAAGAAATACGAGATCTACCATTTTCAAGCCAAAGATCAATTTAAAATCAAGTGATATATTGAGATATTGATTAAATCATTTAAATCTCAAATTGAAATAACAACTTAGTTTAATCATAAAAAGTTAGAATCTCACCTCAATTTTGCAAAATCGATGAGCTATGGATCTAATTCAAGCTAAAATGTATGAAGACCTCTTGAGGATTTTAAAGATGAAAACACAAGTGTTCTTAAAAATTGAAAAGAGATATTATGTTTAGAGAGCTTAGGAATAAAAAAAGGATGAACTAATTTCGGGAGAAAAGATTTAATTTGGTGTTTGACAAAGTTTTGAAGAAGATGAAAAATAGGAAGGAATGAGATGTGGGGTTGTTAAATAGGAAACCCATTTCTAAAAATTGAGCCACTGCCCATTTAACCACCTCTAGTTTCTTATCTTTTTCAAATAGGTCTTTACTTTTCAATTAAAACGAATTTCAAAATTATTTTCAAATCAAACCTCGTTTTATAAATCATTTTTCATCAAATTAATTCTTAGACACCTAATTTTAATTTCCTAACCTAAAATTATTTATTCTAATTATTCTAATATTTTATTTAATTAATTTCTAATTATTTAATTATATAATGTAATTACGGTTTCTGGTTCACTAACCCCCGATTTACTTACCTGATTCTCTTAACCCAGTTTTGGAGATATGACATAAGGAACACCGACAGTGCTTAGGGAAACCATATAAACTAGTTGTGATCACATGTATACTGATTAGACCTTAAGGATAGAAGGGTGGTTAGAACCCATTAACAAATGAGGATTCATGGAATGACAGAAGTGTCTGTCATGACTATTCCTCTTAAGGAAGAAATCGGTAAGGTAGTGTCAGCCAAAAAGCCTAGTCAAGTAAAAATATGATAAGAAAGAGAAATTGTGGGACCAAGTGATCACTCAACACCAGTGATTGAGTATGGTATGCCATATTGGTCTATAACAAAATGTTACGTTACGCTTAAGGTTAAAGAAATGCGATTTAGGCAGATTATCAAGAAATAATCCAACCATTATTTAGACCAAGCGGAATTTGGGTCCATAAGAATGGTGTAAGATCTTGTTAGCCATACTAACGGATGAACATAAGCAAGATATACAGACTTAGATAAGGAAAAAGTTCGTCAAAGACTAAATAGATTGAGAGTACTCCCCAAAATCCCTTAAGAGGGTAAGTTAGAAAGCCTCTTTAATACGACAAAATGGTGGGAAGAAGAACCCCATAATAGGGAAAAGTGGAAATAAGAAATAGGTAAAGAAAGATTGGGATCCACGGGAGCGGCAAGGCATTCAAAAGAGCTATCAGAATGACTTGACAGCGGAGAAAGAGGTCATTTAGGATGACTTAAGAGAAACATTCCCAACGAGTAGGGAGTTTATTGTATTTATTATTAATTAGTAAAACATTGAAAAGATGAGATGTGTTTTGTTTACTGAAGAAACTCACTAAGTTTATTCGAACTTACATACGATTTGACTTGTGGGTGTAGGATTTACGGAATAAGGAACTCAAAGAAGGGACGAGCTAGTCTCTGTCGAGTCAGTAGACTTCAATGAGAAGTGTTATGCACATAGGTTAGGGGTCACCTTTAGGAACTTCGCCAAAGGGGCGATTATGATGTATTTATTTAGATTCTTTGAAGTTTGAGTAATAAACTTTATTTGGAAATGTATGTTTTTTATGTAAGTTTAAATTGTGAATAGGTAAAATAAATTGTTTAACTTAGTGAGATTTAGTAGGAACGATATCCCGATACAGTTGTGATGTCGCACCTGGATCCAAAAAACCAGTGGAGTGAGGGTGTTACAATTTTAGTGGTATCAAAGAAAAGGTTTATGTGGTCATTTGGACCTTAAAATTAGAAAGAGTATCCCTTATGTGTGTGATGATTAATCTAGCTAAGTCTCTCAAGTTCTTGTTTATCTAAGTTTTTATGTGTTGAGTATATACATGTGATCGCCTGGATTGGCAGGCAAAATGAAAGTAAAAGCAGATGAATAAAGAGAAAGACATAAAGTAAGGATAAGTAGATGCATTGATCGAAAAGTACAAGTAATGGAAAAGTAAAGATATTAATAAAAAAATACAATGAAAGTAAAGTATCATTATCCACTGAAGAAACCGTTGCCTTAAAGGCACCTTCACTATATCTTCCAAGGGATGAAAGAATTAGTTAGAGCCAGACTCCGATGAGGAGGAAGTCATAGGGCTTGTCTGCCAATCACTTCGTAAGGGTTGGGGATGAGCCAGGGTAAATCCCTAGTTCTGGCGGACGGCTTCTTATAAATCTAGGGAGCTATATGAGAAGCAGTCCGGCAGAATGGATGACCCCCTTAGAACCAGCTCGCCTAGTTTCAGTTCCACTTTGAAGGGCATGCAAGGATGTAGCCACCCTGTCAAACGTTGGAAGGAACACTAGGGCTAATGTGGTGGTGTAATGAGCGATGCTAACATGGCTTCCCGAGGTGTCGTAGTAGGAGTTGTAATGAATCATACCTTGGATAGGAACTGGAAAGTTGAGGGAAAAGACTTCCCCATTTCTCGAGATAAGAACCCGCCTTATCTTAAGTTGTTTAAAGATGGAGAACGTATAACCTCCTAGGATAGAACGTATAACCGCCTTATCTTAAGTGTCATTTAGATGACATTTCTTCCAATCTACACCAAGAATAAAGGTAAAGTGGGGAAAATAACTTCCCGAGATAACAAGTAAACCACCATATTACATTGGGTGGGTGTATTCCTGTAAGTTAGGAATTATTGCCTTGTCAGTATCCTCTATAAATGATTTAGCCAGTGGTTTAGCAAAGAAGCTGGAAAAATGGAGGAGTTTCTTTTAAGACCCTAATGTTGGAATGATGAGAGGTAAACTACCCCCCCAGAATATATATATGAACACAAAAAGGAAGATAGGAAGAAAAGAGGTGAAAGATAATAAGAAGATTGATTAAAGCAATGGACCATAGGCTTACAAACTTCCTTCTGATGTTTTGGTCTATTTATAACCTAAGAGTGTGTGAGGGAAGTTACAAAAAAATTTAACAAAAAGTAATTAATCATTTAAAACTACCAATATATGGAGAACACCTATTGGAATTGGAAGAAAATAAATCTTTTAGAATTCCCAATGCGAGAATATTGACTAGTCATTGCCCAATAGAACTAGTCATAAGCCTGTTCAATGACAAGTCTCTTCGAACAGGGCTAATGAGTCATTGTTACTGTTAGAATAGAAAATTGAATAAAAGTAATCGCTTTACTATTCCTTTAAGGTAGAAATGGAAGTGTTCTGTTGGCGAGCTTACCTGTCTTGTGACAAGAAAGGGAATTGACCCATTAGATGGGTAAGAGTATTATAAAAGTGAATCTAGGGATCGTGGAATTTCCCACCAAAATAAGGAAATGCTGGGCAAGTGGTGTTTACTACAGTACATTCACTAAAATTTGGACATAAATGAAGATAAGGACTAGAATAAGTATAACAATGAAAGGGATTGATAACCGACAATAAATGTGTATTCACATTTGTTAAGTGCTTGAGGGGATCCACAAGATTAGGCAGAGTAAGTTAGTGCAAATGTACAAACAAGGAACCAAGCTAGATGTTTTGTAAGCCATAAGTAGGCTAGGATAAGGGAGAGTTTCTCTAAGTCCGCTTCTAAGACTGAACGATAGGGGAAATTTCACGAATGATTTTTTTTTAGGGTGGGAAAGTTGTCACACTCAAATTTCTTTAAATCCAGAAATTTAGAATATTTAAAGGTTAAATTAGAAAAGATTGCAAACTGGTGGTCTCCACTGGAAAATCAAGAAAAACTAGGAATGAAACGGGATATGATTGAGACCCAAATCTAGTTCAGTTAGATTTGAACCATCTGGTTCCTTAGTAGGGGATAAAATGATTGTCAATGAATGGCTTTTAAACAATTGAAGAACTTAAGAAGAGGGATATAAATAGTCAAAATGTGACTTCTAGGAGGGGATTCATCTCAATTCTGTTTCAATTTCTTTCCTTTATTCATCTTTTTCATTGCTCCGAAGACAGAATGATTACGAGAGGCTCTGCATGAAGCAGTGATCATGAGGTTTAAGATGGAAAATGAGGAATTCAGTAAGCTAGTAAGGCTCTGAATCTTTCAGTACACGTAAGATTTATGAACCAAAGTTAAGGGCTTTAGAAAACCATTTTAAGGATTTTGCATGTTTCAAGAAAATTGAGTTTTAAACTGGGATTACTAAGCTTAACCCCTGAACCAATTGTCTTTCTTAGCTGCCAGGAGAATGGAAGCTGTCACTAGGAAAGGCTAAGTTGATGAGGCAAGGAAGCATTGGTGAGTTTTTTGCACTCAATTCTTGAAATGCTAAGTATACTGTAAGGTTGCATGGGTTATAAGTATCCGTCATTCTAGTTTAACATGCATGATTCTACAGTATTTAGTTATAAAAGGCATGTAATGCATGTGAGGGAAACATTGTTGGTTTAAGTGAAGTTAGTAAGAAAAAAAATGGGAAAGTGGTGATTATAAAGTGTTGCTATACACACGTGATAAACGAAGCTCTAGGCCTTACGGAGGGGACACTACGATGTTCGAGCATCAAGGTATAGGATGGTGAGATGAAGGAATGGATCTAACAGAATGGGAATAGTAAAGATCATGGCTAAGTGGAACGACGGAAATGTGCAAGTGTACACAATCGCAACAAGTAATAAAGTGACAAGTAAATGTCGAGTTATCGTACCCATAGGAACTGTGAAAAGGATTATTTATGAATGCAATTTAAAACACTTTGGTGAAGAAAAATAGTTTGTTTAAAGAGGGTGATTAAAAACTTAAGAAAATTAAAATAAATAAATAAATGAAGTAAAAGAAAGTTCTAATGCACGATTTCAAAATAAGATTTAATCAAGATTATATAATTATGTTAGATTAATTACACTTCTCATCTTAGAATTATTAAAATTATGTTAATATTGTTACAAATAAAATCATGGAAACCCAGTAATTTTCTAACTTATGAACATACTTACATACCAAAATCCATTCATGTCTTGACATATCCCTATGTCAATTCAACCGACTAAACAGATTCTAGTAAGCAAACATGTTATTGCACATACATACTCATTAAACTGAACTAATCTCTTGCATATCCCTATGTCATTTCAAATGATTAATTAAATCTAACAAGCATATAAAAGACTATGTGAGGTAACAAGGTATCCCTACCTTGAAACAGTTTGATCACAATAATCTTGCAAGTTATGCAAGGCAATAATATCGCTAGATACATTGCTAATTTAACCTTTAGGTACCTTATAAGAATAAACATGCATTGATCAAGTACTGTGTTAATTAATTACAATTTCAATCCGTTTACATAATTAATTCATTATTTACCTCACAGTCGTAATGCAAGAATAACTTAGGCATGATTTTACTTAATCAAGCATTTTACTGAGGCCTATAACAACATAAACACAATTTTAACAATTTAAGAAGACGAAATGCAATCAACCCAACATGAATTAAATTCAAGTTAAGCTGATTAAATTAACCATTCTAAAAAAATTAATACTCATAGATATGTTTATCATAACAACAACAAAAATTAAAGAGATAGGGAACAAGAATCAAATCCAGTGGTTTTCCGAGGCTTGACGTGGTTGCTCCGTTCTTCCTTCTTGTTGTCCTCGCCAATCAAGGCTTCAATGAACACTCCCTTTCTGCTCCAAAATGGTTGAAGAACACCCGTTTTCCAAGGGAAGAAATTGGCTCAAGAGCAAGGGAATTGAAATGGAAAAATGAGAGAAAAAGAATGAGAGAGGAGAGAAGTGTTGTGAAATGAATGAGATGCTTCGAATGATCACCCAAGGGGGCATTTTATAGCTGAGTGTGATAGCTGAAATTTTCTAAAAATAGCAACCAAAGAGTCACCCCTTGGCTGGCCACCTATGTGGCAAAGTTGATGCTTTCAACTTTGCTAAAAATGGCTTAGGGCAAATCCAAAAATCCACCAATTGTGGAGGGGTTTGAATGCAACCTTGACAACACTTCAAGGGCTACTTTGCAAGATTAATTAATCAGCTAATAAGCTAATTTGGGTCAGCATATGGCCGATTTTGGGCTGCCCAATCTTTGGCCAGTTCACTTCAATCGGTTCGGCTCAACTGGACCACTTTTTCCATAATTAATATTAATTTATTTAGCCCAAATTAAATTGGGTATAAATTAAAATTAATTATTTTATGAATTAATACACATAATTGGACCATCTTATGCTGAAAATTAATTCGCCTTGATACTTCAAATTGCTTCTCGGTTTTGTGCTTGAAGTAGTGTATGCCGAGCTATTTTTCGCCCTTTGTGCAATTCTGTTGAAAATAACCAAAATTACTCAAAATTAATTATAAAATTAAATAAAATTCATCATGTTCATATTTTAAGTATAATTTAATTATTTTATAAAAATTAATTATTTTTCGACAAGAATTTAATCGAAACGATATGATTTTAAGCTAAAAAGGGTATGTAAAAATGCATGAATTTTCGTGTTTCCACACCCCCAAACTTAATTCATTGCTCGTCCCGAGTAATGCACAAATTTTGAAAAGAATTTCTCCCAAAATTATGAATTTAATATACTTATGCTCAAAGACAAGAAATTTGATAGTTATGATACTTAAGTATACATATTGTTCAAATTAATCTCAACAACTATTATGGTAACAGAAATTAGACTAAATGCTTCCTAATAAAGTCATGTTAAACCTTAACAATGTGATTTTATTTCCTTTATTCAAGACTAAGCCGCAATCATTAAGTTTAACTTATGTCTTCATATGTTGTACGTAGCAATTTCTCTTCATTAATGTAGGTAGCATTGGAACTTTTGAATCAATAGGTCTTTAACAAGGTTGTAACATGGTTGGGCTTAGGGGTAGGTAAAAGATAAATAATTTTAGGCTTTTAAATTCTAGACTCAGCTTGTATCGGACCTTCGAAATAATCACCTTCAATACACCAACTTTCTTTGCTTTCATATGCTCTTTTGTACATTCTCTTTTAGATACATATGCTTTTTTTTAAGACGAAATGCACGAGCATTTTCCTGAATGTACCACAAATTTAAGAGCATTTTATACTTCTTTTCAACTCCCCGAACTTATTTTCAATGAATACTTGAAATAGTACTGAGTCTAGTGTTTGGGACAATTTTGAGATAGTTAAGAGAGAAGTGATGGCTAAATTTGCAAGGGTTTAAATAAAATTAGGCCATATAGTCTCAAAGTTGGATTTCAAAGGATAAAAATTTCATCATGGTTGCCTTGAAAGGCTCAAACGGTCCAAAAAGTTGCCAAATCATTTCCAACATTCCATGTTTCCTAGGATTTCACCTCAAGAAACTACTAAGTCAATTCTAAAAACTTAAACTTTCATGCATGCCTAACTTTCATAAGGAACTAAAATTTTATGATGTGTTTTACATGCTTTATTAAAAATACATTTATATCATTATTAAGCTAACATAACAATTCATTGAAATAATAGAACTTTATTCATACTAAAGTTTAGCATACTTAACAAAATTTTAAATTATTGAACAAAATATATCATAATCATAATTAACAGAAAAATTTATTCTGAGTGGAAAAAATTCAAATTTCGGTCCCCCCAACTTAAAATGAACAATGTCCTCATTGTTTAAAGTGAATAGATACTATACACCAGGTAGGATTTTAGAAAAGAGGTGGTGAGTCAATTTGACTACTTAAGTACCAAGCTCTTTTCTAAATCCAATCCTAGACATGTATATACCCATTGCTACACTTTATACTTCGTGACTTGCTCAAATTTTATTAGTGATTTTCCTCTCTTAATTTAAAATAAAAAAAATTCTAATTAACTTAATCCTAAAATGACCAAAGAACAGAAATAAAATAAAGTCAAGATTCCCCCTTTATTTATTTGCAGACCCTTCCGAATTTGACTCATCTTTTTCTCCATCACTATCACCTTTGCATGAATTACTTCACTCCTTCTTCAATAATGGACTCCATGGTTCAAATATAAAATTTGGAAATTCAAGCACAAAAATAAATGGGTCATTGTAAATTTTCTTAAGAGCACTTCTCATCGAGTCATCCCTTATTTTTTATTATCTCTAGTAAGCTTGTTGCTGCCATTGCATATGATGCATTATGTCCATCAACTTTAACAGTTCATCTCGAATATCTGGGCTAGGTGGTTGAGCTCTAAATATTGAAGTTTCGTTATCGGGCTCAATTTCTGGTTCTATTGGTTCCACCTTATTAGGGACTTCAACCGATTGTAGTGGCTCAATCTTTGTGGGATCTTCTTTCTCTTCATCGGGATCCTCACTTTCTTTAACTCGTTGCTATAGAGCAGAATCTCCAGCTACTCGGTAGAAGTCCCAATCTATGATTGTGCCCTGGCTATACCCTGTCTTCTTTACATTTGCAAGAATCTCTGCTTTTAAGCACAAAATTGTTATCGTAAAGGGGAAGTAAGCGGGGCCAGAACGTCTAGTGGCACAATTTCTCATCTCTCGTAGGATGATTTTTCCCACATCAATGGTCTTTCCAGTTAAAATCGAATATAATAAGACCATTCGCTCTGACAAGATTGTAGTCCCATGCGAACTAGGCATAAGGCTGAAACGAATGAAATAGAACCATACCTTTGCAAGTGGTGTCAAAAATTCTCTTCGACAAGTGTGGATTTCTTTCTTTGACACAATCCACTTAGAACCTGGAACTGTAAGTTCCTCAAGAATTTCTTGCAAATTTTTAGGGCCGATGTTGCTCATCAAAGAAGAATATTCATCGTTTTTGAAATCAGGTAATTCAAAGAACTCATTAATAGCATTTGAACTTATTGGTACCTTGATTCCGCGAACTGGAATTTCTGTCAAATCGCTTGAGGTTAAATTCACGTAGAATTCACGAGCTAGTTCCTCATCCACACTAGGCCTCTTTTCACAAAACAATTCCCAATTGAGGGCTTCAGTAACTTGACGAATACGTGCCATAAAGTCTTTGTAGTTGCTCTCTTTCAAAGTGAAGCCTTTCTCTGGATGCATCTGTTGATTTTTGAAGATACTCTCGTATCTTGCTTTGGCTTCTTCACAATGAAATTTGTTTTGTGTTTCATCAATTTGGGCACAAGCACGAGTTCTCTTGCGAGGCATGATTAACCTGAGCAAAAGATGGGAAAAATTATTTTCTCAAAAATTTAATTCACAAAATTTATTAATAATTCAGTAAACTGAAAAATTAAATAATTGAATAAAATTAAAATTTATGAGAAAACAAATTGTCTTACCACCTTTTTTTATAAAACTCGAAACTCCTAAAAATAATTAATAAGCAAAAGAGGTCAATTTAAGGTGGGTTGAAAGATTTCGGCTAAGGGCCTTGGTGTAGGTGTGTGCCGCACAAGTACCGGATAGCAAGCAGACTGGTCAAACAGGAGCAAGAAGCAACACAACTTGGCATGATGAGCTACACGGGCAATAGGCCGTAAAGCTAAGTGGGCAACAGCTTAGGCGCGCGCATGCTGGAGCTGGAGCAGATGCAGCGCCAAGGTGCGGGCCTGGTAAGTGCTGGAGCTGGACGTGCGTAGGTGCTGGAGCAGGACGGGGCGAGCAATGCAGCGCATGATGGGGGCAGGTGTGCTCGGTGTGTGCAATGGAGCCAGGCTGCTGGGTGCTTGCTGGCCGAATGGCTGCTAGGCTAGGGGCTTGCGCCACTTTAAGGGTTTTGGTGTTTGGCATTTTTAGTGATAAATGAATGGAGAATGTGGTATTTATAATGAAGGGAATAGGACTTAAAATAGAATTCTTAGAGCAATTTAATAGCTAAAAACTCTAAGTTCTAATTCTAATCCAAGTTAACAACAATTAATAATTAAATATATACATATTAAATTATTAATGCTATTAATTTATTTAAAAATGAAATAAACTAATCCTAATTCTATGCTAAATTGATAAAAATTAATATATAAATTATAATAGATATAATTATATATTAAATATTATCATCTTATTATTAAAAAAAAACTTACCAAATAGAATATGATTAAATTAAAACTAATCCTAACTCTAGATAAAGTTGATAATAATTAATATATATTATAATGGATATAATTATATATTAATAATTATCATCTTTTGTTTTTTGAGTTAGATAAAGTTGATAATAATTAATATATATTATAATGGATATAATTATATATTAATAATTATCATCTTTTGTTTTTTGAGTTAAAAACATTTATTCTAGAAGCCTTTTGAACATACTTACAAAAAAGAGGCATCTAGTTTTTATTATTTACAAAAAGAGCAACCAAATTTTGAAAATAATTCAATTAAGTCCCTATATTTAATGAAAATTTGAAATTGAGTTGCAATTTAAAACTTAGGTCAAAATTGACCTCTTTATTTGAAAAACTAAAAAATTATTTTCCTATTTAGGGAATAATTTCTCGAAAAATTATGTTAAAATCAATTCCCAGGAAAAATTGGAGGGGTCACAAGCGGTCCCACTTAAGTTCCAATCTCCTGTAGAATTGATTTAAACATACTAATCTCGAAAATATACCCTAAATCATTTATTAAAAAGGAAAATAAGAAAATTTAAACATCTGATAGAATGAATGAAATTTGATTTTGTTCAGTCTTGTCTCCCTAATAATGTTTCAGACGTTGAGCATTAACTTGAAAATTACCTCCCTTACCTTGGAGTTCAACAACTCTGTATGGATAGATGCGATGAATCGTAAATGGACCGGACCAACGTGATTTTAGTTTACTTGGAAAGAACTTTAATTTACAATTAAATAACAAGACTTGCTGACCTGCTTCAAACTCTCGAACTCGAATGTGTTTGTCATGCCATTTCTTAAGTCTCTCCTTGAGTAGTTTGGCATTTTCATACGAGAATGTTTGGAATTCCTCTAGCTCATTGAGTTGGAGCATCCATTTCTCTTTAGTAAGCTTAAGATCCAAGTTGAGTTGTCGAAAGGCCCAGTAAGCTTTGTGTTCTAACTCCAAGGGCAGATGACAAGCTTTCCCAAAGACAAACCTGTAGGGTGACATCCCTAAAGGTGTCTTGTATGTTGTCCTGTAAGCCCATAAAGCATCAACCAGTCTTTTGGACCAATCTCGTCAGTTCAGGCAAAATACCTTCTCAAGTATGCCTTTGATCTCCTTATTTTTCCAGTTCAGCTAGCCCATTCGTCTGCGGATGTAAGCTGTAGCGACCTTGTGTTTCACTCCATATTTATCTAACAACCATTTCAACCACTTGTTCACAAAGTGGGACCCTTCATCGCTGATAATAGCTCTTGGGGCTCTAAACCTTATGAACACATGTTTCTGCAAAAACTTTATTACAACCCTAGCATCTTTGTTGGATAAGCTTCAGCCTCGACCCACTTAGACACGTAGTCTACAGCTACTAAGATGTACTTGTGACTAAAATACGAAGGGAAAGTACCGAGGAAGTTAATGCCCCAAACATCGAATAATTCTACCTCAATGATGTTTGTTCGAGGCATCTCATTTCTATTGGTGACATTTCTAACCCTTTGAGATCGATCACAACTCTTTACGTAAGCGTATGCGCCCTTGAATAATGTTGGCCAAAAGAATTCGGCTTGCAATACTTTGGCCGTAGTATGAGTACCTCTGAAGTGTCCCCCACTTGGAGCTGAGTGACAATGGTATAGAATCTTTTGTACTTCATCTTCTGCCACACATTTCCTGATCATTTGATCTGCACACTTCTTGAACAAGTATGGTTCTTCCCAAAAATAATACTTCACATCGTGAAGAAACTTTTTCCTTTGATGATACATCTTATCAATCGGCATCAAACCACAAGCTAAATAGTTAGCAATATCAGCAAAACAAGAGGTATTATGGACATGATTTACCTTTAGTATGTGTTCATCTGGAAATGTTTCTTGAATTGGTATAAGAGGAGAGTTCCCTTCTTGCGGCTCCAATCTGGACAAGTGATTTGTTACTTGATTTTTCACTCCCTTTTGATCTTGAATTTCTAGATCGAACTCTTGAAGTAGAAGTATCCATCAGATCAACCTCAGCTTAGCATCTTTCTTAGAGAGTAAGTACTTAATTACCGAGTGGTTCGTATAGACAGTCACTTTGGTACCTACAAGATAAGATCAAAACTTGTCAAAAGCAAACACAATAGCAAGTAACTCTTTTTCTGTTACCGTATAATTCAGTTGAGCTCCTGCTAGAGTTTGACTTGCGTAGAAAATGGGATGAAAAACTTTGTTCCTTCGCTGGCCCATAACGGCTCCTATCATGAAGTGACTCGCAACACACATCAATTCGAATGGTAGATCCTAGTCTGGTGTGACTATTATGGGTGCCGTAACTAATCGGCTCTTCAAATATTTGAAAGCCTTTAAGCATTCCTCATCAAACTTAAACGTCGAGTCCTTCTCCAATAATTTGCATAAGGGTTTAGCAATTTTAGAGAAGTCCTTGATGAATCTTCGATAGAAACCGACGTGGCCCAAAAAACTCCTAACACCTTTTACAGGGGTTGGAGGTGGGAGTTTCTCAATAACATCTACCTTTGCTTTATCTACTTCGATTCCATGTCTCGTTATCCGATGCCCTAGAACAATCCCTTCTCGTACCATGAAATGGCACTTTTCCTAGTCGAGTACTAGGTTTGTTTCTTTGCATCGCCTTAGTACCTTGGCTAGATTGGCTAGGAAATCGTCAAACGTATCTCCAAATACTGAAAAATCTCCATAAAAACTTCCAAATACTTCTCAACCATGTCAGTAAAAATAGACTTCATACATCTTTGAAATGTAGAAGGTGCATTACATAAACCAAATGGCATGTATCTAAATGCAAATGTACCGTATGAGCAGGTGACTGTTACCTTGTGTTGATATTTTGGTGCTACTGTAATTTGATTATACCCCTAGTATCTATCGAGAAAATAGTAGTAGTCTCACCCCGCGAGTCTATCTAGCATCTGGTCCAAAAACGGCAAAGGAAAGTGATCTTTCCTAGTCGCTTTGTTCAGCTTCCGATAATCGATGCAAATTCTCCATCCCGTAACCGTTCTAGTTGGTATCTACTAGTTATTTTTATTTTCAATGACTGTGATACCTCCTTTCTTTGGAACGTATTGGACCGGACTTACCCATGAACTATTTGAGATGGGGTAAATTATACCCGTATCTAACCATTTAATGTTTTCTTTCTTTACTACGTCCTTCATGATGGGGTTTAGTATTAGTTGTCCATTGATCATCCTTTTCTCACCATCTTCTAGTATGATCTTGTGCATGCATACAGATGGGCTAATACCATGGATATTGGCTATGGTCTATTCGATAACCCTCTTGAATTGTTTCAACACCAAGATGAGTTTCTTTTATTGCTCAGTAGTTAATTTTGCTGAAACAATCACAGGTAGAGTAGAAGAGTTACCTAAAGAAACATATTTTAGATGTGACGGTAGTACATTGAGTTCTAATTTAGGTGGCTCTTCAATTGACGCTTTTGGTTGGGCATAATCTCTTTCCTCTAACTCCAAATATTCAAAGCATGATTGTGGAATAAATCCCCTTTGATTAGCTTCTAACAAAGTTAAGTACTCATCCTCCTCTTCATAATTTGGAGGATCTGGTGTCAAAATTTGTTCCAATGGATCCTCCACATAGTTGAGCTCCTTCTCCACAATTAAATATTCTAAATCGGATATTGCAGAACAATCATCAATTGTGTCAGGAAATCACATAGACTTAAAAACGTTAAATGTTACCTGATCATCCTGAACACGCATAGTAAGCTCGCCCTTTTGCACATCAATAAGGGTCCTTCCAGTTGCTAAGAACGGTCTTCCTAAGATAATTGACACTTCTTTGTCTGCTTCAAAGTCTAGGATAAGAAAATCAGTAGGGAAGATAAATTTATCTACACATATCAATACGTCCTCAATTTTTCCTTCTGGATGTGCTAAGGATCGATCTGCTAATTGAAGTGTAACCGTAGTAGGTCTAACTTCACCTATCCCCAACTTTCTAAATATTGACATAGGCATCAAGTTAATACTTGCACCCAAGTCACATGTATTACCATAATATGTTGCTCCAATGTTGCAAGGTATGGTAAAACATCCAGGATCCTTCAATTTTGGGGGTAGTTTGTCTTGAAGATATGCACTGCATTCCTTCGTCAGAGCTACCGTCTCAAATTCTCTAAGTCTTCATTTTTTGGACAGGATATCCTTCATGAATTTGACGTATTTCGGCATTTGCTCAAGTGCTTCAACCAACAGGATGTTGATATGAAGTTGTTTGAGTACGTCTAGGAACTTCTTGAATTGAATCTCCTGCTTCTGCTTTTGAAATCTTTGAGGGTAGGGTTTTCTTTACTAGAATTGGTTGATTCGTCTTCTGTGGCAATTCCGCATCTGACGGGGTTGTTAGTTGACCAGAATTTAGCTGGTTCTGAAATTACCTTTTCGGGTTTTGCAGATTCTGTTTCTTGTGAAACTGGAATTCCAATGCTCAGTTAAGCTTCCTCTGATTCTTGAGCATCAGCTTGCTCCTTTTCAGCTTCAATGGTGTTGGGTTTTACTGTCTTTCCACTCCTCAATGTTAATGCTTTGTAATGCTCCTTCCCCGGATTCCTCGGATTTTCCATATCACTAGGTAAAACACCTTGTGGTCGGCTCCTGAGTTCAGTTGCAAGCTGGCCCATTTGGTTTTCTAGGTTTTTCAATGTAACTACTTGGCTTTGGATTAAGGCATCATTCTTGGCCATGTACGCCTTCAACAGATTTTCTAAGCCATTGGATGGTTCAGCTTGGGTTAGTTTCTGAACTTGTTGGGGAAAACTTGGTGGCTGGGTCAATCTAGGTTGGGCGTAAGTATTACTGGTTCCAGCAACTTGGTTACTCCAGGAAAAATTTGGGTGGTTTCGCCATGATGGGTTATAAAAATTGGATTGCAGTCATTGCCTTCCTCCGTTTTGGTTCTAGTTAACCTATGTAGTACATGGATTCTGGGTTTGATGGACATTCTTCGAACAAATGTCCTTCCCCACAATAAACACAGGCTATATTTTCAAATTGATTTGGTAACTGTGCTGTAAAACTGTTAGACCCATTAGTAGTAAGATTTTTAAGCATTGAGGATATTGATGATACTTGAGATGCGAGTGAAGTAAGAGCGTCTACTTCATGTATTCCAGCAACTTGTCTTCCTAACTCTGCTCGGTTGGTTGGCCATTGGTAATTGTTGCTGGCAATCCTCTCGATAATTTCATAAGCCTCATTATAAGACTTAGAAAGGAGAGCACCATTAGCAGAAGCGTCCACTACCATCCTCGTGTTAGCATTGAGACCATTATAAAATGTCTCAAGTTGGATACAATGTGGGATTCCATGATAAGGGCACTTTTGTAATAACTCTTTGTACCTTTACCATGCCTCATACAAGGACTCATCATCCATTTCTTGGAAGGCAGTGATCTCGTTCCTCAACTTAGCATTCTTGCTAGGTGGGAAATACTTCATAAGTAATCTTTCTACTAACTCTTGCCATGTGGAAATTGAGTTCGGTGGCAATAAGTTCAACTAGGCTCGAGCTCTGTCCCTCAGCGAATATGGGAACAACTTCAATCGTAATGCATCTTTGAGTACTCTGGCTAACTTGAAAGAATCGTTCTCCTCCATAAATAGTCTTAAGTGTAGGTGAGGATCTTCAGTAGGCATTCCACTGAATTGGCCCACTGTTTAAAGTAATTGGAACATGACTGGCTTTAGCTCAAACTGTTGTGCCTCAATTTCGGGTCTCCTAATACCCAGATTAAGATCATTAAATACTGGCACGGCATACTGTCGTAAAGCTCTATCCTTATCATCAGCAATAAGGATAGGATTTTAAGCAGGGTTTGCTCCGTTTCCTTGGATTGGAATTTCAAAGTTCATCTCTTCGATCCTTGTAACACCCCGTACCCGAGACCGTTGCCAGAGTCGGACACGAGGGGTTCACAGACTAAATTCGCTTACTATCGCAGTCCATTTTAAAAATTTCCAGGCAGTTGGCTAACTGCGTCACTGTCACCTTAAAAAATCATATCTTGAGTTTCACAACTCGAAAATCAGTTTCGTAATTTTTCCCTGAAACTATACTCATATTCCCATCTACATATTTTTTCTACAATTTTTGGTCGGGCCAATTAGTATAGTTTATTCGTTAAATTCTCCCCTGTTACAGGGTGCGACTACACTGACCTTCATGCATTAGGATTTGGATATCTCCCTGCACAGAGTTTCAATACTGATACCGTTTGTTTCTATAGAAACTAGACTCAGAGAGGAATCTATACATATATGGCATGACTCCTAATTATCTCTGGTTAATTTATAATGAATTTCCAAAGTCGGAACAGGGAATCCAGAAACCGTTCTGGCCCTGTCTCACGAGAACCTGAATATCTCTTAACATACTGTCCATATGATCCTTTCGTTACTTTCCTATGAAAATAGATTCATCAAGGTTCGCTTAAATAATTTATTCACTATTTAATTTCATTCCTATTATTTTTAGTGATTTTTCACATCCACATCACTGCTGCTGCCAGCATCTGTTTTTTTTAAGGTAAACTTTACCTATTTCATGATCCTCCATGGATCAACTAGAGTTTGTCATACATATTCCAAAAGTGATCAAGAATAACCCTTCCCATGGCTAACCGTTACCAACATTTCCATACCTCTCGACGGACAACATACAAAACGATTATAATGCTATGATCAAAGTATATTTAAGCCATTTTCGCATGGCTATCCAAATTTACACAAAACCGAAGGGTACATGACCAACAACAAAAGGGTAGTCCTATACATGCCATTTCAAAGTTCAACCAAAATTGTACCAAAAGGGGGCTTTGATAGTGTGGGAGACTTCGACTTCCAAAAATCCCGAGTCCGATAGCTGACGAACCAAAATCTATAAAACAGAGATTCAAAGAACGGAGTAAGCATTTAATGCTTAGTAAATTTTAAGCAATGTCAACAGATAACAATCAAATTATAACATAGTTGTTCGTATTTTTTTATTTCACTCTTCCTTCGGGCATACCATCCCTTTACCGAATATGCACATCTCATCATATACAATAGGCAGATAAACTTTCACATAAAAGTGAGCTCATGTGACAGATATATCGTATGATTTCACATAACCTCTCACACTGATCCGATGTCACATAATCATAGGAATAGTCTCATAGATTGCTCTCGTATGCATCACATAACTACCTTATGATTTAGTGCAAATCAAGCTCACATATAAACTTGGAGTACATACCTGTTTAACCTTTCGCATTGAATATATTTATAAGCAAATCTTATTACGAAGTCTTACCCGGACATAATCTCCACACAAAGTTATCGGGTCTTACCCGGACAAAATCCCCACACGTAGTCATCGGGTCTTTAGAGCTCGGATATAGTACGAGCACGAAGCTTACGGACATTAATCAGTGATAATATTCTCGCATAAAGCCTGCGGGGTTTTAACCCGGATATAGTACTGACACAAATGCCCTTCGGGACTTATCACATTTATACACTTTCACATCCATCACGTTGGCCACTCGGCCCTGTCACATATATACACTTTCACATTCATCACATCGGCCATTAGGCCTTATCACATATATACACTTTCACATTCATCACATCGGCCATTAGGCCTTATCACATATATACACTTTCACATTCATCACATCGGCCATTAGGCCTTATCTCATATATGCACTTTCACATTCATCACATCGGCCATTAGGCCTTATCACATATATACACTTTCACATTCATCACATCGGCCATTAGGCCTTATCTCATATATGCACTTTCACATTTATCACATCGGCCATTAGGCCTTATCACATATATACACTTTCACATTCATCACATCGGCCATTAGGCCTTATCACATATATACACTTTCACATTCATCACATCGGCCATTAGGCCTTATCACATATATACACTTTCACATTCATCACATCGGCCATTAGGCCTTATCTCATATATGCACTTTCACATTTATCACATCGGCCATTAGGCCTTATCACATATATACACTTTCACATTCATCACATCGGCCATTAGGCCTTATCACATATATACACTTTCACATTCATCACATCGGCCATTAGGCCTTATCTCATATATGCACTTTCACATTTATCACATCGGCCATTAGGCCTTATCACATATATACACTTTCACATTCATCACATCGAATCCTAAATCAAAATATAGATTTTCATGTATTCACATCACAATTATCCAAATATACTTCACATACCACATATACTTTCACGTATACACACTGTCTTGGCTGAATCTACATCTATCATTTTCCAATATCACAATTTAGAATTCACGTATGGGTTTAATCAATAGCTTATGAGCAACTAAAACAAGTTTATCAAGGTTTACAACACAATCTCAAATTCAGCACAAGCTATTTTTCCTGAGCAATAGTCACTAAATTATTTATAACTAGAGCTACAAAACTCCAAATCACTTTCCGTTAATTTTTCCTGAATATAGACTCGTATATCTTCCATCCATAAAATTTCCAGAATTTTAGGTTTGGCCAATCAATACCAAATTTTTCTTAAAGTTTCCCCTGTTTCACTATTTGACTAATCTGACCACTCTTCACTACGAATCAAATTTCTCATTTTACAGAATTCAAAATGTGTTGTATTTGATTTCATTTGAAACTAGACTAATTAAGGAGTCTAAGAATATAAATTTTATCTTATAACCATTTTTGTACAATTTATAATGATTTTCTAAATACAGAACAGAGGATTACAGTGTCATTCTGCGCTGTCTCACACAACTTTAAGTATCTCATTATCAGAAATTCCTTTGCTTACATGGTTTCTTTTATAAGAAACTAGACTCATTAAGCTTTAATTTCATGTCTCATTCAGCCTCTAATTCAAATCCATAAATTTATGGTGATTTTCTAAAGTCACGTTACTGCTGCTGTCCTAAGCAGACTATTTCAAATTACCCTTAAATTCCCAAGCTCAAACACTTAAGAACTTACCATTTGAACTTAGAACATATCATGGCCACATCATATCTTATTAAATCAACTCATCATGTCCTATTATAATTGAATTTACTCAACGTTTAATCACTTAAAACTTACCTCGGATGTTGTCGAACGATTTCGGCGGCTATTCGACCACTTTTTCCTTCCCTTTATCGGATTTAGTTCCCCTTTGCTCTTGAGCTTAATTCAAACAAATTTAACTCATTAAAGTCTCATTTTGCTAGCTTATGGCCGAATATACACATAACTTATGTACTTATTCATGTGGCCGAACATACATGTCTATGTTGGGGCCGATTGCATCACAACACCATACCATTTCAATTTTTGGTCATGGTTAAACAAAGAACTTAATGTCTCACTCAAAAATGCTAAAAAGAAGATTCAAGAATCATCAATCCACCATCACATGCACCATTACAAAGCTTCACTTTTAGCATGCAAATGATATCAACACCAATCCACCTTGGCCGAATATCATCTCCATGACATAGTAAAGATTTGAACCATGGGCTATTTAGAACTCAAGCTAACTACTAAAACATGCATGCATCTCATGGAACATCATCAAACATACCTTAGTCTATCAAACCACCATAGCTGATTTCCTCAAAGCTCTTTTTCCTTCTTTTTCTTTCTCCTATTCGGCCAAGAAAAACATGAGAGCCTTTCTCTTCTTTTTTTTTTGTCATGCATGAGAATGATGAACACATTTTTTCTCTTTGTTTTCTTCCTTCAATTTCTTATTAGTTTATTGCCCATGCTTCTTATTTTATTCTTCCATTAACACAACATGTTTCATGACATGTTTAGCCCATGCTTCTTATTTTATTTTTCCATTAACACAACATGTTTTGCCCATCATCCCTTGTCATGGCCGGCCACTAGTACTTAAATGGGGGGAAATTGACATGCAAGTCCACCCCTTTGATTACATGCATTATTAGGCCACTTGCATTTGCCTAGCACATTTCTAAATTTTCTCACATAAGTCCTATCAACTAAATTCACATGCAATTAACTAAATCGAAGCTTAAAACTTTCACACATTTATATTCACATATTTTAGGCAATAATTATCACATTCAAATAATTTGGTGACTCGGTCTAGCGGTCCCGAGACCGCTTTCCGACTAGGGTCACTTTAGGGGTGTCACAGTCCTCCTCTGATTTGCTTGACTTCTTCGCTGTCGAAAAGTTCTTTCTATCTCACGGTCTACAGGGAGTAGGTCAATAATTCGGTCAATACTCGTAAACACCTGAAATAATCACAGAAAAATTAATTAAGTTAAAAATTAAACCAAAAAAATAAACCAAAATGTAAACTAACAAATTTAAAAATAATGACTTTTTAAAACAGTCCCTGGCAACGACGCCAAAAACTTGGAATGACGGAAATGTGCAAGTGTACACAATTGCAATAAGTAATAAAGTGACAAGTAAATGTCAAGTTATCTTACCCACAGGGACTGTGAAAAGGATTATTTATGAATGCAATTTAAAACACTTTGGTGAAGAAAAATATTTTGTTTAAAGAGGGTGATTAAAAAATTAAGAAAATTAAAATAAATAAATAAATGAAGTAAAAGAAAGTTCTAATACAAGATTTCAAAATAAGATTTAATCAAGATGATATAATTGTGTTGGATTAATTACACTTCTCATCTTAGAATTATTAAAATTATGTTTATATTGTTACGAATAAAATCACGGCAACCTGGTAATTTGCTAACTTATGAACATACTTACATACCAAAATCCATTCATCTCTTGACATATCCCTATGTCAATTCAACCGACTAAACAGATTCTAGTAAGCAAACATGTTATTGCACATACATACTCATTAAACTAAACTAATCTCTTGCATATGCCTATGTCAGTTCAAGCGATTAATTAAATCTAACAAGCATATAAAAGGCTATGTGAGGTAACAAGGTATCCCTACCTTGAAACAGTTTAATTACAATAATCTTGCAAGTTATGCAAGGCAATAATATTGCCAGATACATTGCTAATTTAACCTTCAGCTACCTTAAAAGAATAAACATGAACTGACCAAGTATTGTGTCAATTAATTACAATTTAAATCCATTTAAATAATTAATTCATTAGTTACCTCACATTCGTAACGTAAGAATAATTTAGGCATGATTTTACTTAATCAAGCATTTTACCGAGGCCAATAACAACATAAACACAATTTTAACAACTTAAGAAGACGAAATACAATCAACCCAACACAAATTAAATTCAAGCTAAGCTGATTAAATTAACCATTCCAACAACATGAATACTCATAGATATCTTCATCATAACAACAACAAAAAATAAAGAGATAGGGAACAAGAATCAAATCCGGTGGTTTTCCGAGGCTTGACTTGGTTGCTCCGTTCTTCCTTCTTGTTGCCCTTGCCGATCAAGGCTTCAATGAACACTCCATTGCTGCTCCAAAATTGTTGAACAACACCCCTTTTCCAAGGGAAGAAATCGGCACAAGAGCAAGGGAATTGAAATAGAAAAATTAGAGAAAAAGAATGAGAGAGGAGAGAAGTGTTGTGAAATGAATGAGGAATGAATGAGATGCCTTGAATGATCATCCAATGGAGGCTTTTATAGCTGAGTGTTGCAGCTGAAATTTTCTAAAAATAGCAACCAAAGAGCCACCCCTTGGCTGGCCACCTATGTGGCAAAGTTGATGCTTTCAACTTTGCTAAAAATGGCTTGGGGCAAATCCAAAAATCCACCAATTGTGGAGGGGTTTGAACGCAACTTTGACAAGACTTCAAGGGCTTGTTTGCAAGCTTAATTAATCAGCTAATAAGTTGATTTGGGTCAGCATATGGTCGGTTTTGGGCTGCCCAATCTTTGGCCGGTTCACTTCAATCGGTTCGATTTAACTAGACCACTTTTTTCATAATTAATATTAATTTATTTAGCCCAAATTAAATTGGGTATAAATTAAAATTAATTATATTATGAATTAATACACATAATTGGACCATCTTAGGCTGGAAATTAATTTGACTTGATACTTTAAATTGCTTCTTGGCTTTATGCTTCAAGCAGTGTCTGCCAAGCCATTTTTGGCCCTTTGCGCAATTCTGTCGAAAATAACCAAAATTACTCAAAATTAATTATAAAATTAACTAAAATTCATCATGTTCATATTTTAAGTATAATTTAATTATTTTATAAAAATTAATTATTTTTCGACAAGAATTTAATCGAAACGATATGATTTTAAGCTAAAAAGGGCATGTAAAAATGCGTGAATTTTCGTGTTTCCACTAAGCCATGGGACCGATCGGAGGTTATACGCCTAAAGAAGAGTAAGACCATAGCTGAAAGATGTTATGGCTTAATGATATAAATAAGTAAGACCATAACTAAAAAACACTATGGCACCTTGGGGAATAGGACTAATATCATGGCTAAAATATGCTATGGCATCCTAGTAGTCCATCGAGATAGTAAACACAGAGAATATAAGGTGTAAGACCATAGTTGGACTATGGCAACCCAGACAGTCCATTGGGACGATAAACATGGGTGATACTGTGTAAGACCATAGCTCAAAAATGCTATGACATTAAAAAATGATTTGACAATATAATAAGTAAGACCATAGTTGAAAGACACTATGGAATCGTAGATAGTCCAAAGGGACGTTAAACATGAGATTGACCAACGGGTCATTAAACACAGGATAGTTTGATAGGATGTTAAACACGAGATAGTTCAATGAGACTCTAAACACGAGAATGTATAATTGAAGAGTCATCGTCAGACATTGACAACTAATGGAGTCTACCAAGACATTAAACATGGGTACTTGTGAAAACCATAACTCAGCTATAACAACATGGAAAAAAAAAGGAGAGAAAGTTCATTGGGACAATAAACTTGGGAAGGAATTCAAAACATGATCATAAGACAACTCGTCAATAGGAAAAAGTGTTGAAAGGAAATGGAAGTATGAACCAGCAACTGAAAAGCGGTGGGTTGAAGGAATCCTCCCATGAATGGGAACGTAATGAAAATGAGAAAGGACTACAAGAATAGTAGTCGTGTAAACTAGTAGGGTATAAAGATGTTAATCTGGAAGTAGTCAAGGAAGTTAACATACCGTGGTGCCTAATATTCAGACGAACGAGAAATGGTTTAACCAAAGATCGTGGATGAAGATCTGCCATTAAGTAACACTGAGGGCACTCAAGGAAACCATATAGACTAGTGGTTTATCACATATACAATAGTTAGTACTTAAGGAATGAGGGGTAGTTAGAACTCATTAACAAAGGAGGATACATGGGATGATAGAAGTGTCTGTCAAGACTATTCCTCTTAAAGAGGAAATCAGTAAGGAAGTGTCAACCAAAAAGGTTAGTCAGGTAAAAATACGGTAAGTAAGAGAACTTGTGGGACTAAATGATCACTCAGCGTCAGTTATTGAGTATGGTATGCCATATTGGTCTATAGCAAAAGGTTATGTTACACTTAAGGTTAAGGAAAAGCGATTTAGGTGGATTATCAAGAAATAATCCGACCACTATTTAGACCAAGCGGAATTGGGTTCGTTAGAATGGCGTGAGATCTTGTTAGCCATACTAAAGGATGAATGTAAGTAGGACATACGGAATTAAGATAAGGTAAGAGTCCGTCACGAGCTAAACAGATTGAGAGTACTCCCTAAGAGCCTTTAAGAGGGTAAGTTAGAAGGCCACCATAATACGACAAAATGGTGGGAAGAATAAACCCATGATGGGGATAAGTGGAAATAAGAAAATAGGTAAAGAAAGGTTGGAATCCGCAGGAGCGGTGAGAAATTCAGAAAAGTGATCAAAATGACTCGACAGTGGAGAAAGAGATCTACTAGAACAACTTAAGAGAAACGTTCTTAGTGAGCAGGGAGTTTATTTTATTTATTATGATTAATTACTAAAAACACCGGCAAGATGAAATATGTTTTGTGTATTGAAAAAACTCATTATATTCATTTGAACTTACATAAGGTTTGACCTGTGGATGTAGGATTCTCGAAATAAGGAACTCGAGGAAGGGATAAGCTAGATTGTGTCGAGTCAGGTGGCTTCAATGAGAAGTGTCAAGCACATCGGTTAATGGTCACCTTTAGGAACTTCGCCAAATGGGTGATTATGATGTGTTTCTTTAGATTCCTCAGAGTCCATAGTTCGGACAATAAACTTTATTTGGAAATGCATGTTTCTGATGTAAGTTTAAATTGTGAATAGGTTAAACGAATTATTTAACTTAGTGAGTGTAACACCCCTTACCCGTATCCAACTCTGGGATAGGGTTCGAGGTGTTACCGGACTTAAACGTTCATAAACATAAAAAACTAGGTCACTAATTTTCGCCCAAAATTAAAACTTTTCAAACACATGCATATCGTCCCTTATACAGGCCTTCGAAGCCTATAACATACATTGAAATGGTTCGAGACTAAACCAAGAACTTTCGAAAATCTTTGGGCAACTTAAAAATTTTCTAGCTTTGGAGAGTCACACGCCCGTGTGGGTTGGGCCGTGTGGTCACACACGTCCGTGTGGCTTGGGACACACCCGTGTCTTTAGCCCGTGTAACTCTCTGTTTAAGACATTAGCTAAACAAATTGATTCACACGGTCAAGCCACACGCTTGTGTGCTAGACTATGTCCTCCACACGGTTGAGACACACGGCCGTGTGTCTACCCGTGTGGTCAAAACTTAGGCTAATTTTCAAGCCTTTTTGTCATTTTCACATGCACGCACATACATTTGACCTTGCCATCTTATTAATCACTTATACCATTATGTTATGGTTATTAACATATACATCAACATCCATGTTCAGGGCACTAACAATTTATTACCATATCACACAATCATTCCATGACGATGACCGCCTCGAACGGTCCTAAGGCAGTCATCGTATACATATGCCATATACTTCTCATACATAGTAAACAAGCACAGCCACATAACCACATCACAAGACATTAACACATATCATGGATAAATAGGCTTACAAGCCAAAATCATTATAAGCCACTTCTCATGGCTATAAACAACAAACCAATATAAGCCAATACCTTTGGCTAATCACAACAATAGTCATCATAGAAAAACTAAGTCCCTATACATGCCACTCACTTGAAAACATTTAACTTACGCATGTCAATACCCCAAGGGTAATGGCTCGATAGTGTGATGCTGCCTCCGACAATCTCCAACCCCAAGCTAACCTGACAAAACTAAAAGAAATGGAAAGGATGTAGTAAGCTTTACGCTTAGTAAGCTCGCACGAAAATAATAAGCAATGTGATAACATGCTATTTTCAAATTCTTTCTATTTATTCAAACTCCAACTAAGTTGTTTTCTCGAGTTATACTCATTAAATTATTTATATCTAGAGTTACGAGACTCCAAATCAAGATCCTTTAATTTTCCCAGAAACTATAATCATATCCCTTCCTACCATAAAATTTTTAGAATTTTTGGTCTAGCCAATAAGTGCATTTTATTATTTAAACTCTCCCCTATTTCGCTGTCCAACAGCTTCAACCTCTATCTACTAAAAATCAAATATTCATAGTACAAGACTTAGATAATGTTCCCGTCTCTTTCTCTTAAAAATAGACTCATTAAGGATTTCAGTCATATAAATTTTAACTCATAATTATTTTTGTACAATTTTTAGTGATTTTCCAAAGTCGAAATAGGGGATTCCAAACTCATTCTGATTCTATCTCACAAGAATTCAAATATCTCATTGTATGAGATTCCTTTACTAGAACCATTTCTTTTATAAAACTAGACCCAATAAGCTTTAATTTAATATTCTATTCAGTCTCTAACTCAATTTCCAATATTTTTGGTGGATTTTTAAAGTAGGACTAATGCTGCTATCTAAATCGGTTTTGGTACAATATAATGATCACTATCATAAGATCATTCCCAACTAATTATAAACTTACCATATCATTGATCCCTTACTCATTTTTCACAATAGAGCTCAATATAAAAGTCATTATTTCTTATGGGCATACTTACTCATGCATTCCAAGTATAGGATAATTCCCTATCTATGCACTCAATCATCAAATTAGTCTCATGACAAAACATCATAACATTAATCTTAATTGAGCTCAATGATTCAAGAATTTCCATTCTCATTTCTCACTTTGATCTTGTTGAATTTCTCGAGAATCTCGATGGATAGCCCATTTACCATCAAATCATACAAGTGATCATTTTCAAGCACGCACTCCCGCGAACCTCACATCTTACGGCGGGATTACTAGTCCAAGCTAAATCCCCCGAAATATAAACTCATAGAGTGATGTTGGGATTACCAGTCTAGGCTAAATCCCTTATAACGACAAACACTCTTAATGAGCTCAGATCTGAATTACCAGTCCAGGCTAAATTCAGACCCTAATCGGATTACACGTCCTGGCTAAATCCACAATGCACACATATTCTTCGGGAGGCTTAATCACTCAAGGAACACTCGTCCGGTCTAGATCCTTTCTATATTTGAGATCAACGGATTACCCGTCCGGGCTAAATCTTTTTCTGCAACACATGTAGGATCTCAAGTTATGTAAACCATTGTTTATCCATCGAATTTCTCTTTTTACTTCAACCGGGACATTTATTATCATATCATTATTATTGACATATTTCATGGATTTTCATGGCATCATTATAACTAAATATCATGCATTCATAACACATGTAATTAGGCATATTCATAGTTTACTTTAAGTTATTCAAACTTATTTGTCGAAATCTCGTCAGGTAAAACCATGTAGCAATTCATACAACCCACGTAATAGTAATTTAACATTCAATTCATGTAACAATAATTTTTCATTCAATTTCACATGACACAACAAGCATAACATTTTCCATATCATACACACCATCCATCAACTTCTCTTAAACATATTAAATCATACAATTTATGCCATATCAATAGAGAATTAAAATTCATGCATGGTATTGCATTATTATTAACAGACGAACTTACCTCGGATCCAGAAATGGCAATTTACCATTGTAGTCTATAACCTTGTATTTTCCTGATTTAAGCCCGAATCTCGATTTTCTTGATCTATAATATCACATTTAGACTAATAATTAGTCACATTATTCATATGGGTCTAAAAATAATATTTTTACAAATTTTCATTTTGATCCCTAAACTTTCACATATTTGCACTTTTGCCCCAATGCTCGTAAAATGATTTTTATTCAATTTCCTTACATTTTAAGCCTATTTGAATCATTTTCATAACTATGGAAGCCCCAAATTTCCACTAAATCATCCTTTTATGACCAATTCTACAACTTTTACAAAACAGTCCTTTCGAACATTTTCATCGAAAACCGCTTAGTAAAAGTCGTTTATTTAACACTCAACACTCATTTTCTACCATTATACATAAAAAATACAAGCATTTCACTCATGGTTACATTTTTAAACATAAACCCTAGCTCAAAATAATGGTAGAAATGAGTAGATCACGTTACCGGGATTTCAAAAATGCATAGAACGTTAAAAACGGAGCTCGGAATCACTTACTATTGAGCTTGGAAGCTTGACCAAACCCTAACCATGGCTGCTCTTGGTACATTCAGCTGAAGCAAGAAGAAAGGGACACATTTGGGTTTTAAAATTTGTCTTTTAATTCATTTTACCCCTAAATAACCAAAATGCCTTTTTTACTATTCTTTCAAATTTTACCCAACCAAGGCAATTTTTTTCCAACAAGTTATACAATGGTCTAATTATCATTTAAGGACCTCCCATTTAAAATTTCATAACAATTAGACACCTTTAACATGTAGAACTCAACTTTTTCATTTTTTACAATTTAGTCCTTTTGACCAAATTGAGTGCCCAAACGTCGAAATTTTCGAACAAAATTTTCACGAAATCATTCCGTGAAATCATAGACTATAAAAATGTAATAAAAATGAAATTTTTCTCATCGGATTTGTGGTCCCGAAACCACTGTTCTGACTAGGCCCAAAATCAGGATGTTACAGTGAGATTCAGAAGGAATGATAACCCGATACAGTTGTAATGCCGCATTCGGATCCAGTGAACGGGTCAGGTGATGGTGTTATAGTTTGAGACCACACTTGAAACAATTCGTGATACAAGAATAGTGGATAAGGTTCTTTAGTTGAAAGTCGGGAACGTCTAGGATCCGTCTTGCTCAAAGCACCAGTACTTTTCAAGAAAAGTTTATTACTATAAATATTACAAACCAACTCAATTTTCAAAATTTTATTTTTTTGTTGTAACTAAAAATCGTTTTTCTAAACTAGATTTTTCCAACACCGATTTCTTTTGATTTTAGTCGGGTCACTCCGGTGATCAATGTGGCTTATTATATCCAACGCTGTTCAAGTTGAGTGTAAGGTGTTACACCTATTCCTTCCTTGATATACCCATCTAATATCCCTATTTTTATTCATGTTCCCCTTTTTATCCCTTTCATAATCTCATATCAATTTTCATTTTATTTAGTTATTTCTTTTGGCTCTTCTTACCTATACCCTCTCTTTTTATACTAGGCTCAAAAGATGCTTCTCAAATAAAACTAGCCTTATCCAAGGTCTAAACCTCTTTTATTTGTCATTGCTCATATTAGAATCTTTATTCACATGCCTCAATTTATCACAGTAAAAACAAAATTCAACACACGTCTTTTATCTAACTTCAATTTGTATCTTGTCTCTATCTACCTTGGGACCCAAATACCATTCACCAATGGTTTATTCACATTAATATTCACTCAAACCCTCAAAAACCACCTCCTTATTCCACTATCCTTTGATGGATCTTTAATACAAATTACCTCCTCAATAGTGTTCCCAATCTTCCTAGCATTTAAACAAAATTGCATATCTAAAGGCAAATTATAAATTTGAATCCAAAAAATTAGCTTATCGAAACATACCTATGTAATAGCTTGATCTACCTTCTATTGTTGAAGGCAAAAGCAATGCTTCATCACAATCTTTGACCCTTTTTCCAACAACCTTTCCATACTAGCTTTATTAGTGTAATAAAACATGTAAGACTTTTCCCCCAATTCTTTTATTTTGTCCAAATCCTTCACCATACAATGAATACGCCTTTCTTATCCAAAATTTTTTGAGTCATGATCTTCCCAATTAACACAAACTTTTAGATCTCCTCAACACCTTTCCTATTCTTCGAATTCAATTACTACTTCCTTTCCTATTGTAACTTCCAGAAACCTAGGGCTTTTTGAATTCAAACAAGTTTGTCAGATTATAAAGGGTCTAACATGTTTATAACTCTTTTAACAAGATAGATCTAAACACGGGTTCTAGAAAAATTGACTCAATCAAAACCCAAAGTAATCAAAGAATTAAACAAAACTAACATACTAAGTGGAAACGAAAAAAAATAGATATCTAGTGCAACAATTTATCCCATTTGACTACCTAGATATGAAACAAAATATCCATTGCAAAAGATAAAAAAAGATAGATCAAAACACTTTCTTCTTTTTTTTCACTTAAAAATTGAAGGAACAAAAACTATATGAACCTAAAAACTTTTAACAAGCATAAAAACCTAGACTCATAGTGGAGAGAGAATTCTCATGTGGAAAACAACCTTTTATTACTTCCCCTAGAACTACTTTAGCTAATTCTCTATTTTGTAATGTTATTAGTTAGTCTAAATAGTTAACACCATTAATTATTTCAGTTAAAATGCTGACCTATTTTTTTCTTAAAATCATATCTTCCAACATGCAAAATAAGGATAATAATAATGCAAACATGATGAATTGAAATGAACATTTTTAAGATAAATACAGATTAATATTTTAACGAAATAATTAATGGTGTAACAATTTAGACTAATTGAAGGCGTTATAAAAGTAGAAAACCAAGTTATGCTAAATTAAAATATTGAGAATAAATTTTAAATTTAAGCATAATAGAGAAATCAAAACTATAATTTATAGAAAAAAAATCACATATACACAAATAAATGAATTTAAACGTCAACTAAGCTAATGATGTAGTGTTAAATGACTTGAACCATAATTTTTAATTCAATTTAGTTTTGGTTCCATTTTCATTTCACAAGATAAAAAATCATTATTATTTGAATCAAACCAAATCAAACTTACTTTTTACATAACTTATAATTAGCTTGTATTAAAAAAAAACTTATAATTAACTTCTAATGTTTTGTATTTTTTTATAATATTACCTTAAATATCATATATATAATTAATGAAAATAGCTTAAAAATTATATAAAAATAATTTCTTAAAATTTATATAAATTGATGGATCCAATTTATTCAGTTTGGTTTGATTACTTTTTTTTTTGTAGAAAAAAATTACAACTCAGAAATCAAACATTAAAAAAAACTCAGTACATTTTCCTAGTCTATTAACCGTAATCATTGTTTCCTATCTCTCCTGGGCTTAACTGTCCTATCTGCAATTTCATTCTCTTCTCTTGGGATATGTTGAAGATCCCAGTGACTTAGCAGCTTTAACAGCAAAACAATTCTCATAATTAAGGCAGACTTAGAGCCTTTCTGAACTCATGAAGATGCTGGTCTATTAACCGCAATCATTGTTTCCTATCTCTCCTGAGCTTAACTATCCTATCTACAATTTCATTCTCTTCTCTTGGGATATGCTGAAGATCCCAGTGACTTAGCAGCTTTAACAACAAAAGAATTCTCATAATTAAGGCAGAATTAAAGCCTTTCTGAACTCCTTCATGAATGAGTTTAACTGCTTCAAGATTATCTGTCCGAATAAGAACTTTCCGATAGCCACGATCAAGGTCAATTTGCAACCTATCTAGAATGCCCCATAATTCTAAATCAATAACTTCACAAATTCCCAAATACCTCGTATATCCAACGGTCATAATTCCCTTTTGATCCAGCAGGAGCCCTCCAGCTGCAGCATGCCTATCTTCATATTTGACTGATCCATCAGTGTTCAAATAGACCCAACCATCCAAAGAGTCGAGAACCAACTCCGTCCGTGAGAGCTTAGTGTCCTTTGACCTGGATACTGAAATATATTGTTTCACCCAACATAAAGAGGCTTTGATAACCTCATCACTACTCCAAGAAAGGCCTTGAAATATATGTAGGTTTCGATTTTTCCACTAGCGCCAATGATAATCCCAAATAGATAGGGCCAAACGACTCCACTTTCTAGCTTCACTGCCTACTGATTCGTAAGTTCAGCTCCATCTAATCCTGAAGAGATCGTACAAAAAAAATAGATTGTTTACCTGTAAGGACTATCTGCATCCATATCTCCCTTGCCGTTGTGCAGTCCCGAAGCACATGAAGCTTATGGCCACAAACGCTACAAACAGAGTTAGAACCCAATCCCCCTTGTATTCTTTCAACATTGGTGAGCAAACGATGTTTAATAACAAGACAAATAAACACTCGAACTCTTTGTGGCCCAATATAATTCCATGGTAGCTTCCAAACATCCTCCTTTCCAGCCAAGAATCTTCGTGAAGTATATTATACACACTTTTAATTGAAAAATCACCCGACGTAGTTCCCCCCAAATAATTCTATCTATATCGGAATTTGATTGGGGTGGCGGAATCCCTACAATATGTTGAATGATGTCTTCAGATAACCAAAGGTGAAAGAAGTCCAGATTCCAATCCCCCTTATCCGTGACCATATCTCTAAGGGAATGATCCATATCCAAGCTAGAAGTGGAGACAATTTTTTGGATAACAGTCCCACCTTAGGCACCCATGAATCCTTCTAGCAGTTAATATTGTGCCTATCCCCAACTAACCAGCGTAAATTTTCTCGTATAAGCGGCCAAATCTTTAACAAAGATCTCCATAAGAAAGAACACTGTCCCCTCGATAAAGACTCTGGTAAACCACTTTGGACCCCATGTTTAGACCGAAGCACTTTGAACCATAAAGAGGAGTGATCAGTCACTAATTTGAATCCCAGTTTCATTATGAAAGAGGTATTATGATCATGAAGAGCCCTTATACCAAGCCCACCACGCGGTTTGGGTTGACATATCGAATCCCAGTTTACTAAGGCAATCTTTTTACTAGTACTAGTGGAACCCTAGATGAATTGTCTAACCATAGCTTCAATCTCATCACACAAACTTTTAGGAATCAATATTGATTGCATAAAGTAGCTCGGGATAGAAAGTAAGACCGCTTGAGTTAAAGTAATTTTGCCAGCAAGAGAGAATTGTCGGGCATCCCAACTGCAAAGTTTACTCCGCACTTTATCAACAAAAAAGCGCAAAGTATTATTAGTAACCTTTTTATGAAAGAGAGGAACCCCTAAATACGAACCAAGATTCTGCACCACTTAAAACCTAAGGAGCCCTCTAATGCGTATTTGAACATTCTCATCAACCCCTTTTGAAAACATCATGTTGGACTTCTGAAGATTAACTTCATGTCCCGAAAGACCACAAAAGGTGTCTAAAACTTCCTTAATAATTTGTGCTTACTCCTTTGCCTGGCCAAAAATAATCAAATCATCTACAAAAAATAGATGAGATAGAGACGGACTTGATCTAGTGAACCGAATGGGTGACCATCTACCATCAGCCATGGCCGCATGAATACCATGCCCTAACCACTCCATACACAGGAAGAAAAGATAGGGTGACAATGGGCATCCTTGATGAACTCCTCTAGCTGGTTTAAACTTCTGGGAAGGCACTTAATTTCAGAGTACCTGCATAGTTGAACCAAAAATAGCTGACATAATAACATTACTGAGAAAGTTAGGAATACCTTCAGGCTGTAGAGAAGCTTCAATGAAATCCCAATGAATACGATCATAAGCCTTTTCGAGATCAATTTCAATGGCCATCCATCTTTTACTCTTTTGCTTACTCTTCATAAAGTGAATGACTTCTTGAGCAATGATGATATTATCATTTATGTTCTTTCCGATGACAAATCCTGCTTGTTTAGGTCCTATGATCTTTGGAAAAACCATTTTAAATCTGTTAGCAATGACCTTCGTTACAAGCTTGTAGAGAACCGAACAAAAGCTGATAGGGCAAAACTGCAAGAAACATTCTGAATGCTGCACTTTAGGAATAATGACAATAAGAGAATTATTGAGGTCTGGATCGATCTTGTCACCAGAGAAAATCCTTTTGACCCATTCACAAACCGAAGGACCCACCAACTCCCACTGACTCTGATAAAAAATAGCGTGCACGCCATCGCTACCTGGAGCTTTTAAAGGCACCATATCAAAAAGAGCCTTTTTAATCTCCTCATCAGAAATAGGCCTACTTAGGAACTGGATTTCATCCTACTCAAGAGGTGGAAAAATACCACACTCAAGTCTATCCGCACTCCTAGGTTGCTCCCCATAAAGATTACTATAAAAATTGACCGCTTCATGTTTCAATTCATCTTTATCCATAATCCACTCTCTTACTTGATTCTTCAGAGCCACTACATAATTATGTTTTCTCCTCTGCAAAGTTCTCCTATGAAATAACTTTGTATTTCGATCACCAAAAACTAACCAATCACACCTAGCCTTCTGCAGCCATAGAAGTTCCTCATGATGTAACACTGACTCAAGTTCTTCATGGGTTTCCAACTCGACCTGATTCAAAAGACTCGAGTTTCTTTTATTAATCGCCTTTTGAACACTGTCTAGTCTTTTCTTCAAAAGATTCTTCCGATGCATAATGTGTCCATAAACCTCCTTATCCCATAGTTTCACTTGACCTGTGAAAGACGCATGAGTTGAAGACATATCTCCCATAAACTTCCAATTCTCCTTAACAAACTCAAAAAACCCCGGATGCTTAACCCAACCAACTAAAAACCGAAAAGGTCTTCTAGAAAAAGACTGAACATCAGGCATAAAAGATAATTTTAATGGTCTATGATCTGATTTGAGCTTTCAGAGATGAAGAACTTTGGACCCAGGAAACTTCAGACTCCATGCATCATTACAAATTACTCTGTCCAATCTCTCAAAAACTCCCCCTCTATTCCAAGTAAAATTTGGCCCATTAAAACCAAGATCCAGGGTGGGATTCTAAAATTGGATTTATTTGTCAAAACTAAAGGTGTTTGAATTCAATTGTTTATTCTCTGTAAGGAAATTATTTGATATATTATTAGTAGAATTTTTAGACTTTACAAGCAGAATTAGGAGGTTGATAAGGGTCTTATAATAGTATAACTTTATTTAAAAATTAAATGTTTAAAAAAAATAAGACATTTCAAATTTTTTGAAAATATTTTTAGAATAAAAAAATACATTACAATGCACCAAATACTCACCCTTCTTCATTTATTCTACAATGTTATGTTGTTTTCCTTTTTAGAGAAAACTGATCATAAATCATAAGAAAAATTACTTGATACATTGTCAACGGAGGTTTTTAGATTCCACAATCGGGTTAAAGGTTTGACAAGTTTATTGTGGGATATAGTAAAAAAAAGAAAAAAATTATATAAATAAATGTGTCACTTGTCACATCCTCAATTTACTTGTGGAATCTAAAATATTTTATTGGCGGTGTATCATATAATTAATTATCCAAATCATAGTTCTTTATCTTTTTAATTTTTATATTTATATTTTTTTGGGCTATTATTATATTTCCTTTTTTATCAATTGTGAAAAAGGAAAAATTGGATAAAATAAATTTTTGAGAGAAAATTTTAATATGTATGTAACATCTTACATTTACATAATTATAAGATAATATGAATTTAGAAATTATCAAATATAAGTTCATGTAATTTGTGTTAATCTTATTGTTATGTGGAAATGATAAGTTATAAAAGTAACATATTTTAATTTCATTCTTAATACGTTTTTAGATGATTAATTATGCAAATTAGTGAATTTGATGCTCCTAATCCTTTAAATTCATGTTTATATACTTAGGAGAGCATTTGGGAGCGAAAGGAGCAAAAAACGAGCCAAAATCAGACAAAAAGAGTTGTTTTTAGGATCCACACAAGCTGGGCATTTCCACACGGGCTGGCCACACGCCAATGTGTCAACCTGTGTTGATTTCATATCCTACTTCCCAAATACGCGAAAAAACATACTTTAGGGTTTTTGGGCATTCTAAAGTCTATAAATACCCATTAAAAGAATATATAAGGGGGCAATCAGAGAAGATCAAAGAAATTACTCGAAGAGCACCATCGGAATCAACTCAGAAGCGAATCTCTATCAAGATTGAAGATCTCCATTTAATTTCTTTCGAAGTTTTATTGAGTTTTTTTTTTATGTCTTATGGTTATTCTGACTTTGAGATGTTTCTATTCCCTAGATACCTAGGGAAGGAAGATGAAATCTATGATGAGTCCTTTTATTTCATTTCTGTCTTTATGCAATAAATACTTGATTCTTGTTCTCAATTATGTATGCTTATTTCTTTTATTTTAATATTTTCGGGATATTAATTCATGTTTAATGTGCTTATTTCAGTGGAGGAAAAGTCCCTATTTAAAAGTAGATCTAGCATAATTGAGTGGAGTTGTATGTAATCCTAAAAAAAGGACGACATAAATCTATTGGATTAGAGTCAAATCTAATAGGGGAATGCATATATCTAGTTAATGCGACGATAGGGGTTTTAATTAGAAGGAGATTTCAATTAATCAATCTAAAGTCAGATGTTCTTACTCTCGAAAGATATATTAACATAATTTAAGGATTTCTACGGATCAAGACACAAGTGAATAAATCGTTTAATTCAGATACATAATAAAAGGTAAAGTCTAGGTGAATTCTTTCCTAGGTACTGTCTATCTCATTGGTAATCTTTGATTATTTGCGTTCTTAGATAAATTAGTTTAGTAATTTTAGATTAAAACAGATCACCCTAATTTGTCGGCTAGATAATAGAAAAACAGTAATTACTAGTACTTTTAGTTCTCGTAGATACGATCTTCCCTACTCACCATAACTATACTATTGTTCGATAGGTGTGTTTACCTTTGTCGTATTTATAGTTAGTTTAGTGACCATCAGAAAAATATCCAAAAATATTTAGATATATATTAAGATTAAATCTTACAATTATCTCATATAAATTCATTTAATCAATGCTTTATATCTATAAGAATTATGTTAAATAAATTTCAAAGCGAAAGAAACCAAAAATAACTACAATGAAGTAAATAATAATTTATAGATAAAAAATTTCTTTATAAAATATTCAAATTTAAACAAAACATTTGAATCAATTTAAGAGTGTGTCAACAATACATTGCTTTTAATTACTTTTGATAGCAAAAGCAAAGCTATTTCAAAGGTTTTTCCTATCCAAAACAATAAGCCAAATTAAGAAAATTAACTATATTAAATTAAGTTACACCTCAAATTATATTTTAGTCACTCATTTTTGAAATGTTACGTTTTATTTATTTATGTTATCATTTTTTACGAAGTGGTCACTCTACCATTAAGCTTCGTTAGCTCCCTAACAGTAGTCCTACGTGGTAGTCCAAATTAAAATTATTTAATTAAAAATCTATTTTCATCTTAGCAACTGAATATCCAAGTTGATATTTAAAACTCATTTAGACTGTCATAAGGAACTATCGTTAAAGAGGTAATAAAGTTTAACGGTAAAGTGACCACTTTATAACAAAACGATAACGTAAGTGATTAAAACATAACATTTCAAACATAAGTGATTAAAATATAATATGAGATAAACAAAAGTGACTATTTTATAATTTACCCTTAAATCAAATATCATAGTTGGATACATGTGTGTTTGAATTCGAATTAATTAAAGAATTTATATATTCCAATCCATTAAATATTCTCAAGAGTGAATTTGTTATTTACACTGTATCTGTTGCGAATAGTAATTAGAATATCTAAATTTACTTGTATTAGATATTAGGATAAACTTCATTACAGGACACACAATTATGCTTAAGTTTCTTTTGTAGTCACTTAACTTTTAAAACTTTCAAAATAATAATTCAACTAATTAAATTTACTTATTTTAGTCTATTTTTATTAAGTTTGTGATAGAAGCAAACGGGTTAAATTGAAAAAAAATGCAATTGATTGGTCTCTAAAGTTTTTTGTTCTCATATTTGACTTAATTAATTTAGTAACTTTGAAAATAAAATTTGTATTATTTAAAAACATTAAAATTTATATACTGTTGTAATAATAATAATAATAATAATAATAATAATTTATAGCGCCACCCCTAAACGTAACCTAAAACAAAAATATGGGACCAAGCGTGGAGACACATGCCATTTTGTTTCCAAACTTGTTCTTCAAGTGAAGTCGCAATATTTACAAAGAACAGGTTCCTTCTTAGAAACTTCTCAAACTCTCAAACCATAACTTCAACTTGGGTTTTTAAAATATATATTTGTTATTTTGGGTTGGCTAAGCCATCAACCGTTCATAGGTCAAAGGGTTGTTTATCGTAATAATTCTTCAACTTTCCTTTCACAAATAAATAAATAGATCATGTATGTAATTGATAGGTTGCACGAACGGATTGTTTCGCAAGTAATATATATATATATATGCTTTTCACTTCTCAATTAAATATAGGTATTTCATTTATTGTACATGTGGTATCATTGTTATTTTATTAGTACTAATCTTATATTTTAGTTTAAATATGGATATGTTATATTTTAATTGTAAATAATAATATTTAAAAATTTAGTCAACAATCTCTTGATTTGGTAGTCCCAAGAATATTATGTTATAAATATACGAATTTAGATTTAATCCCAGATAATTTCAATTTCTTTCTTCAATATATTTTAATCAACAATAAATTATATAAAAAAATAATTATTTTATGGGTGAGGATTTCAAGCTTTACATTTAGAATTGAAAGAGCAAGACATAAAAAATGGAGGGGAAAAGGTTATGTATAAATAGTACTATCAAGGGAAGAAGAAGTAGAATTAATTGATTAATTAATTATTAAATTTGAGAGTGTGTGTGTTGGAGGGAATGGGTGAGCGGTTAATTTAAAAGTCTTTTCAATTACGGGTAGCTTAGCGGAGAAGAGTGCGCAGCTTAAGCGAGTATGCTTTTAAACCAGTGGGCGTAGGTTAAGTCTGCAGATGGAATAATAGAAATAGAATAAGAAATTAAAAAAAAATAAAAACAATAACAAATTTTCAAAAAAGGAAAAAGAAAAAGAAATTTATAAAAGAAACGGAGAACGGGAAAAAAGTCGCCGTTGATGATCGATGCCGAAAATGAAGCATTTATTAAGGAAACTCCATATCGGCGGCGGTTTAAATGAGCACCAACGGTTGACGGAGACGCAGCCCGTGGTCAGCTCAAGTCCGAGTACGAATTCAACGGGACAAGAAACGGCGTCTTCCTTTTCTTCTTCTTCGGCGTCTTCTGTTGGTTCAGGTACATTGGGGAGAATTGGGGCCGTTGAATCGGCCGGGGGAGATCGGACGGCTGGTGACGAGGTGGATTTTAATTTATTGGAAGAAGAGTTTCAGATGCAGTTGGCTTTGGCGATCAGTGCCTCGGATCCCGAGACGGCTCATATCGACGCTGCTAAAAGATTTAGCGGAGCCGGCACTTTCGTGGAGTTACTCTCGCTTCGTTATTGGGTAATATATTCTTTCTTACTTTATATATTTAAAAACTTTATTATATCTTTCAGTTTTAGGTTATCGAAATTGCATTTCTTGTTTGAATTGGTTATGATATCTAAACGTGTTATATAATTTATGATTTTTTTTTCTTATGACATTTGTTTTCTTTTATTCATAAATTCTGATTGCATTTCATGTTTCCTTCTTATACAAATTGCTACTATGTTTATTTATTTATTTATTTGATTCCATTTTCATTTTCATTTGCATTTTAAACACGAGGAGTCCTCAACTGCGGATCACTTTTCCAGAATTCCTCTTTCCGGTAGTAATTTTGGATATCCTTAGCTTTCCACGTCATTTTCATTAGTCATTGATTGATTCTGATAAAAAAAAAACTTGTTAAAGCTTTCTTTTTTATTGTTTCTTTTGACAGATGCTTTTGGTTTGCATGTCGAAGCTCAATTAATCTTTCTACTTCTATTAATTGAAGTTTTGCTAAATGTAGCATGGTACATCCTTTCTGGTTTTTTATTGATTTTTCTCTGATAATTGCTCATCGTTCTACTACTTGAAGATTTGCCGCTCACTAGCCTGCTACGGGTTGTGTCTCTATTATATGAAAATTTCCTTTATCTTATAGGCATGGCGGTTTGGGTTTTTTAATCTCTGCTATATAATGCCAGAGTCCTTTTTAAATATAGCTAATTGGTAAGCCTTTTTCCTTATGGTTTATTGCTATAAAGTAACTTTACATGTATGTTTCTTGTTCTATTAGCAGGGAGCATTAATTTTACCTTTCCTGTTAATACAATTATTTTTTTTTTCGTTCAATTATTAAGGTAGAATGTTTTTTAGTAACTGCGGATATGGATATGAATACTTGTATGAATACTACTTGATGTTAGCTTTTACCATTGATTTTTTTACTGAATTAATTAATTTTCCTCTGTTTGATTAGCTGTACTGGATGAAAGGATCCTGTTCATGTCTTCTGTGAAACAAGTGCCAGGACCCATTAGTTGATTTCTTTTTTTTTTTTTAAATGGAAAACTAATTCATATGTTATGTGTTATTCACAGAACTATAATGTTGTAAACTATGATGAAAAAATTGTGGATGGATTTTATGACGTGTATGGCATTGCCTCAACGCTTGGTCTGGAAGGGAAGATGCCATCTTTGGTTGATCTTCAAGTAGTATCAGTGTTAGAAAATGTTGATTATGAAGTAATTTTGGTTAACCGGTTGCTTGATCCTGAATTGCAAGAGCTTGAGAAAAGAGTGTACAACATACATGTGCAGTCCCAAGCTTTAGGCCATGGCCTGGTTTTGAGTGATTTAGTTCAGAAAATCGCAGAAATAGTTGTTAACAGAATGGGTGGTCTGGTAGCTGATGCTGATGAAATGTTGAGAATGTGGACCTTGAGAAGTTATGAGTTACGGAGGTCTCTTAACGCTATCATTCTTCCATTGGGAAGACTTGATGTTGGACTTTCGCGCCACAGAGCACTGCTGTTTAAGGTTTTATATCATCCTATTTCCATAAAGTTAAAACTAGCTTATGACAGAAGTGTGTTTTCCTTTTAGCTAGTAAGAATATCCAGCCACTTTTTACCTTACATTATATTAAGGATAAATATGTCAGGACCTTTCTTTAAGGAAAAATGTTTCGTTCTTCTCCTTCTAGGTTCTAGCTGATAGAATTAATCTCCCATGCATGCTGGTCAAGGGGAGCTATTACACTGGTACAGATGATGGAGCTGTGAACTTGGTTAGAATCAACAATGGAAGGTAGATGTGAAGAACTTCTTTGATTTTGCTATCCATTGCATTTCTTGTGGTTCTTTTTCTTGAACCATTTCCTCAACATGGTGTCATACTAGTTAAAATATTTTGTTTGCCCCTGTTCTTTAGTTGATATTTCCCCTTTTGTGCTAAATGCACGTAAGGTTTGATTTTATTTTCCTTTTCCAGTTCCATATTGTCTTCTTCTTTGTGCAGTTTTTCCATCTAGTCAATGTGAAAACTTCAATTTTGTATTAGTACTAGTTTTGATGAGTTTAATTATCTGAAAAATGCAGTGAATATATCATAGATCTGATGGGTGCTCCTGGCACATTAATTCCTGCTGAAGTACCAAGCTGTCAGCTCTTAAAGTCTGCACTGGATGTAAGGGGCTTTGCTGGTCTTACTGATGCCTCTCAAGGTTCATGTTTGGTACTTGACAAAGAAATTGGAAATTTGGCAGTTTCAGCTGCTCTAGAAATGGGCATTAAAATTGGTGCCAAGAGGGCAGCAGAATTTGCCAGCAGTCAGACAAATGAAGATGGGAAGAACCTTGCCGGAAGAGCTGTTCCTGAGAGATTTGAACAGGAGTTTGGAAAGCTTCTTCCCTCAGCACCTAACTCTAGTGATAGCTTTTGTGACATTTATGAAAAACCTTCTTCAGTGCAAAAAAGAAAGGTTAAAAATGTTTCGAAGTATGTTATTAGTGCAGCAAAGGACCCAGAGTTTGCTCAGAAATTACATGCTGTTTTATTGGAGAGTGGTGCATCACCTCCTCCAGATTTGTTCATGGATATTAATTCACAGGATCCTGGTGAACAAAGTATACCTGAACAAGTAGTGAAAGGGACAATTGTAAATGCTGCTGCTAGCTGCAATTCAAATTTGTTGTCAAGCAATGAGCAATATCTTGTATCCAATGGAATGGAGGCTTTGGAAAATACTAATTCCAATATGAGACAAAAGCAAATGGCTAAGCACCAAAGGGAGTTAGAAACTAATGTCATAAAAACTAATGTTGCATCTGCTGCTTCAGTTGAGGGATTTCTTCTTGGTAATTCAGCTAATGATTGGATAAGAGTTCGTGATTCTTCCTTCTCTGCTAATGAGTTTTGCCAAAGACAGCCAGAAAATGTCTTGGCCATGGATGAGAAATTAGTTAATTGGACTTCTGGGGCTGGTTTAAATAAAGAATCTGCATTGGAATTGATCAAAACCACAGATAATGACTTGCATCTGGCTAGCAGTGGTCGAAGTGAGAAGATCTACCCTATGCTAAAAGAGGTTTCAGAATGGGAAATTCAATGGGAGAATCTTCAAATTGGTGAACGCATTGGCATTGGTAAGGTTTCACAACAGCCCAATTAAGTCTTTCATTTTTGCCTAAAAAAAAAAGTCTTGTTCATTTTTATACTTCTGTGGTTCTGCTTTCCGTTATTCTTCAGTCATGGGTAGCTTATTTCAACTGTTAATGTTACAGCTAGGAACCCAATTAAACGAATTCTGGCTAGGAAGTCCTGGTGTTATCGTTTTTATTGGCTGGACATATAGTATGAAAAGCTGAATCTAACCTGCAAAAGATCAATGAATCATTTGACAGTTCATCCTTCTCTATTGTCTCCACTTAACCTATCATTTTATTGTATCTCTGCCTAGAATGGCATTCAGTTCAGCACACTTTTAGAAGTCAATCCAGTCTCAAAGACTGGCACAATCCTCTTTAGATAGCTTACTTGGTTGAATTCTTTTTGATATTCGTGTTTAATTTGATCTACAGTCTTAGAATGTGGTACTGGCTTGATGATGAGTTGATTGTTCTCTACCAGTGCAAACTTTCTTAATAAGTGAACTCTCATCTTGCAGGATCATACGGTGAGGTCTACCAAGCAGATTGGAATGGCACTGTGAGTTACATTTACTAAATTTCATTTCATGTAACTTTTAGGAGTAGCATACTACTAGATGATATGGTTACCACAGTAATAGTGCTATTGCTACATGCCAAAGTTTGCCTAGGTTATAAATCTTTCACTGAGCAATGACATTGACATTGCTTATGCAAATTTTATAGTAGGAAAAAAGATTAGGTCACTGTGATTGAGTAGTTGTGGTAATGTATGGTGCTAACTTTTTAAAATCTCAAACATCTGCTGTAGCATGTCTACGAAGAGATCAGCATTAGTTTCTATTAAATAGTTCTTCTATTGATTGATAACAGTACATGGTTTGTTCCAACCCTCCCTTTAATGTCTTCTAATGGTATTTATGTCATTTTGTCTAATTATATTTTACTCTTCAGGAGGTTGCTGTGAAGAAATTTTTAGATCAAGACTTCTCTGGCGATGCATTGGTTCAATTTAAATGTGAAGTGAGCCCCCGGAAACTACCCATATATGTCTATTTCTTCTCATGTTTTTGAGCTCAACCTTCCTGTATATATAGATCATTTGTGTTTGATTACCCTGTGCAGGTTGAAATCATGTTAAGGCTGAGACATCCAAATGTTGTTCTTTTCATGGGAGCTGTAACTCACTCTCCTCATTTCTCTATACTAACAGAGTTTCTCCCCAGGTTAATTCAATCCAAATAGTACTCTCTTTAGTCTTCAGCTTTCGATAATTTATTAAATGAACCTTGCTTGCATATTCTCTTTTTTTTGTTATGGGGTATTTAGTGGACATTTTAAACTTCATATTTGTTTCCCTCTTGTTTTAAAGGATGAATCCTGAAAATAAACTTTAATTCTTGAACTCTGTTCTGATCTGCATGTTGTGTATGTTTTGTCCTTTTTGAAAACTATTGTTGGTCTGGTTTCTGTCAAGAAATTGATTAATTTAAAACGACAAGGTTGGCCATCTTGTCTTACTTTCTTCTTGCTCCACCCTCATTGTTATGTAGAGGAAGTTTGTATAAGCTACTGCATCGATCCAATCCTCAACTTGATGAGAAAAGAAGAATGCGAATGGCTCTTGATGTGGTAGGAACCACAAGTGAATAAATTGTTATTATTGATTTGCTTAAGATCTTGCACTAACCTTTCTCCACTCTCCCTTTTCCTCTCTATCTTCTCCCAGCCCGATTAATTGTTTTTAATATAGTTAAGCTTTCTTATTGTTTGCAGGCAAAAGGAATGAATTATTTGCACACAAGCAATCCTACTATAGTGCATCGAGATTTGAAAACACCAAACCTCCTTGTTGACAAGAACTGGGTCGTAAAGGTGTTTATCGTAAAACAAATTTCTGTCCGAACATCTTGTTTTTGCTCGTATTTGTTTTAAGCATCTATACAGATTGCTTTAGTTTTTGCTTAAAGATGCCTTTCTGATTCTCTTTTTCCAAATTTGCTTCTCTATTCAGGTTTGTGATTTTGGGTTGTCACGCATGAAGCATCATACTTTCCTATCCTCAAAGTCCACTGCTGGAACGGTACTTTACTAAAAGATTACCCTCGAAGTTGACTTTGTTTTTGTCTTACTTTCATGAAGTAAAAGTTTTCTGTTGAACTGCAGCCTGAATGGATGGCACCGGAAATTTTAAGGAATGAGCCGGCCAATGAGAAGTAAGTCGCTTTTACATTGAAATAGCATGTTTTACTACATTTCTATTCTGTTTCTCAGACAAATAAACTGGCTTGGTTGCAGATGTGATGTGTACAGTTTCGGTGTGGTATTATGGGAATTGGTTACTTTACGCATTCCCTGGAAAGGTTTGAATCCAATGCAAGTTGTTGGAGCTGTTGGATTCCAAAATCGACGCTTAGAAATTCCTGAAGGCATTGATCCGATGGTTGCACAGATTATTCGAGAATGTTGGCAAACGTGAGTTCTAGATGCTTATTTAAGTTGCATTTTTCTATATGACGAGAACAATAATAAAATTATTTCTTGGGCAATCATACAAGCATCTGAAAAAGTTGTCTTTTGCATAAGTTTAGTCATTGTTCGTGATTATCGTAATAGTTGCCAACAATGGCAATTCTGATGAGCTTGAATAACGGTCTTGTACATTGAAAAAATTGCTTTAATCCTTTTCATTTCTGTTTGCAGGGAGCCACATCTACGACCATCATTTGCACAGCTCATGTACCAACTGCGACGACTTCAGCGTCTGTATGTTGAAAGACTAAACTCGACAAATCAAATTATAGGATGATAAGGTACAGTAATTGATGTAATAAATACTTGGTTAGCTGTTTCCCGGGTCAAAGACCCTGACAGCCCAGAAAGGTTTGTTTTAAATGTGCAAAAGAAATTAGAGATATGGGGGGGGGGGGTAAGTGTTGGCTCATTCGAAGTGGGAGATCAGCAGTTTCCCCAATCCTGAAATAGAGTGGAATCCTCTTTCAAGTAAAAGCAGTTGAGGATATACCACTTGAAATTTGTGTTTAGTATAATGCAATAGATGGCATTTATCAAAGTGTAAGAAAGTTCCCAAAAAGAAAAGAAAAAACAAAGAAAGAGCAAGCAAAAAAGAGGAGAAAAAAGTCTTTTATTGTTTGACCTTTTGAGGTCTTTGTTTTGGGTGAAGAAAATCCCAATCCATGGAATTGTTGTAAACATTGTGATCTCTATAGCTCATTGTGAAAAAAAAAAGAAAAAGGAAAAGAAAAAAAAAGGAATTATATAAGGAATCTATAGGTGGGTATTGTATGCAAATTTTCCATTCTATATTAACCCTCATTTGCTTCAAATATAATAAATGTTATTTATTTATTTTTCTTCAATTGGGACATGACAATTTGTTGAGTCTGGAAATTACATAGAAAACTATTTTCTTTTCACCCCTGAAAAAATTACTCCACATGAAATTTCATTTTATAGGGTATGTTTGGATATCACATGATAATTGAATTATACTTCTCTAGATATGTTTGGTTAGCAAAATGTAATATATTGTAATCTTTAATGTCATGTTTTTGATAGTATAAATAATAATTATACAGTTATATAATTTATAATTTTTTAAAAATATTAATTAAAACAAAAAAATAACTGGTATGATGGAAATAATTTTTAACTAACAAAAATTAAAATCAAATCAAATGTATTATGATACGATTCTTAATAAAAGTAAAAAGAAAAATAAACATCATATGAAATTTTATTTGATTGTTTAGTGTATATTTATTGGGTTTTTTCTTCTTTAATATTTAACATGGGTTTTTTATCATTATTTGTCGGTCTTTAATAGGGCTCATTATCAATATTCTCTATTTTCATATACTATTTGAAGTATGGATCATTTTAATTTCAACTATGATTCAAGTTATGAAATATGTAATATGCTGGTACGATTTAACCTTTTTTATGTTATACTAAGGTAGTGTTAATATGGAAAAAAAATAGAATAGAAAATGTCTTCTCCAATGACATTTCAAAATCTTAAATGTCCCAAATTAAAAAAAATTTCATGAGCTGTCTATGGTACTTGTGTTTGTACCATTCTCTTAAATGGTATCATACCTCAAGATATAGAGCAAGAATATCTTTTGTACTTGCATAATTAGCATCGACTTTATAATATTTGGCCTTGCAATTCAATTAACATGCAACTTTAATTATAAAACTTATATAAATTTAATTTAGAGAAGACTTAAGTTATACTAAATAAAAAAGAATATAAATTTTATAATATATTAAGTTTTATAAATTATCTAATAACATTAATAACACTTCTAATAAATAATATAATGTTTTATCATAATTTTAGAAGTTTATCTTTTATAAATAAGTTATGATTAAAAAAAACTACAACATTTTTTTTATAAATAATTATATTACTTTTATATTGTATAGTATGGATACATAACTGAGTTATATTTATACTTATTGACCACAAGTTTTTATAAATAAATATATTATAATACTTTTATAATATGTAAATTAATTTTTTATAATAAATCTTTTAGCCATAATTTTAGAAACTTTTTTAAGATTTAAATAATATAATTTTTTAAAATTAACTTTGAGTGTAATTACCTTGTAAATATTCTAATTCTCACCTAAGAATTGAAAGTATAATTGAGTGCTTTAATTACACCCAATTCGATGGGATCTATCAATTATAATGATTATCCAAATGTGACATTCTTGTGTAATTACAAATAATTACACCCAAATCTAATTATTAGCTGGCTTTCCAAACATTACCTTAATTTTTTTGGGTTTTTTACATTAACAATATAAAATAAATCAATATATATGAAAATAGGATAATATGAATAATATTTACGAGAATAGTCAAAATACACAGTAAAATACGGGTGCCGCCTAATTAATCGGTGGCACTACTTTATTTCTAATAAAAAAATTCATTTTTTTGGGTGCAGTTGGATCAATCGATGGCACCCGTATTTTGTATGGTAAATACGAGTTTTTTTTAGTATACAGGAAAAAAAGTAAATTATATATTTTTTATTTGGTGCCGCCGATGTGTCAAATGATACCCAAAAACTTTAAAAAAATCTTTTTTAAATGAAAAAAACTCTTATTTAATTTTTTTCCAGTATTAAAAATACGAACTAGGCGGCTTGACTACACCAATTTTCTTTTTTAAAAAATTAGCTGAAAAAAAACTCGTTTTTTTATTTTTTTTACAATATTAAAAACATGAGCTTGTAGTGATCATTTGGTCACAAATTCGTATTTTTAATATCAAAAAAAATAAAAAGCGAGTTTTTTTTTTCAACTCCAGCTAAAACAACTTAAAATAATATTTTTTTATTATAAAATGGGTTGGTTTGGTCCCCCAACCCCTACACATCGGTTTCAAAATATTCAATTGCTCTTCCTCCCTAAACACAGGTAAGTTTTCTTTCTTTCCTTCTTCACCTTTGTTTTTTCTATTTAATTATTATTTGTTAATAGTAATATAATATTATTAAAGAATGTTATATTTTCTATTAAAAAGTTATTATTTAATTTATTATCCCTGAAAATTAAATAAAAAATAGTTAATTTTTTTAGTATAATTAATTATATTAATAGGTTTTTGTACAAATTAATTTGTATATATTTTTTATATTACAAACATTTAAAATTTAGTTAAAATTTTAAATTTTCATAGTTTTTGTAGATATCGATATGAGTTTTCTAATTACTGCAGAAGATCACACAGTCAGAACGATCCATTTACCGGTAAGAGAATGTTCCAATGTTGTACGTATGTTTTAGCATAATTGCAAGTGATTTTTTTACTTAATTACACATTCTTAACTAATTTTGTATATGATTAGGGTCCGTACCGCATGTTGAGGCCGTATGACAATGGTCCTAACTATCGGCCGGACGTACGGATTATACCCTACTTAGATGCTGTTGGATTTGGATTAGCGGCAGTAATCCGTGTGTTTGAGCTGAGGGCCGACTTAATATCAGCATTAGTTGAGTGGTAATGCCCAAAGACGCACACATTTCGTTTACCGTGTGGGGAACGTACCATCACATTGGAGGATGTGGCAATCCAATTAGGACTCCCCACGGACGGTGACGTGGTAACTTGTACAAGCGACATAGTAGATCCTGCTACTCTCTATTATCATTTGCTTGGACGCTCTCTAGGTGATGGTACCGAAAAATTCACGAGTTTAAAATTTTCGTGGCTGAGGGCAAATTTTGAGACATTATCAGATTATGCGATCGAGATGGAGATGACCCAAGCTGTTCAGGCTTATATACTATAGCTTATAAGGGCAACTTATGTCGGATTCTAATAATAATAAAGTCTACTTGATGTATCTACCCTTACTTAGTTCATTGCAAGGTGCCTGTTCATACAGTTGGAGTTCGGTAGTACTAGCCATGCTATATCGTGAGCTTTGTCGGGCAACAAAGCACAGAACTGTCGATTTAGGTGGCTACCTAATACTGCTACAATCTTGGGCGCTATACAAAATGTTATTTCTGGCATCAGTAGGTCACTAAATACATGTGTTCCCACTTGTAAATAGGTTCATTGCAATGTGCCTGTTCATACAGTTGGAGTTCGGTAGTACTAGCCATGCTATATCGTGAGCTTTGCCGGGCAACAAAGCACAGAACTGTCGATTTAGGTGGCTACCTAATATTGCTACAATCTTGGGCGCTATACAAAATGTTATTTCTGGCATCAGTAGGTCACTAAATACATGTGTTCCCACTTGTAAATAGGTTAAAAAAAACTTGGGTTAAGCTTTTTTTCATGAAATGATTTTCTAACGAGTTTGGTTTATATTTTTAGATGGTATAGTTTTTCAAACATTGAGAAGTCGGAAACACTCATTATATACCGACAGATGATCGAGAGATACGCCAGGGATGAGCTAATTTATTTTCAAAATTTTAAATTATATTAATGTCATGTAATTAGTTTAATTATTAAATTATGTTGCAGCTAGTATTATAATCATGTGTTTATTTTTGCAGTTCGTGGAGATGTCGTATATCGCACCGGACATTGCTTCCGTCATTCGTCCTTCAGCTAGAGCAGATGCAATCGTATGGGGTGTTAACGTACCAATTATAAATTTTCAAACAATGGAGTGGTATACTAGGGACCGGGTGCTTCGTCAATTCAGGTGTAGTCAACATATTTTGGACGCTCCTATACAATTGGGAAAAGATGTCCACGAAATTGACAAGAAGGGAAAAAATGCAAAGAATTGGGCGTTAGAGCATCAACCGTATATTGTGTTGTGGAACTCCCGATTGAAGAATGCCTAATTTAGTCTTATATTATCTTGATTTCACTCCCTCGAGGGACTACCAAGCGTATGATGATGCCACGACTCGAGTTTCCAATCGAAAGGGTGTGATCTTTTTCACCATCTGGTCCTTTGTCATCGATATTCTCTAGGATATCATCTAAATCGGGATCACTAAAATCTTCACCTTTGTGATCAGAACAATCATTATTATCAGATTCATCTTCACCAAGCACATTGATTTCAATAACGACTAGATGTATCTATAACCCACCACCATATTGATTTGAACATCCAACATTAAGATCGATGTCAAAACCGTGCACAGATGACTTGGAAACCTCGTATGTTAGTCTTGTAACAGCCCATTTTTAGGTCAAATCAGAACAGTGGTTTTGGGACCACAAATCTGAAGTCAAAATATTTATTTTGATATTTTAATAAGGTCTACAGTATGATAGATTAATTATGTGAAAGTTTCGTAAAGAAATTTTACCGTTTTAATGATTAATTTGGTAAAAAGGACTAAATCGTATAAAGCGTAAAATATGAGTTCTATAAGTTAAAAGAACCAAATAGCTATAGAAATGAATTGAATGATCCTTGCATGGTAATTATACCATTATTAGAATGGATGGACATATTTTGACATTGTTTAAATGATTTTTATATATTTTATTTAATGTTAGTTTTGTAATTTAGTAAATTATGTTATATTAAGTAAAACAAAATAAAATTATGGTTTTATTCATCATCTTGAATGAAATTAAAGAGGAGAAAATATCCATAGTTAGGTTTTACATTCGACCAAGCTTGAATTCTTGATTAAGGTACGATTTTGACTCGATTTTTAATGATTTCTACGTTTTTGAGCTCGTTGCAGCTTAATCTAGCTAGCCCGTACCTTCGTTTTTGAAACTATTATATATTCTAAATGATGCCATTGTTTAATGCTTGGTTGTTTAGATGATTAATGATAGTTTTGGAAGGTTTGATGTTAGATTAATAGTTTTTGTAAAATGATTTTTGACAAAAATGTCAAAAAGGGGTTAAATTGAAAAATGTGTAAAATTCATAAATGAAATGTAAAATAAATGTAAAATATGGACTAATAAGGACTCATTGAAAAATATGGACTAATAAGGACTCATTGAAATTGCAAAGTAGTCAAAAGTCTAGGGTAAATTTATAATTTAGCTAAAATGAATGTTTTAGGCTAAATTGAATTGAATGAAAGTTTGAATGAGTTAATTTGATATTATATAGATCAAGATAAACAAATACTGGAACTAGATTGGGGAAAAAAGAAAGGTTGGCGAATAGACGATAGTTTTCATCTGAGCAACTCAAGGTAAGTTCGTATAATTAGAAACGAACTTTTCTATACTTGTAATTATTGAAATGAATGTGTATAATTGAAATATTTGAAGTATAAATGTTTTATTGATATATTGTATTTGTTATTGAGCCCCATTTGAACTGTATAGATTCATTAGATACGAGTGACATGTTACTGGGATTACCGTTTTGGTCAAGCTACTGCATTTGTTGTGGACTCACCACAGCTTGTATGAGCTTACCGATATATCAGCTCATAAGAGCTTACTATTTTCAGTTCATTGGAGCTTACCGTTTCAACTCGTATGAGCTTACTGTTCAGCTCGATAGAGCTTACCGTTTCAGCTTGTTAGAGCTTACTGTATTATATGGGCTTACTAAGCTATAAAGCTTACTCTGTTTCTTTTTCTATGTTTTATAGAGGTTCGTTAGCTCAATCGTTTCGGACAAGTCGGAGTTGCACATCACACTATCAAATTTCCGATTGGTACTTTTGAACTTGTGGATATGTAAATATGGCATGTATAGGCTAGTTTAAGAGATGATAGTTATGTTGTTTAATATCATGATGTTGGTATGTTTTTTTGTATAAGTTAAGCCATGAGATTTGTCTTATTTTGTACTATGTTTTGGTTGAATTAAGTGTTTAATTATGGTATGTTTTGGCAAGGTTTTAATGGAATGAAATTATACAAGTGTAGTCCCAATATGTGGTTGTTCAATGAATGGATTATGCATGATGTCAAATAGGTATTTGGAGATGTAAATGGTAAGTTTTGATATGGCTTATAATGTGTATTGAAATGATCATTTTGGTTGTTTATTAAGCTGTAAAAATGTGGTCAATTATGTTCGTAAATGCTTGTATTTATAGGGTGGCAAAATGGCTTTGCAAATAGCCTAGTTTTGTCCACACGGGCGTGTGTCTCAACCGTGTGTGACACACGGTCATGTTGCACGGCTGTGTGTCCTCTGGTTTGGAAATGAAATTGAAGTCAGTATGCTCCACACGGTCTCACACACGGGAGTGTGACTGGCCGTGTGGTACAAGTCAGTATACCCCCTAAATGACACACGGCCTAGCACACGGGCATGTGACTTGGCCGTGTTGCATAAGTCAGTATACCCTACAGTTTTGGCATAGCCTGATACAAGGGCTTGTGTGACCATTTCGAAGGGCATACGGGGTAGACACACGGGCGTATGGTTGGCCGTGTGACCTAAGTCAGTAACCTCTCCAGTTTTCACACAGCCTGACACACAGGCATGTCCTTGGCTGTGTGACATAAGTCAGTATGTATACCCTGTTTTCATACAGTCTAAGACACGGGCGTGTCTATAAGTTGTGTAAGGCACACAGCCTACTTACACGGGCGTGTTATACTTGAAATGTCAAATTTTTTCTAAGTTTCCAAAGTTTTAATATGTTACTAATTTAGTCCCGAATGCATGATTTAAGCTTTGTATGCTTGTTTTAAGTACATAGTGAATGTGAATGAATGATATTGACTGAGAATAGATGTTTTCAGATATATGATTGTTCTGAACTGAGTTACAAATCTGGTAATGCCTCTTAACCTATTCCAGTGACAGTTACGGGTTAGGGTTGTTACAAGTCTTCAACTCCATATTGTTGACTTAACTGTGTTACAATTTCAATAGGCTCTGCATCTTCTAACTCAGCAAATAACTGAATCGGTTCAGTGTTCAATCTTCCTAGAGGGCAATATAATGCGACTATTGTCTCAACATCGTCATCGCCTAGAAGTTTCATCTCTATAAATTTGATAAGATTTTATGAAACTGGAAATTTGTAGATCAGTTTTGTCATCCTCTTTCCACAATGCCAGGAAATGTTTTCACTGACCTTCTCTTTCATATCACCGGCGGACACATTCATATTGAATTTCTTCTGATTTTTTGACGAGTTTCAAAAATACAACCAACAGTTGTTTCTAAAATAATACCATCGAAATGAATTGATGCAAAAAATTGATTCTCCATTTTATTTTAAACTGCAAAAATATAACAATAAAAAACTTAATAAATTAAAAATAAAAAATAATAATCAAATCATAGAAAAGAAAATAATTTTCATATAAAAAAATTAAAATGGCAAGAACTTTTTTGAAGAAACTTAATTAATGGGGAGTAGAACAGCTTAAAAACTTCACTACAATTGAATAGGAGAAGAAGAGCTTAAAAGCTTCACTACAATTGTATGTGGGTTGGGGACCAAACCAACCCCCTTTTATAATAATAAAAAATTATTATTTTAATTTTTTAGCTAAAGTTGAAAAAAATCTCGTGTTTTAATTTTTTTTCTGGTATTAAAAACACAAACTTGTGATCGAATGGTCACTTCCTTGTTAGCCATCAGGCTGGTGTAGCCAAGCTATAAGGTAGCTGGTATTAAAAATGGGCCTAAAATTTTGTCTGGGCTCGGCCCATGCGCACCTCTAGCTGTAAGCAGCACCAACTTGACCACTGACACGGAAGTGACCATTCGGTCACAAGTTTGTGCTTTTAATACTGGGAAAAAATTAAAACACGAGTTTTTTTCCAGCTAATTTTTTTTTTAAAACTGGTGCAGTCAAGCTATCAGGCGGCACCAGACTGACGGAAATGATCATTCAGTTACAAGTTTGTGCTTTTAATATCGGAAAAAAATTAAAACACGAGTTTCTTTTCAGCTAAAGTTTTTGGGTGCTGCCTGACACATCGGCAATACCAAATAAAAAATAATTTTTTTTACTTTTTTCCCATATACTAAAAAAACTCGTATTTACCATACAAAATACGGGTGCTGCCGATTGATCAGGCTACACCCCAAAAAATGATTTTTTTTATTAGAAATAAAGTGGTGCCGCCTATTGGTCAGGCGGCACCCGTATTTTACTATGTATTTTGTCTATTCTTGTAAATATTATTCCTGTTATCCTATTTTTGTATATTTGATTTATTTTATATTATTCATGTAAAAATCCTTATTTTTTTATATTAAAAATTTGAAAATTAAATCATCTTACTTTATTTATTTGAAAATATTAGTTCTAAGTGTTGTCATTTTTAATATTTTTCATCGTAATTTATTATTAATACATTCATACAAAATTTATCGATTATTGGATTAATGTTTTTAAAAATATTATTTTTAAAACTTCCGCATTAAGTTTAAAATTTTTATTTTTAAGGAATAAATATCAAAACTATACATGAATTATGGTTTAATGTGTAGTTGTATACATGAACTTTGATTTTGTGTAATTTTACACATAAAATTTTTATTTAATCCAATTCTTGTAAATTGTTAACACAATTATTGATATAACATTATTTTATGTTTATATATTGCATGCATAAATAATTAAATTTATTTAATATAAAAATAAATTAAAGTATTTTTTTAAATGTATATGATTAAATTAAAATTAATATTTTAAATATACATTTAAATCACAATTAGAATTTTACGTGTATACACACTTTCATTACTGGCATATGTTTTTTGCTTTGCTTTTTCTTTTGGTAATGCATATAAAACAAATTAGATTATTATTATCATTTGAATTAGAAACTTAAGTTTTTGCTTTGAATAAAAAAGGGAGGTTTGGTAATTTATGTAATTTAGTTCTCAATAAATAATTCTTTCAAAATGTAAGATATCTAAACATCTCTATCAAATTATGAAGCATCTTTCTCCTAAAACTCCCACAGCTTCAATGATTAAAAAACCACTCCCACGGCTTCCCAAAACACAAAAAGTAGAAAGGAAACGAGAACACCTTTCCGAGCCATGTGTTTACATTGAAAAGCAACTCGAATGGAGTTTCTATGTCATTGGTGAATCAAGTAGATGCTATGTGTTTGGTTTTTTTTTCTTTTATTCAATTCAACTGATTTTTTTAAACTAATACTAAAGTCTTGTACAAGGAAAAAATAATCGGATCAAGATAACGACTCAAGTGGCATGAAAATCCAAAATCGAGAGAATAAGCAATTCGCTTGAATCAAGCTGTCATTTCGGATAAAAAGAAGCAATGAGACACTTTCTGTTATGTTGGCAGAAATGCCATGATGATGCATAAAGTCCTAATCCAAGCCTTTGTTATTGTGGCAATAGACACGCTTCTACTAATATTAAAATAACATATGCAAAACGCTCAAAACAAATCAAGTAATCTCAAAACCCCTAAAAATATCACTATCGTTAGACAAAAATCAAGCATGATAACAATTCCGTCAAAATAAGATAACCTACCACAAATGTGCTATGATATCAACGTAATGAAACTTCATTTGTTCGATTGATTATTTTGGATATTGATTACCTTTAAGCGGTAAATAGTTTTGGTATGATTCATTCACTTTGGAGTTTAGATTGTTGATCGTGAAAGTAAAATATGGTTATCGATTAAAAAATATTGTATCTTAATTTATTCGGATTTGAGTGCGAATACAAGTTATTGCCATATATTGGACATAAAAATTAGGGTAAATTACACCAATAGTCACCCAACTTTGAGGTAGCTGACAAAACAGTCACCTAGGTTTTATTTCAGTCAGTCAACTTTCAAAAAGTTACAAAACAGTCCATTTTACTGTTTTCCATCACAGACGTCACGGCAAAGTGACATGGCAAGTAACAGCGTCCAATGGCAGTCCAGCTGGCCGGTTTGTCTAACTTTATCAGCCTGTTGAAGCACCAGTTTAGGGTTAGAAAAAATAGTAGAAGAAAAAGAGGAGGAGGAAGAGGAGAAGAAGAAGAAGGAGAAGAGGAAAAATGGAGATGCCTGAAGTGATTCCGGTGTGCAATTGTGGAAACCCAGCCAAATTAAACACGTCTTGGTCCAATGACAACCCAGGTAGGAGGTTTTTTGGGTGTAAGAAATTTGGCAGTCGATTTTGAAAACCATGTCAGTTTTTCAGCTAGTTTGATCCACCATTGACGCCCCATTCAAGAATTGTGTTGTTGGGTCTTCTGAAAAAAGTGAGGACATTGGAGGATGCAAGGAAGAGGGAGAGAACAACCTGGTTATTGGTGCTTGTAATTGTAACAATTTTGTTGTTTTTAAAAGCTTAAAAATCATCTTATGTTCATTGAAAACCAACTTATGTTTTGTAATTTTGTTGCTGGTAAATTGTTGCTTATGCTGGTATACATGACTGCTAGTATATTGTTGCTTAACATATGTGATACATGGCTGCTGGTATACATGGCTAACCAGCTCATGTTGTTGTTTACAAACACTTGAAAGACTTGAAATGGGATATTTTTGTTGATTACAAATTGTTTTGGAATATTTTTGTTGTTTAACATATGTTATACATGACTGCTGGTATACATGGCTAACCAGCTCATGTTCTTATTTACAAATTGCTAGAACAAGTATTATACATGGCTGCTAGTATACATGGCTAACCAGCTCATTTCATTTTTATTTCTCAATACTCATATATCAGAAAAAGATAATAGATGGAAAAAAAACCTATGCATTTATCAATTTTTCACACGTTAGAAGAGATAATAGATGGAAAAAATATATATATTTCTCAATTCTCAATTCTCACACATTTCTTAATAGTCACACAGTTGTTAGAAAATATAACAGATGGAAAAAAGAAACATATGCTAGAAGAGAAGAGATAACAAATAGCATGGATCAATGCTCATATATTAAGGTGAAAACACCAAACTGATTACAAAAGGAATGAAGGCCAAAATATTGCCAAATTTTCTTACAATTCACCACAATTGAACAGATGTGAATTGTAGGGAAATTTACAAAAAATTTCAGTGACTATGCCTAAGTTTATCAATAGTAGCAATCATAGGAAAATTTACAAAAAAGATTATCTGCCAAGTTAAAAAATCAGTAGCAGGCAAATTTACACATTCTCAAAAAGTTAACAAAATGCAATCTGTTCACATCATCATCAATGGTCTGTCATGTATGACTATTGAGTAGAAGGCATCCATTTAGCAGTGGTTGGTTTTCTCTTGAATGGGAGCTTTTGTCTTAGGGCAGCTTGTTGATGAGTTAGGGCAGTAGGTAACTGAGTTAGGGCAGCTTGTTGAGTTAGGGTATCCTCTTGCTAATTTCGGGTAGCCTGTTGCTGAGTTGGAACACCAACTTTATGTCTTTTAACCTACAAGAACAAGAAAAATCTGAAAAACAAACAAATTCATAAATAGAAGTATACTGTAACCTAACTTAAGGCAAATGACTTACTGGAATGTTTTGGCCAATTTCCCCTTTGCAACTCCTCTTATTGTGGCCTACTTTTTTGCATTTACTGCACCTTATATCCACCTCTCTCTTGCTCAACCTTTCTGTTGTTTGTGGTTCATCAGGTTATTTCCTTCTCACTTTAGTAGGTCTGTCAAGTGGTTTTCTTAGTGGAGGAGGCAATATCGGTAGCATGTTTGACAAAGAGGCCCATTGTTTAGGACCCGTTATTAGACTTACAAAGTTGGAGTAAATTTGAAGCTAGGTTTGCTTGGTATACCTGGTTTGTACATAGGTCTCTCGGAACTCTTCTTTTAAATGAATGACAACTAATGCATGCATGCAAGGGATGCAAGTGAGATCCCAATTCCTGCAGAAGCAGGAATTCTCAACTAAGTCCACCACATGCTGGCTACTTGGACCACATTCAACCTGATACTTGTCCCCACCAGCATGTGATGGAACATACCTAAAAAAAGTCAGCATGCTTGTTTAAAACATAATCACTAAAAAAAATGATACACACACCCCTAAAAAAATAGCCCCACCAACAATGATACACACACCCCTAAAAAAATAGCCCCACCAACATGCATATTATAAAAAAATACTCACTGCTTGCATATTAAAAAATAGGTAACACACCAACAATCACTGCATGCATATTAAAAAATATTCAACACACCAACAATCAGTGCATACATATTAAAAAACATTCACTAAAATAGCATGTGATCAGCAACATGAAGTTAGAATATAGGCATCAGAAAGAATCTTTACCTTAATGAGTCTTTTATATTTACATCCACCTTTTTCTTGATCTTTGGACACAACATTCCTTTCCATTTGTCAACTTCTTCTTTCTTCTTGACAATAAGTAACATATCTTGGTCCTTATTGTTTCTATCATGGTCAGAATAGGTTTCCCTCTTGCTTCCAGTATCATCTGTCAATAAATAACATAAATGATTAGTGAATTGCTAATTATTAGTAAGAAACATAAAACATAGGGGTTTACCTTGTTAAAAGATTCAGAAAGATTATTCACCAACATTTTAGAATTGCTCCTAATTGAGAAGTGAGACCTTGACCAGTGAGTAGGGTTCTTTTCCTTCAACCAATCATAAGCATGCTGATTGGTTTTCCTCAGTTCATCCATAACATCCTCAAACTCCCTTGTAGTGCTTGCTTTTGCAGCTTTCCAGAGCAAATCTTTCAATTCCTTTTTTCAAAAACCAGCCTTCTTGAAATTGGCATGTAGGTGCCTAACACAGTGTCTTGCTTCTGCATTAGGAAACAATATACATATTGTTTCTACAAGTCCCTGCAATTAGAAAAAAAATAGTTTAATTCTTTGAAAAACCCTAATAAAAACAACATAAAAGAATAAATAAATGGAGTTTTACCTTTTGTTTGTCAGACATTGAAGATATCTGGTACGAGCTCACAATTTTCAAGTCTATTGCAAGCAACTCTAATAACCAAAGCCATGATGCTTAATTTTCACTTTCGACAGCAGCATATGCAAGAGGATAGATGCCATTATTTGTATCTATCCCAACAGCTGCAAGCAAGTAGCCACCATAGTATCCCTTCAAGAAACATCCATCTAAACCTACTATCCTCCTACAACCAGCCTTATAGCCATCTTTGCATGCCTGCAGACAGACATACATCCTTTGAAACAACCTGTTATCCACATAACAGATTGTTGTTATTCCCTCATTTTGGGTCCTATCCTCCAACAAATACTCATAAATCTTCTCATATTGAGCCTTATGAGCTCCTTTAATTAATTCGAATCCCATAAGTTTAGCCCTCCTACATTTGGTTAGTGAGACTAATCAACAAAAATCTCTTTTCACATCTTGTTGTAATGATTTCAGAGAATAATCAGCATCAGCAATGAATTTTTCTTTATAATGTTCACCTATCCAAGCTGAGGTTACATTCCTATTTTTATAGACTTTAGAACAAGTATGGTTAAGGTTTGAACTCTTAATTTTCCAAGTCTGGTTAGTAGGGTCATTAGGGTTTAGCTTAGAAGGCCATATGAACCAAGAACATTTTTCACTGTAGACTGCCTTTAACATTTTTAAATCATTTTTGGGAAACTTAATAAAATAACTATTCAACCTACCATACTGCTTGGCAGCTTCTTTTAGACTGTCTTTAGACTTAAATAACATTCAAACCTTCAGTCTAGGATTACTCATGTCATTCTCTAAGTTGAACTCAGGCCAATTTTGGCCATCTGAGTCAGACCCATGTGCACTATCTAACCTCCCAGAATCATTACTATCACACAGTTCATCTACTTCTATACCATCCATGTTTAAACCATCTAAACTAACTCTTTCAGATGCATCACTATCACTACCAGACACATCACTACCAGACATGTTTTCTTCATTCTTATTAAAATTGTCATCAATTAAACCTGCCAAACAAAGTACTCATCAATAAAGGCAGACAACATAGGCAAACTCTTTAACCATTTCTGTCAGACAATAACAAATACAAAATACCCAATAATTTAATACAAACACTTTTGTCATGCACATGGCAGACAACAACTAATACAAAAACTAATTTAATCAAACACAACTATTTTTCTCATGCACATGGCAGATAATAATAGGCAATAACCAGTACAATAAAGAAGGTAAATAACAAATTTTTATTTTGCCACATACAATAGGAGCTTGGATACAAACAATGACAGATATACACAATAAACATCAGTTTGATAATGGCATTCATACAATGGCAGAAACAAACAATGGCAGATATACACAATAAACATCAGTTTGATAATGGCATTCATACAATGGCAGATACAAACAATGACAGATATACACAATAAACATCAGTTTGATAATGGCATTCGTACAATGGCAGATACAAACAATAAACATCATGCACATGGCATACAATACACATTACATGTCATACACTTTAAAAACCAAACCCTAATCTGTCCTGCACATTAATAATAAATACAATCAAAATCGAAGTAACCCTAAATTAAAATCAAAATCTAATTCTAATTCTAAATCGAGATCGAAATTGAAATCAAAATCTAAATCAGAACCAGTGAGTGTTTCAAAATTGTAATCAAAATCGAAATAGAAATCGAAATCAAAATCAAAATCGAAATTAAAATTGAAACCGAAATAACCCTAATTAACTCTAAATCAAAATAACAGCATTGAAATCCAAAAAATTTAAAACTAAATGCAACAACATACCCGTTAAAGTGGATGTAACAACACTGGTAGCTTCTCTTCTATTGCCCATTGTCGCTAACAATGAAAAACACTGAATGGTTTCTGGTTCGTCTTTTTTTCTCCCCAAAAAAAATAGACAATCGTACCCTAAACCTTATACCCTGTTAATCGATTATTGAATCGATTTCTAACCCTAAACCCTTCTTAATCAATTCCCAATTCAGTTTAAACCCTAAACCCCCCCAAATCACGATTAAAATTTCCCAAATCGATTTTCTTTTCCCCCTTAAACCTAATCTGTTTCTAACCCTAAAACATTAACTCATAACCCTTCAATTTTTTTCCCTAAACCCGCCCCAAACCAAGCACCCATCAACCGTCGCCAACGTGGCAAGTTAACTTGCCACGTTAGTTGGTTAACTTGCCACGTCAACAATTCCGTTAACACCCTAACGGTAATCGTTAATCAGTGACTATTTTGTCACTTTTTTATAACGTTGGTGACTGTTTTGTAACTTTTTGAAAGTTGAGTGACTGAAATGAAACCTAGGTGACTGTTTTGTCAGCTACCCCAAAGTTGGGTGACTGTTGGTGTAATTTACTCTAAAAATTATTAGAATTTTTTTAAAGGTTTTTTTTTGCGTATTTATAAGATTTTCAAAGTTCATGTCCTCATATTCATATGTTATTTTGTATGCCACTTGTTGGTTGATATTGTTAATGTCTATTTTGGAGAAGATTTCGAAGTTATTTTTAGACTCGTGAAGATTTTAGGGTTTGCAAGATAGAGGAAATACTATACAGATGACTACTTATGCTAGGGGGCATTTTCCAATGCTTAAGTCAAGAAGGAGAAGGTGATGAGAGCAAAGTTTAGTAGAGTCATAGTAGTTGTCGTAGTGAAATACCTATGTAGATAAATATAATTGGGTCTTATGCTTGAGTTCTTAGCTATTTTTGAGGTCATTTCCCTTTAGAGTCTGTGGAGACTAACACATGGTTGCTTGAGTCATGTGTCTTTAGTTCTATAGAAGTAAACCTATATCCTTTTTGTTGGCTCTCTCATCTTATTGTAATCAAGTATTAGTTATTGAATTTTGATATCGTGTCAACTATGTGTTTATGGGGTTTAGAATTTTTAAATTATTGATTTGACTTGGGCATGAAGTTTAAATTCTCAACTAACATAGAAGAGATATTATATGTATCTTTTTGTGAAACAATACTATTTATGTATTTTAATAAAGAATGAGCCTATCATCTTTATGGTTTGGGAAAATTGCATTGTCAATTATTATATATGAGGATGTTGTTTGAAATGGTGATGATTCACACCACCTAGAAGTTCATCGAGCAAGATGCTTGGAATTGAAACCTTTTTACGTCTCAACACGCACACATTGCCTATCATTATCTATTTATATTGCGGAATCAATGTTTTCCACCAAACCTCGTCGAGCACACATGCAAGCATGGTTATCGGCACACCGAGAACCATGGGATGATGCCTTGCTGTCGAGCACAAGGGCCATCAGCTTATCACATCACATGATAACTGTGGCAGCTCTAATAGTTTTTAAGGGGCATTGGGTTGATAGCATGTCTTTAATAAGATCTTTCCTCCCTTTCACGGTGCTGCTTTTTCTTAGGGTTAGTCCCACCTTGTTGGCCTTTCTAGGTTGGACTTTTTTAAGAAAAAAAAAATCTGTTAACTGATGCGAAATTTAAAAAACCTAACCAAAACTTGATATAGGAAATTTTGGGTTATGGGTTTTCAAAAAAATACGCATTGGCCAACTGTGGCAGCTCTAATAGTTTTTAAGGGGCATTGGGTTGATAGCATGTCTTTAATAAGATCTTTCCTCCCTTTCACGGTGCTGCTTTTTCTTAGGGTTAGTCCCACCTTGCTGGCCCTTCTAGGTTGGACTTTTTTATGAAAAAAAAAATCTGTTAACTGATGCGAAATTTAAAAAACCTAACCAGAACTTGATATAGGAAATTTTGGGTTTTGGGTTTTCAAAAAAAATACACATTGGCCAACTAATGAAGCTATTTAACCGTGTTTATGATTTGAACTAAGACAGAACATTAATAATAGGAGGGCCAAATTATGCTAAACCAAACCATAGGGATTAAATCCTCAAGTCGAATATAGTATAAGGTTTAAAACCATAATTTGACCCAAACATGGTATTTCAACAAAAATGAAGAGTTGGATCGATATATGCAAATACTTTTGAAAGGAGAAGATATTCAACAAAAACAAATCAACGAATGGAGTAGCCATTTTCTTTATCAAAGAAAAAAAGAGAATTATCCTTCACAAGCTACTTTCAAAATGCACTCAACTTGAAAATCTTTCTACTGGACAACATAGTTGCTAAATACACACCTATATATACACACATACATACATATATATATTAGATGCCACACCAATAGCTATAATCGAAAGCCCTTGCTGTTGGTGCTTCCATATATCGCATTTCAGTGTAAAATATTCTGTGTTACAACTCTTCAACTTCAGTGTAATAAACAAAACTGGGAAACAAGGTAGTAATGTCCCTGAACAACCAGAAAACAATATCAAACAACGATGACTGAATGAGGTAATTGCAAAAGAAACCAGTAAAGAAAAGGGAACAGGAGATAGTTCACCAACTTTAAATGAGGAAGAGTCATGGTCTTTAAGAGGCTAGGATGTCGAAGGACAAATGTTTTCCATTCTTCTTTGCAAATTCTTCCATCTTTGTCGGCATCGGCATCGGCAAATGTCTGGAGAAAGGACGATAACAGCAAATGTTCTAGACATCTACACCAGTAACTAGCAAACAAATAAACTTGGGAAAAGCTCACTTGATCGATGATAGACTCGATAAGGTCATCTGACAGTTTCATCTCGGATTCCATCAAAATGGCAACCACCATTTGCTTAACCTGCATTCAATCAGAAGCTAAGTGCATAAAACATTTACAAAATACTAAATTAAAAAAATTGGAGTTGACGCACTTCTTCCCGCTCGATAAAGCCGGTTTGTCTTAGATCATACAACCTAAATGCAACTGTAAGAAATTAGCAGTATCAAGAACCCACATAAGACATGGTTATAATATAAACTATGCTCTTTTTGGTCCAAAAGCAAATGGTCTTTTTCTCTTCAACCCTTACAATCAATTTTATCTTCTATAGGGGCAGATGGATGAAATATGTCAAGAGCATGGATGAATTCCTCGAATTCAATCACACCATTTTTCTTTTCATCAAAAAGATCAAAAACCTACACATAGAAAAAAGGTTATTAGATATAGAAATTATAACAAAAATTCATGGAACTGCTAAATTGAACCCTATTACTTCATCTCCTTGATTCATGCAGTCACTATTAAGAAGTGCCATATAATAGGTCTACACTGCAGCCTCCATAACTGCTAAACTAATTACTAACTTATTATGTTAAATACATTAGAATAATTCATCCGATGTGCTCAACTACCATTTATGATCAATCAAGGGAGCATATGTTGCAAATGGTTTACTTTACCCTGTCAAGAAAAAGATTCTCGCCGTATGGAGTTTGGAACAATGCTAGTTGAAGCTCTTCCTGCAACACAGACACACACACAAAAAAAAGAGTTAAGATAATCAGTAAGACTACTTTGATCAACAAAAAGGTAAACACCTACACATTTAATGAATTTATAAACAAATTCCGAGACTTCAATTTGAAGCAAAAGCATTCATATAAAATAGCACGTGGAAAAAGAAAATTCACGGCAAAAATACCAATTTGGCTCCAAATCTCAATTTACCTTGTGAATCAGCCCATCATCAATGAGTGAGCTACTCAACTTCTTGAACAGTTGGTACAATGCCTCCACTTCATTCACAGTAACTGCATTCATAATGCATAGCCGATAATAAAACCATTCAACCTTGCCCCCAAAGTCATAAAATTGCAAGGAAAAAAAAACATATATATGTATGCATACACGCACATAAACAAGAGGTATAAGTTCATAACTAGAAAGAAAAACCATTGAACCTTACCCCACACACGCACGCACACGCACATAAAGGAGAGGTATAAATTCAATACCAGTAAGAAAAACCCCTCTGCCTGCCTCCCAGAGTAACAAAGTTAAAAGGAAAACAGACACACACACGCACACATAAACAAGAAGCATAAGCTCATAACCAGTAAGAAAAACCATTCAAGCTAGCCTCGAAAGTGAAAAAATTGTAAATCGGAAAGATATGTATATACACCCACAAACATATATGAGCCGGAGGCATGAGTTCATAACCAGTAAGAAAAACATTCAACCCTGCCCCCAAAGTAACAAAATTGCAAGGAAAATAATACATACATAAACAAGAAGTATAAGCTCATAACCAGTAAGAAAACAATTTAACCTTGCCCCCAAAGTGACAAAATTGCAAGAACACACACAGAGAAACAAGTATATATAAATGAGAGGCATAAGTACATCGGGATTCATTGGCAAGACGGGTAAAATCTGAGGGCCCATAGTGGCATTTCTCTCGACGAGGCTGACAGTAGAAACAATTAGCCACCACGAAGATAAAGAAATCGACCACTGCAACTAATGGGATGAACGCCGCACAGATCCTCTCTCCCAACGTCAGGGAGCTCGATCCCTGTTCAACACAATGCTAATAAATACGCATCTATAACTAGAAATCTTCAGACCCCACTAAACATTAAAAAAGAAAAAGATCAAGATAAAGAACACTTTCAAAGTCGGAACAAAGCAAAAAAAGAGGCAACTTTTAGATGTTATTTTCATGAATTACACAAAGAAGAAAAGATGGGTATTTAAGAATATACAAAGCGCGCATTTCTGTTGGTTGAATCCATGGCTTCCAACAACACCACATTAGAAACAGTGGGCCGTCTTTGCTTCACCCTTTTCCTAAATTATGTATTTAAAAGCTAAAGTTTTCTGTTATGAATCAAATGTAGTGCTGTTTTAGCTTTAATCTGTCTGGTTGGCTTTGGAGGCTTTCGCTTTGATTCTAAAGTAGGAAGTTTCAATAAATACGGAAGCTTTAAAGTTGAAGCGTTATTTCAAGATGCGTCACGTAGAAAAACCAAATTTTTATTTTTTTTTCAATAAGGATTTTGAGAAATTAATTCCCATATTTTAAAAAATTTAAAATTTAAGATGCAATGATTTTCCAGCCTTGTCAATATACGAAATTGACTCTCAGCCACACTTGCCAACCACTCGTCCCCAACGTTTGAAAAGAAATTAAATCAACTAAAAAACAATATCTTCAATCATTTAATTTTTATCTGAATTTAATAAATAAATATAATTTGATAGAATCAGGTTTTTTACATCAATAATATAAAATAAATAGATAAATATCAAAATAGGATACGGGATTAATATTCATGAAACTAGACAAAGAAAATAGTAAATAATTGATGCCGCCTGACCAATCGGCGGCATTGCTTTCCTCTTAAAAAAATTAATTTTTTGGGTACACTCTAACCAATCGATGACACTCGTATTTAAAACCTAAAATACGAGTTTTTTTAATAGTATACGCATAAAAGTGGAAAAACATTTATTTTTTATTGATATCACCGATGTGTCAGACGGCACCCTATTATTTTAATAAAATATTTTTTAAACAAAAAAATTTGATATAATAAAATTTATTGGGTATTGGAACTCGAATCATGACCGACGGGTCACAATCCGCGACAAGCCGTCAGGTTGGTGCCGCCTGACAACCCGACAGCATCGGCCTAATGATCTGCCGTGGATGTGACCCGTCGATCACGAGCCCAGGTTTCAATACCTAAAAATTAAAATACCGGTGATTTTTTTCTTTTTAGCTTTAAGAAAAGCATTTTATTATTTTTTATTATATAAAGGGGTTGGTTTGGTCTCCCAACCATAACACATCAGTTCTTAAGTTGAAATGAGAAAAAAAGTTTTAAAGCTCCTCCCTTCCCCCATCCAAAAATTGCAGTTAAGTTTTTCACTGATATTTTAGAAGGTTAATACTAATTGTTTAGGTATTTTAATTTTTTTATATTACAATTTGTTTGTTTGCTATGGTTTAAAGAATAGTCATATGTTCTTTTTTTTTAAGTTAGTTATTTTATTATAATTGTTTATGTTTATTTTTTATTGTTATTTTATTAATTTTTTTTGTTCTATTTTTGCAGAAAAAAATGGAGAATCAATTTTTTGCAGCAATTCATTTCGATGGTGTTATTTTAGAAGCAACTATTGGTTATATTTTTGAAACTTGTCAAAAAATCGGAATGAGATTCGATAGGGATGTGTCTGTCGGTGATATGAAAGAGAAGGTCAGTGAAAAATTTCCCGGCATTGTGGAAAGAGGATGATGAAACTATTCTACAAATTTTTAGTTTCGTCAAATCCTATCAAATTTACCAAGATGAAACATCTAGACGATGACGACACCGAGACAATTGTCGTATTGTATTGCTTGCCAAGGAGGTTGAACAATGAACCGATTCAGTTATTTACTGAGTTAGCAGATGCAAAGCTCGTTGAAAATGTAAAACAGTTAAGTCAATAATATGGAGTTGAAGACCTGCATACAGAGGTTCCCAGGTCGTCTGTGCACGGTTTTGACATCGATCTCAACGTTGGATGTTCAAATCAGAACGATGGTGGATTACAAATACATCCAATCATTATTGAAACCAATGCATTTAGTGAAGATGGATCCGATAATGGAAATGATCACGCCCTTTCGGTTGGAAACTCGAGTTGTGACATTGTCATACGTAATGATCCCGAGGCCCATATATTGATCGTTGGTCCCGATGCGACGCATACTTTTGAGTTCCCCAAGTACTTGGACATCATACCTGCTTACCTGATGTTAGAAGATCCTGAATCGGAAGAGTTGTTCGTTGGTCAAATATTCGCGAGCAAAGACGAGTGTGTCGATACCATCAAGCGCTATAGTTTGAAGATGTTTGTTGACTACAGGGTGGCTGACTCTAAATCGACGATCTATGCTGGTGAGTGTTGGAAGTTGATAGAGGGGTACAAATGGTGGGTACGAGTTGCATTTATCCAGAGGTTCCAACAGTGGAGATACGGAAATATGTTGGGCCTCATACATGCATTTCTGCTCATATGATGCAGGACCATCTTAAGCTTGATTCAAAAACCATCTACAACTGTATATTAGCAAAGGTTAAAGATGACCCCACCATTGTTGTATCGATGCTGATTGCCAAAATGCAAGAATGGTTCCACTATTGAGTTTCATATCGGAAGGTATGGTTGGCTAAATAGATGGTCATGGATCAATTGTACTGAAATTGGGATGCTCGTATAACGAACTCCAATGGTGGATTACTGCAATGCAGGAGTACGTTTCAGGGGCTGCCATTGAGTTAGAGACGTTACTTTATCATGACCAGGGCAACCAACTACATCGAGGAAAAGAAATTTTCACCGTATGTTTTGGACATTCAATTCATGCATTCGGGCTTTTCCCCATTGTAATCTGCTTATGCAAGTAGATGAGACCTAGCTATATAGGAAATATATGCAGATCCTTCTTATTGCGGTTGTACAAAACGAGAACGAAAACTTCTACCGATAGCTTTTGCCATTATTGAAGGAAAAAACTCAGAGTCGTAGGAATTCTTCGTGGAGAATTTACGGATATATGTTGTCACTCAAGACAACGTTTGCATCATTTTCGATAGATCAAAGAGGCTAGTTGTTGCAATTAGGCGTTCAGGTGTTCCGTGGAGATTCTTCTACTACATTAGGCACATTGTAGTGAACTTCCACAAGGAATTAAAAATGCAGATTAGCGAAGAAAGTTGTGAAGATGGGTAATTATTTGTTTCATTTTTTTCTATATGTTTAGAGTTTGCCAGACGACACGTAACATGTTGTAAAAGTTCAGGGTATGAGGTAGAGCCACATCGGTCCATAAGGAGATGGGCTAACCTCAAAGCTGATATGTATGGTCAAAAGACTACTACATTACAAAAGCGGTTCAGGAGTATGGAGCCCTGGTAATGGGCTCAAAGTTTCAATAATGGTTCGAAATATGATCATATGACCATAAATCTAGCAGAGGCCGTTAACATGGTATTAATGCATACACAACATCTCCCAATTGCATTTGTATTCTCAACTATTTTCTACTAGATGGCTACACTGATGTCGAGAATGGGTATCAGACAAGTAAATCAAATGAATGCAGGGTTCGTACACGTCAAGGTTGTTAGGAAGGCAATGGCAGCCAATAGCCAAAAAGCAAGGACCATGAACGTTCAATTATATTCTCGACATTATGAAACGTTTCAGGTGACAGAGACTGTCGATTGTTGATCGGGTATCCCGCCTAGGTCATACAAAGTTGATCTCCTAAATAGGTGATGCGACTATGGGAAATTCTAGACACTTCATTACCCGTGTGCGGACGTCATTGCAGCATGCGCTGATGCCTCTATCAATATCGAATAATATATCGATTATATATACACACTGGAATGCATGTTGCGTATTTGGGGAAAAAAGTTCCCAAAAATGTGGGATGTGTCAACTTGGGAAGTTCCCCATCGACTTTCGAGTTGGTCCTAGACCGCAATCTCAATAGGAAGCCCAAAGGTCACTCGCATGTCATTCGCATAAGAAATGACATGGACGTAAGGGAAACGGTCGACATTAAACATTGTGGCGTGTGCAAGTTAACGAGTCATAATCAAAACAAATACCCGCATCGAAACTACAACCCGAATGAGTCGTCTCGATCGAATTGAATGTATTCTGTATTGAATTTTCATTTTTGTATCAACTTCAATTATTTACATATATTGCTAATAGGGACGGCTTTGTAGGGGACCTTATCGTTCTATATGTGTAGGGACTAACATCAATCTACCACCATATAAGTAGGGCAACTCATTCCGCACATACCACTGCTGGTAGTCCCTCGAGGGAGTGAAATCAGGAAAATGATTCCAGATAAGGCCTTCTTTCCAACCGAGCGCTCCATAACACAATATATGCCCAATTATTTGCATGTTTCCCATTCTTGTCAATTTTGTAGACTTCTTTCTCTTTTGTATAGGAACATCCGGGATATGTAAACGACACTCGAATTGACGAAGCACCCAATCCCCAGCATAACACTCCATTTGAAAAATGATAATGGGTACTTAACACACCACACGATTGCATGTGCTCTAGCCGATGGAGGAATGACGGAAGAAACATAAGGATTTGAAATTGAATTACCCCATCCTCGGCATATGCCTCGACCATCTGTTTGTATACAATGAGTGTTTCTGACTTTTCGATGTTCAAACAAATATACCATCTAAAAATATAAACCAAACTCGTTAGAAAATATTTTCATGAAAAAAATCTTAATCCAAGTTTAAATTTTTTTAACTATTCACAAGTGGGAACACATGTACTTGGTGATCCACTGATGCTAGAAATGACATCCTGCATAGCGCCCAAGATTGTAGTAGTATCAGATAACCACCTATATCGACAGTTCTATGCTTTGTCACTTGACAAAGCTCACTATATAGCATAGCTAGTACTGCCGAACCCCAACTGTATGAACGAACACCTTGCAAATTACTAAGGGTAGGTACATCAAGTGACTCTATTATTATTGGAATCCAGCATAAGAACCCCCTATAAGCTATAGTATATAGGCCTGAGTAGCCTGTATCTTCTCTATCTCAGTTACATAATCCGATAATGTTTCAAAACTTTCTTTTAGCCACGAAAGTTTTAAACTCGTAAATTTATCGGTACCATCACCAAGGGAGTGTCCAAGCAAGTTATAGTAGAGAGTCGCAGGATCTGCTATGCCGCTTGAATTAGTTACCACATCACCGTCCACGGAGATTGCAGTGCGACATCATCCAGTGTGATGGTGCATTCCCTACACAGTAAATGAAATGTGTATCTTTGGGTGCCACCGCTCAACTAGTGTCGATATTAAGTCGCCTCTCAGCTCAAACACACAGATTAATGCCGTTGATCCAAATCCTACGGCATATAAGTAGGGCATAATCTGTGCGTTCGGCCAGTAGCTCGACCACGGCTACGCGGCCTCAACATGCGGTACGGACCCTAGTCATATTACAAAATTGGTTAAGGTCTCACAATTAAATAAAAAATTACGTGCAACTATGCCAAAAAATACGTACAACATTATAACATTCTCTTACTGGTAAATGAATCATCCTAATTGTGTGGTCTTCTACAGTAATTAAAGAACTCATATCGATATCTGTAAAAACAATTAAAATTTTCTTTAATATTCGACTTAACACAATAAATGGCACGATTACAAATATCTAAACTAACACAATTACTTTTACCTTAAAAAATAATATCAACCAATGAAAATGTGAAATATAGTACACTTTTACAAATATCTAAACTAATACAATTTTAACAGTACTAACAAGTAAACAATATATAGTACATTTTTACAACTAATAAAATGTGAAATATAATACATTTTTACAACCAATACAAAACTAACAGTACTAACAAATAAAAAATATATAGTACTATTACAAATATCTAAATTAACACAACTATAAATATTTTTCAAAGTCAACATATTATTATAGAAAAAATTAAACTTTTAACACAATTCTAAACTATTAATAATAATTATACTAGTAGAAAAAAATACATACCTATTTTTTGGGGACACCTTAATCTATGCCAAGGAAGAGAGGGACCATCCAAGTGTTTGTAATATATAAAAAAAAAATCAAAGATACAAAAAAATTAGTACTAACCTTTTAACACAAATATCATACCTTAATACTAAACATCTACTAATATAACTAATTATACTAAAAAAAATTATAACATACTTTTGTTTTGATTTTTGGAGGATAATAAGCAAGTACTAACTTTTTAATAAAATCATATGCTTTAATAATACTGAACTATTATTAAAATACTAATTATACTAAAAAATTAAAACAAACCTTACCTTCGGTGGAGAGAGGAGGGACCTTAGCGGTAGCTTGAAACTCTTTTTTTCCCCTTAGATACGTGGGGGGTTGGGGACCAAACCAACCCTCTTTTATAATAATTAATATAATATTTATATTATATATTTTTTAAACTTAAAGCTGATGTAATAAATTTATCGGATATTGAAATCTGAACCGTGACCAATATTTTATTAAAAATAATAGGGTGTTGCCTGACATATTAACGATACCAATTATTTTTTTTATGCATACACTATTAAAAAAAACTCATATTTTGAATTTTAAATATATGTGCCGTCGATTAGTCTGGTGGTACCAGTAATTTATTGTTGTAAAAAATCCAATAGAATCATATATATAATATTATCAATCCTAACGGTTTTTATTGTAAAAAAAAAAAGTTAACAAACACAATTTCATGCTTTCACTGTTGAAAACAAATTTTTATTTATATTTATTAAACATGTTTTTCAATTAAAAAATGAAAATCATTGTTGATTGAGTATTAACTCAATTGTCATGGGTATTATTGTCAATACAAGAGGACATGAATTTAAGTGCGTTAAAGCACGTTATCTTCCTATTTATGGGTTGAGGAGGAACTATACTTAATTTTAGCCATTGTGTCAAAAATAAAAAGAGAAAATAAAAATAATTTTAAAAACTAGATAGAGCATTTAGTTTCTCAACTTTCTTATTTTTGGAATTAAAGGTTCAATTTCATAAAATTTCTTAGTAGTATATTTAGCCTTTTTATTATAATTTGATAATTTCTACTCCTCCACTCTTTAAAATGTATATTTTCAGTCTTTTTCTTTTTTTGAAATAAATAGGTCGGGCCATACTTTTATTTATTAGAAAAAGAAATAAAACAAGCAAATACCAACAGTAAAAAATGACAAGCCTAAAGCCCAAACTTAAAAGAGCCTCAGCACTAAAGGCATAATTAAAATGAGGAATCAACTCAGTTATGACAATTACTATACTCTTAAATCTAGAAAAGTAGATAGAGACTTCACACACAGAAACCTTTCATATCCTTTCAGTCCTATCAAGGATCCCTCTTAAGGAAACCAGAACGATGCAAATGTCCTAACTTAGCCCAGCAATTATCTTCCTCCGTTGCTTTCTATACTGCCTCAAGAGTTCCCTCCATCAGGTAAGTAAGTTTCACCATTGAATAATCATTCTTTTGCTTACCGGTGTGCTGTCTCATTTGCATTTCTCCCCACAAAATTAAATCTACACTCCACGAAGGCCAGACGAGCTCTTTTCACATATTTGATAATAGGGTTGATCTCTATATATCTTCCTTTTTATTTTGTAGTTTCTTCACCACTGTGAGACTACCCCTTCCAAAATCACCCTTTGGAAGTCAAGATCCAACTTCATTTGTACTCCTTGGAGGCATACAATCACTTCTTCCGCAAAAGAGAAGGTACATAATAGTTCAATACCATTCTCATCCCCACAATATGATGATTTCAACAAATAATCTTCTACCCCACCAATTATAGTATTAAATTTGTTTTCACTAACATAAGATTAGAATACAGTTTCCTTCTCCTTAAACCAACAAAACTACAAAGTTAAAAGCTGAAGAATAAATTAATGGTGAACTTGCCTCTTGCTTAATGTTGGGCTTAAAGTAAGAAGGTGAATCAAAATTAGAGTTGGAAAGAAGAGTAAGATTAGGTTCCCAAAGGCAAAAAATAAGAAAACAGTTGGGTAGGACCTAAAGTTGACTTGGACGTAGAGCTTTTAAAAGAACACCACACACCTAATACAAAATAAAGTTGACGATGTAGGATCTCAAATAAAGCAATAGAAACAAAAGAAGTTTGACCTACACCACATATAAATAAACTAAAAACCATGACCATAGAGCATCTATCACCTCTTATTCTTTGATTTCTTCCTCAAGAACAAGTCGCATTATAAGTTCATAGGATAGACGTTGAGTTTAAGTTCCAACACTCCCTCCTAATTTGCATCAAACTCCCATTTCTCCTTCAATAGTCTACCAAACTTTTCGCCTTTTATCAACATCACTTCCGCTTCAAACATCACATTTATAAAAAAACTGTTAGATGGACTAAAAATATTATATTATAGTAGAAAGGCATAGCAAAGAGACCTTTTGCAAAGTTCGACAAAAAAAAAATATCCTTAAAATGCATCGATAATATGATTTATAATATTTATTAACAAAATTTTTAATTAATAAGGTCCTTCATAATTTTTTTTAATCAGTGAATTTAAGAACACTTGCTATAAAATAAAGAGAGATAGAGAGACTAAAGAACAAATAATATATAGGAAGCAATAGAGAATGTATTTTATTGATCAAAAGGATGATTACAATGCTTCATCAGAGTCTCTGTTTATAGGCATAAGAAGTAGAAAAGAAGTAGAGATCTAAGTCTAATAACTATTAGAATTTAAAGTACATTAAAACTTTATCTTGATCATGATGGACATCCACTTAATAAGATATTCATAACACTCCCCCTTGGATGTCCATTGCTAGATAATGTGCCTCATTAAAACTGTAGCACCCCAAACCCGGCCTAGAAGTTATGGCCGGATCCGGCATGCCACATCAAAAATGTTAAAATTTTTTTTTCTATTCTAAGACCAGAAAATCGTACTTGATGTTCAAAAGATTAATTCATTAAGGGTTAAGGTGAATGGAAGCTGTGCACCAGGTAGGAAACCGGAAAAGAGGTGGTGAGTCCATCGGACTACTTAAGTACCAAGCTCCCTTCAAATCCAATCCTAGACATACATACCGCCATAGCCACACCTTAACGTCATGGATATTTCTAGGAAACCGATTTGATTAAGTCATTTTTAGGAAAAGTGATTAATTTTGGAAAATACTTTCATTGCGGAAGCTTTGCTTGTTGTCGTGTTATTTTGAAATCAATTGCTATTTTTGAAAACGCGCCCTAAAGCTATCCAATTTCAACAGTTAAAATAAGTAATACCTATCTTAGTAATACATATTAAAACCATCAAAAATAATTAAGCGACCTTATTAAATTTAAAAACCCAAAACTTCAAACGTAAATAAAAGGATGTTCAGTTCACCAGAAGAAAATCAAACTTTCAGAATGGGTGGCCACTCCGAATTCCCTCACAGCTCCAAGCCCACTATGGTTGGGGATTACCTGCGTGGATGAAAATAAAAGGAATGAGTTTGGGGAAACTCAGTGTGTAAAATAACCCAACCATAGTCTAAATCAGCTCAACCCACAGAAACAGAATAAGTTAGCCTTAGCCCAGAACAGAATTCAGAATAAAGCCCATAGGCCCATAACAGAACAGAACAGATATTACATGTTTATGCAGAAACCCAACCATATCCAACCGTATACACCCACGTACCAACCTTACACCGTGTGGGAAGACAACTCGACCCACCCAACCACTACACACCACAGAATTTGCAGCATGGCTGCCAGAACAGATAATGTGACAGAGTCACCAGATACAGATAATCGTGGCAGAGCCAGCAGAACAGATATATGTGGCAGAGCCATCAGATTAGATATTTGTGGCATAGCCACCAGAACGCTTCTTCCATAATATAACCCATGTCCCCATGCAACAAATATATAATCATGGCATCCATCATACAGAATCAGATCGCTATGCTTTTCAGTCAAAATTAACCCTACGGGTATAACGGTAATTTTGCACCTAGGAGTATAACAGTAATTTTCCATACATAGGGGTATTATAGTAATTTAGCTACTTTCAGGGTTTTCATGCATATCCTAACTATTTACGTACTATCAGAACACTTACCGCGCATACTTACCGAATTGGGCCCGTTGGCCCATGAACCCGATCTTTGGCCCATTAAGCCCAAATTATCAAAATGTACGAAATCGCGCATACTGCAGTTTATTACTTTAGATTACCAAATATACAAACCCAACTATCTTACGAGCATTCGCACACTCACAAATTCCCAAAATACCGACTTTTCGGCATTTCGACTTTTTGGCTTTTGCCAATCTAGTCTATGAGAGGGTGTCAGTTACACACCTGTTTGCGATGATATGCTGACGAGATCCACACACAAACCGCCTACAATTGGATTACTAACACGTTAATCTAACTATTCAAATACAAACTACGTATTAACCCCTTACAATATTCGGCCAACCACACCTACAGATCATAGTAAGCTTATAAGAAATCAATAAGCAACTCATTAACAAATTTTTGTCAATGTTTACCACATAATCATAATTTCACTGCAAGCTGTCTTCCTGAGCAACAGTCACTAAATTATTTATAACTGGAGCTACAAAACTCCAAATCAAGTGCCGTTAATTTTCCCTGAAAATAGACTCATATATCTTCTATCCATAAAATTTTTAGAATTTTTGGTTTAGCCAATCAATACCAGATTTTTCTCAAAGTTTCCCCTGTTTCACTGTTTGACTAATCTGACCACCCTTCATTACGAATCAAATTTCTCATTGTACAGAATTCAAAATATGTTCTTGTTTATTTCATTAGAAACTAGACTCAATAAGCTTTAATTACATAATTTATGCAGCTTCTAACTCATCTTCCATAATTTATGGTGATTTTCCAAAGTCACATTACTGCTGCTGTCCCAAGCAGATTTATTACCAAATCACTCTTTCACACCTAACTTGCATGCTTGTTATTTAAACATGTATATCACCAATCAATCATCACATATCTATGATTTTACTTAAGTATAATCTCCATTTCATCATTTTAAAGCACAACATGTTAGCTGATTTTTCCCTTTAACATCTAAGGCATATGCATGCTTATTTGTTTGGCTCAACTTCACCTATCTTCCATTTTTCATCAAAAGAACATGAAACAAAAACCATTTCTTTCATTTTGATTCATGACTAAATGCTCACAACACAACTAAAAATCAAAATATACTTCAAGAGTTAAGGTAGAATCAAGAAGAACTCATGAACCTCAAAATAGAAGCAAGGTACCAAGAACTTACCTTCAATTTTCCTCCTCCTAATGACCAAATACTCAAGAGCTTTCTCCTTTCCTTTCTCTTCTCTAACTTTCATCTATGATGAACAAAGATGGACAAAACTTTGTTCTTTTCACCCCTTTTTCTTTTAATAAAACTTCATATTTCATCCATTTAATTCTTTAATACAAAAGACATGAAATTCTTATCATGAAACATTTACCTAACCCATTATCATGGAACATTTACCTAACCTATTATCATGGAACATTTACCTAACCTATTATCATTGAACATTTACCTAACCTATTATCAATTTGTACCATAAATTATAGATATTAAGTGTACATTTTGTCTACAACAACATGATGGCTGGCCACTTCATGTAAAATGGGAGGTTTGTCATGCAAATCCTCCTATTTTGCACTCCTATTTATTTGGCCACTTCAATTTAGCCTATAGCATTTTCAAACATTTTCACATAGGTCCTATTTCATAATTTCATCCCCTTTTTCTTATGGAACAAAAATTAACTAAAACTGTCGGGTTCTATCTTAAGTTTGGGCTTTCTAGAGGCCCACTAACATAATTAAATCTATGCCAACATTCACAGAATTCTCGAAAATTGGGGCGTTACAACTCTACCCTCCTTAAAGAAATTTCGTCCTCGAAATTTACCTAATCCAAACAGATGAGGGTATTGCTGTTGCATCGTCTCTTCTGGCTCCCAAACTCAGAAGTTTCCCCTCCCTTAACTTGTTGAAAACGAGCGACTAAAGACTCATCGTTAAACTGTTTTTCTTTAATCTGATCCACCCAGGTTGGCCTCACTTGCAACTCAGCCAACAGACTTCCATCATCATACAGACTCAGACGAGCAAACATTGCTCTCAGATCAGATACAGCTTTACGACTTAGAGCATCAGCTACCACATTAGCCTTGCTTGGGTGATACTCGATCGAACAGTCATAATCCTTAAGGAACTCAATCCATCTCCTTTGCCTAAGGTTCAGCTTCTTCTGAGTCAACAAATACTTAAGACTCTTATGGTCAGTGTATATAATACACCTTTCTTCGTACAAGTAATGTCTCCAAATCTTAAGTGCAAATATCACTGCTTCCAACTCTAAATCATGAGTCAAATAGTTTCCTTCATGAGGCTTAAGCTATCGTGATGCATATCCAACCACCTTACCCTCTTGCATTAACACGCAGCCCAAACCCACGTGTGATGCGTCACTGTACACAGTAAAATCATTCCCAAACTCCGGCTGAATTAACACAAGTGCTTCAGTCAGAACTTTCTTCAACTTCTCAAAAGCTTCCTGCTGTTTCTTAGTCCATACAAACGGTACTCCTTTCCTTATGTGTTTTGTCAGAGGTGCTGCCATAACAGAAAAACCTTCCACAAACCTTCTGTAGTACCATGCCAGTCCTAGAAAACTCTGTATTTCTGACACTGACCTAGGCGGCTTCCACTCCAAAATCGCTTCAATTTTCCGAGGGTCCACCTTAATCCCCTCAGCAGAGACCACATGTCCTAAGAAGGTTACCTCCCTCAACCAAAATTCACACTTGCTGAACTTTGCAAAGAGTTTCTTCTCCCTTAATACTTACAGCACTATACGGAGATGCTCATCATGTTTCGTTTCAGTTTCAGAATATACCAGGATATCGTCAATGAAGACGACTACGAATTGATCTAAAAATGGTTGGAACACATGATTCATCAGATCCATAAACGCTGTAGGAGCGTTCGTCAGTCCAAATGGCATAACCAGAAACTCGTAATGACCATACCGAGTCCTGAATGCCGTCTCATGGATATTTGACTCCTTAACCCTTAACTGATGATAACCAGATCGAAGGTCGATCTTGGAAAATACAAAAGCTCCTCTAAGCTAGTCGAATAGATCGTCAATCCTTGGTAGTGGATACTTATTCTTAATTATCAGTTTGCTCAACTGGCGATAATCAATGCACATCCGCATTGTACCATCCTTCTTCTTCACGAGTAGCACCGGTGCTCCCCATGGAGACACGCTTGGCCTAATAAAGCCCCTATCCAACAACTCTTGAATTTGAGCATTTAACTCTACTAACTCCTTCGGTGCCATCCTATACGGTGCGATAGACATAGGCGCCATTCCAGGCAACAAGTCTATTCCAAACTCAACTTCTCGATTCGGAGGCAATCCTGGAAGCTCCTCCGGAAAAACATCTTGGAACTCCTTTATGGTCCTAACCTTATCCACTGTCAATCCCTTCTCTTCCGACTAACTTACAAATACCAATTAGGCCTCACAACCTTTCCGAATCCACTTTTCGGCTCTTAATGCCGACACCACATTGGACAAATAATCCCTTCTCTCACCTATCACCATAACCTCCTCATCCTTTGTAGTTCTTGACACCATTCGTTTAGCAGCACAATCCAGAGTCGCCTTATGCTTAACAAGCCAATCCATTCCCAGAATGAGGTCAAACTCTCCGAACGGTAACTCCATCAGATCTCCAGGAAAAACCTTGCCTTGAGTTTCTAAGGGTACATTCCTATACAGTTTGTCTACCCTAACCGAGTGACCCAAGGGACTTAGTACAGATACCCCACTCACAATCTCCTCAGAGCAGTCTAAGTCGTCCATAATCTGTTCTGTGGCCTCCAACCAATATTCCGCCACATTCGGGGCTATACCAAACATGCCCTTAAAGATCTCCGTTCCGTTAGTCCCGAAGTCATTCAGAAATAGATCACTAAATTTCATTGCTCGAACTTGCTCCGGTAACCCTTTCCAGAACACGAAGCATTGCCTGTTACAGGGCATCATCCTTGGCGGCTCTATCATACGGCCCATTCTCATCCGTCGGTGGTGGTCGTGCTACTCCAGTGGATATGTGTTCAGAAGACGAAGATCCAGCTTGAGTACTACCTCGGCCTCGACCACAGCCTCTTCCCTGAGTAGCTCTCGTACTCATATCGATTTATCTTGATTATGAATTTTTATGCATCGATTCAATATTCCAGTGTTTATTACAGATGTTTTATGAATCAGACAGTAATTCAAAGTTTGTTTTCGCAGAATCGAAGTCTAGCTACAGTTTCAGTCTCTTATCAGATTTTCCTATGGTTTCAGTATCACCCTATCTAGAGTATCCTAATAGGATTTCAGTACAGACAGATAATTCAAAAAAATATTCAGAAAAGTTCAGAGTAATACTTACAGGCTTGAGCCGGAGATTCGGAATGCCACCTTCTAAAGATCTAAATTTTGAAAACTGCGTTTTTTGCAATCTTTATGAAATTTTTGTTTTCGAAGATCTAAATTTTGTAAAACCATTCCACAGCTGAGCTGTTGTAACTTAGGCTCTGATACCACTAAATGTAGCACCCCAAACTCGGCCCAGAAGTTATGGTCGGATCCGGCATGCCACATCAAAAACGTTAAAATTTTTTTTTTCCATTCTAAGTCAAAAAAATCGCACTTGATGTTCAAAAGATTAATTCATTAAGGGTTAAGGTGAATGGAAGCTGTGCACCAGGTAGGAAACCGGAAAAGAGGTGGTGAGTCCATCGGACTGCTTAAGTACCAAGCTCCCTTCGGATCCAATCCTAGACATGCATACCGCCATAGCCACACCTTAACGTCATGGATATTTCTAGGAAACCGATTTGATTAAGTCATTTTTAGGAAAAGTGATTAATTTTGGAAAATACTTTCATTGCGGAAGCTTTGCTTGTTGTCGTGTTATTTTGAAATCAATTGTTATTTTTGAAAACGCGCCCTAAAGCTATTCAATTTCAACAGTTAAAATAAGTAATACCTATCTTAGTAATACATATTAAAACCATCAAAAATAATTAAGCGGCCTTATTACATTTAAAAACCCAAAACTTCAAACGTAAATAAAAGGATGTTCAGTTCACCAGAAGAAAATCAAACTTTCAGAATGGGTGGTCACTCCGAATTCCCTCACAGCTCCAAGCCCATTATGGTTGGGGATTACCTGCATGGATGAAAATAAAAGGGATGAGATTGGGGAAACTCAGTGTGTAAAATAACCCAACCATAGTCTAAATCAGCTCAACCCACAGAAACAGAATAAGTTGGCCTTAGCCCAGAACAGAATTCAGAATAAAGCCCATAGGCCCATAACAGAACAGAACAGATATTACATGTTTATGCAGAAACCCAACCATATCCAACCGTATACACCCGCGTACCAACCTTACACCATGTGGGGAGACAACTCGACCCACCCAACCGCTACACACCACAGAATTTGCAGCATGGCTGCCAGAACAGATAATGTGACAGAGTCACCAGATACAAATAATCGTGGCAGAGCCACTAGAACAGATATATGTGGCAGAGCCATCAGATCAGATATTTGTGGCATAGCCACCAGAACGCTTCCTCCATAATATAACCCATGTCCCCATGCAACAAATATATAATCATGGCATCCATCATACAGAATCAGATCGCTATGCTTTTCAGTCAAAATTAACCCTACGGGTATAACGGTAATTTTGCACCTAGGGGTATAACAGTAATTTTCCATACATAGGGGTATTATAGTAATTTAGCTACTTTCAGGGTTTTCATGTATATCCTAACTATTTACGTACTATCAGAACACTTACCGCGCATACTTACCGAATTGGGCCCGTTGGCCCATGAACCCGATCTTTGGCCCATTAAGCCCAAATTATCAAAATGTACGAAATCGCGCGTACTGCAGTTTATTACTTTAGATTACCAAATATACAAACCCAACTATCTTACGAGCATTTGAACACTCACAAATTCCCAAAATACCGACTTTTTGGCATTTCGACTTTTCGGCTTTTGCCAATCTAGTCTATGAGAGGGTGTCAGTTACACACCTGTTTGCGACGATATGCTGACGAGATCCACACACGAACCGCCTACAATTGGATTACTAACACGTTAATCTAACTATTCAAATACAAACTACGTATTAACCCCTTACAATATTCGGCCAACCACACCTACAGATTATAGTAAGCTTATAAGAAATCAATAAGGAACTCATTAACAAATTTTTGTCAATGTTTACCACATAATCATAATTTCACTGCAAGCTGTCTTCCTGAGCAACAGTCACTAAATTATTTATAACTGGAGCTACAAAACTCCAAATCAAGTGCCGTTAATTTTCCCTGAAAATAGACTCATATATATTCTATCCATAAAATTTTCAGAATTTTTGGTTTAGCCAATCAATACCAGATTTTTCTCAAAGTTTCCCATGTTTCACTATTTGACTAATCTGACCACCCTTTATTACGAATCAAATTTCTCATTGTACAGAATTCAAAATATGTTCTTGTTTATTTCATTAGAAACTAGACTCAATAAGCTTTAATTACATAATTTATGAAGCTTCTAACTCATCTTCCACAATTTATGGTGATTTTCCAAAGTCACGTTACTGCTGCTGTCCCAAGCAGATTTATTACCAAATCACTCTTTCACACCTAACTTGCATGCTTGTTATTTAAACATGTATATCACCAATAAATCATCACATATCTATGATTTTACTTAAGTATATTCTCCATTTTATCATTTTAAAGCACAACATGTTAGCTGATTTTTCCCTTTAACATCTAAGGCACATGCATGCTTATTTGTTTGACTCAACTTCACCTATCTTCCATTTTTCATCAAAAGAACATGAAACAACAACCATTTCCTTCATTTTAATTCATGACTAAATGCTCACAACACAACTAAAAATCAAAATATACTTCAAGAGTTAAGGTAGAATCAAGAAGAACTCATGAACCTCAAAATAGAAGCAAGGTACCAAGAACTTACCTTCAATTTTCCTCCTCCTAATGACCAAATACTTAAGAGCTTTCTCCTCTCCTTTCTCTTCTCTAACTTTCATCTATGATGAACAAAGATGGACAAAACTTTGTTCTTTTCACCCCTTTTTCTTTTAATAAAACTTCATATTTCATCCATTTAATTCTTTAATACAAAGACATGAAATTCTTATCATGAAACATTTACCTAACCTATTATCATGAGACATTTACCTAACCTATTATCATGGAACATTTACCTAACCTATTATCATTGAACATTTACCTAACCTATTATCAATTTGTACCATAAATTATGGATATCAAGTGTACATTTTGTCTACAACAACATGATGGCTGGCCACTTCATGTAAAATGGGAGGTTTGTCATGCAAATCCTCCTATTTTGCACTCCTATTTATTTGGCCACTTCAATTTAGCCTATAGCATTTTCAAACATTTTCACATAGGTCCTATTTCATAATTTCACCCCCTTTTTCTTATGGAACAAAAATTAACTAAAATTGTTGGGTTCTATCTTAAGTTTGGGCTTTCTAGAGGCCCACTAACATAATTAAACCTATGCCAACATTCACAGAATTCCCGAAAATTGGGGCGTTACAAAAACCTTATTATGAAAAACCCTGTGGGATAAAAACCTAATGAAGGAAAAAGAGTACACAATCTTCTATTACAAGCTGTCTCATTAAAAACATTTACCAGGAAAACTCAATGGGACAAAACCTTGGTTAAAGGAAAAGTGTACAACTTGTTTTAGACTCCCCTAATGACAACATTATATTAAATCTTTGAGTTGACACATTCTAATCTTGTCTAGTAGTCTTTCAAATGTTTAAGTTGGTAATGCCTCAGTAAAAAGATCTACTAAATTATCACTAGAACAAATTTGTTGAACATTTATATCACCTCTTTTCTCAAGCTCATGTGTGAAGAATAATTTTGGTGAAATATATTTTGTTTTATCACCTTTGATGTAATCACCCTTCAATTGAGCTATACATGTTACATTATCTTCTTATAAGATAGTTGACATCTTTTCCTGTAAAGGCAAATTACATATCTTCTGGATATGTTGGGTCCATAACCTTAGCCAAACACACGGGTCAATAACCTTAGCCAAACACAATCTCGACTTACCTCATGCATTGCAATTATTTCTATATGATTTGAAGAAGTGGCAAGTAATGTTTGCTTTGTTGAACGCTATGATATGGCACATGTAAATAAATGTCCTATTTGAGTTCGACCTTTATGTGGACCTGATAAGTATCTAGCATTAGCATAGCCGACTAATAGGGATTTTGAATCATTTGAATAAAATAAACCCATATCAATGGTCCTTCTGAGATATCTAAATACATGTTTAATTCCATTCCAATGTCTACGTGTTGGAGAAGAACTAAACCTTACTAACAAGTTTACAGCGAAAGCTATATCAGGTTTTGTGTTGTTTGCAAGATACATCAATGGCCTATGACACTTAAATATGGTACTTCAGGACCAATAAACTCTTCATCATTCTCCCAAGGACAAAATTGATCATTATTCACATCTAATGATTGTACAACCATCGGAGTACTCAATGGGTGTACTTTATCTATGTAAAATTTCTTTAATATCTTTTCTATATAAGTTGATTGATGAACAAGAATTCCATCTTTTAAATGCTCGATTTATAAGTTAAGATAAAACTTTATTTTTTAAGATCTTTCATCTCAAATTCTTTCTTTAAACAATTTATTTTATTTTGAAGCTCTTCAGGAGTTCTAATAATATTTAGATTATCAACATAAACAATAATTATCACAAAATCTGATCCAAACCTTTTTATAAAGACATATGGACAAATTGGATTGTTTTTGTAACCTTCTTTTAATAAGTATTCACTAAAATGATTGTACCACATACATCAAGATTGTTTTAATCCATATAAACTTTTCTTTAATCTGATTGAGCAATTTCTCGAGAAATTCTATATCCTTCTGGGATTTTAAATCCTTCAGGGATTTTCATATAAATTTCGCTATCAAGTGTACCATATAAATAAGCTGTAACAACATCCATTAGATACATGCTAATTTTTTCACGTACTACTAGACTAATAAGATATCTAAATGTCATTGCATCCACCATAGGAGAATATGTCTTTTCATAATCAATGTCGGGCCTTTGTGAAAATCCTTATGCTACAAGTCGTGCTTTATATCTTACGACTTCATTTTTTTGTCATTTTATTTTTGCACAAATACCCATTTATATCTTACCGGCTTTACACATTTAGGTGTTTGGATTATAGGTCCAAAAAACTTCGCATTTAGAAAATGAATTCAATTATGCTTAAATTGCATCTTTCCATTTTGGCCAATCTTTTCTATTTTTACATTCCTCAATAGGTTTAGGCTTAGGATCCTGATTCTTTTATTATTTCAATAGCAATATTATTTTTCGGTTCCATCTTTTTCTCGTATTGACATAACTTATCGAGATCTCTTTATTTTCATCATTAACATTTTCACTTTTAGGTACCAGAATATTTTCTTGAGTTTTCTAATTAGTTATGTCATGGGTCTTTTTAGGAACCCCCGCCTCCACTATATGGTCATCTTGAATGTTTACTCATTTCTTTTACGAGGATACCGTCCGATCTTCCATGCTTCAGGCATAAATTACTTTCTTTTGCATTAATAGTTTTCCCTATTAGGACATCAATTCATATTGGAGCATTTTCAACTAGTATGTGAGATTTAATGAATTTGACAGTTGATTTGTAAAATGAATTATCTGTTGAACTCCTAGTTCACATTACTTTGTACAAGGATCTTAGACATTGATAATTCATTTCAAGTACTTTATTAATCCAACTTTGTATTCTCTCCCCCTAAATTTGGGAAAATTGACAAGTCATGTCATAACTAAATATGAAATTAATAGCTCAAAAATATTATAAGGAGACTCATATAAATATACATTCTCGATCTCTTATGATGACCCATCTTTGTGCGTTGTGGTGGAGCAGTTGGAACATATACCGCACATCCAAAAATTGTAGGATGAGAAATATTTAACTATTGACCAAAAATCAATTGTAATGGGGAGTATTTATAATTTATTGGTTTGATGCGTACATGTAAATCAATACAATCTCATGTTGAAATAGGAAGTTTTGTTCTCATAAGTAATGGTTTAACTATTAGTTAGAGGCATTTGATAAATGATTCAGCTATATCCTTTTATATTTGAACATGAGCTACAGGATGTTCAACTTTTATCCCGATTGACATACAATAATTATTGAAAGTGTGGGACATAAACTCAGCAACATAAGCAAGATGAATTGTTTTAATTGCATAAGTTGAAATTAATCATTTAAACAAGCAATCTCACAAACGACAAGTTGCAAGTTGATAACGCATGTGATTAGTTCGTAGATGTATCTACCAAAATCATATAATGTCAAAATCATCCACATGGTGGATGAACCCATATTTATTTCAAAAATCAAAACACTAAATCTCAACTTTAACCAGTGAATTTGTAATAATCAATTATTATTGAGAACAAGCAACACATGAGAATTCTTTAAATTAAAGAATCTTTGGTTCTTTAATAAATGTCTATATGAATTCTCAATTAATTTTTGCATCATATATAATCTTGGATGATCTAGCTGGCTATGCCAAATAAGAAATGTATTTGTATCAGTAAACTTCTAGTTTACTTAATCATGTTTTTCAAATTTTCAATTGTACTAATAATGTAAATATAAATTTTGACAATTAATAATTTTATCATCATTTTTTTTAATTTTGCATTCACATATAAGTAATATTGTGACATTTACTTATGGAAATGTTTATATCAATGTGAATTCCATAATGTCATTAACTCAATTAAAAATATAATTTGCAAACAATTATTTGCAATATTCACTTCAGGGAATATGTCAAAATCTTCAAATATTTTGTCCACAATTTTTTTGTTTTTCATTATTATTCTTTTTTCTAGTGGTTAGAAGTACCACTATTATAATCATGATTTCCAATCACATCCTCAATTACAACAATAATCATGATCTCTATATTTTCATTTTTTATAATTGTTATGTGCCCCTACATTCATTTTAGGGAATGAAGCAGAACTAGTGGGAAGAATTTCATAGTTTTTTATTGGTAACTTATTATTTTGTTTAGCCACTAGAAGGTATAAGATCGTTCGACAATAATTTTAAAGTCATTTTTACAATATTATTACTCAAGAAGCACTATAACGCCCTGATTTATTTAACTTTATTTTTATGAAGTTTGTCATAAATAAGTATTTGCTACAGTGGTTAAGTGATTTGAGGGTGTGCTTGAGGTCTAGGGTTCAAGTCCCACTTTTGGAAATTCTACTATTTTTTATCCTAGCCTTATCTCTAGTGGTTTGGCTTCTATTATTTTTTCGGTCAACTCATATCAAAATGGGCTTGACTTAGGGTCTTGTGTTTGAACCTCTGTGTAAGCAAAGGATGATAATTTTTTATTTTGACGGTGTGTATCAGTGGTGTACTAAAGGTTCGGGGGAATTGAAAGTCTGTGGTATTGGATGAGAGTTAGTGGGTTTGTTTTGGTGGGATTTGTTGGTTAGTGGGATAGTAGGGAGTTGGGATTTTTTTGATTTAGTTTTTATTTTTATTTTTATTATTTTTTAAAATTTTTATTCTTTTTCCCAAAATCTTTCTTTTTGACCTTTTTTCCCTCCCTTCCTCTGCAAAATTTATGTTGCTCCCTCCTTCAACTTTGTTCATCAATCGTTCGTTCTAATCATTGTGCATTTGGGTTCTTCGGCCTGTTCTGAGTAGGTAAGCTCTTGAGTAGTTTCTTAATCATATACATTTGGAGGGATTCTATTTATGTTTTAACGGAATTCATTGTTGGTGTTTTGTTTAATTCTTGTTTAGGGGAAAGACAAGAAGCAGCTGGTGCTTCTCCAGTGAATTGAGTGTTGGTTGTTTCTTGTTTGTTGACGATAAGTGTGCGAATGCGTTGGATGCTTTCGCGAGGCTTTGTTTGAATAATTTTTTGTTTGAGTTTCATAAATTTTAATTGAAATTGGGCATTGGAAAGATATTTTTAGGTTTCAGTGGTCTCGGGGTTGCTTTTGCGTCATAATCAAATCAGGTGTGTAGCGAAAATGTGAAAAAATAATGATCGGTGAAAGCTGAAAATTGGGCAGTGTGGGCCATAAGGGTACGTAGGCCAAATTTCAAAATTTTTCTCTAGGGTCGTGCATGTCGTTCCGATCAATTGTGGGCCTTCCGTAGGGCTGATATGTGTGGTATAAGCCTTAAGGCATGAAATCTACTACTATGTTAGATTGAACTTGATGTAAATTACCTTTATATGAGTGTTATGAAATGCGATATATATGGTCTGTTCTATTATGTATAAGCATGTGTAATATCTGATATTCTATTTTATCTATATCTGATAATGGGATGGGTTATGTATTATGAGGAGGAAGTATTCTGTGTGAGGCGATATCTCGCCAATTTACTGACAACAATGTTGCAACTAAATCTGAAAAGTGTCTTATAGGCACTACGTAGTGTGTAGGGCTACATAGGTATTTTATACCCTACGTGATATGTTGGGTGTGCTTGAGGTCTTGGGTTCAAGTCCTATTGAAAATTCTGCTATTTTTTATGTGCTTGAGGTCTTGGGTTCAAGTCCCACTTTTAGAAATTTTGCTATTTTTTATCCTAGTCTTATCTCTAGTGGTTTGACTTATATTATATTTTTCAGCCAACTCATATCAGAATGAGCTTGTTGGTTTAAGTGGTAAGGTGTTAGCTTGCCTTAAGGTCTTGTGTTAGAACCCCCGAGTGAACGAAGGATGATAATTTTTGCTTCTGAGAGTGTGTATCGGTGGTGTAGTAAAAGTTCAGTAGAATTGAAAGTCTGTAGTAGTGGATGAGAGTTAGTGGGTTGGTTTTGGTGGAATTTTTTGGTTAGTAGGATGGTGGGGAGTTGGAATTTTATTTGATTTAGTTTTTTATTTTTATTTTTTTAATTTTTATTCTTTTTCCAAAAATCTTTCTTTCTGGCGTTTTTTCTCCCCTTTCCTCTGCAAAATTTTTGTTGCTCCCTCCTTCAACTCTGTTCATCAATCGTTCATTCTAATCGTTGTGCATTCGGGTTCTTTGGCCCATTCTAAATAGGTAAGCTATTGAGTAGTTTCTTAACCGTATAAATTTGGGGGGTTCTAATTATGTTTTGACGGAATTCATTGTTAGTGTTTCATTTAATTCTCATTTAGGGAAAGACAAGAAGTGGCTGGTGCTTCTCCAACGAATTTAGTGTTGGTTGTTTCCTATTTGTTGGCAGTAAGTGTGTGAATGCATTGGATGCTTTCACGAAGCTTTGTTTGAATAATTTTTTGTTTGAGTTTCATAAATTTTAACTGAAATTAGGCGTTGGAATGTTGTTTTTAGGTGTTGGTGGTCTCGAGGTTGCATTTTCATCAGCATCAAATCAGGTGTGTAACAAAAATGCCAGAAAACGATGACCGGTGAAAGCTGAAAATTGGGCTTGCCGACACCATATGGCATTGTGATAGGTCGTGTGCTACACATGACTATGTATGAGGCCGTCTATTACACACGGGTGTGTGGGCCGTGTGCCAGACTGTGTGGGCCACACGGGTAAGGCCATTTTTTGCGTGTGGGCCCATACGGGTATATAGGCCCAAATTTCAGAATTTTTCTTTAGGGCCTTACACGTCGTTCTGATCGACTGTGGGCCTTCCGTAGGCCTGATATGTGTGGTATAATCCTTAAGGCATCAAAATTTGCTACTCTGTTAAATTGAACTTGACATAAATTACCTTTATATGAGTGCTATGAAATACGGTATGTTTGGTCTGTTCTATTATGTACAAGCATGTGTTATATTTGTTATTCTATTTTATCTGTATCTAATTATGGGGCAGGTTATGTATTATGAGGAGGAAGTATTCTGTGTGAGGTGATATCTCGCTAATTTACTGACAACAATGCTGCAACTAAATCTGAAAAGTGTCTTATAGACACTATGCAGTGTGTAGAGCTGGGTGGGTGTTTTATACCCCAGGTGGTGTGTTGGGATGGACAAAGTTGGTTTGTAGAGGATGGGGGTAGGATTATGCATATTTATATGTTTATGATAATTACATCAATAAGTTCTCCAAACAAATCGGACATACCAAGTTACGTTGATTTGCCAATGACAAGAAAGTCATTTTATAAACCTTCTTCGTAACATATTCAGGTTCGGCCATAATGTCCATGCGGGTTTGGGGTGTTACAAGCACATTAGATATTTCAATCATAGAGTGTAATGCATTCCTTCAGGGAATTTGTATAATATAAATACATGAGTATCTTATGTTATTTCTATATACGGTTTTAATGTAAAACACATGAAGGTTTTATTCAACGAATAGCTTCTTGATCTGAAAAACAATATTATATTTTAGAAAATTTTGCATCATATAGAGGTAAAATATTAGCTTTTAAAGAGATTTTTTTATAGTTTGATGCAATATTAGCTCTTCAGGAGTATATAATCATTTTATTATATAACCTTAATGAATGCTTAATTTATTTTAAATAATATACAGTTTTGTAATTCTTTTTAACATGAACGATAAAAAAAATTCTAACCTTCTAAAATTTTATTTATTCATATAAAATGAATAGATATAAATAAAACATGTATTAAATATAACAAATAATAGATTCATGTTACTAATAAATCATTGTGGTTAGATAATATATATTTTATTTATATATCATAACACAACAAAATACAAAAGATTATACTGTTGAATTAAAATAACTTTACAACTATAAAGGTTTAAACATAAACACTTTCTAACATCCACCTCTTATGACATAATTTCATTTCAAATTCTACAATGATATGAAATTACCACAAACAGGGTGAACATATCTAAGTTCATGACAAGAAAGTATTTTTACTCGCATTCTATAATAATCATATATCTTAATCAAAATCAAAATTAAACCAATCAATTCTATTCAAAAATATTTATCTCCACATAAAAATCCTAGTAACTAAATGCGTGAAGGGTTTTATAAATTCATAGAGATATGGATAGTGAATTATATAAATTGAACTTTTTAATAGAAATCAAATCAAATTTCAAAAGAAGTTGATTAGATTGACTTATGTTACCATGAATGAGAAGTAGTGATTATAAACATCCTTTGTAATTAAGAGAAAGAGATCATCCCCAATCAAATATCTAAAAATAAACTTTGAGAGTGGATCTTATTTCTCGATTTCATATAGTTAACGATATCAAATCTTTCACCATCCTTAAGAACAAAAAGTACATAAGTTAATCAAAACAATGATAATGTATAATGAAAGAAGAATGCAAAATACTAATCAGATATGAAACCTTAAATAAAAGAAACTTCCTGTAAAAACTTTGCATCTTGCAGTCAAAGATATTGGAAATCATGGAGGATAAATTTGATCGTTGATAAAAGGATCTATCACTTTGAGTAAGATCGTGCTGATAACGTGTTATAAAATAATAAGAGATAGAGAGACTAAAGAACAAAAAAATAATGGAAAGTAATAGAGAATATATTTTATTGATCAATGGGATGATTACAATGCTTCATCAGAGTCCCTAGTTATAGTCATAAGAAGTATAAAAGTAGTAGAGATTTAATTCTAATAACAATTAGAATTTAAAGTACATCAAAACTTTATCTTGATCATGATGGGCATCCACTTAATAAGATATTATATCATTTCTAACATTTATTAACAAAATTTTTAATTAATAAGGTCCTTCATAATTTTTTCTAATAAGTGAATTTAAGAACACTTGTTTAACTAAGTATTGTCATTAGTTTTTTTTTCGAGAATAATATAGGAAAACGTAATTATCGAAATAATATGAAAACTTGTTTAATTATTTGAATAATATGGATTAGGTACCCCAAATCAACATGGCAACTGATGATTTGGAGTGACAATTATGTATTTATTTTGTCAAAAATAGACATGACAGTATTGTAAACCCAAATTGACAACTGACATGTGGATTTGGGGTTCTCATGCACAACCCAAAGGATTAAATAGAAAATTTCCCTTTTCCTTTCCCTAGCACTTTCCCATATTAGTTTTTCCTTTTTTTTTAAATATATATATATATATAATAAATATAACTATAGCTAAAATATCATTTTAATACTTTAAAAAAATTCTTAATGATAATTTTAAAAAAAAAACTTAAACTATTAGAAAAGTCTAAAAAGATCTTAGAATTCATAATTTATTTGTTAAACTTATATATATTTTAAAAATACCATTATATGATTTTTTTTAAATACTAAAATTCTAAATAGTTTATCACTTCTATTTATTTTTTTTTTGCTGAAAGAGATCTAAATTATACTATTTAAACTAATAAAAACACATGTATCAATCATGAAATTTTAAAAAAAATACACTTCTAAAGATTAAAAATACAATATTAAAAAATTAGAAATTTATAATAACAGGCTTGGGGAAGTACAAGGAAAAAAAGGGAAAATTTTCTATTTTAATATTTGGATTGTGCATAGGAATCTGTGAAAATAAAATAAAATAAAGAACATATAGATTTTACGTGGAAACCCTTTCAGGAAAAAAATCACGAGCAGAGGAGAAGAAAATTCACTATGTCTAATTCGAATGATTATAAGAGGAATAAACTATGTTTATTTATAGGCTTGTAAAACCATATTCTAGTAAGATTGAAACACCTTATTCTAATCAATATAAAATAGGTGGAGTTTAGTAAGGTTTAAAAAACCTTATTCTAAAATAAAATAAAAGAAGTGTAGTTCTATATGGATTTTACTTTTATTTTATTTTACCATTGTATTTTATTTAAATAAGGATTCAGGTCATTTAATTCTAACAATCTCCACCTTTACACAAATTCTCAATGAACAAGTTTTTCATTGTGAACTCTTAACGAACAAGTTTTCTACCTCTTCCATAAAACCCCTTAAGGGTTTAACTTCAACAATGAACACCAACCAAGTCTAAGCAATGCTCAAACTTGGTTATAGGAAGTGACTTAGTCATCATATCTGCAGGATTTTCATGAGTACTAATTTTGCTCACAACAATATCACCACGAGCAATAATATCACAAACAAAATGATATTGACCATCAATGTGTTTTGTTCTCTCATGAAACATTTGATCTTTTGTAAGGAAGATTGCACTCTGACTATCACAAAATACTGTGCTGATTTGAAGGTCTTCATTAAGTTCACTAAAAAGTCCCTTCAACCAAATAGCTTCTTTACAAGCCTTAGTAATCGCCATGTACTCACCTTCAGTGGAAGACAAAGCGACTATAGTTTGCAAAGTGGTTTTCCAACTGATTAGACAACCTCCGATTGTAAAGACGTAACCTGTGAGAGATCTTCTTCTATTAAGGTCTCCAGCAAAATCAGCACCAACATACCCAATGACTCCATCTCTAGTTCTTCCAAACTGTAAGTAAACATTACTAGTACCTTGTAAGTATCTTAAAATCCACTAAACTTTTTTCCAATGTTCTTTATCGGGATTCACCATGTATCTGCTAACTACACTGACTGCATATGATAAATCTGGACGTGAACAAACCATAGCATACATGAGAGATCCCACTGCACTAGAGTATGGAACATGTGACATGTACTTAATCTCATCATCTGATTGTAGAGACAAAGCCGATGAAAGTCTGAAATGGGCTGCTAAAGGAGTACTAACAGGCTTAGCACTCTGCATATTGAACCTGCAAAGAACTTTCTCAATGTACCCCTTCTAACTTAGGTACAATTTACTTGCTTTTCTATATCTAAGAATCTCCATACCAAGCATTTTCTTTACTGGTCCCAAACCTTTCATCTCAAATTCTTCACTTAGTTGGGCTTTGACTTTTCTTATCTCTCATTTATCTTTTGCTGCTATCAACATGTCATCAACATAAAGAAGCAGATACACGAAAGAACCATCACTGTTTTTCTTAAAGTAAACACAACTGTCAAACTACTTTTTTTGAAATCATGAGAAGTCATAAAGGAATCAAACCTCTTGTACCACTGTCTTGGTGACTGTTTTAAACCGTAAAGAGACTTTTTCAGCAAGCAAACATAGTCCTCTTTTTCTGAGACTGTAAACCCTCTGGTTGTTGTATGTAAATGTCCTCCTCAAGTTCTCCATGCAAAAATGCAGTTTTTACATCTAACTACTCAAGCTCCAAATTATGCATGGCCATAATACCAAACAAAGCTCGAATCGAACTATGCTTCACAACTGGGGAGAACACATTTGTGAAGTCCACTCTTGGAATTTGACTGTAACCTTTTGCAACAAGCCTTGCTTTATATCTGGGTTCTTCAACTCTTGGAGTCCCTTTCTTTTTTTTTAAACACCTATTTACAACGAGCAACCTTTTTAACTTTAGGGAGTTTCACAAGATCCCATGTTCTATTATGTGGAGTGGTTCCATCTCCTCTTGCATAGCAAACATATACTTTTCTAAGTCTTCACAGCTAATTGCCTCAGAATAATTAGATGGCTCTCGGTTTGCATATATATCTTCAGCCACATTTAAAGCATAAGCAACTAGATCAGCCTCGGCATACTTCTTTGGAGGTTTAATTTCTCTTCTAGTTCTATTTTTGGCAATAGAGTATTGTGGTGAAGAAGCAACTCTATTCTCAATTTTTGTACTAGCTCGGAGCCGACTCTTTATTAATATGATGCTCCACCTGCTTTTGATTTTCTTTATTGGAAGAGTCTCTAAAAGATAAGTTAGGTAGCATAACAGTTTCATCAAAAACGACATCTTTGCTAATCACAACTTTTTTATTTTCAGGACGCCATAACTTATACCCTTTTACACCGGTTTTATAACCAAGAAAAACACATTTAATGGATCTCGTTTCCAATTTTCCATTATCAACATGAGCATACGCAGGACACCTAAAGTTCTTTAAGTTAGAATAATTAGCAGGATTACCAGACCATGCCCAAACATCTTAACTTTAATTGTTCCAACACCTGCGATTTTACATGAAGCATTATTTCCGATCAAAACAACACCTTCAGACAATGTTTCGTAAGTTGTAAACCAATCCTGATTGGGACTCATGTGGAAGGTGCAGCCTGAATCAAGTATTCACTCCTCGCTCACTTTAAAATTGTTGACAGAAGTGACTAGAAGTTCACTATCACTGTAGTCTTCTATAACATCAGCTTCACTGAAATTTTCTGGTTGTTTTCCCTTTTGATTTGCAGCCTCCCTTTTAATCTTGTTCTGTAGCTTATAGCACTCAGACTTAATGTGCCCTTTTTCTTGCAGAAGTTACAAGTTTTACCTCTGTTTGAAAACTTCGTTCTACCCTTAGATTTACCGCGAGGATTCCATTCCTATGTCTTTCCACGATCATCATCAGCATTCTGATCTTATCTCCTACAAACAATGAGACCCTCTTCCTGAGAGTTGGGTTAACCCCAAGATATTTCATCTTATCATACGAGGTCAAAGAATCATAAACCTCATCAACTGTGAGAGACTCGCGGCTATATAAAATCGTGTCTCTAAAGGTTGAATAAGACGGGAGCAATGAACAAAGTAGAATCAACCCTAGATTTTCCTTATCATACTAAACCTCTATGGGCTCCAAGTTTGAGAAAATTTCTTTAAATACTATTAAGTGTTCGTGTACAGACGCACCTTCCTCCAAACGATGAGCATAAAGATGCTGCTTCATATGCAACTTGCTTGTTAGAGTTTTCGACATACATATTTGTTCCAGCCTCTTCCATAATGCAGTGGCGGTCTTCTCCTTTATCACATCCTACAAAATTTCGTTGGACAAATACAGATGTAATTGTGTTGACGCCTTTCAATCCTTACGCTTCTTCTCTTCATCTATTAATGTCGAAGGCATCTTATCTATCCCTAGCCGGGCATCCTCCAGATCCATCTGCGCAAGAACTGCTTGCATCTTAATCTGCCACAACGAAAATCTGGTGTTGCGATCCAACAGCGGAATTTCATACTTCAAAAACGTTATTATCGTGATCGAGATGAACTACCCGGAAGCTCTGATACCAATTTGTGAAAATAAAATAAAATAAAAATAAAAGAAAATAAAGAAAACACAGATTTTACATGAAAACTCTTACAGGAAAAAAACCACGGGCAGATGAGAAGAAAATTCACTGTGTCTAATTCGAATGATTACAAGAGGAATAGACTATATCTATTTATAGGCTTGTAAAGCCATATTCTAGTAAGATTGGAACACCTAATTCTAATCAATATAAAATAGATGCAGTTTAATAAGGTTTAAAAAACCTTATTCTAAAATAAAATAAAAGAAGTGTAGTTCTATATAGAATTTACTTTTATTTTATTTTATTACTGTATTAAGGATTCGAGTCATTTAATTACAACAGAATCCCAAATCGACATGTTGATTGTCGATTTGAGTTTAAAAGGCTGCGAGATTTTATTTTGACAAAATAAATATATTATTGTCACTCAAAATAGCCAACCACCGTACCAATTTAAGATTCATATATAATTCATATTATTTTGATAAAATAAATCACATTCTTTCGATAAATAAATTTTTTCCTATACTATAATTAAATTTTTTCCTATACTATTTGAGGAAAAAGCCTATTGTCATTACCATTTTAATATTTTTTTTCTACACATTCTAGATGGAATAAAACATATAAACAATTCTACAAAAAAGACATATAAACAACTAATTTGGAGAGAAAACAATGAATAACTTTTTTTTCTTATTCATATTTTTAATTGATTTATATATATATATGATTTTCCTAATTTTTATGTCTTTGCTTTTGAATTTTTTATTCAATCCTGTACCCATGTTTTCGGTGCTTCTTCGTTTGAAATAAAGTCAAAAGCTTATAAGCCAATCACTTTTTCTAGTTTATTGAAAAATAATAAAATAATGATTAGATGATTAGACTGAATGAATTGAAAAGGAAAATGTTTTGCAATCATTAATTATTTAATTTCGTTCTAATACCAAACTTTGGTTCTTTTTGGCATCCTTATCTTTTGCCGAATATAATATTATCGGTCTATACTAATATTATCTTTTTATTAAATTTAATGTTAGTGTTATAAGTTCAGTGATATCAATTTTTCAGATAAATAATTAAAATATTCTAAAAAATTAATGCAGATTAAAAAAATATAAATAATAATTTTAACTTTTTAAAAATATCATTTAAAAAACTAAAAACTAAAAAATATATTTCTTTTTTCTTCTTACCACCAAAAAAGTAACACCCCAATATCTGACCCGATCATTGAGTTTGAGATAGACAGTGTCACATTCGTTGCTGGAGCAACTACGATCAATCACATTCAATTTATAGTATTAAATTATCAAATTCAACCAAAGCACACATTAAATAGGACATTCAATCATTATTAGGTCTTATACGAGCTTATGGAAGCTCAAAACTTTAACGCCCCAAATTTTAGAATTTAATTGTGAGAATCTATAGTAATTAAATTCTGGTATCTCTAGTTCTGTGCTCTACTTTTTTGTTTAAAGTTCAGAGTTTGAGTTGCATCGTTAAAAGTTTTGTTATTTAAAAAAAAAAAAACCCTTATCCATGTGTTGTGTAGATAAGTGTAATTTTGTGTAAATCTATATCAAGAATGAGTGTGCTAGTTTATTGGTTAAGTATTTGTTTGTATTCTGTCAGGTCTTAAGTTCGAGCTCCATTGTATATGTTAAAAAAATTTTGCTAAATGTTGGTATGAGGATGGTGGTTAGTTAACAAATATTTTAACGTTAATTTCTCCCCTTCCCTTTCTTCTTTTGTTTTTCTTTCCTTTCTTTTTTTCCCTTTTTCATTTTTTTTCTTTCTTTTTCAATTTGGTAAGTGATTGTGAAGTATTAGGAGTCTTCAATGATTCGGAGCATTGCTAGAAGATTTTCGTGTAAGTTCTGCGGAGTTGTTAGTTTCCATTTACGTATTTTAATTGGGATTTCTCCGACTGTTGTATGTAAATTCGTTGTTAATTAGTCACTAATCTTGCTTTTAGGTGTGAATTTGGAGGAGAGTAATCCTTCATGTGCTATTATGAATTAGTTTGACTGATCGTAGGTAAGCGTTCGTTGTTGAAAGTTTCTTGGCGTTGATGTCTTCGACATAATTGATTGAGTATTAATGTTTGTGTTATCTAGTTGTTTTCGTAAATTGATTGATTGTTGAATGGTTAATTAGGTTTCGAGTAGTCTCCGCGTTGTTTTTTCGTCAAAACAAGACCAGGTGCGTGCTGAAAACCTTAAAATTTGTGAGTTTTAGTCACTGGAAATGGTTGTTGTCGACGCCACACGACCAGGCACACGAGCATGTATCTAGGCCGTGTAAACCACACGCCCGTGTGCTAGGCTGTGTAGTTGGTCGTGTAACTCATTGTTCATCAATTTAGGGCCACACGAGGAAGGCACATGGGCCTGTGTCCAGGCCGTGTGAGCCATATGCCCGTCTGCTAGGCTGTGTGGTTGGCCGTGTAACTTACTGTTCATCAATTTGGGGCCACACGAGGAAGGCACACGGGCGTGTGTCCAGGCCATGTATGGCCATACTAGTGTAGGGTTCACATGGGCAAAGGACACCAGTGTGTGTCTAAGCCGTGTAACTCACTATTCATTGTCTTTGTGCTACATAGGAAAGGACACGGGCATATGTCCAGGCCATGTAACTCTCTGTTTGTGACTTAGGACCACATGACCAGGGATATAGGTGTATGCCCAGGCCAAATGAGGTACACGGGCAAGGACATGGGCATGTATCCAGGCCATGTAACTCACTTTTATGTTTTGGAACCACATGGGCATGTGTCTAGGCCATGTAACTTCCTGATTATGTTTTGGAATCACACGGGCATGTGTCCAGGCTGTGTGGCATATAAATCGAGTTCGAATCTTGATTTTCTGAGGCCGTGTGTGTGGGCAACACTGATATTAACTTCCTCAATGTATGAATGATCTAAATTTGATTGTATGAGGGCTCTCTGATGCTCTATGATTGACATATGTATAGCATAACTGTATGTGTACCGTGATAACTATTTTTGATATTGAACTGTACCCTGTAAATGTGGATATCTGTACATTGCATATGCATGGGTTGGGATATTGTGAAGAAGGAAGTACTCTGATTCGAACTAGTGGCTAAGCCACAGTGCGAATAACTCTAAGTCTGGTGCTTTGACACATTTTGGTTTAACAGCTAAGCTGCGACTTTGTAAATGTGTTAGACAGACACTTTATGGTATGTAGGGCTGGATGGGCATTGAATGCCCTTACTGGTGTGTTGGGATGGCTGAAGATGGTGTGTAGAGGTTGGGGTTAGGAAAACTTGCATATGAAACTGATCTGTTCTGTAAATGAAACCAAAACTACTTCTGCTACTGTAACTGAACTGTTCTGTATCTGAACTGGAATGACTTCTGTTGCTTAATCAAATCTCGGTATTCAAGAATGCTCTTTCAATTGTACTATACATGAATGAACATCTTTTATGCATTGAGTTCAAAACTCATTTATTTCCTAGTTCAATTGCAGGTCGCTCACAAACTTGAATAGGTCGGCAATACTGCAGCTTGGTCAAGCTTTAGCCTTTCGTTTAATAATTACTATTAGGGTTTTTGATATTTTATGATAATATGATTTTTTAGGAAATTTCATACTTAATTAAAAATGTGTTGGATATTATGTGGTGAAAGATTTAGTGTTATTGCGTTATAACTATGAGTTTTTAAGATTGATGATGTAATTCTGAGGACTTGGTTTGGATGTCTAGGTCAGATTTCGGGTGTTGCAAATACTAACCCGAGATTGAATAAGGGCAAAAATATAAAAGTTCAAAATACAAGATTGATGTCGCGACGTGAAATAATAACTTGGCCTTACCGTGCCATGGCCTAGGATCCATTCCTTGTCGTGACGACGTAGTTCTAGGTTGCGACATCACCTACAATTTTTACAATTATAGTACATAACACCTACAATTTCCTTCCAAACAAAACCATACACACAACTATTTCAAATACCAATTGACACATACAATCATCAGCAACATTTCATGAGTTATAACACGTTTTCACACACTAAATGTAACACTATCACAACATCAATCATCAACTTCATAACATGAGGAATATATGCATATATTCATATATCACTTCTCAACTATGCTGCTAATTCAAAACACATTTAAAACCTTTTACAATCCATATTCAATAATCAAGTTCAAATATATAACAACCTTTGAACTAAAAGTATATACAAACATAGGTTTATAATAATTACGACACAACCTAGGTACATGTCGAATAACTAACAAAAGAAGTTCACAAACATTGTTGACTCTGAGATCTTGATTAGATGCTGAAGTTGAAACTTGGGATCACAAATTTAACTTAACCTACGCACGGAAAACAAAAACCGTCCATTGAGTAATAAACTCAGTAGTATTTCCTCAATTCAAAAATCGAATTTGAAGTTAATCTAATGTAAGACATTCATTAGTTATGCCAACAAAAACATCATGCTAAATACACCACTTGTGCCATATAATTAAATTTAAACATGTTCCATTAGCTAGTTCAAGAATATATTATATATGTACACCATGTTATGAATCTCATCGATTTACTCTTCCAAATTTCATACCAATCTTTCGACTTATAATTCGGTACACATAAATCTTTCACAATTACTGTTCATTTCCAATATCATTATCAAATTGTTACATTTTGAATCCCCTTTGACTTGAGTAGAATTTGAATGAATACACGAAACCAACTAATATATAGCTTTGGCACCCAGCGCCTCAATCATTGCATTTTCCACCTAGTGCCTCATCGGACAAGCCGAAGTGATTAATTTACACCTAGCGTTCATCGATGCGTTTTGCACCCAATGCCCTATCGGACGAGCCAAAGTGATTAATTTGCGTCTAGTGCTCATTGATGGAGCCTAGTGCCTCATCAGACAAGCCGAAATGATTAATTTGCGCCCAAGACTCATCGATGTGTAGTATAAGTAACCTGTACTCGATATATATGCCTTATGGCATACCAATTAAATCCAACTCTACTGGAACAATTAACAAGGTAATGATTATTCAATTTCGAGTAATGCTAAATTTCACAATTCATCATTTTTATTTCATCAATCAATTTGTCATTTCATATTATCATAGCATGAATCAACCCAATTCAAAGCCAATTGCACAATTACATCAATTCACATTATTTTCAATCTTATTAAATTTAATATTTCATCTCAAAAATCAACATTTTCATACTGATTCAATTCAACTAATCAATCTCAACTTACCTCAATATCTTATCATGTTAAGCAATGAAAATACACAACAATTTAAGAGATATGGAATATAGAAATACCTACCAAAAACTCTGAGCTATTTATCGGTGACTTTAGTTTCTCATTTTTTCTCTCAAGGAATCTAGGTCGACGTTAGCTAAGGCTTAGTAATAACATATAACACCATCAATAATCAACGAATTTCACAATCAATTTTCATTTTATACAAAATTTTTAGTTTATATAAAATTTAGTCCTTAAAAATAAAATAAGCATAACTTTCAATACCAAGCTTCAATTTACAATCCGACTTCAATTTCATCCATTATAGATCCTATATTGTCTATTTCTACCAAAATTTCATAATAGTTTTACACTTTATTCACTTTAGTCCTTATGAGTAAAAACTAACAATTAAACGTTACAATTTAGTCCTTTTCACATCTAAGCTGAAAATTTATCAATTTAACACCAAAAACTTCAAGAAACAATCAATGACAACTTTTGAGAACTTTAACAGATTTAGAAATTGATATATGGCTAGCTAGATTAAGCTCCTATGATCTCAAAAACACAAAAAGTATAAGAAAATAACTAAGGACTTGTAATTTGAGTAAGGACTTGTAATTTGAGTTAAAAGCTTAAAAATCAACAATGGCGTTAAGACCTTCTTAGTTTTAGTCCTTGTCTATTTGGAGAAGATGGAAACTTCTCTCTCCATCCACAATTGTTGTCTTATATAGTTAATTTATATAATTAGTTAGTTCAATCTTATTATAATCTTATTACTTAATTTAATTAAAATAACATCATCAATCATACCGTCCAGTTACCAAGATTTAAACATGGTACATTTACTATTTTGAGCCTTGGGGTAATTGCAATTTAGGTCCTCAAATTCATTTCCTAACTAAAAATCTATAGCAATTAGACTATACGATTTAATCCCTGAACCTTAATTAATCACTAATTCGAAAAAATTACCTAACCAAAATTCAATCACCTATATAATACGAGTTCGATTTATGGAAATGGTGTCATGCTCCAAAAATAGGTTTAGAAGAATCAGGTTTGTTAAAAATCAAAAGTGGTCATACCCTGACATATAAGGTTATCTTTGAGCATTTATAAATCGAGGGTTTGAAATGGATACCAAAATTAGGGTCATAAGTAATTAATTAAATTATTAAAATAATATAATCAGGTATTATTATATTAATTAATATAAAATGAAACTTGATTACGAGGTTTAATGTAACACCCCTAACTCGTAACCGTTGCCGGAAGCGGTTAAGAGGCATTACTGGACTTATAACTCAATTCAGAACAATCATATATCAATTAATATCTTATTTCAATCAATATCATTCATTCACATTCAATATATATACTTAAATCAAGCATACAAGGCTTAAATCATGCATTCGGGACTAATTCGGTAACATATTAAAATTTTAGGAAATTAGAAAAATTTCAACTTTTCAAGTGTCACACGCTTGTGTGAACAGGCCGTGTGCCTCACACGGCTAGTAGACACACCCATGTCTTAGACATGTGAAAATAGGGCATACATACTGACTTGTGTCACAAGGCCGAAGATACGCCCGTGTGCCAGGCTATGTGAAAACTGGAGAGGTTACTGACTTGGGTCACACGGTCAACCATACGCTCGTGTGCCCTGCAAAATGGCCATACATGCCTGTGTATTAGGCCGTGCCAAAACTATAGGGTATACTGACTTATGCAACACGGCCAAGTCACACACCCGTGTGCTAGGCCGTGTGCCATTTAGGGGGTATACTGACTTGTACCACACGGCCGTTCACACGCCCACGTGTGAGGCCGTGTGGAGCATACTGACTTCAATTCCATTTCCACACCAAGGGACACACGACTGTGCAACATGACAGTGTGTCACACACGGCTGAGACACACACCCGTGTGGACAAAAATAGGCTATTTGCAAAGCCATTTTGCCACCCTATATACACAATCATTCACAAGTATAATTAACCACATTTTTACAGCTCAATAGGCAGCCAAAATAACCATTTCCATACGCATTATAAGCCATATCAAAACCTACCAATTACAAATCCAAATACCTATTTAACAACACGCATAATCCATTCATTTAACATCTACATAACAAGACTTCACTTACAATTTCATTCCATCATTCCTTGCCAAAACATACCATAATTGAACACTTAAATTCAACCAAAACATAACATCAAAATAAGCCAAATCACATGGCTTATTTATACACAAAATTATACCAAAGTCATGATATCAAGTAACATAACTAACATCTTTCAAACTAGCCTATACATGCTATATTTACAAATATCCACAAGATCAAAAGTACCAATCGGGAGTTGGAGAGTGTGACGTGCAACTCCGACTTGTCCGAAACGAGTGAGCTAACGAACCTTTATAAAACATAGAAAAAGAAACAGAGTAAGCTTTATAGCTTAGTAAGATTGTATGATTCAGAATTAAACTTACCATTTATACATAATCAAAGCAATACTAAAAATGCAACCAATTCAATTAACTAACACCTAATCACAAGTATTCATCACATGTTAGTTATTGTAAAAAACAAATATACAAGAATCCATGCATTAATACAATGCTTAGCATCATTCCAAATTCATATATCATATATAACATTAGTAACATTTATAAACCATATTTCGTCCGTATAACATTATTTAGGCCCGTTGAACCTATTAGAACTTCAAAGGATAATCGAGTGAACAATATCAATAATCTGTCAATTCATCATCATATATGCTCTTTCGAGCCATGATCGGTAAGCTCCTCCTGAGCTGATGAACAGTAAGCTCTATTGAGCTAAAACGATAAGCTCTTTCTAGCTGAACAGTAAGCTCATACGAGTTGAAACGGTAAGCTCCAATGAGCTGAAAATAGTAACCTCTTTCGAGCTGATAAATCAGTAAGCTCATACGAGCTGTGGTGAGTTCGCAACAAATGCAGGAGCTCGACCAAAACGATAATCCCAGTATCCTATCACTGGTATCCTATGAATTCATACGGTTCAAATGGCGCTCGATAACATATACATTATATCAATAAAGCATTCATACTTTAAGTATTTCAATTATACATATGCATTTCAATGATTACAAATATAGAAAATTTCAATTCTGATTATACGAACTTACCCTGAATTGCTCGGATGAAAACTATCGTCTATTTGCCAAACTTTCTTTTTCCCCGATCTAGTTCCGGTATTTGTTTATCTTGCTCTATATGATATCAAATTAAGACATTCAACTTTCATTCAATTCAATTTAACCTAAAACATTCATTTTGGCTAATTTACAATTTTACCCTGGACTTTTGACTACTTTACAATTTAGTCCTTAATACATAAAAATGCAAAATTACACAATTAAACCATAATCCCATGGTAGCCAAATTTCATTAGGATGTCTAGCAGCCCATTTCTTTCATTATTTCACACTTTTAACTACCATATTTTACATTTTCACAATTTAATCCCTATTTGACTTTTTTTATTTATTTATCAAAAATCACTTTATAAAACTTGTAAAACTATCATCAAGCTTCCATAATCTATCATTAAACATCAAATAAATCAAGTATTGAACCATGGCATCATTTAAAATCTATAAAAATTTCAAAAACGAAGGTACGGGCTAGCTAGATTAAGTTGCAACAAGTTCAAAAATGTAGAAATCATTAAAAACCGAGCAAAAACCGTACCTTAATTAGCTAATGAACCATAGCCAAATGAAAACCTAGAATTTCTTCTTTTCTTCTTCCCAATTTCGGCTAAGGAAGATGATGATGATAAAATAAAATTTTGGTTTTGTTTATTATAACATTTATTAAACATTTACCATTTTAACCTTAAAAATAATTTAAAATTACACCATTTGCCATGCTATCATCATCCACTAACCAAAAATGGGCTATTTATCACTTAAGGACCTTTAATTTAATGTTCTATAGCTATTTGACACTTTTAGCTAATAGAACACAAGTTTTACTCTTTACGCGATTTAGTCCTTTTTATCGAATTAAGCATTTAAACAGTAAAATTTCTTAACGAAACTTTCACATAATTAATCTATCATACTGTAAAACTTATTAAAATAATAAAATAAATATTTTGACTTCCAATTTGTGGTCTCAAAACTACTATTCCAAATTGACCTAAAAACGGGTTGTTACATTTAATTTGAAAATAATATGTTTTAATTGAGTTAGGACCAAATTGGAAAATAGGTAAAATGAATTAAAATATTAATGATAAGGCTTGACTATGAGTATTAATTATTGTATATAAACTAAAATAGGCATGTGTTAAAAATTATAAAGTTAAATAAGTTAATAAGAAAAAAATTGAGTAAATATTAAGCTAATAAAAAATAAGTAAGTTGGGTTCGAAATAAATATATACAATTAAGTGAATAAAATAATAAAGAAATAAGATATAGATTGATTAGTTAGGCATTAGTGCCTCCATCCTAGAAGTCCTAGGTTCAATCCCTATTCCTTTCAATTTTTTTCTTTTAATTTTCAATAACCTAAGATAACGGCCACACTAAAATATATACTGTTGAGGATAAAACTTAACAAGAAATGGGTGATAGCCCCATGGTTAAAACGCTAGAACACTTCTCAAAAGACCTAAGTTTGAGCCCTCATTTTCCTTATAATGTTGAATTTCGGCAAGTCCCCAAACATTAAAATATGCAAAATTAAGAAATAATGAGCAATAGCCTCAATGGTAAGGCGATGATACTCCTTAAAACCAGAGTTTCAGTCGTTGCCTTCTTTCCCACTTTCATTTTAATTTCAAATTCAGAAAAAAATTATTTCCTAATTAGAACTCATATATTACCTTTTCTCAAAATTCAAATAGAATTATAATTCTACCATCTTTTTTTTATCTTCTTTTCTTAATTAGAATTTCAATTTGCCCATTTTCAAATCCTAATAGAATTTACCCTCTATCCTTCTATTTATTCTCTTTTCATTTTCTTTCTCTTGTGATTGACGTCAATAGCATCTCTATTCTTATAAAAAATTGGTAAATATATCTTGATTCAAAGTTTAGATCCCAAATTTTCGTAATATTTTTGATTGAAACTAATATTTCATTCAATCTAATCAATCTTTTTTGGTTCTTGATGAATCTTTCGTTAATATTGTAGAATCTTAATAAATCTTAGAAAACAAAACCTAACCTGTGTACAAATGTGATTTGAAGGACATGTTACAGGTGCATCAAATAAGATTTGAACGTGAGGGACGTTGCTTAGAATTTCGGTGAAAGGTGTGTGCTTTTTTACAAGTAAATCGGGGCAAATCGTGTATCGAAATGAGGCTACCCATATGGATCACACAACCCCTCACATGGCCATATCCCTCAGAAACCCTAGGTTTTTTTATTCTAACATGGCCTAAGACCCTCTACACAGCCTGCTACATGGCTATGTCTCCTCTTTAAGTTGATTTTGCAAATACCACACCGCCACAGTCTATCACACAGCCTAGTCACATGGCCGTGTACCCCCTCCACACAGTCCAGGGCTTTCCACACGGTCGTGTGTCCCCTAAGTTTCAGATTTTACAAATTTGCCCCTATTTTTTAGATTTTATATTTTTGCCCAAAATTTTATGATATGTTCAGTTTAGTCCTTGATTGATTCTCAAACTATTTTAGTATACTATATTATTCAATTAAGTCCCTAAGACTATGAATTATGTCAAAATCCAAGAATAAACTGACCCTATTAATATGATGATTATATAAGTGTATGAATTGTGAAAAATATGTATGATTATTGCTTCAGTGTTTGCGATTGTACGTATAGTATGCTTTATGACACCGTTAAGTCGAACACTTAAATAAACATGACTTTTGCTATTGAGTTGAACTGTTTTAAGCATATTAATTGCTACTGTATTGAACTGTTATAAGCATATTGATTGCTACTATGTTGTTCTGTTAAAAGCGCAATTAAATGCTATCATATTGATCTGTTTGAGCTTGCCTTATTGTATTGTATAAGGTGGGACTATATGTACGGAGGAAGTACAAGCAGCTTCTCTACACCATTTAGTGGTTTATTCACACCGTATTAGCAACTTTTATCTACACCGATTAGTGGTTTACCCATATCGTATTAGCAACTTTAATTTGCAAATGTGTTATGCATCTATAGCCTACTGACAACTTATTTGCAAAAAAAATTTATCAGAAAAACCCTGTTGGTTCATCCACCCTTTTTTATTATTAGTGGTTTATCCATACCGTACTAGCAGTTCATCTACAATGTTAGTGGTTCATCCACACCGTGGTGTAAAGTAGAGGAGTTGTGGGAAACTCTTACTGTATGTGTAGTGGAGTTGGGTGGGATCAATTCTAATTAACTGAAATTGCATTGAATTTATAAGACATATACATGGCTTTGAACATTGAGATATTATTTTGATGAATTGATATGATTTACCGATATTATGTATTGCTAATTAATTGTGATGAATTCTATGAATTGATATTCTGTATGTTTTGTCTACTGTTTGCACTAGTTTTCTTGTGATTGAACTCACACTTAGTTTCATAGTTCACTCCCATTTTATTTCCATCTTTACGGATAACCCACCAGGCTAGGACGCGGACACAACATACGGTGCTTAGAAATGTTTTACTTTTGTGAAAGTATTACTAGGCTTATTTTTTATAATTTTTATTATGTCGGAACTATACTATTTTGTTTATTTTGTGCCATGAGACTCATATTTAGTGTTTATTTAGCATGCATAATATTTTGTTTAATTTTAAAATATGATTTTTATTTAATTAAGGCATGAAATATAGTTTTATTAAAACCAAGTAAAAATCACTTTTTCGCTACCAGATTTAAATTAAAAATTTTGAGTAATAAATAAATGGAAAAAATTAACTAAGTTTTTCTTAAAGAAGTCATTGTTACTTAAGAAAGTTAAACTAAAACGTTTTTTTTAACTCGTCAGATTTTCTGAAAATAAACTAAAATTTCTTGTAAAATAAGCAAATGTTTTAAATTGACTATTTTATAAACTCCGATCATATTAGGCCATCTTGGTGGCTGATGTAATCTCTCAAATTCCGGTATAACGTCTAGGCTGGGTTGGGGAGGTTACAAACGAGGTTCCAAAATTACATTTTCCTATACCTCTAACTTTCGGGTTATTATAAAAAATATATCTCTTATAAAAATTAATCAAAATTTACTTCTTCTTTTTTTTTACTTTACCTTCAATAATTTCAACTTTTAGGAAAAAAAAATACATTAAGTTGTGATTGTATTTTGAACTATATACTTGGTGCCTAATTTTTTTTGTCCGATATTTATAAGTGAACTACTATTTTCATCTTATTTTATTTAGAAATTTCATCATCTAATGAAAATGTGTCATGTGCCACATTCATATAGATAATATTTTATTATTATTTTAATAAATTAAGACACAAATGACAATTCATGTACTAAAGTAAGGAAAAAAAAATACCAAAATGATAAAATGAATATAAGTCAGAGATTGAATCAGACTTAAAATTCATCATTCATTTAAAAAATATATATTTACATGAATTTTTATTTTTTTCTTTTAGTATTTTTAATATTTAATACAAGAAAAAAATGATGGATTTGAGGGGGTCTGCTACCCTAGCACGAATTTGTCTGCCTCTCTGGCATGTTCTAGGCTTTCTTGTTTTCTTTTGTTCATAATAAATTTGACGGCGGCAATCCAACCATTCTCTTGTCATTCTTCAAGATAGCTCTGATTTCTTTTGTTCATAATCAATTTTAGAGGCGACTGTCTACCAAATCTCCTTTTATTCTTTAAGATAGCCCTAATTTCGTCTATTCATAGTCTATTTTGGAGGTGGCAGTCTACTAATTTCTTTTCAATTTTCAGAATAATACGCCTAACGAGGCTTTCTCTCTGACCTGTGATAATGGAAAAAGAATTTGCTGAGTTAACGCTTGATGAAGAAGAAACAATTTTACAAGTACAAGGTGAGTCGAATCTGGAAAAGGAAGGAAACTCTTTTCTTTTGGTGGGATGTTTTTTAACAGCCAGTGTTATCCACTTTCTGGCAATGAAAAGCACCATGGCAAACCTGTGGCATCCAGTCAGAGGAGTTTAAATCTTAAACTTAGGAAAGAAACGTTTTCTATTCCAATTTTTTCATGCTATGGATATGGATAGAGTTTTGAAGGGTTCTCTATGGACATTCAATAACCACTTGCTGATTCTACATATGCTACAATAGGGGGAAGATCCATTACGAGTCCTTTTAATCTTTCTCCTTTTTGGGTACAAATCCATTATATTCCAATGGGGTTTTTCTCTAAAAGTCTAGCAAGGCATGTAGGTAATTTTTTGGGCAAATTTTTGGAGTATGATAGTTCAAATCTGGGGAAAGGGAATAGGAATTTTATGCGAAATCGGGTTTCATTAGATGTTCGCCACATGTTAAAGAGGAAAAAATAGATTATCTTTTTTAAGAATTGTTCATACGTCAGATTTAAATATGAAAGGCTGACTCTTTTCTGTTTCTATTTTGGTCGGCTGGGTCACAGTGATTCTTTTTGTGAGGCAAAGATGACGTCGGGGGTGGAAGTGGAGGTAATGGGCTGGGATTTGTCTTTACGAGTACAATCCAAGAGAGCTTTGGCAATGAAGAGTATTTGGTTGGAATACGGAATAAGCTGGAGATAGGAAAAATCATTGATCCTGTTTTGGGGATTAATTTAGAAGGTAATTTGTCCTCTGCCTCCCAATGGATGGAAAATATATTGGCCAACCAGGCTCATTCTGCAATAGAACATGATTTGGAGGAAAGGGTGATAATTAGAGAGGAAGAAAAAAAAAGGCTTAGTGGGGAAAGAGAAGATTTATCACCAAGAGAAGAAGGCGAAATTGCAACAGCAAGGAATAGAAGAATGTTGGGCAATGATCTTTTTTCACCGGCAGCTGCCAAAAGGCAAGTTGACTAACCGCAATGAAAATATTAAGTTGGAATGTCCGCGGTTTGGGGAATCCACTAACAATTCATAGGCTTCGGCACACGCTGAAGATATACATCCCCCAAGTGGTCTTCTTTATGGAGACGAAGATTAATAAAGTACAGGTGGAACGAGTGTGAAGAAGTTGTGGTTTTATCAATGGCATTAATGTGGATTCCGATGGTTCGAGAAGAGGTTTATGCCTAGCTCAGAAAGGTGATGTTTCTATTATGCTTCAGAATATCTCAAAAAGGCATATTGACGTATTTATTGACGACCAAAATAATGGACAGCAATAGAGACTTACAGGCTTCTATGGTTCCCCTTATGTATAAGAGAGGGGTGAATCATGGAATCTACTAAGAGGTTTGTGCAGCAATGAGGAATTGCCTTGGTTTGTTTGTAGAGATTTTAATGAAATCATGTATGGGTATGAAAAAAAAGGAGGGCTACCTAGAGAGGAAAGAAGAATGGAAGCTTTTCGTAATGCTTTAGAAGATTGTCGACTGATGGATGTGGGCTATTCTGGAAAATGGTTTACTTGAGAAAGGGGGAATTTACCAGAAACAAATATTCAAGAGCGTTTAGACAGAGGCGTGGCCAATGAAAATTGGATGTCAATGTTTCCTGAAGTCACCATTCAACATTTGGTGCACTTGACCTCTGACCTTTATCCTCTTTTAATCACCACAAAAAAAAGAGGATGATAATAGAAGGAGTTGAAAAAAAATTAAATTTGAGGCTTGGTGGGTATTGGAGGAAACATTCGAAGCTGAAGTTAAATTCATGTGGGAAGCAACATCAGGAGATCTTCTACAAAAATTGGAGTATCTTAGAAAGGGCCAGGAGAAATAGGCTATACAAAGCTGCCATTTTAGAAGACGGAAAAAAGAAATCTTGACTTCAAAGTTGTCTAAATTGATGGAGGCTGAGAGGAGTGATAATAATTTAGCAGAGCTGATTGGTACAAAGTTGCAATTGAACTTTGAAATTGACAAGGATGAAAGATACTGGGAACATATAGCAAGAGTAAACTAGCTGAAACTTGGGGACAGAAATACAGCTTTCTTTCATAGTCTTGCAACACAAAGGCGGTAGAGAAACAACATTCGAAAGTTACAGAATACAAATAGAAGAGCGACGGAGGATATGCAAGAAATAGCAGAAATCGCTAGGACATATTTTCAAAAGTTATTCGAGGCTGGTGAAAAAGACCATTATGAACATCTCTTAATAGGTGTTGATTGGTGTATTACTGAAGAGGATAACTGTAGACTCACAGTGTAATATACAAATGATGAGATTAGGGAGACACTGACAAGTATGGGCGCTACAAAAGCACCAGTGAAGATGGTTTTCCAGCCTTATTTTTTCAAAAATATTGGCACATTGTTGGAGACGAGGTCTCAACTTTCTGTCTACAACATCTAAAAAGAGGCATGGAGGTTAGTCCAATTAATACCACACATATTATGCTTATTCCTAAAAAAGTAAATCCGACCAACCTTTCCTATTTTCGTCCCATTAGCTTATGTAATGTCATTTATAAAATATTAGAAAAGGCTATTGCTAATCGCTTTAGAGAAGTCTTAGAGAAACACATTGATAATACACAAAGTGCTTTTGTGCCAGGAAGATTAATTTCAGACAATGTATTATTGGCTTGCAAAATTTTACATACCCTAAAAAGAAAAAAAAGAGGAAAAAAGGGACTGATGGCAATATAATTGGATATGAGTAAAGCATATGATAGAGTCAAATGGAGTTTTGTATAGGAGATGCTGAGGAAAATGGGTTTTGACCCAAATTGAATTGATTCTATTATGAAATGTGTATCTACTATCTCCTATTCAGTGGTATTTAATGACCATGCTGGGGATATATTTCAACCTACGAGAGGATTACGACAAGGTGACCCTTTGAGTCCATTTCTATTTTTGATTTGCAGAGAAGGCTTATCTAGCCTAATGAGGCTGACATTTCATGAAGGGCATTTAAAAAGGGTTAAGGCAAGCAGAAGAGGACCACAAATTTCACATTTGCTCTTTGAAGATGATTGTATTCTATTTGGAGAGGCTACTGAAAGGGGAGCTGGATTCTTAAAAAATATTCTACGCGAGTATGGAAATTGTTTGGGACAAAAAGTCAATTTTGATAAATCTAAGGTTTTCTTTAGCTCTAATACCCGAGAGGAAGAAAAGAGACTAGTTACTCGCATACTGGGCGTACAAAGTTCTAATGACCCAGAACATTACCTTGGATTACCGAATATGTTCAGTAGAAGGAAAAAGAAGGCATTTCAAAACTTAAAAGATAGATTTAAACAGAGAATTGAAAATTGGAGTATTCAACATCTCTATCAAGGTGGGAAAGAAGTTTTCATTAAAGTTATTCTTCAAGCTATTCCGACGTATACAATGACCTATTTTTTACTTCCCAAGACTTTATGTGCTGATCTTGAGAGCATTATTGCGAAATTTTGGTGGCAAAAGGGTCATGGTAAAAGGGGCATTCATTGGTGTGCTTGGAAAGCTCTATGTATCGCAAAAGAAGAGGGTGGTTTAGGTTTTCAAAGTCTTGATCAATTTAATATTGCCTTATTAGCCAAGCAAGGTTGGCGCCTTATTAATTTCCCAAATTCATTATTAGCAAAGGTCTTAAAAGCAAAATATTATCCACAGTCAGATTTCATCCATGCATAGCTAGGGAATTTACCTTCTCTTACCTGGAAAAGTGTTTGGGCAGCAAAAGGGTTACTGCAAGATGGTTTATGTTGGTGAGTTAGGAAAGGAGACCGAATTTCTGTTTGGAATGATCATTGGATTCTAGGTGTAGATATTAATAGAAGTAATGACAACATCAACAATATAGGAATTGAGTTAGTTTCGGACTTAATTGAAGCAACAACAAGAAAGTGGAAAGCTGATCTAATTGAAAATACCTTTCCAAAAAATACTGCACAAAAGATTCTGCAAATTCATTTTGTGAAAGAAGAACATGACGACTTCCAAGTCTGGCGAGGAGAACATTCTGACGAATTTACAGTTAGAAGTGCCTATAAACTATTACAAGAGGCAACTAGGATCCTAGTGCTTATTTAATATAGACTGAAACAAAAAATTTCTATAGGAAATTATGGAATTTACACCACCCATAAAAAATTGCCATCATTATTTGGCGTCTTTCATGGAACTTTATCCTTACCCTAAAGAATTTAAGACTAAGAAGAGTGGCTTCAGATAGCTCATGCCCCCGGTGTCGAAATGCAAAAGAACATAGCAACCATGTGTTTAGACAGTGCCCTACAAGAACAGAAACATGGCAAAATATTAATCTCTCATGGGTCACAAATAATGCTATTCCAGATCTGTGGGACTGGCTTACCTGGGTTTTTACCATAGGTAACAGTCAACAATGTCGCCTTTTTTGCTGTGCTGCATGGATGATATGGAGTGCCAGAAACCAACTTGCCCATGAGGGGAAAACAACAACAGGAACGAGAGTTATCAAAAAGAGTTTACGGTTATATAGCAGAAATAAATGGATTGGAAGAAAAACCATCTACCTTAGTTGATAACAGAAGTTAGAGACAGATCACAAGAAATACGACAGCAATTATCTATTTTGACGCAGCATTCGATAGCAAATATTCAAGATCGATTTCAGGTCTGGTGGTACGGAGGGAGATGGACGAGTTTTTTGCCTTAAAATTAGTACTCCATTTCGCAATATCGTCCCCATTCATGGCGGAGGCATATGCAGGATTACAAGCAGTAAAGTTAGAGATCTCACTGGGTTTTCAATCAGTTATTATAATGGGAGACTTAAAAATAGTTATAAAATATGCAACTCAACAGCAACAGATAAGTTAGTGCTAGGGGCAGTCATCCGAGATATTCAAAGAAAGAAATAATTTTTTCAAGAAAGCAACTTCCAGTTTATTCACAGATCAGAGAATAGTCAACCTCATGAACTTGCAACAGAAGCTTTAAGAAAGGGAGATGAAACATACCTGGAGGATACAAGCTTCACTTGCCTTCAGCGTGGAAGAGAGGAGAAAGGGTTGAGAAATCCGGATTGAAGGAGATCTAGAGAAATCTGAAGAGGAAGGATAGCAGAAAAGAAATCTCCTAGGAAATTGCTATCGTTTTGAACGGCTTGCATGGGAACTTGGAATGTTAGATATTAGTGGACACCAGCAATTTGACACCGATTGGATTAGACGTTTGGATTAGATGTTTTTTGCTTCTTTCATTTTTCTAATTATTTTGTTTTAGCATAGGCCTCTTGTCTTTTGGGCCAATTTTTCTTTTATTTTTAGGGTCCACTTCCATTGATCCAAAAGCCTCTGTTATGTTGCTCATTTTAAGATAAATAAAGTTAAGTCGAATTTTTCAAAAAAATAAAAATTAATACAAGAAAAGTGATTATTTCAAAACATAGTATAAATATGCTAAGGATAGAATTTGTGCTCAAAAGAAATTTAAATTAATCACTTTGTCTCTTTGGTTATTTAAATATAATTTTTACTCCAAATTGGCATGCATTTATTATTAAAAAACGTTAGATAACAAAAATTATAACCCTCGATCATCAAAAAAAACAAAAACTAAATAGTCTTTTTATTCTCTCACATCTCACACTACATGCCAAAAACCGCTTCAAATACCCAAAACTGGCATTGAATCACATCAATCTAAAGCAACCTAACCCTATTAATTATAATTGAATCTTCTAGGCTCCTCTGTCACCGCATCAATGGACCTCAATTGGCCTGAAAAGTGGACTATCTCTCATCCTCAACCAGTCCTTGAATCACTACCGGGCCTTCCTCCATCCACTAGACATCAAGTTTTCGGTGAAACCCCTCTTTGGCCTATAGGTGAGCAACCTGATTGTCCCCTTTTTTGATATGATAAAATTTACATCGCTCAGAACCTAACACAGTATGTTTCGCATCCCATATGTGGTTACTAATTTTCAAGCAATCAATACATATTGCTTGGAGCTTCATTATAACCACCAATGAAGCCCCCTCAACCTCTCCCACCCTAAATCCCAACTCCAATGCGAATCTTAGAGCCTAGGTACCAGCCAACGCCTCCGCTGCCAATGCATTAGGTACGTATCTATTCCATAAGCAAGCTGATCCCATATTAAACCAATGCTATTTCTAATGATAATCCTCCTACTCGCTGCCTCTAACTCCTTTTAAAAACCTGCATCAAAATTTACTAAGATAAAAGGCTCCGAGGGAGACCACCACACCACTGTCTCCTTTGTTGCTCGTTCAACTCTTTCCTAGTCAATAGTTCCAACTCACGAGCATATCCCAAAATGAAGGTAAAAATTCGAAGGTAACAATTCCAGTCTTAGATTACTACTTTCATTCATGTCTCGAAAACCAAATTGCCTAGATTGCGATTATGACTATTAATTTTTTATGGTTACTATTCCCAAAAAACAACTGTCGAACCCAATTAATCATAGAGTCCTTTGTTTGATTTACCCTCCAATTAATTCCAAGTTCCTGCCAAACCTGCAGAGCAAGTGGACAGTAACTCGTATGTATATTGATTTCAGAGTCTTCACCACATCTGGGGCAAACTGCATCCACTCGTATTCTTCTTTGATACAAATTGGAATTCGTAGGCACAAAATTATTTATAAATTTCCACACTGTAAATTTTTTTCGGTAATTGTATCTGCCATAATTGTCTGTACGTACTCTTAATTTTTTAGTCGATAGAACTGTAACTATCCTCTTCTATCTCAAGAAATAGGTAATTATTTTGAAATTACGACTTAGTAATTATCTAAATAAAGCATTATAACTTAAAACTAAATAATTAATTTAACTCAAACTAATTCATTTACACATAATTTAAATAGGTAAGACTTCAGTTTAAAATTCACTAGCATCAAATATAATTAATATTAAGTGGTATACGTGTTGTCAGTCATAATTTTAGAAAAAAAAATGAAAAGAACAAATTCTCAACGGGAGTTCCAATTGTCGTTAAGTTTAAAGAAATAAAAACAAAGGTAAAAGAGATATGAGGATTAGTTTCTGATATACTGTTAAAGGCAACATTCAAATATTGTCACCATAAAGGAGCATGTATCACATTTAAACTCTATTCCAAGAAAAATTATATGGCACATTGTAATTGGAATTTAAAAACCCTATAAGCAGAATTAAAATAATGATGTGTGGTTATAGAGCATTGTAAAAAATAAAATTTAATTAAATAGATCAAATGAATGGGATATGTAAAAAAAAATATTGTTAATACATCAAATACAAATAATATATTATAAATATTATTTTATTCATTGTCGGTAGAATAAAAAAACTTCACAAATTAATTTAAAATTCACATATTAATTTAAAATGCTGCCATATGTTCTTATAAAAATGAAAAAACAAAAACAAAAAAAGACTACGTGATCGTCTTAACTCTCATGTGGAATTTATTTATTTATTTATTTCAATGGCAATATATAGGTTAGTGATCTTATATTATACTTGTCCATGGATTAGATGGCGTGCCCGACTTAGTTGGCCTAGCTTAGACAAGGTATTTTCATTCTTGAATCGACTCATAAATTAAATAAAAAGTTTTTTTAATATATATTTAAATTTAACTATAAAATATATAAATGTATATAAATATGTATTTATTATTTGGATAAACTATACAAATAGTCACTCAATTATTCTTGTGTTCCTGTTTTGCTCATCCAACTTTAAATTTTTTTAATTTAGGCACTAAACTTTGTATTCATTCTTGTTTTGGTCACTCGTTGTTAAATTGATAATGTAAATAATGACATGACATTTTTCTAACTTGTATAATACATATTCTATCAATTTGATCCTAATTCTAAATAATTAAATAAATTTAACCTTTCATATTTACAAATCCTATCAAATAGGGTTAAATTTATTTAATTATTTAGAATCAGTATCAATTTGATAGAACATAAAAGTATTGAGGCGTAAATGTGCTATTATAATAGTTAGAAAAAAGGTCACATCATTATTTCTGTTATCAATTCAACGATTAAGTGACCAAAACAGGAGCGAATATAAAGTTTAGTGCCTAAATTGAAAATTTTTAAAGTTGGGTGACCAAAACAAGAATGCGGGCATAGTTGAGTGACCATTAGTATAGTTTACCCTTATTATTTTATCATTTAAAAAAATAATATGATATTTTTGGGCTGATTGGATTAGATCAAGCCCAAAAATTTTTAGAATCGGACTGTGGCCTGATTTGACCTAGCCTTATATATATATTTTAAGCACTTTACTAGGTTGGTGTCACCCCTAATTGGATCACCAATTTCATTATGAGGTTAGGGGTGAGCATTTGATCGAATCGAGTGAGAAAATTTTGAGTTAATCGAGCTGACGAGTCCCATTCATCATCCTATCTCAATTTTAAAATCTTTTGAATCAAGTTGAGTGAAATGAGATTCGAGTCGAGTTGATTCGAACCGAACCGAATCAAATCGAATCGAATCGAATCGAGTGAAATTGTTCAAGTTAAACTAAAAAATTAAACATGTCAAATTAAAATTTTGTTAAAATATAAATCCTTCCATGTTAAAGCACATAAATTTGAAACCATATATATTTGAAAGCTTTTTCAAAGCAAAATAAAAGAAAAAAATAATATTTTTTTAGTATGATAAACTTGAGTGGTTAATTTACTTATTTAGGTCCCAAAATTATTATTTCAGAATTTTTTAAAAAAATTTAAAATTTTTTAAAATATTCTTTAGAATTTTTAAAATTATATAAATTTTATTTTTTTAAATATTTTGAATTTTAAAAATTATTTTGATTTTTCTTTTTGTAATTTCTGTTGGGAGAAACCAATTTACTCTTTTTCAAAACTGACAGAGACCAAATGAGTATTTACACTAATCTGTTATTTGAGCTATACAAATTGTAAAATTCGACTCGGCTCGAACTCGAATTACCTATTTGAGTTTACTCGAAAAAAACTAAATAACTCAATTCAATTAACTCGAAATTTAACTTTTTATTTTTTAATTTTTTCAAGTCGAATCGAGTTTTACTCACCCTTATATGAGATCATAAAAATACTCCTTTAAGTTATAGTTAACATTATTATAATGACACTTTTATAATAATTTTAAATAAAAAAACTAAAAAATACAAATTCAAAGATGGTACTTATGTTGAATAGTACTAAAATATAAAACCATTCATGATTGACGGTTTGAAAAAATCTAATGTACATAGAGACTAAAGCTTTTAGTATATTACAAGAATTAAAATCCTTGAGGCTTGAACTTTAGCTCTTAGTTTAGTAGCATTGGATGTTGATTCCAAAATTCACATCACAGAAAAACCTTATTTGTAGTTTGTCATTTAATAATAATTTACTTCCGTTTAAGATGTCACTTAATTGTAAATATATCTAAAAAAAAAAAATTCTATATGACCTTTAACACCCGGTCAATAAATATTTCATTAAAACCACTTTAAATCAACGATTATAAATTAAGGTGGCAATCGATGATTTCCCTACTTATCATCCCACATCTACGTTCTAAACCACACGAGAATTTGCCAAACAATTTTGTGAAAATTTGAAAAATTTCACTACAAAAATCTCAAATAGTTTTTCAAAGAATCATTATTGTCTATCACTTCGTGTCTTGTCTTGAGTATTTTTGTTTTTTATTCCAAAAAGTTTAAAAGAATAATTAATAACTTGTAAAACGATTATGATTATTTTTATTATCCTAGAATAAAGAAAAGAAAAATAAAATAACGTAGGATCAAGAGTGCATGATTGACTTAACTTTTCTTTTTTCTTGTAATTATGTCGCTTATCGTTTTAGCTGAATAAGACAAAAATGCAGAAAAAAAAATTATATTAAGGAAGTGGGCAATTTTTTTGACATTTAAAAACATAAGTTAATTTTGAAAAAATAAAAATAAAAATGCGTCCAATTAGATGTTTTTTCTGCCAAGTTAGTTAAAAGCGCGCTTACATGATTTCTTCTTAGTTAAAAGCGCGCTTACATGATTTCTTCTAACTAGGCAAGAAAGTGCTTCTTGTTGGATGCGTTTTCTCGTTCTCTGTCTTTGACTGGTTGGTTTTTTTAGGGTTAAGGTTTGGGTTTAGAGTTTTTAAGGTTTTAAGTTTTTAGGGTTTAAGGTTTTTCTTCTAGGGTTTAGGGTTTGGAATTTGGCTATTCTAAGATAGGCGAGAGCATTTAGGTTTAGGGTTTGAGGTAGACATTGTGAAAGCTTAAAGGAATTTTTGAGTTGGTAGTGATGTGATGGCGCTCAGAGACACACACATTTCATTTCTTGTGTCAGGATGAAATCATTACCTTAGAAGTCCATCATATTGTATATCAAATTCCGAGTTAACGGTACTTTATATGGTCACGGGTCGAAATGTAAGTAGAGGTCCTAATTGATGATCGTTATGCGGTCACGAGTTGGAGTATAACTTGAGAGCCCAATTGATGGTGGTTATACGGTCACAAGTTCAAGCTTTGGGAATACTCGAAATGATTCTTCATAAATCCGATACATAAAATTGAGGCCATAATCATAGGGAAAAACGGAGGGGCTTTCCAGTATAATCAACTTGATTTTTTTCTCCATCTCTACCAAAGGCGATATCTTTAACCTTATTATTTTTGAAGCCTAGGATAGAGTTGGATACAAGAGGACTCTTAGAGAGAGTGATTGTTTCAACGGAGAGAAGGTAGAACTTACGTTGGCGCGATAGCGGTTGTAGTTATTAATAAGTTCTTTAATCATAACAACCGTTGTTGCCACGAAAGGAGCTTCTTTTTTTCTCCACCACCACAACCGATCTTCCCCTAAGAGTCCTATTGTATCAAACTCTGTCATAGGTTTTGAATAAGGAGGTTAAGGACACTTCATTTAGTGGAGACAGAAAAAAAAAGAAAAAGTTGATTATACCCGAAAGCCCCTCAGTTTCTCCGTATAAATATGACCACAAACTTATGTATGGGATTTATAAGGCATCCTCTTCAGGTATCCCCAAAGCTTGAACTGTGATTGCATAACCACTGTCAACTACCTTTCGAGTTATACTCTAACCCGTGATCGCATAACTATCGTCAACTAGGACCTCTACTTACACTTCGACCCATGACTATATAAAGCACTGTCAACTTGGAACCTGAGTTGCAATATGATGGGCTTCTTAGGTAATGGTACCATCCCGACACGTCTTATGAAATGTGTGTATCTCCAAGTGCCACCGCATCATCGTTAACTTAAAGACACCTTAAAACTAGCACACTGTCTACCTCAAACAAAAATAAATATTTTTGTCCAAAAATTTAAACACTCAATTGAAAAAAAAATTGAGAAAGAAATTTTTAAGGGTGACAGATAGTGGTTGACCTACCACAATTTGTAGTGGCAAATTAGGTACTTTTCAGCACTAACAAGCTTGTTTTTAAGCTGTTTTAGGTTATTGTATTGCATTTTCAGTTTTATTAGCTTAGATTTAGCTTCTTGCAAAATAAGCGTTTTTTCGCATAATTTTGAGTTAGTTGACCTTTTAGGCCAATATGGGCCTTAAAGTAGTTTTAACGAGTTAATTGAGTGTGCATGACACCTATTTTTAGGCCCAAAAGCATTAGGAATGACAACTGGGTTGCAACATAAGCATTCGGGGTTGCAACACAGCTGAACAAGATCCAGAAATCAAGTTCGAAGTTGTGTATCGTAACACGCATAAGCCTATGTCACGACATGCATAAGCTTGTGTCACAACACAGGTTTGACGGAAGACAAAAATTAATTAAGGGTGTTTTAATTCGCATAATCCATATTTAGCCTAATTAAGGCTTGTAATTGACCTAAGTGAGCAACTAACTTTGCCTATAAATAGCTAAGCTAATGAGGCAAGTTTTAGGGTAGAATTTAAGTTTTAGTTATTGACTTAATTTTTTATTAGGATTTTAATTAGGTTTTTATTTTATTTTAAAAATACTTTTTATTTCTTGTTCTAACTTGGATTTGATTCGAGTCCAAGACTTATTTATTAAGTATTTTTATATTTTTCTTTCACTCATTGCTCATCAACATCGATATCTCAATAGTTGTTAAAGGATTTTGCGGAGCCGAGCTCATCCAGTTTATCAAACTGATCAATCTCTATTTTCCTTTAGTTTTAGTTTAATTTGTGTTTTTGTATGATTAAATTAATTCTTAGGAAAATGGTCTCGAGATTCATGAGTAGCTAAATTCTTTAAGAAGGTTAATGGGCGGATGTTGGAGTAATTAACAAAAGAACGAGGGTTCCTCATAGAATTAGTTTGCATAAATTATGTATGTTTAAACCCTAGGAGTGACGATCATGGGAAGTCATTTAGTTAAACGAGGTTGAAAGATAAGTGAGCCGAATAAATCGTAATTTATCTCGATTTAGAAAGCGTGGTTGAAAGATAAGTGAGTATTTTTCGATTAATTAATCAATGAGAGGCCGAAAGGTAATAATTGGTTAGTGAACAACTAATTCACTAAAACCCGAGTTCTAAAGTTAACTACAACCACTGAAACGAGTAATCTTTTACATGTTAATCGAGATTTCTTTGTTGATTAATTTTGTTTCAGTAGTTTTATTTTATTTCAAAATATTAATTCTCTTTATTAGTATTTATCGTAATGTGATTTTTGGTGAGTACTGTTTAGGCTTATTGTTGGTGGAAATAATTTTAGATTTAATCTATCCTCCCTTAAGTACAATCCTTGAAGTACTTCTTGTACCCTGTTTTACAACACTATATTACAATTTGACTCGTATACTTGCGAACACCGTTGTTTAATTATATATATTTTTGCTACAATATTTCCAGTCCAAACGTTTGCATGTTTGGTGCCGGCCAAGTTATTGGCGCCGTTGTTAGGGAGGTTTCGACATTAAATTTTATTTTATTTTCTACAATTAGTAGGATAAATAGGAAAATTGAAAATTATAGATATGATTTTTATTTTTATGTTTATTATTTTTAATTTTAGCTTTTATTTACTAATTTTTATTTTCTGTCTCTGATTTCAGTGTATGACTCGAAGTGGAAGTATTCGAATCGAGCCACATCCTAATCCGAAGTGATTTTTAAGATGAAACTGTCAATTGATGCAAAACGATCCACCCGTTGTAACTGACTTACCTCTGGAAAACTCATTACTTGAAGATCCACTCGAACCACCAGCGTAAATCCACGGAGAGCTATTGATAGCTCAACAAAGGATGTTGCTTGATTACGTATTACCAACTCTAGATGCCGTCCAATGTAGTATTGAAAGACCGACGATTAATGCCAATAATTTTGAGATCAAAATGGCTAGAATTCAGATGATTCAGAACACTCTGTAGTTCCAAGGGAACATGATGGAGGACTCAAATTAGCACTTGAAGTAGTTCTTTCAACTTTATGATACATTCAAAGATAACAGAGCACCGATGATGTTGTTTGTCTTTGGTTGTTCCTCTTTTCCTTATATGATGACGCAACTAATTGGTTGGATTTGTTGGAACCAAGTTCCATAACCACATGAGAAGATTTAGCTAAAAAGTTTCTATAAAAATTCTTTCCCATCAATAGAACTATTCAACCCAGACGAGATATTGTGAATTTCAAGCAGATGGAGGGCAAAACACCGTACGAGGCATGAGAGTGATTTAAGTTGTTGCTAAGGAAGTGTCCCCATTACGGGATGCAAGAGTGGCTCTGAATGCAAATTTTTACAATGGATTAGACGGTAATATAACATTTAGTTTGGATAGCACATCATGTCATACTTATCAAATAACCACTTTAGCCATTTTTGTACAAAGTGGGATCCATCATTACTGATTATGACTCTTGGAGTCTCAAATCTCATGAATATATACTTTTGCAAGAAACACATTACCATCTTGGCATCATTTTTTAGATATGCTTCGACCTCTACCCACTTGGACACGTAGTCAACGGCTACTAAGATATACCTGTTACCATATGAGAGAGGGAACGAACCAAGAAAGTCAACGCCTCAAAAATCAAACAACTCTACCTCGAGAATATTAGTCAATAGCATCTCGTTCCTCGATATATTTCCAACCTGCTAAGGCCGATCAGAACTTTTCATGTAGGCATATGCATCCTTAAATAAAGTTGGTCAAAAGAAATCTGTTTGCAGTACCTTGGTCGCAGTGCGTCACTTGGGGATGAATGAAAGTGATATAAGATGTCGATTACCTCACTCTCGACTACACATCTTTTAATTATTTGGTCTGCACATTGCTTGAACAAGTATGGTTGCTCCCAAAAATAGTACCTCACACCATGAAGGAACTTCTTCCATTGTTGGTATGTCATCTCGGGTAGAATCAAACCACAGGCTAAAAAGTTATCATAGTTTGCAAACCAATGAATTTCATGAACATGAATTACCTCAAAGATGCTCTTATCTTGAAAATGCTAATTAATAGGAACAAGGGAGAGAATTTCATCTTGTTGCTCTAATCTGGACAGATGATCTGCCACTTGGTTTTCTACCCCTTTCTATCTTGAATCTCAAGATCAAATTATTAGAGTAAAAGTACCCATTGAATCAAACTTAGCTTAACATTTTTTTCATAAGAAAATAATTAATGGGTGAGTGATCACTAAAAATAGTCACCTTAGTCCCTACAAGATACGAAAAGAATTTGTCAAGAGTGAAAACAATAGCAAGTAATTCCTTTTCTGTTATAGTATAGTTTAACTATGTTCCTATCAAGGTTTGACTTTCATAATAGATGGGATGAAAAATTTTATTCCTTTGTTGACCCATTATAGCTCTTACCAGAAAGTCACTTGCATCATAAATTAACTCAAAAGGAGACCTTCAATCTGGTGTGACAATGATTGGTGTTGAAAGTAAATGAATTTTTAAATCGTCAAAAGCCTTCAAACACTCCTCATCAAATTTAAATGTTGTGTCTTTCTCCAATAATTTGCAGAGTGGCTTGGAGATTTTAGAGAAATCCTTGACGAACCTCTGATAAAACCTAGCATGACCAAGAAAACTCTTAAGGCCTTTTACAGACATTGGTGGTGGGAGCTTCTCAATAATATCTATTTTTTCCTTGTCAACTTCTATTCCTTGTCTTGTTATTTTATGCCCAAAAATGATACCTTCCCTTACCATGAAATGCCATTTCTCTCAGTTAAGGATAATGCTCATTTCTTCACATCGTCTTAGTACCTTGGCCAAATTATCTAAGCAATTGTGATACGAATCCCTGAACACTGAGAAGTCATCTATAAATACTTCCAAAAAATTTTCAACCATTTTAGTAAGTATAGCCATCATACACTAAAAAGTCGCAGGTGCATTGCACAAACCAAAAGGCATCTGCCTAAAAGCAAACGTATCGTATGAGCAAGTGAAAGTTGTTTTGTGTTGGTCTTCTAAAGCTATAATTATCTGATTGTACCCTGAATGTCCGTATAACAAACAATAGTAATCTCGCCCTGCAAGTCTGTCTAACATTTGATCTAGGAATGACAATGGAAAATGGGCTTTCTGGGTTGCTTTATTTAACTTTCTGTAATCCATACAAATCATACAACCAGTAACTGTTCTGGTTAGAACTAGCCCATTGTTCTCATTCTCCATAATTGTAATGCCTCCTTTCTTTGGCACGCATTGAATTGGGCTTACCCACGAGCTATCTGAGATGGGGTAAACAATTTCCACATCTAGCCACTTGATAATTTCTTTCTTAGCCACCTCTTTCATAATCGGGTTTAAACTTCTCTATCTATCAATTGATGCTCTATCTCCATCTTCTAATAGGATTTTATGCATGCACATAGATGGAAAAACTCCTTAGATATTAGCTATAGTCCACCCAGTTGCCTTTTTAAACTTCTTTAGAACGTTAATCAGCTTTTACTCTTGACTTTCAGTTAACTTAGCTGAAATTATGACATGCAAACTAGAAGAGTTTCCTAAATAAACATATTTTAAATGGGACAGAAGTACCTTTAACTCCAATTTGGGTGGTTCTTCAATTGATTTCTTAAGTTTTTTGTATTCATAAGATGCTAACTCTAGTGATTCAAATCGAGATTGTGGAATTAATCTATTCGAATTGGCATCCAAAAAAGCCAAATATTCCTCATCTTCATCGCCACTTGGTGGATCAGACACTAAGACTCGTTTCAATGAACATCTACAAAATTGAGTTCCCATTCTATAGAGACTAATGACTCCATCTAGGACATTGCGGAATATTCTTCAACTACATTTAGAAATCTCATAGATTTAAATACATTAAAAGTTTCATGATCGTCTTGAACTCGCATGGTGAGTCGCCTTTCTACACATTAATTAATGTTCTGTTGGTTGCCAAAAAAGGTCTTCCCAAGATGATTGGTACTTTTTTATCTACTTCAAAATCTAAGATAATAAAATCAGCAGGAAATATAAAGTTATCAACATGTACGAATATATCTTCAATCTTTCTTATAGGATGTGCTAAGGATTTGTCTACCAGTTGAAGTGTAACCTTCATTGGCCTAACTTCAACAACTCCCAAAAGCCAAAATACAGACATGAGCATCAAGTTGATGCTTGCTCCAAAATCACATAGAGCCATACCAAAGTAAGAATCTCCAATATTTGAAGGTATGGTAAAGCTCCCTGGACCTTTCATTTTTTTGGGCAGTTTGTTTTGCAAGAATGCACTACACTCTTTTGTTAATGCTGCTATCTCAAATTTCCCAGATCTTTTCTTCTTAAAGGGGATATCTTTCATGAATTTAACATAGTTCGACATTTGCTCCAGAGTTTTCAGCAATGGGATATTGATATAAAGCTGCTTGAATAAATCTAAGAACTTTTTGAATTGGACCTTTTTCTTCTATTGTTGGAGTCTTTAAGGATAAGGAGGTGGTGAATCTTAGCTTTTACCAGACAACTTTTCTACGGTATTTTTTTTGTATTTGACGCAAGTGTTAAATCATCAGAGCTAACTTGTTACGGGTTTATGTCATTAGGGATCGCAAAATCTGACTTCTATAATGTAGGGATTTCAACCTTTGATTGAAATTCCTCTTTTTTTTAGCTACATAAGACTCATCAACCTCAACAACTCTGGGTTCCAACATCCTTCCACTTCTCAAAGTAACGACTTTGCAAAGTTTCTTACCAAAGTTCCTCGGGCTTTCAGTGTCGCTCTATAAAGCACCTTGGGGTCTACTTCGTAGTTCATTGGCTAATTATCCCATCTGATTCTCCAATTTTTTCAATGGTCCTACTTGGCCTTGAATCAAGGCATCATTCTTTTCCATGTACGCCTTCAGCAAATTTTCAAGATTACTTGAAGACTCGGTTGATAGAAGTTTTTGAACTTGCTGAGAAAACCCTGGCGGATGATTCAGACAGGATTGTATATAGAAGTTACTAGGAACTGCCCCTTGATTACTCCATGAGAAATTTAGATGATTTCTCTATAAAGGATTGTAGAAACTTGATTGCGGGCCTAGGTCACTCTTGCTCTGATTTTGGTTTCCCATGTAGTAGATGGATTCTGAGTTTGACAGGGAATTTTCGAACATATGACCATCTCTACAGTACACACACGAAATATTCTCAAATTGGCTTGGCTGTTGACTTGTCATGTTAGCATTGAAACCATTAGTAGTAATGTTCTTAAGCATATAAGAAATAGAGGATACGTGGGCTATCAATGAGGTAAGTGCATCAACTTCATGTACTCATACCACTTTCTTCTTGTGGCTATTCGATTAGTTGGCCACTGATAGTTGTTGCTGGAAATTCTTTCAAGAATTTCATAAGCTTCATTGTATGCCTTAGAAAGAAGAACTCTATTTGCAGAATCATCTACCATCATTCTTGTATGTGCATTGAGACCATCGTAAAAATTCTTCAATTGGATGGAATGAGGAATCCCATTGTGAAGGCATTTCTGTAACAAGTCATTGAACCACTCTCAAGCCTCATACAAGGATTCATCATCAAGTTGTTGGAATATGGTGATCTCATTTCGAAGCTTGGTATTCTTACTAGGTGGGAAGTATTGTATCAAGAATTGTTCAATCAATTCTTGCCATGTGGATATGGAGTTAGATGGCAAGGAATTCAACCATGCCCATGCTCTATCTCTTAACGACTATGGGAATAATTTCAATCTTAAGGCACTTTCAATTACTTCGGCTAGTTTAAATGAGTCACTTACCTCCATGAATAATTGGAATGAAGGTATGGATCTTTAATAGGTATCCCACTAAATTGGCTCGCTGTTTGAAGAATTTGGAACATCATTGGCTTCAATTTGAACTACGGTGTCTCAATTTTGGGTCTCACAATTCTCGGATTGAGTTAATGAAAAAGTGACACAACATATTGAAGAATGAAACAATATCTGTCATCAACAGCAATGATCGGATTTTGAGCATTACTAGCTTCGCTTCCTTGTTCTTAATTCATTTCTTTAATTTGTCTCTGGTTTCCATGTTCCTTTCTTCTTCTTCTTCTTCTTCTAAAGGTACATCTGATTTCTGGATCAACTAAAAGTAGGTTGATAATTCGGTCTATGTTCATAAAAACCTAAAAAAATCACAACAAACAACTAAGTTAAAATAACAAATAAATAAACTGAATTTTAAAATAATTAACTTCACAAATAATGACTAAAACAATCCCCAACAACAACGCCAAAAACTTGTTGTGAGATTATCAAATGATATACATGTGTACACAATCGTCCAAAAGTAATAAAGTAGTAAGTATAGAGTATTGTCTCCACAGGGGCTATATATGGAAGGCAAATATTGTGCAATCAAATGACAAGTTGGTGATAGAAATAATGAAATATAATTGAGTTAACTAATTAACCTAAATTTAATTACTAAGTAAGCAAAAACAAATGAAAGTGTTAAAACAGAATAATAAATAGCGAATCACAAGATTAAATTACTATGACATGAAGGAGATAGAATAATTGCTTTCCTTAACTTAAAATTATTAAAAACAAAGTTAATTATGTTACGCCAAAACCATGGAATTTTGGCTATTTACTAACCCAAACTTATAAGTTATGAAGTCATACCTTTTAACCTTTAAGTTTGTTTAGCATACTTCTATGTTTAATTAACTTCAAACTTTCATAAGCAGACATCATATTTAGGGGTTATGCAAGGTAACAATATTGCTAAATATCATTAATAATTCAATCATTAAGGGATCAACATGCACCATTCAAATATTGTGTATACTAATTACCATCTTTTTTGAATTAAATAGTTAGTTTATATGCTTCCCTACATTAATTACGCATAAGTAAGCATGATCATGATTTTAATTGAATGAATAAACAACCAAAACACATAACAACATCAACAGAGTATTAATAACATAAGCTAAGGGATTGCAATCAATCTAGTATCAAAAAAATTAAGTCATTATCATTAAATTGAAAGCAAATGACAATCATGTTTATCAAATTGAACAAAATAAAAGATTAAAGGTAAAGAAATGATAAGCCAAATTCTAGTGATTTTTTTTGGCAGTACTTATGTTGCTTCTCCTTCTTTCTTCTCTACTTCAATGCAAAAATGCTTTAAAAGTATTGAATTTGGCTACTCTCAAAACCCTCTGAATTGCTCTCTCAATTATATGTTGTTGTCTCTCAAATGTGGTGTGAGTGAATGATGGATGAATGAATGATGATTAAAGTGTAGCTAATGCCCTCTATTTATATTAGTGAGTCTCTCTTCTCTGTTTACTATTTTTAGCATCTCTCCCATTGTTTTTCTCTATGTAGGTTGCCTACCATTGATTTATGGAAGAGGAGTGGATGACATGCATGCTTTGTTGAGGGAGTTGCTTGATTTGTGGAGTAGGTTTGCTTCTTTCAAGGAGAGGAGTGGACTATTGCTTGATTTTTGGAGGAAGGAGATCCTTGATTCTCTCCATGCTGATTTGGTTAGGTGATTACCAAGTCACATGGATGGTTTGAGCACATTAAGTGGACAATTTGGGCTCTTTCCTCACTTGGTCAATGGTTTGGGCTCCTTCCTCCCTTAATGGGATATCCAGACTTGTTAACCCATTTTAGAGTTGGGTCAAGAGGAGTTTTGAGGTCTATAAGCATCTTTGTTATAACACCCTAAACTCGGCCTAGACGTTATGGCCGAATTTAGTGAAGTCACATGGAATGGATTTTGAAATCGAGCTTGTCACGTTAAAAATTGTCCCAATTAAGTAGTTTTTATTTAATTTGAAAGAATGTGCTCTAGGTGTTTTTCCTCAAAACTTATCTTTTAAATGGAAGCTTCTATAACCATCTAATTTAGCAAAAACCATTTTTATTTACGAAAACCTTAGTTTTTAAAGAAAACCCGTGTTTTGTTGAGTTGTAGTTTAAAGATCCATAAAAACAGTATAAAGTCCCAAATTTAAAACAAAATAGTCCAAGTCCAAAATTTACATCAAACCCCCAAATAAGTAATAAAATTTGAAAATTTACGGAAAATGGTTTAAAATTTATGTGTGGCCACTGTCAAGTCCTCCGTCATACTGATTTGTCAAGTCTGGGGATTACCTGTACAGATTAAACAGAAAGGGTGAGTTTTCGCAAACTTAGTGTGTAATCCCCACAAAAAGTCATGCATACAGTTGTATATCAGAATACAGTCATACAGTTCGTGCCTGAGCCCATTACAGAATCAATTTGGGCCTTAGCCCATTCGGATACGATTTTAGAATTATATTAGGGCCTTGGCCCATATCAGATACAGAATGCAGATACAGTAAATCAAAATCCTACCCACTAGCCTCTACACACCATCTCCTTCCAGCCTTACACACCATGTGGGGACTATATCAACCTACCCATCCTTACACACCATGCTGTAACGAAATGCGGCACATAATCGGAATATTGCAATTGAGCTACCAGATAACAAGCTTAAGAGCCTTTCGGACACTTCCTCCAAGTAACATCAACCTACCCCCATGCAATGCAACATACCATAAATGAGAGGCAAATATGATAATAATAGAACATACATGTAGCGAAATGCGGCACATAATCGGAATATTGCAATTGAGCTACCAGATAACAAGCTTAAGAGCCTTTCGGACACTTCCTCCAAGTAACATCAACCTACCCCCATGCAATGCAACATACCATAAATGAAATGCAAATATGATAATAATAGAACATACATGTAGTTCAGTATAGATATCATGCTCAGTCAGACACAATACAATCAGGTCACATAATTAGGGGTTTATGTAAAGCTTACCGACCCTATAGTAGGTCCACAGTAAACTAGGGCGACTCGTCCAACTTTATAGAATATTTCAAAAAAATGGTCTCACATGCCCATGTGGCCTGCCCGTGTGGGCCCATACACCTGTGTGGCCCACAGGGCCCAAATTAGCCTTGGCAGTGCGGATCACACAGCCTGGCCCAAAATTCCACACGTCAGTGTGGACTACCTGTGTGGGCCCACACGGCCCAATTCAGTCTAGCTCGTGTGTCGCACACAGCCTACCTGGCCACCAAACGGCCGTGTCATGCGTGCACAGCCTGGCTTGTTGATCACACGGCCGTGTCCCCTCACACAACCTATCACATGGACGACCAGACGCCCGTGTGGCGTCGATCGAACATTTTTTCAACTTTTACCGAATCTTGTTTTCTGCATTTTGGGTACACACCTGATTCGATTTTGTAGCAAACGCAATCCTGAGCACTCTAAAACCTGAATACAGCATGCCAAACACCGATTAAGTGATTGATTTTAGAATTCAACCAATGAAACAACCGAAACCTGACTTATCACTGACAATGAACCTTCATTAATTCTTACTAAACTAAGCAATGAACTCATTGCTCACGACATTCGTCTAAACCATCAATTGTAATGATAGTCAGATTCTAAATTGATTACTAAACACCCATTACAACGAAAAGAATTAGAAGACTTACCTATTCCGCATAAGGGTAAGACACGTTAAACGAAAAGATGAAGTTGAGAAAAAGAAGAAAAGAAAAGGAGGGAAAAATAAAAAGAAAAAAGATCAGAAGAATAGCAGAGGATCACGTCAAAAAAATTGAGAGGGAGAGAGAGACGAAAAGTTTCAAAGCAAAGCAAAAAGAAAAACTGAGGGTAATTCACGTAACCTACCTCTAATCCCTCAAATCTCTCTACTACCCTAGTAACTACCACTCCTCAGACTTTCTGTTTGACCGAAACTCTATCAGTCCACTGAGCAAAAAAATATCACACCCTTGCCAGAGCAGGGATTCGAACACAAGACCTCCAGCACAATAACACTCCACTTAACCACTAGACCAGCAGACTTATTCTGATATGAATTTACAAGCAATTCAATATAAGCCTGTTGAACTAGTATAAGGCTTAATTCCAAAATAACTAAAATTGCTGAAGGTAATGCTTGAACTTGGGACCTCTCACACATACCCAGAACACTTAACTACTGAAGCAGATGCACAATTGTGTCAATTAATAGTAAAAGCAGAAACCTAAAATTTGGGGCACTTTCGATCTTGAAATTTACCTGATCAGAATAGATGAGGATACTATTGACACATCGCATCCTTAGGCTCCTACGTGGCCTCCTTAGTGCTATGATTCCACCACAGCACCTTGACTAAGAGGATAGACTTTTTCGAAAGGACCTTTAAGTTGTGGTCCAGAATCTGAACCGGCTCTTCCTGGAAGGTCAAGCCTGGCCTAACCTCAATCTCCTCAACAAGAATAATATACGAGGGGTCAGAGCGGTAGTGCCTTAACATCGAGATGTGAAACCATCATGAATGCAGTCTAGATCTGGAGGTAATTCCAATTGATAAGTGACCGGTCCCACTCGTTTCAGAATTCGATACGGCCTAATAAACCTAGGGCTCAACTTGCCCTTGCGTCTGAACCTTGGGACCTTCTTCCATAGCGAGACCTTCAAAAACATGAAGTCCCCCATAGAATACTTAATCTCACATCTCTTCAAATCAGCATAAGAATTTTTCCTGTCAGAAGCTGCCTTTAGACGACCCCTAATCAGTCAAACCTTATCCTCAGTCTCGGAAACTAACTCAGGACCCAACACTCATCGTTCACCCAGCTCAGTCTAACACAAAGGAGTACGACACTTACGACCATACAGAGCCTCGTAAGGTGCCATCTGAGTACTTAACTGGAAGCTGTTATTATAGGCAAACTCGACTAGCGGCAGATAGTCCTCCCAACTACCTCGAAAATCAATCACGCAGCTCCTCAACATATCCTCTAGTATCTGAATCACCCTTTCAGATTGATCATCTGTCTGAGGATGGAATGCAGTACTAAAGTCCAATCTAGAACCCAAAGCCCTATGCAATTTCTCCCAAAACTATGAAAGCAAAGATCCCTATCAAAGACAATTGACACTGGTACCTCATGCAGTCTCACTATCTCAGATATATAAAGCTTTTCCAGCTTCTGAAGCGCATAGTCAGTACAAATCAGTATGAAGTGCGTTGACTTGGTCAATCTATCCACGATGACCCAAACAGAATCCTTCTTAGTGGGTGTCAAGGGTAACCCACTAACAAAGTCTATCGTCACACATTCCCACTTCCAAAGGGGAATCTTAATTGACTTCAGCAAACTTGAAGGCAATTGGTGCTCAGCCTTAACCTGCTGGCATGTCAGATATCTAGCCACAAAATCGGTAACTTCCCATTTTAGTCCTGGCCACTAGTACAACTCACGAAGATCTCGGTATATTTTTTTCCCTCCAGGATGCATAGCATAAGGGCTATTATGTAACTCTTTCAGTATAGACTGCCTCAGATCAGAATCATTCAACACACATATCTGGCCTCGGAAAAACAATACCCCCTCAGAGTTCAACCCAAAATTTGTGGTGCTACCTCTCCCAATCTGTCTGAACCGAAGACCCAAGGACTCATCCTCCAACTGTTTACCCTTAATCTGCTCAATCCTTGTTGGCTTAATCTGAAGCTCGGCTAATAAGCTACCATCATCGAATAGATTAAGGCGAGCAAATATCACCCTCAAATCTGTCATAGCCTTACGGCTCAAAGCATCGGCCACCACATTGGCCTTGTGAAGATGATACTCAATGGTGCAGTCGTAATCCTTAAGCAGCTCAACCCATCTACGTTGCCTAAGATTCAACTCCTTCTGGGTGAAGATGTACTTAAGGCTCTTGTGATAAATGTAGATGGTACACTTCTCACCATATAGATAATGCCTCCAGATTTTCAGTGCAAAAACCACGGCGGCCAACTCCAAATCATTCGTTGGGTAATTTGCTTCATGAGTCTTGAGCTGACGAGATACATATACAACCACCTTACCATCTTGCATAAGCACACAACCCAACCTGACACGTGATGCATCACTGTATACCACATAGTCTTTACCAGACTCAGGCTGTATTAGAATAGGAGCCTGAGTCAGAACAGTCTTGAGCTTCTCGAAACTCTCTTGCTGTGCATCATTCCACATAAAAGGAAC